>NC_141387.1:2871264-3491763 GCF_017979445.1 Akebia trifoliata
ACATGAATAGTTCTAGTGATTCTTTCATAAGTCGCAAATTTGATTTAGCCTAGCATCAACTAATGTGAATATGATCCTTCCACTTGGATTTCAAATTTATTGGTTTGATAGTCGAGTTTGCAGTTTGAGAAGGCAATGTATTGTCCAAACAATCACCCCAAGCTAGGATTCATGGATACAAAAATATGTTGGAGATTGACTATTATAATCAGAATAGTTTCACTAATTATATGTTCTTGTTTAGTATCACGAAATACTATTTTTATTCCGTACGCGGATTATCCTTTCGTGATTAAGGATGATTGAAAAATTGTTTCTGGTCTTTAAAAATTATGGTAGAGATTATGGGTACGGAGATCAGTTTACGAGATTGGAAGGTGTTAGGCACCGTCAGAATGGTAACTTACCAAGATTATTATGGTCATTAAGGCTAGACCTGCTTCCAAACTCTGTTCTCAAATAACAAATTGCAAGAAATTTTTTATAGATGATCTAAGAACCATTAAACACATGAAGAAAAGTTTTCAAACAATATTGGATACTTGGTGACTTTCAACGTATTGTGCCAAAGGCCCTTAAGCATATCTCCTAGTTTTAAATCACAAGGTATATATCAAATTCAATAACTAGTACACATTCAAGCAAAGAAAGAAAAAATAACACTTAAAAGTTAACTTCTTAGTGATTCTTTAGCAGTCCTTGTTATCCTTCGAATTGCAAAGCCTTCTCTTGCCGATGATTGAATTTGCCAATATAAATGAAGATCCGATAAGACACTTTCCTGTAAAATTTTGACAAGCTTTGCACATAAAGCATCTAACATGCCTTAGTGCCAAGAAATTAGCTCCATGGACTAGTTTATCACAATTTTGGCATAGAAATGCATCATCTGCTTGACAGTATAATGAAGCTCGAAAGCTGCAGAGCTCGCAGAAGATCATGGTTCTATTGTCCGAAACCACTTCGGAGTACTCGGACTGGTTGAAGTCACTCTGGTTTCTCACTTCTTTCCTTCCTCTGCACATTTTTAGATGTTTAAGATAGCATGGCATGGGACTTGCAAGGAACAAAGCCTTTTATAAGAATGGTAATATTCAATATTGTAGGTAAACTCTCATGCAGATCATGAAAAATATATACCCTTGAATTTAGAAATAATGTCAGAAATGCCACTACAGGTCACATTGGGATATGTATATATCTTGCAATTGAAGAGCTCTTTTGCATAGTTTTTGGTTTTCAATGTAGTCTAGCTTTTCTTGGGTAAGGAAGTTTTCATAAATCATAGAAATTACAAAAAAACTATAATTGAGCCTATAATGTGTTAGTGGTTCTTACCCAAGTCTTTAATTTTCTCCTTTATTTTTCATCTTGATTCATGGATATGCTTCTTGGAAAGAAAATTAGGGTCTTCTAATCCGCTTGATTAATGAAAGTTTTGGGCTTAGTAAATGTGAATATTGTATTCAAGGGGTTTTTGAGTAATTTTCCCTCTAAAGGAATCTTATCCATTAGAGAATCCAAAAACAGCCAAAAAATAAAATAAAAAATTGAGAGTATTTGATTGATTGATTGAACATTTTAGCATTAGAGAGATAATTGAAGAGATGTCCTCATGAAACATGGCTTTCATGAGTGGTTATGAGGTCAATCTGGTTTTCTTAAAGTAGGTGTTGTATGGCTAGGATTTAAGGTCTTTAAGGAGGGACCCATCAACCTCTCCTTACACTTCTCTTTGTAAGACAACTTGGGTTGAGTGATTTGATTTCTTAGGAACACATTGGTGTCTAAGCCACACCTTTAAGTTACATGTGTCAAAAGGACTGGAAGGGATGTCTTTGTCCACAGTTTAACTTGGGGTTGTGCTGAGCCCATGTCTTGTTGAAAGCTTCATCTGCCAAGTATGGTGATGGGACTTGATTCTAGGGTTCCATTTACCTCTTCTCTTTTCTTTCGTAGAAAAGGGTTAAGGCTAAAAGAAGTTTTAGGGCATGTTTGCTAACTTCAATTTAAATGCATGTAATATGCAAATTTGTGAGAAATGGATGCCTATTTTTTTTAATTATTGGTAAACTTGTTTTTAATGAGTTCAATAACTCGATGTTGACAGGATTTGAACCCAGGCCTTTGGTATCATCACTCAAAGACTTTACTAACTAAGCTAGTTGACACCTGCAAATAGGTGATGATTTAATTTAAGTAATTTACGCTAGAGATTTTGAGTTAGAGCTCAATCGAAGGCAAACTTCTAATTTTTAGAGAAAAAAATTCTTACATCTTCATTTAAGCTCAAGATTCATAATTCATATTGAAATACAATTTTTTTTAAATATTTTTTTATATTATTATTATTATTGATTGGTAAACTTATTTTTAATGAGTTTAAGGTCTCTGGTATCATCACACAAAGACTTTACCAATTAAGCTAGTTGACTGCTGCACTAAATATATTTAGGATAAGCATGGCGTCGCCTGGATGCACATTTTTTATATTATTCATAACAGAATTCATATAACACCATTTGATATTACCATAGGATTATTTTTAAACGGGAAACTACAAAACAGAGCAAACTAGAAGCCAAAGTTACTCTCCCTTGAACCACTCGGTCAGCTCTCCTACAAAATCTTATGATTATTATCCAAAATCGAATGACTCTCTAGTTTCATTTATATTATTAGCTATCTTGATTAGTAAAATTATTTCATTACTGAACAAGAGATACCCTTATACGCTAAATATTTTAAGGGTTAGGATCCGTGGACACATGGAAGTAAACTTATATGTTCACACACCATCTCAATCGTATAAATACTAAATTCAATTGTCGAGATTTATCTTCAAGATTTGTGCTACATTCTTAGGATACTTCTTTTATCTCGACCCTTGGATTTCACATGTACATGGTCAAGATTGTGAGTGAACATATGTGTTACCTTTCCTTTTGTCTACTGATCGATTGTAAAGCTTGCTAAATAGATGCAGAGATAGAGATGTGAATTAAGACTTTGGGCAAGTCAAATTCGTTCCACAGGGATAGTTTGGATTCAAAAACTCATTCGGATAAACAGTCCAAAACAGAATTGGAAAACAGATTTTTTTTAAAAACAAAATTGATTTGTTTAAAAATAGAGAAGAAATTAATAACTAATTTGTAAATGAAATTAAAACTACAAATAGAGATTGAGGATATAAGAAAGAGGGTTTGGAGAGGTCAATTCAACATTTGCAGTTCATCCAAAATGCTGATTTGTTCTAATTATAACTTGATCCACGTAGCAAGTCATTGCTCGTGGATCGGAAGATAAATCGAGTTAAACATTGATGGTAACCAAAAAGTATTCATGAGAATTCCAACTTCAAACAAGTGTAGCTGACTTATACTTCAATTCTTCACATAGCATGATTGTTCTTGAGCTTATCTAAGTAACAATCATCTAAACTTGATTTGAATGTATAAGTTTGCTAGTCTTGTTCTAAGAGGAATTTCAGAATTAACACATAAAGCAGAAAGAAAGAATTCAAAACAACATAAGTAGGATGAAATTGCTTCGGCATTCTTGACCTCTCTACGAAGAGTCTAGCCGATCATCGCAAGATTCATATTGCAGAAATTAATAACAGAATGAAGAACATGGGTGAAGAAGATGATGATCAATCTAAAATCCTTATTTATAGCTCTCCAACAAATTACAAAGATAAAGAATTGAGCACTCTTGATGTTCTCACTACACTCAAAAGCTCTCTCAATAGAAAATTACAGAGAATTAAAAAGAGGAAAAATAAAAAATTAGAGAAGAAGTGAGCAAAGAGAAGACCCCTTCTCTAAAATCAACCCTCCAATTTATAACATTCGTATTCGGGTAATCGGGTCAACTTTTCGGATGATTTGCTTCGAACGACCCATTCAGTTACAACCACCGAAGTAATTGGAAGCTTCTGTGAAAATCTCGAGGACAAATTCCTCAAAATCACCGCGGAGTACCAAAGCCTAACCGCGGCCCGGTGACGTGGCGCCCAAATCGATCGAGGTTTTTCTGAAAACTTCCTTTCGGCTTGCGTATTGTAAGCGTAGTTGTTTCACGATTTGATAACTTCCACGTGCGCTTTATTTATCTACAATTAATAATAAAATCTCACTAGCTCTATTATTTTGGATAAATAATTTAATTTTATAATTATTTAAAGGAACTAGCATTTATAATGTGACAGAATCCGGGAAATTACGGTCCCAAAGTCAAGTTATTGGGACCTTATCATCTACCGATCTCAACCCATATTTTAATAACATATGACATAATAGTTTGGATTTCTTGCTCATCTTATTTGGTAAAACACCTTCTGTTTAAACCTAACTCATCCACCAAACAAGCCCTAAGTGTTACTTTCAAGTGAGTAGATGGATATCAAGTAAAGGGCTTAACCATACCTAACCAAAAGCACAAGTCCATAATTAGTTTTGACATTTGAAACCATGTTTTGTATTGGAGTACTTGTTATCATTGACAACACGAGCCAATAAAAGATACCATGTTCATTCTTACACTCCATGTTAGGTGTAGAAATCCTCCCATCAGATGCCAATTTTTTTGATAGTGATGGATGTGGAGTCAAGAATATGCTATCTCAATGGAGGATAGTGGATCCTAAACCAACTTCTTTTCTCACTTGGTCCAATCTCTTTGCCACTTCCTCATCTAATCATCGATTCTAGATGGCCAATCTTGCAAATTTTTGTTTTTAGCTCCAGTACCGAAGGGTTGACATTTTATTTCGAGGATAAATCTCAGCCGTTGGATTTTATGTTTGTGGATCCCAACCCATATTTTAATTAGTCGAAAGTATTTAGGTTTTTCATGAATATTTGTGGTTTCCAATCAAATTTCCAATTCTCCTCTACTTTTACTTTACCATTGAACACGCAAGAAAGAGACAAATTTTCTCAAGATAAAAATATATTTTTCAAACCAACTCCTTGGCAAATGATTTTCTCGTCGAAGTTAGAAATTTCTTTTCCTTGAACCTTCTCCTCACAATATCATTTTCTCCCAAAATAATGACATTAATACGTTTCTTGAGAAGTTGTGTCGGTTTATAAAGAACCATAGATTTCTTTATTTGTATCTCGGGAAAAGGAATCTGTGGTAACCTTGGCACTGCCATGTCAGTTTAGTGTCGAACGAAGTCAGTGTTGATGGCTCTTATTATTAGTACTACTTATCAGTAAGCCAGTCGATGCGGTGGGATTTGATCTTAGGCCTTTGGTATCATCACTCAAAGACTTTATCAACTAAGTTAGCTGACATTTATAATTTATTTAAATAAGTTTATTATTATTAATTTTTTTATGGGTAAGTTGGACTTGAACCCATAACCTCAAAGTTGTTTTGCAATGTGTCGAACCAACCAAACTATGGGCTAAGCGAAATCCTTGACATTATTATTTTGAAATAAAAGATACATAATCATTAATCACCGATTGTTGATCTGCTTAACCGATGATCATTGATCAATCCATTTTTTTTAAACGGTAATGGAAATATATTATCCATGATCAATAATTGTTGATCAATTTTGCCAAATGATTATTGATCAGTTGGATATACACTCAAAATTTACTTGTTAATATTATTAAACGATAATTGATCATTTGGATTTGATTTTTAATTTTTAATTTTAAGTTCCATTTTTGTTATAATTTTTATTTTTATTTTTTATGTACAATAATATTTTTAGTATTATTTTATTAATGATTCTCATAAAAGGTAATTCAAGGTACATTATTTAGCTTTGGATAACTATTACCTAATAATATGACCAATAAAATCATTCAAAAGAGTGCCTTATATAATTTGGATGTGAGAACAGTTGGCACATTTAGGGTGCTTAGGGCCTTAGAGGCCAATTATAAAGAAGGCCTGTTAATTGAGATGACTAGTGGAACATTTATGATTCTAAACCGAAATTTAGTTGACTTTGGCTGGGAGAAATGTTTTTCATGCACTCCAAGGCCAAAAACATTAATATTGCTTCAGTTTTGATCAACAAGGGAGGACCATCACATTAATGATTTATGTGTCCCAAAGAGTTTGCTTTCTCTAGTTGATTCTCAGAAGGCGTTTTTTCAGGTACCATGCACCAAGACACTCTTAGGTCATGGTGCACATAGTTCCCACATTCGAGTCTAGCGAAAACTCAGTCGACTCAAAGTCGATGAAGTCCTCTTGTGAATCAACATGAAAAATGGTCTATATATCAGCTAGTCAATTTTGCCAAGTCTGCTTGAAAATTCACCCCGTCGTGGTAGAAACTTGACCAACATGGTTGGGGTCCAAGAGCAATGATGATGCATTTTGTGTTGAGTTGGGGTTTCGTTGACTCAAGAAATAACACACGGTCTTGATGTTGATATGCATTATCGGGATACAAATAAAATCTTAACCGTTTTATGTTGTGTTTAGATGGTTGGGATCGTCTGTTATTTTTTGAGTCATATTAATCGAGTAATAGAACCTGACCCATTGATGTTACATTCCAGACAACTATGACAACATATATAATGCTTTATGTGTCTATTGACTCAAATGGTAACACATGATGTTGATTGCGAAAACACAAAATCCAATAATTGAAAATTATCAAGATATTAGTAAAATCCCAACCGTCGTATGTTGTGCTTACATGGTTGGGATCATTAGGTCATATTCTTTTTAGTTAACAAACTGATCAAATGAACAAATAACATGTCGCCTACGTTTTTCCTTTTTTGAATTTTCAAAGAGGAAAACTAAATTTCTCGTCAAATTTTTTTTTTCCCTAAAGTATAAGTCTCATTTGTTGTGATCCTCGTGGACCAGTTGATGTCTTTATGTTTTTTGGGGGACGAAAATTTTATATAAATCATAGGAGAATTGCAACCTCAGAAACAGTCTTTCTAATTGGAAACAAACCTTTGGACATAGATTTTGTTCAAATCTTCAGTAACTAGTTTACCTTTCTCTACCACATGTTGCATTCTTCTGTCTCAAATTTGCTTCTATTATGTTCTTCCAAATCCCTTGTAGAGCAGATGGAGAGGTGATGGTTCTACAAACTTGTTTCAATTCGGAAAATTACACTTCAGGTAGCCAATTTGAAACCAATCTCAACCACCTCTTCAACTTGTTATACGCCAATGCACCTCTTAATGGCTTCAACGCCACCATTACGGGTCAGGATCCGGACCAGGTATATGGTCTTGTCCAATGCAAAGGAGATAGTTCCCCCGAAGATTGTCGTAAATGTATTAACACTTCAAGTATCGAAATTGTTCGATTATGTCCTAATCAAAAACAAGGAGCCAGTCATTATGGACATTGTCTCTTACGCTACTCCAACAAGCTTTTCTTTAATCAACCCGAAAATAATTTGAAAATCTATGCTTATGGGGCAAAGGATGTGTTGGACCCAGTTCAATTCGATCATCAATTAGGAGCTTTGATGAACAATCTTTCATACAACGCTGCACATAGTCAGTCCAAATTCGCGACGGGTATGGTCAGTTTTATGGATTTTCATCATATATATGGGATGTTACAATGTACTAGAGATTTGTCGGAATCCAACTGTAAGTCTTGTCTACAATATATCATCGGAGACCTTCCGAATTGTTGTAACACAAAGCCAGGAGGGAATATTTTTGCGGTGAGTTGTGTTTTAAGGTTCAAGGTGTTTCCCTTCTATAAAATCTTACCATATCCACCGAATGTCGATGCTACTCCACCAACTCTTCCATCACCAATTGAAGTTTCTACAACTAATTCAACCAGAAGAGATGGCAAGTAGATTTATTTAAATTATTATTTTTCCATTTTGAACTCATATTCTTCTTTTTATGGGGAAATGACATTGTATTAATTAATGTAGGAAATGAGAACAATTTGAGGATCGTTGTGATTATGGCTATTCCTCTTCTCACTGCAATGCTTCTAATCTCTTATATTTTTACTTGCCTATTGTGGAGGAAATCTATGAAAAAAAATGGTAAATAACATTGACAACTTATCCTTTTTGTAGGGAATTGAACATGATTAATTCGATTCAGTGTAACCCAAAATTTGATTTTTTTTTATAGATGTTGGAGATATTACAGGCGAGGACTCGTTTTTAATGGATTTGAGTACAATTAAAATTGCCACTAAAAATTTCTCTGATGCTAATAAGCTTGGAGAAGGAGGATTTGGCCCTGTTTACAAGGTAACATGTAATCAATTATTTAGTCTAAATTTTTAGATTTTATTGGACTTGTTTAACAAATATATGCTTTTCGACAGGGAACACTATTCAATGGGTGTAAAATAGCCGTGAAAAGACTTTCAAGAAGTTCGATGCAAGGATTAGAGCAGCTAAAAACAGGGGTAGATTTAGTTGCCAAACTTCAACATAGGAACTTAGTAAGATTGTTAGGTTATTGCTTAGAAGAACAAGAGAAGTTGCTCGTGTACGAATACTTACCTAACTCGAGCCTCAACAGGTTTCTATTTGGTATGAAAAATCATCTGTCTCATCTTCCTTATTATTATTATTATAATTTGTTCTTTAAAAAAAAAATACCTTTAGAACATCGTCGTCTATGTTGAATATAAATTGCGTTCGAATGTGACAGATCATGTTAATCGTCTAAGGTTGAACTGGCAACATAGGTACAAGATCATTACAGGAATCGCTAGAGGGCTACTTTATCTTCACCAAGATTCTCAAGTTACCGTTATTCATCGTGATTTGAAAGCTAGCAATATTTTGTTAGATAAAAACATGAGCCCCAAAATTTCGGATTTTGGCTTGGCAAGACTTTTTGGTGGAACCCAAACTGTTGACAAAACCAATCGAATTGCTGGGACTTAGTATGTCGAGAATTATTATCCTCGTTATTATGTTCAATTTGGCTGATTTTTTTTCTTTTGCTATAAAATAAAATATTATTGTTCATCAATGTCCTACAGTGGATATATGGCACCAGAGTATGTGATTCAAGGGCACTTCTCGACTAAATCAGATGTATTTAGCTTTGGAGTTTTAGTTTTGGAGATCGTAACAGGTCGAAAAAATACTAGTTTCGACACTTCCGATTCTTCCACCAACCTTCTAAACTATGTAAGTAGGCTTATAAGTTGATTACCCGTTGGATGCTTCATTTCGATAATCAAACACTTGATGGTTGTACATACTTGTATCAGGTGTGGCAGCATTGGATCAGTGGAAACATTTTTGAATTGTTGGCTCAAACTCTAGGTGAAAATTGTCCAAGGAGTGAAGTTTCAAGGTGCATTCATATTGGGTTGCTATGTGTTGAAGAAGCTGCAGTGAATCGACCCACCATGTCATCGGTTGTTCTCATGCTTGATAGTAATTCAGTAAATATCCCAACACCTTCGGAGCCCACATTTTTGGTTAAGAAGGGTAAGTCTAGGTCTGATAATATAACAAGAGAAGGTAACGAGTGCTATCGATGTACAAATAAATTAGGAACATGTTCGATAAATAATGTGACGATAACTGATCTTTAGTCTCGTTAGCTAGGAATGATGGGTACACATGGGCGGCCAAAGAGCATCAAATGGAGAGAAGTACAATACAAAGGAACGGTGAAAAGGGGGGAATTTATCGTCGAAAGGAAACGTTTTTGTTCAATATAGTAACAATAACAGGGATAATATATCAAATAATTATATGGAAAATGAAGAGAAGGCTGTGTTTGTCTTGCTTAGAATAGTATCTTAATCTCGGTGTAAGATACTCTATTCATTGATTTTGTGTTTGTGTTAAAAGAAATATTAATTTAATGGATCAAAATAATTTGTGTTTTTGTCACAAATAATTCTATGGAAAATGAAGAGAAGGCCGTGTTTGTCTCCCTTATTATAGTTACCTTATATGGTGTTACTGCATATTCAATATTCTTTGTTCAATGGTTTGGGATCAACTTGTCATTTTGGTCTTGGTTGAAAGTTGAATGTTCTGCCGAAAGATATTGAAATGGTAAGAAACTTTGAACCATGTTTGCGATGATAAAGAAATGGACCTAATCGTATTAGCCTATTATCACTATGTGAAAACTGAAAAGTTTGACAAGAGAATTTGAATGGTCAAATCCCACAAATTTTAGAAATCGATGACGGCCTATATCTGTTGAAATTTTTTATGTTCCTCTATTTGATGGCTTAGAGCCATCATCAATTTGATGGTTTTGGTCCGTCGAAAAAAAAAATTTGACACCTTGGCCTGTCGAATTTTATGAAATTTGACGACCTCATTGGACTGTCAAATATAGATTTTTTTTTTTCTCATTGTGTAAGGTGCTATGTTGTCTTCCCTAATGTCCTCATACTCCCCACTGTAAAAGCTCGTGGGACTAACTCATCCTCACAAAACCGGCTTGTAAGGTAAGGATTGCCATATGTTTATATATAGCCCAAGGTCATGATACCCAGGCAATGTGGAATTATAGCTCACACTCCCCCCATGTGTAATGTGTCTCCTACATCCCTGTGGTTACCCGCTCTAATACCATGTAAAAGCTCATAGACCTAACTCATCCTCAAAAAATCGGCTTGTAAAGTAAAGATTGACTTAGGTTTAGATATATAGCCCAAGGTCATGATATCAGGTGATGTGGGACTATTGCTCAGACCCACATGGAAGGTTCTACAGAGTTGTAAAAGTAGCTTAAAAAATAAAAAAACCTTTTTTGGTTTTTCGTTTGTTTGTTTGCATGATCAAAGGAATTGAAAAAGAAGGCTACTGAATTCCAACATTTAAATGAAGTATTTTATTTTATTTTATAATTGATAAGCCTGTTTTTAATAAGTTCAGTAACTTGGTGCTGATGAGATTTGGGTAAAGTATGACCCAAATTATGAGTCCAAGTGAACCATATTCTTTAAATTGGTTATTTTCTATAATTATTAGTGTATGTGGCACTCAGTTATTTATTTATTATTATATTATTTTGAAGAAATCTAACATATATAGTCCAACAAATAGATGGCATTTTTAATGTAAATACTAGATGATTGAGGGGTAGTTTGATTAAGGGCATTTAAATAGTTTTCATAAGTTTGATTAATAGTTGGAAAAATTGTGGAACGTGCCCTCTTTGTAGTATGAGGAAGAGTAGCCACCTAAAGTGTAAGCATTTATTACCCCTACAATTTCTCTAATTTTTAAATTTTAGATATTAAAATTTAAGACACTTGTCTGTATGAGAATGTTCAAGACTTTTAATAAGTTGACGAGTGGTTTTGATGAAGACACCGGGCAACAAGAGGTTAAGTCTTTGACATAGTTTAAAGAGAGAGAGAGACAGAGAGTTTTGACTAAATTCAATTGAAGTGGGGTTTTTGTTGATCCATTGTTTCCAAGAATCAAGGGATTTAGGAGAATTGGATTTGAGACGTTGGAGAGAGATTAAAATATTTTTATTAATACCATTAAATCACCTTTTCTTTTTATCACACATGTCATGCTCATCTTCCTTCTTCAATTCATACTATACTTCTAATACATGACTAATATTATTTTTAGAAGATGAGCGGCTTAAAATGATAGTGAACACGTAAACAAGTTGAAAATTCTCCATTACAAAAAAATTCAATTTGGTGGTTTCTTTTTCTCTAAAAATTATGACTTTAATATGAAATGAATGTGAATCAAACAATATAATGTAGGATCTTCTTTGTTTTTTTATTTTTTATTTTTTATAGCATGAGAATGTTTTTTTTTAGTTTTAATTTTTATATATGTTTTGTGCGTGTTTTACAAATGTGTTTAATTATTTATGAGGTTGAGGATCTTAGGGATAAAATATTCACCCTAAAGGGAACAAGTTGAATGAAATGGTCTTAGATAAAAGAAAATACCCTTGAGAAGGATCCAGTGTTCTAGGATTGAGAGTCTGGTACAACTGGTGTGAAAATCGACGAGGAAAGCTTGGCTAAGCTGGTGTGAAAATCAAGCCTTGTACATTTCACTATATTTATTTTTAGAAAAATAATTAACGTTATACATATTTGTGTGTTGATGTTTCTATGGATTTATTGAATACGTTGTATATGTTTTGAAGCATGCCATGTTTTCTTATTATTTTTATAATCTTTGAAAAGAAAGGAAGATCCTATGGAGTTTTAGGACTTATGGTTATTTACCATAAGATAAACATTAAGATAAACTCGCTCCGACTTCATTGATCTCTCTATAGAGAGTTTAGCCGAACATCGTGAGGAACAAATAATAATAAGATAAAATATAGAAAACAAAGTAGAGATGACAATGGAGGTTTTTTGTTGCTTTTTGATTCCGAAAACCAGCTTGAAGCTCTTTGATTACACAGTTTGAAAAAACTTGGATTACAAAAAGAAAGGGGAAGAGAGGGTTCATTTAGCTCTCACTCTACAAGAACTCTCCTTTTCACAAAAACTAAAAAATTACAGAGTAGAATTAGGAAGAAGGGAGAGGGACCCTTTTCTTTGAGAAAACCCTTCTATTTATAGATTTTTCTTTCGGGTTTTCGGGTCATATTCGCTTTAGTTGCTGCGAGACAAATCCATCATTACAATGGCTAAAAGGTCTAGAAGTTTCAACATCAATCTCGAGGCCAATCTCCCCAAGATCATTGCCAGCGCACCACAAGGTCACCGTGGTGCGGTGATGTGACGGATTTTGACTCCAAATTTTGGGTGAATTATCCACATTGGCTCTCTCTATTAATGAAATAGAATAGGGAAAAAGGAAGATGATGACAAGTATCTGTATTAGATGGAAAAAGGTGAGTGGTTTTCCCTTTCTTAGCCCTATGCCAATGTTCCCTGTCCTACTGCTAGAGAGTCAATCCTTGTCTGCTTTTTTTCTTTTTCTATTCATTAAAACAAAGTTCAGTCCCCTTCTATTTAAGAGAACGCAGGATTCTCTTTTAAAAGCCTTAGTTTCCATTTGTTTTCTTTTTCTATTCTTTCTTTTTCTTTCATTTTTGATGTTTTCCTTTAATTTTTTTCTTTTTTACTTTATTTGTTTATTCTTTGAACGAACCAAAGAGATATTCTCTTTTTAATTGGGTTTAAATGGAAGGGGATATGATCCCACGCTTTGCAATTGATTTGGTTGGTTGATTGAGTTTTAATTCAACCGATCGATTGGATTTTAATTTAAATATGATTAGTTGATCGAATTTTATTTCAATTTTTTAATTTCAATTAGATTGGTTGATTAAATTTTATTTCAACTTTTTTGGTCAATTAAATTTTAGTTTGAATTCTGATTGGCCAATTAAATTTTAGTTCAAATTTTGATTAGTCAATTGAATTGCAATTTGAATTTTGAAATGGGTTTTAATTTGATTAATTGATGAAATTTTATTTTTATTAATCGATTTAATTTTAATTTCAAATTAATTGGACTTTGATTTCAATTTGATTAAATATTTTTTTTAAGTAATTGATTATTTGAATTTTTAATTTCGATTTGATCGGTCGATTGAGTCTTAACTTTTATTCGATTGATTAAGTAATTTTTAATCTTGATTTTAGTTGATCGGTTGAATTTTAATTTAAAAATTTTCAAGTTGGTTGTTTTATTGAAATTAGAGATTTTCGAACTTTTTGTCATTTCACGTGAAAATTTTCAATTTTCCTAAGTGTGAGATTTCTAAATTAAGCATTTAAGGGTATTTTAGTCACTTTTTAGAATTTTCGTAAATTTCTCCATTTTCATCGATTTGGGTCTCGTTAGACTCAATATCATATTCTAAATGCCATAAAAGTATTTTTGAGACTTTTCGGAGGTTGAAAATTTGTGAGGGGTATTTTCGTCATTTTATTGATTTTTGTCAATTATTATGAATATTGACATGAGGTTTCTTTTAGTCTAATGTGATTGTTTATAAGTCTTAAGGTCTCATTTTTCTAGCATTATGAGATCTCTAAGTTATCAAAATGTGTAGCGAACCTAAGCGTATGTACTTACTAAATCGAGTATATGGTACAGCGATCCTAAGCGTGCATAATTCTATGTTGCGTGACAAAGAGAAAAAAAAAAGAGTAGAATTAGAAGACAGAGGGAATTGGAAGAATACTTATCGTAAGTTTTTGAGTTTTTTGTGCTTATCATTAGGAATCCACAACAACTGGGTGACGGATCATCAAGTCAAGTGAATGTAAAAAATGAGGTATCTATAACTGGTCTATGGTATCATCACTCAAAGTCTTTACCAACTAAACTAACTGACACCTACATGATTTTGCTTTCTTGTCAACATCGCGTTCTCTCAACCGTCAAACGCTACAAAGGATCCTCTCCCAAATATGCGATTGCCTTACCACGTTGTTTTAAGGAACACACATAATGCAATAATAATGGTCACACCTTTACCTATCTATACCATGGGTGATTAGATATGAGAACATTATCTAATTGACACAAAAATTTTAAAATTTACCAGAACAACACACACTTCATTTTAATTTTGAAAAACAGTAATTTAACATTTTTAAAATTAAAATATTTTACCAAAATGGTAAGTTACTCAAAAAAGGAAGATTTGCAAGCACCTGAATGTCCTTCTGTAATTTGACAATAAAACCCTTCTAGATGTGGGGATTTTAGTTTGTCTGTGTCTTCACCCAATCTCATCTTCATTATTGTCGTTAATCCCTCTAGTAGAGGGTGTTCACCGTCGTTCCAAAAGTCGGTGATGGCGTTTGTGGTTAAAGAGAATTACCTTTAGCTCATTTGCGACATTGGGTCTTGAAATATTATCAATATTTTGATAACCAAGAAACTCTTTTTTGACTTGGGCTAGCTTTTTTTGTTATGAACCGATCTCTCTAAGTGTCAATGAGACTTGTTTGGAGATGAGAGAGAGATGCTTGTGAGCATGGTGGGTAGGGTGGTTGTTTGGGGAAGATGTGAAAATGTAAAGGGCGAAGAGAGGTTGTGAGAATAGAGAGAGCATAAGAAGAATAAAAAATGGTTCGTGAAATGTTCGGTGGGATGAACATTTCCTATTTAGTAAAATAGATCTTAGATTGTCCATTTACGAAAAATTAAAAGAACGGTTCAAAAACGATAAATTATCATTTTGGGGATTAAAATGAGTAGGGTGCCGTGAACATTTACACAATTTTTCCCAATGTGAACAATGAGACCTAATATTATGTCTGGTAGTTATGTGATACTCATGGGTACGATATATGTGGGAAAAGGTAATGTGAACCGAAGGACAAGACAAAGCCTAGACCGACTGACACGTTGCTTCTTATTAACTAAATGTTAACCCTAGTTAACAAAGTAAAAAATCGTGGGTTTTATTTCTTTTTATTTGAAAAAAAAAATCTGCCTGTATCAAATTAATTAGACTCTAATCATAATTAGATAAAATTGAGGATTTAATGATTAATGTATTCATGTATATATATATTTTAAACAAAATCTAATTGTAATGAGTACGTTTAGAATCCTTTCATGTTTCAAATAAAATTTATTTTTCACTGTTGAATTTTCTTTGTAAATTTAAGGATTCTGTATCCATCTATTTTCATAACCATGTTTGGATGAAGCCTGAAATTTTTGATTTTTTGATTTTTTTTATAAATTATTTTATTTTATTGAGTTTTTCAATGCAATCTAGATGTGCTGTTGTGTTGGATTGGCAATGTGGTAATCCATTTTAAAAAAACAATCCTTAATAAAACTTATAGTCTTGCTAAGTTAGTAAAGAAAGGTTTTTCTTATACAAAAACTCGTTGTACTGCTTATAAGATTGAAAATTTAATGGTGTTTGGCTCTCAAGATTTTTAGAAATCCAACACCACATCCTTCTATGGAAAATCTTTGATTTAAAATAAAATCTCATACCTTAACAAAACAATTTTTTTTTAGCTTATATAATGTGTTGAAAATGGATGATTATCAAATTTCCAACTTTAATTTAAAATTAAATTCAACTAGAAAAATTAACTCTCTTTTTTTAGATTTTTTTTTCAAAGTTTATAAAATTTTCTAGATTACAATCATACATGAAACTTTCCTTAGTAAAAAAAGCGTTTTAAATCAAATAATAGGCAATGAAAACAATCTAAAATCGTTAATTATGATATTAGTGAATATTATTAAAAAAAAGAAGAAGATATCTGATTTATTTGGGATGAACAAAGAAGGCTAAAAATTTCTCAAATAGAAGTAAAGCGTTTCTAGTTCTTGAACAATTTATGGGGGAGAGTGAAAAAACGGGAAGAGGGGAGAAAAAAAAAAAAAAAGGGAGAGAGAGTTGTTAACTAGAGGGGTTGGACTCTAGTTTGTTAAGAGTCCACACGTCATTTTTTAATTCAATCGGACCAGTCTAAGTCTTGCCCTTCGGTCCATATAACCGCATCTCTCTCTCTCTCTCTCTCTCTCTCTCTCTCTCTCTCTCTATAGATGATAAGTTCCATATGATGCATAATCTTGTGTCAAATATGGTTCATTTTCTCCTATTATTAACTACTTCTCTTCTGTTCTTCCAAATCCCTTGTAGAGCAGATGATGAGGTGATGGTTCTACAAACTTGTTTCGATTCGGCAAATTACACTTCAGGTAGCCAATTCGAAACCAATCTCAACCACCTCTTCAACTTGTTATACACTAATGCACCTCTTAATGGCTTCAACGCCACCGTTACGGGTCAGGATCCAGACCAGGTATATGGCCTTGTCCAATGCAAAGGAGATAGTTCCCCTGAAGATTGTCGTAAATGTATTAACACCTCAAGTATCGAAATTGTTCGATTATGTCCTAATAAAAAACAAGGAGCCATTCGTTATGGACATTGTCTCTTACGCTACTCCAACAAGCTTTTCTTCAATCAACCCGAAAATAATTTGAGAATGTATGCTTATGGGGAAAAGGACGTGTTGGACCCAGTTCAATTCGACCATCAATTAGAAGCTTTGATGAACAATCTTTCATACAGCGCTGCACATAGTCAGTCCAAATTCGCGACAGGTATGGTCAGTTTTATGGATTATCAACATATATATGGGTTGTTACAATGTACTAGAGACTTGTCGGAATCCAACTGTGAGTCTTGTCTACAATATATCGTTGGAGATCTTCCTAATTGTTGTAACACAAAGCCAGGAGGGAATATTTTTGCGGTGAGTTGTGTTTTAAGGTTCGAGATGTATCCCTTCTATAAAATCTTACCAGCTCCACCGAATGTCATTGCTACTCCACCAACTCTTCCATCACCAAATGAAGTTTCTACAACTAATTCAAAAATAAGAGATGGCAAGTACATTTATTTAATTAATTATTATTATTATTATTTTTTTTCATTTTGGACTCAAATTCTTCTTTTATGGGGAAATGAGAATTGTGTCAATTTATGTAGGAAATGAGAACAATTTGAGGATCGTTGTGATTATGGTTATTCCTCTTCTCACTGCGATGCTTCTAATCTCTTATATTTTTACTTGCCTATTATGGAGGAAATCTATGAAAAAAGATGGTAAATTGCATCTACAGCTTATCCTTTTAGTAGGGTATTGAACATGATTAATTCGATTCAATGTAACCCAAAATTTGATTTTTATAGATGTTGGAGATATTACGGGCAAGGACTCGTTTTTAATGGATTTGAGTACAATTAAAATTGCCACTAGAAATTTCTCTGATGCTAATAAGCTTGGAGAAGGAGGATTTGGCCCTGTTTACAAGGTAACATGTAATCCATTATTTAGTCTAAATTTATAGATTTTATTGGACTTGTTTAACAAATTTATACTTTTTGACAGGGAACGCTATTCGATGGGTGTGAAATAGCCGTGAAAAGACTTTTGAGAAGTTCGATGCAAGGATTAGAGCAGCTAAAAACAGAGGTAGATTTAGTTGCCAAACTTCAACATAGGAACTTAGTAAGATTGTTAGGTTGTTGCTTAGAAGAACAAGAGAAGTTGCTCGTATACGAATACTTACCTAACTCGAGCCTCGACAGGTTTCTATTTGGTATCCATCTTTTCTAATCTTTTGTAACATCAATCCATTTTAGTTTTTCTTATTTTCATAAAATTACCTCCACAAAATTGTCTATGTCAAATTGCAGATCCTGTTAATCGTCCAAGGCTGAACTGGAAACATAGGTACAAGATCATTACAGGAATCGCTCGAGGGCTACTTTATCTTCACGAAGACTCTCAACTAATGGTTATTCACCGGGATTTGAAAGCTAGCAATATTTTGTTAGATGAAAACATGAACCCCAAAATTTCAGACTTTGGCCTGGCTAAACTTTTCGGTGGTAGCCGAACTGGTGATACAACTAATCGAATCGCCGGGACATAGTAAGTTGAGAACCGCTATTCTTGTTATTGTGTTTAAATTGGACATTTTTACTTTTATTTTTATATACGTAAAATATTAGTGTTCGTCGATGTCATGCAGTGGATATATGGCACCGGAGTATGCAATTCAAGGGCACTTCTCGACTAAATCGGATTTATTTAGCTTTGGAGTTTTAGTTTTGGAGATTGTAACAGGTCGAAAGAACACTAGTTTTGACAATTCTAATTCTTCTACAAACCTTATAAGCTATGTACGTGTACTTATAAACTTATTCCCTATTGGATGCTTCATTTCGATGATTAATCACTCAATGTTTGTATTAGGTATGGCAGCATTGGAATGGTGGATCATTTCTCGAGTTATTGGATCCAACTCTTGGTGAACAATGTCCAAGGAGTGAAGTTTTAAGATGCATTCACATTGGGTTACTATGTGTTGAAGAATCTGCGAAGAATCGACCCACCATGTCGTCGGTAGTTGTCATGCTTCATAGTAACTCTGTAACTCTCCCGAGACCTTCACAGCCCGCATTTTTGTTTAGGTTTCATAAGTCCAACTCGGATAATAGAAAAGAATCGATAAATGATGTGACGATCACTGAGCTTGATCCTCGCTAGGACTGATGTGTACCCTTACGGAAATTTATGGCTCGGGTCATGTTGGATCTCGGGCTTGGTTGTTTTGAGTTGGGAAATTTAGGTGTTTTAGGAGATCAACACTTATCTTTCATGCTATTTTTCAGATTAGAAGGCCATGACGGATTAAGTTTTCTCATTGAAGTGTTACGGAATTTATTGTTATGAGTTGATCTTGTTCTGATACCATTTGTTGGATTTTTGTTTCAAAATAATATAATTCTGGATCGTATCATATTTACATATATTATGTTTGTTGTTTCTAAGTAATAATTTTTTTTTCCAAATAGAGTCTAAGTTATTTGAATATAAATTGGATAAATACCGTGAACTTTTTTCCTTCTTCCAAAAATGTTTATTTTTCTTTCACTGTTGAAGCAAATCTATAAATCTAATGAAGATGATTGGGTTGAGGCACGTACAATGTCGTTCTCTTTTAAGGCTTCTCCCATCACTGCAGATTTGGGAAAAAAACAGTAAAACGGATATTCTACGAACACCTTCTGTTTCTTTGTCCATAATTTATAATGTAAAAAAGGAAAAGAAACTGAAAGAAACAAATTAACTATGATCTAATATGTAATATAGGGTACATATAACAAAGCACAAGATACCCAAATCCGTAAAGAAGTTGATTCATAGATCAACAAAATCATGGAGAAACAAAACAAACATCAAGAGATTGTTAACCTAAACAATCAATTAATAAGCCAACTTTGTTAACATTAGACAAGAATTTGTTAACTACCATCTCAGGCTAATTTCTATGATCTAGCTCAAGTCAACCTTACCCAACTAAATGCGCATCATTTTAAAAAAACATTTAAAGTACCCAAAATACCTTTTCACCACCAATGTTTGGGCTCTCTCATCTTACGTAAGCTTTTGATCAACTCTTTGTTCAATTTGATATTTTCACGTTAAAATCATTAAAGTAGAAATTATAATTTTTCATCATGACTAAAAAATAATTATGGAAGAATAAATGATTTTATCTTCAAAGTTGAAAAATGCATATCTTGCTTATTCTTCTAGCAAATTTACCAAAACATGCACCACATTTCGACTATTTACCAAAATGATAAACTGTAGCAATTAATTTCGAAAACGGTAATTTTACCATTTTTGGAATTAATATTTTTTTACCAAAACGGTAAAAATAGTAAAATCTAAATGTATTTTTTACCAAAAATATCCTTTTTATATTTTGACTAAAATTACGAAAAAATCCTCTCCTCTTTCATATTTTTATTTAGTGTTTGGAAGATTAAAAAGAAGCGAAAAATTTAGTTGGATTTTAATTTATTTCTAAGGTTAAAATGGTAAATATATATGTAAAACAAAAAAGGGTATTTTCAGTAAAAAGATTTACATTTTACTGTTTTTACCGTTTTGGTAAAAAATATTAATTCCCAAAACGGTAAAATTACCATTTTTGAAATTAATTGCTACAAATTACCATTTTGATAATTAATTATGAAAATTGTACCGCTTTGATAAATTTCTCTATTCTTTTTCTCATATTTGCTTTGAATTTTGGTAGGATGTGCGAAATATTAGGACATTTAGCAAGTTACACATGATGCTTAGGTACACAAAAGTCAATATTTCAAACAACCTGAAAAAGTAAAAAAACCATGTATCATACAGGCTTAGAACAAGATCTTTTTTCTTCTAATATTTTCATTATTAAAAATATTTTAAATATTTTAAATTTATTTCTTTTAGTCTCCAATTTGACTGACAAATTGGTTCAAACAAGACCAAGTGTATCGAGAAACATGAAGTTTAATCACAAAGGGTAGCGAGATGGCAAGGACCACACCTGGTAAGTATGAACTTAAGTTTTGCAGAAGATTTCTAGTAATATATTTTAAAAATAGAACATTATTATTCAGACGACTCAATCCAACAAATACCAAAAAAAAAAAGAATTAAGAACGAGGGATTGGAGGATTCTATATATGTCTTTTAATTTGTCTATACAAATTCCATTTTATCGATTTAAATGTGATTGTCCAAATAGTCATCATGGAGTAAATCACTTAAGATCCAATCTAATGGCTTGGAGATGAATAGACAAGTGCAATGTGACTCGAAAATAGGGGTGCAACTCGGTCTGATTTGTGTTTAAATTGGAATCGAACCAACATAGGTTGGTTCCACTAAATAAGAACCAGAACCGATCCTAAATGCCAATAGGACTTAATCGATCCAAACCAAACTAAAGTTGATTTAGTTTGATTCCATGGCTTACCAATATCACATAAACTTAGTTAATTTTTGTTTTGCTAAGCTTCAATGAACTTGGTTGGAAATGACATATTTTTCGATGCACTAGGCATCATATCATTGGTTCATCAACTTAGTACAAAAATTTCTCAACAACAAATTCGTACTCTTTTTTTTTTTCTTCATGTGGGACAATAATTTCCTAAATTAATCATACAAAACACAATAATATCCTTCAACTAACCTAAAATCTTAATTAATCACGATGAAAAAGCTAAAGAATATTTTTTGGTGAGGCTTCTTTAACCTTAGAACTTGGAAAAAAAAAAAAAAAATGGAATCAACATAGGCAACATGTTGTAGGTGTCAGCTAACTTAGTTGGTAAAGTCTTTGGGTGATGATAATAGAAATCAGGGTTCAAATTTAGTTGCACCGAGTTATTGAACTCATTAAAAAAATAGACTTACCAATAATAATAATAATAATAATAAACAACACATTTTTCTCATAATTAAATTTATTTCTAGGGTGCTGATAATCTGACTTAGGCATGTGGCAACTCAATTGACTTATCTGATGCGATAGGTTTGAGAAGAGTAGATGTGCTCTCCTTGGGGTACATAATTATGATTCTCCATGACAAAGTGCAATTTTGTATCTTGAGGAGAGCACATGAACCTGCCACATCAACTAAGTTGAAGGGGTATGCCACGTGGCTAAGTCAGATTATCATGACTCTTATTTCTATTTGGATAGGTGGATTTTCTATCCCTCAATTTCTTACCGGATAATAAGGTTAGGTCACCCTCAGCCAGCCTTATCAGCTAATGCTCACTGGGTTCTATTATAGGATATCATGTTTTGCACGCTCAGTTGTCATGTTTTACACCCACTCAAAATTTCGTTAATGCCCCCACATGTGCATTTCATGTCGTTATTTGAAGGTCTTTTTTTTTAAACGAATAAAATTTCGAGCCCTTGACTCCTATAATCATGTTCATTAGAAGGTTTCTAAAATTATGCCATATGATAAAATCACTTATGATATTTATTAATAACATTATAATATCATTAATCTACATTATATGATAAAATATGATATAAAATTAGATGATTTATTTTAAAATTTTGAAATAACTTTATCAAATAAATGTAGGTATTTTTTCCATGCTTAAATCTTATTTTTTGTAATATATGTGCATTTTTCACTCAACTATACAAAACCATAGATATATTTCATTATGTATACGGAGGAAAAAATCTATGATTCTATGCATATGCCACGTCAGTTGAGTGAATTTTGATTGCTTTTTTGGGTTAGTTTGTCACGACGCAGATAGTTATAATGCACTTTAAGAACACTTGGTTTTTGAGGAGTCTTTATCATTACTGCATGTACATGACGGTGTCTATTCCCCAAATGTAAAATTCAAATTCACATTAAATATTTTTTTTAAATAGTATATTAAATTATATGATATCTATTGAAGAATTTAAAATTATATATATATGAGTGGCGTTCAACAACCACTTAGAGAGCCAACATGTTGTCCTATATAGGTTAAAAGTTTCATAATGAGCTGATTTTTTGTGAGGACGATCTCTATGGTGATGAGATCATCATCACAAAAAATCAGCTCAATCCAAAACTTCTAACCCCATTAAAAGTGTTTTACAACTTGAAGAAATGTGGACCATCGATTTATATCGTTTGTAAACTACTTTTGATGGGGTTAGAAGTTTCAGATTGGGCTGATTTTTTGTGAGGATGATCCCACCACAGAGATCATTCTCACAAAAAATCTTGGCTCCCTTACGTTGGCTACCGAACGAGACCCTATATATAAGAGGAACAATTGTGATAAAATCTATGACAATGACTTTTTGTAAACCACCTTTGATGGGTTAGGAGTTTCAGAATTAGCTGATTTTTTGTGAGGATTATCTCTATGGTGATAAGATAATCCTCACTAAAAATCATTCCATTCCGAAATGTCAAACCCCAATTTACAAGTTGAAGAATCGTGGACTTAATTTTTTGTAAACCACTTTTGATGGGGTTAGAATTTTCAGAATGAGCTGATTTTTTATGAGGATTCTATGGTGAGGAGATCATCCTCACCAAAAATCAGTCAATTCCGAAACTTCTAACCCATAATAAGAGAAAAATCATTATCATAGATTTTATCACAATTATTGTCATGATCTCTTTATTTTTAACGTACTTTTGATGGGGTTAGAAGTTTTGAACTATATATATATTTGCCAATGTGTTTCATCCTATATGGGTTACAAATTTCGGAATGGGCTTGACCTAAATAGGTTCGGAATGGGCTGATTTTTTGAGAGGATGATTTCCTAATTTCTTTATATATATATTATTTTATCATTCAAAATTCTTTTGACTAAGTGGCAAAATGCATTGTAATAAGAGCCCATGGTTTTATTTACCCTTTCAGCATGTGCACATCATGTGTTCCTTTTCTAGTGTAAATTAGAGATAAACCTGCAATTTATCAAAGACTTGTAAAATTTTCACTTTAGTAATGTGAACCATGAGACCTCCGAATTTCCTGAGTTTTGTTTCACACCAAGTGTCATAGATACAAAAAAAATATATATATATATATAGATGTTGTTGAGTTCTTCAGCAAGGTCACATCTTTTCTATATGATGATGATACATAATCTTGCATCAAACATCTTTCATTTGCTCCTATTATTAACTAATTTTCTGGTGCTCTTCCAAATTCCCTCTAAAGCAGACGACGGGATTCTTCTTTATACCTGTTTCAATTCTACAAATTACACTTCAGGTAGCAAATTCCAAACAAATCTCAACCATCTCTTCACTTTGTTATACACAAATGCACCACTTAATGGCTTCAATGCCACTGTTTCCAGTCAGGATCCAGATCGTGTATATGGCCTTGTCCAGTGCATCGGTGATTATTGGAAGGAAGATTGTCGTAAATGTGTCAACACCTCAAGTATCAAGATTGTTCGACTGTGTCCAAATCGAAGAGAAGGAGCCATTCGTTATGGACAATGTGTCTTACGTTACTCTTACAAGCTTTTCTTCGATAAACCCGAACATAGTTTGAAGGGCTATAGTACTTATGTGGGGAAGAACATGTCTGACCCAATTAATTTCAATCATCAATTAGGAGTTTTGATGAAGAATCTTTCATCGAAGGCAGTGTATGGTCAGTCCAAATTCGCAAAGGGGATGATTGGTTTAACGGATTTTCAAAATATATATGCTTTGTTACAATGCACTCAAGACTTATCGGATTCTTATTGCGATACTTGTCTGATGGATATTATCGGAGACATACACACTTTTTGTGGTGGAAAGCCAGGAGGAAGTATTTTTACAGTAAGTTGTTTTTTAAGGTTCGAGGAATTTCCCTTTTATAGAATATTTCCGCCGCCTCCAGGCATTGACGCTACTCCACCAACTCTTCTAGCACCAGTTGAAGCTAACACAACAAGAACAGATGGCAAGTGTTTTTACATGAATTCTTTCATCTTCAACTCATATTCATTTGTTACGAAGAAAATGACCTTTTGTTGATGTGTAGGAGCTTGGAACAATTTGAGGATCGTTGCGATCGTAGTCATTCCTCTTCAAACTGCATTGCTACTAGTCTTGTCCATTTACATTAGCTTGTTGAGAAGAAAAACAAGGAAAAAATGTGGTAAGCCTCGTTGAGTGTATATTTTCCTCCACTCTCGGGTGTGTCATACCCCAGTTAAGACCTGTGACACTCTTATATTCATCATTCTCCTCCAATAGATTGGTCTTTTGGAGTAGTTGGTTGGTTAACATGGTATCAGAGCACTTGGTTTGTATTAGTCATGGGTTCGATTCTTTCAACCCTTATGGGTGAGGGGTAGTGTTGACTGTATATTTTCCTCATCTCTTGGGTGTGCCATACCCTAGTTAAGCCCCACAACCCTCTTATATTCATAGTTTTCCCCCTCTCCAACAACTCGGTCTTTTGGAGTAGTTGATTGGTTAAAACAATAATGTAGCAAGGTTCGTATTTGCATAAGTCTGACTTAAATGATTAATTAGATCGAACACGTAATTTTGATTAAATTTGTATTTTTTAGATGTTGAAGATGTTGACATTATGAGTGAGGATTCATTTTTGATGGATTTGAATAAACTTAAAATTGCTACGGAAAATTTTTCCGATGCTAATAACTTGGAGAAGGAGGGTTTGGCCCCGTTTACAAGGTAATAAGTAATCCATTATACAGTCTAACATTAGAGATTTTACTTGACTTGTTTGATTAATTTATAATTTTAAACAGGGAAAACTATTGGATGGACGAGAAATAGCAGTGAAAAGGCTTTCAAGAAGTTCAATGCAAGGATTAGAAGAGCTAAAAACAGAGGTGGATTTAGTTGCTAAACTTCAACATAGGAACTTAGTAAGACTCTTGGGTTGTTGCTTAGAAGAACAAGAGAAGCTTCTTGTCTACGAATACCTACCTAACTCGAGCCTCAACAGGTTCCTATTCAGTATGACACAACATCTCCATCCCTCTTTTTCTTATTTTTTATAACTTACCTGTTTTAGTTTTATTTATTTATTTATTTATTTACCCAAACATCGTCGCTTATGCTGAATATAAGTTATGTTCATTGTTGCAGATCATGTTAATCGTCCAAGGCTGAATTGGCAACATAGGTACAAGATCGTTACGGGCATTGCTCGAGGGCTACTTTATCTTCACCAAGATTCTCAACTTACAGTTATTCACCGAGATTTGAAAGCCAGCAATATCTTGTTAGATGAAAACATGAACCCCAAAATTTCAGATTTTGGCTTGGCAAGACTTTTTGGTGCAAGCCAAAGTGATGACCAAACCAATCAGATCGCCGGGACTTAGTAAGTTGAGAATTACTATATATCCTTAATCTTGTGTTCAATTTGGCTATAAATAAAATATTAATGTTCATTTATTTTATATAGCGGATATATGGCTCCAGAGTATGCGATTCAAGGGCACTTCTCAACTAAATCAGATGTATTTAGCTTTGGGGTTTTAGTTTTGGAGATCGTAACAGGTCGAAAGAACACTAGTTTCAACACGTCTAATTCTCATACCAACCTTTTAAGCTTTGTAAGTTTTCTTATATATAAGCTTATATTACATGTTGGAGGCTTCATTTGGAAAATTAAACACTTAATGGTTGTATCAGGCATGGCAGCAGTGGACCAATGGAACAATTTTTGAAATGTTGGATCCAAGTCTTGGTGAACATTGTCCAAGGAGTGAAGTTTCAAGATGCATTCATATTGGGTTGCTATGTGTTCAAGATGCTGCGGTGGATCGACCCACAATGTCATCCATTGTTCTCATGCTTGACAGTTATTCTATAACTCTCCCGATGCCTTCAGAGCCAGCATTTTTGGTTAGGACGGGAAACTCCAGGTCAAATGATAGAATGGGCTCAATAAATGATGTGACGATTACTGAACTTGAACCTCGCTAGGAAGGATGGGTACTCATAAGGAATTTCTTTATGGTTCATGTTGTTGGGAGCTTGGACTTGGTTGCACGGAGTTGGGTGACTCGTGTAAATTGAGATCAAAAGGTATCAGGTTTTTCTAGCCGAAGTCTATGATCAATGTTTTAGTTTCATCTCGGCTTATATTGGAATGTTTCGACGAAACATTATGAAATAGTACCAAACTTTGAACCATGTTTATAACAAATAAGGAAATTCTATGTCGCATAAAAGTGTGGGTCTCCAATGTTTTCCTATCGGGCCTTGTTGTGTTGCTCATCTCTAATGCCAACACACTCCCCACATGGATGGCTCAAATCAGACTTACAAAATTTGACTTTTTGGTTAGACAGACTGGACACAAATTAAGAAATATGTGATAGCTTCACCACTTTGTTTATAAGAACGTGCAGAACACAGTTATGATGGTCATGTTTAACATGTTATGCTATAGGTAATTTAGAGAGAACCCCCTCTGGTTTTTGACGAATATTTGAGATACCTGGTGTTTTCAAGGTGATGACAGCCCCATGACCACGATCTTCTATGATAGACTAACAGAAAATGATGTAAATACCCTTGTCTTCAACCTTCACCGAATTCCATATATTGTTATTGAGCTTGGAAGGTTTAAAAGGAGATGAAATCTTGAGTTAACTAAACATGTTGAAACTCAAACATGCTCAATATTTCTGCATTTTCACTGTTTGGCTGAACACATACATTGGGGTTGTGGAGAGCAAGTTGAGCTTCAGAAATACCAAGTCAAATAACAAATAACGCGTATGGGAACCAAGTCATGGATTATGATATATAGTTTAAAAAAGACATTCAGAGGACTTTATTAAAAATTAAATAAAAATTGCAACTTAGAGCAAACAACCTGTCATTGATGTTTCTACATTTTCCTAATCACTAAAAGTCTAAAATGATATAAACCATGAAGTAATCTTATCCCAATTCTCAAAAGGCTCTCCTTTCTCTATCTATAAGTATCCTTTCTAACCATTCTAATCAAATCCATTCAATCTTCTTGATGCATTACACCCCTCATTCATTCTGAGTTGTTTTTTTTATCCTTATTAAATGAAAATGGCCACCTTGAGAATACTCATGTCCCTCGCTGTTGCAACCATGTTCATCAAGATAGCTACGGGAGCAAGTTATAAGGTAGGAGGTTCAAATGGTGGGTGGGATACATCCACGGATTTGAATTCATGGGTGACGTCCCAAGTGTTTTCTGTTGGAGATAATCTGAGTAAGTAAATTAATGTATCGGAAAGAAATCTTTTGATCAATCTCAAACTTCGCCCAAAACATGCATCTTAGTACATTGTGATGATTTGATAAATTGCTCAAAATTTTTTTTTTTTTTGGCAGTTTTCCAATACGGTCCCCCTCACAGTGTGCTTGAGGTAACAAAGGCAGACTACGACTCATGCCAAACAGGCAACCCACTCCAGGTTCACTCAGACGGGACCACAGTCATCCTTCTCTCTTCTCCTACTAAAAGATACTTCATCTGTGGGATCCCAGGACATTGTGCTCAAGGAATGAAGCTTCAAGTTGATATCATTGCTTCCTCAACTCCACCACCTACTTCTCCTGTCAATGCTCCCCCACCGCCCTCTCTTTCAAGCCCGCCACCATCAGCACCACCTCCAACCCCCCCACCTACCTCTCCTGTAAAACTTCCCCCAAGTTCAACTACATCTCCACCTCCCCTAACAATTCCTCCTCCCAAATCTCCATCTTCACAAACAGTCTCTCCTTCCAAGTCCCCTTCACCTTCATCTGTACCATCTATATCACCTTTGAGCAGTGGGCCAATCACCGCTCCTACGAAACCTCTTCTCATGGCCCCTTCTACATCTCCAAGTCCGCTTTCTCCAAGCAGTTCTACTCCACCACAACCATCTCCCTCTTCTGCCAACAAAGAGCATTTAGAATTCAAGCTAGTAACCGGGCTCGGATTAGGAATGATTATCCTTCTGGTCGCTTAAACAATTTGAATAAATTTCTGTTATTTTATCTGATTTTAGTCTAATGATATCACAAAAAAGGATCATCTAATCCATATGTATGTTGTTTTCTGAAAAAAACAATAAAATGATCAGCAGCAATGACATATTTCAGAAACATTTGTGTAAGGTACAACTAATGATTCAGGAATTTCACACAAGATGGTAGTTTAGGACCCTAAATCGGCCATCACTTTTCATCACATGAATAACAATGAACAGTAGGGGCAGTTTCCAAAAGATTTGTCAGCTCCCCCACAAGTATTAAGTTACCAGGTCTGTTTATTAACATTTACAAGTGATCAGCAACAATGATGTGGAAGTTTCGAGATTACCAAAAACATCCATCATCTAAACCTAATTCAGTCTTTCTGACTACAACAACTAACATAATCAAGAAGGATAAAAGTAAAGAAAATAAATCTAAGATAACTGAGAACTTAGACTTGTCAGTGAAGCCGCTGACTTAGGCGACTGGAGGACGAAGAACATGATCCTGCGAGGTGTCAACTGCAGCAGGTGGCATGAATTGCCACATGGCAACTCCCGGGTAGCCAATGAATGGCATCAACTTGTTGCCAGCAGTATGGCCTTGGGTCGCAAATGCCGCTGGCATTGCAGCAGGGTGAGGCAAGAATCCCGGTTGGGCACTCATGGCTTTGACTTGCTGTTCCAGCTTCTCTTTCTCTGCTTTTAGTCTCTGTTTCTCATCACGAAGCTCATTTTTCTCGGTCTACACAAGCAAAGGACCAATTGATTTAACAAAGCAAACAAAGTGGTATCTTCCAAGTATAAAAACCATGCCCAGTAAAACTCAAATAAATTGAAGGAGATGGAGAAAGAGGGGAACACAATAGACGAAACCCTGGCACACCTTCAACTCCTTAACCTTCTCCCGGAGGTTCTCATTTGACTCCTTCACCTTCTGAGCTTCACTCCTCAACTGTGTAACCATGCGAATAGCATCACTCAATATAGCAGCCTTGTCAATTTTGGGTGGCCTTCCAGGTTCCAAGATGGAACCCAATTCCAGAAACCTTGCGATCATGCCAAAGTAAATAAGAGAGATGTATAGAAAAACAGGAAAAAAAATATATGAAAAGGGTGTAAATGTGAGAAAGAGCATGCCTTTCATTCAGCTTATCCCTTCTCATTTTTTCCCTACATGCTTTGGATCCAGATGCATTGCATGTTTCAGACCTCACCCTGCAATAGAAATTCAACACAAATAATGACATTGCAAGGAGAGAGAGATAAAAGTGCAAATTCATTGTGCTGAAAGCCAATGACCCAATCCAAGTACTTGAATGGTCAATGTGCCGAACTTCTGACTAAGTAGCTAAAGAGAATGAAAGAGCTACATACCGTTTTCGAGAGGCTGTTTCTTTGAGGCCATCTGAATTCCCAAGGGAGGTGTCAACTTCCACACTGAGAGCAGATAAAGAAATCATAAGGAAGAAAAATAATCAAAATTTCATAAGAACTCATAAATAGAATATCACCACTCCATGGATGGCATGCATGAATGATATAGGCTACTCTGGGGTACATCCTTTTGATAAGATCTAATAAAAAAAATGCTATTTAAATACAACCTCAAACTCAATGAGACAAAGAGTGGAGAAAAAAATTAGGGGGACAAAGATCATAGCTTTCTCCTTGTCTGGCTAACAAGACAGATATAACTTACAGCAACAGAAAAAAAGATCAGTATTACCTTACTGGAGTCCAACAGATTTTTGTGCAGTCAAGGAGCTACATGTCATGAATATTTAAGCCAAATTTTCTTAGGAACACGACCCATGTCACTGAGTGCCAAGAAAATAGTTGTCCTGCAAGCATACTTGCAGGAAGATAGTTGTTCCCTTTTCTTACACTCAAAAAATATAAAGCAGGATGACTCTTGTTGAGGCATTTCAAATTCAACTATACATTATTCTGAATTTATCCTCCAGACATTACTAATGACATTAGGGATTTCCACCTAGTATCATAGGTCACTATTGTCCAAAACACTATACATTATAAATTATTTGAAGTCATCAGTTCCCCATTTCTATCACTCTAGGTATTGAAGGAAACTTTATTTGCAAAGATACCCGCCACTCTGAACCCTACAACATGCACACTTTCAAGCTGGAACATTTTTTAAGAAAGGGTGAGGCAGCCACAATAACTTCAATAAGAAATCACAAGTTTTATCTTCAAGGGAATAATGGAAAATGGCCACGGTAACAACTTTGAGAAAGAACTGAGGTGAATCACTTCCTATATTTAGAAATGATATAAAATAATCGAATATAAACAAATCAAAGCATCCATTTAACCAAGTAAACTTCCCTTGTAAAGTAGCAGATAAGCTACCAACATTTGGGACAAAACTTCAAGAATTCAATATGATAATAGTCAATAGTCATGTAGTTTTTCTCCTCAAACAATTCTAATATGTCATTTTTGACAACCACACAATAACCACTGTTAAAATTATCTTTCACGAATTATAGTTCTTTGAGACAAACTACTTATCAATTTCATTGGAGGGTTGAAAAAAGTGTCATTAACGTCATCAATTGCCGAGTCATAAGTAAATAACGTAGTTTGTGGGGGCGATTAAAAAAATCATATTTAAACTCAATAACAAGTAACAAAGAGGGGATGCACATCAGTTAGAGAAGATCCAGTAGCAAGAATGGTGATATCCAAATAAATTCAATTTCTCTCTTGTAGGTGCACCAAATTTAGTTCCATGGGATAGAATCACATCTAGATTCCATTTTGTGGTACAGTATGCTCAATCCTTTAGAGTCCTTGGATGTTTTCCTTTCATTTGACAGACTAGCAAGATAAAGTACACAGCATCTGAACAGCCAACTCTCGAAAACTCATAATTTAAGAATATAGGAATCTTGACTTGTTATGAAGAACCACTGAATTGGCCAAGCACTACAACCCTTCTTGTTGATTCACTTTGATGTGAATTCCCAATCTAATAGAAAAGCTTTTTCTTCTCACCTTTGATGGGGATAACCATTTCAATTGCAACCTCCCCTGCTCAATGATTTCAGTACTAGAAGAACATTTTCTTTGCACACATTACTCTCAAATGTACAAAAAGAATAAAATTAACTAAGGCCAGCAATACCTAAGTGCGATAAAAATTGAGTATGAATGGGATGAGTCACTGTGAATTGAGAACTAATTATCCCACATGACTTGGATTGTATAGTGTGCTAAAGCCAAAAAAATGCAATTCTAACCAATATGTATCTTTGACCCAACATTCTTGTACAAATAACTTATTTTGGGTTCAAATAACCTATTTTGACTCAGACTAAGCTTCATCGTCATCCAAGATTGGTAATGCCAGTTATTATATCATGTAAGAGATACAATAATTAAGTAGGAAAGAATCATAGTCACATGTATGATAGGATTACAATAATATTGCATAATATTAGAGTAATCTAAGGTTAATTTTCTATAAATTAGGTGTGTTATTGAGTTATTAAATTAATGTAGAAATCACCCCCTTCGTGAAGACCACTAATGAGGTTGGCTCCTCTCTAAACCCAGGAATCATAGCAGCCTCCAACCCACAAAATTGGTTTTCCCCTTTCGTTTTCAATTAATTTACCTTCTATTTTGTATGATTTATGGCAATTAAAAGTTCATTTTATCAACAGATTCTAATCCTAGCTCTCACCTACTATAAAACATTTCAGAGAAAACCCACGAAACACACACCTACTTTTGAGACATGACGTAATTTGTAGATTAAGATTTAAGGGTTGTGCCTTAACAACGGATTACAACCAATTTGTGCACATAAATTTGGAAAATGGACTAAAAAAATTGTCTTTTTTCGGGTATATTATAAAATTTTAAATTTTATACAAACTATCAACGATATTGAGTGAAAACAAGATCGTCCAAAACTATTTTTTGCTCCATATAAAGTAAATAACCATCTTTTTTCTCCATCTTAAAGACTTAATAGCCCTGAATCCAAATCATCCAGCCCTAATAGAGGGAAAAAATCATAAAAATTTTGATTTCATGAGCGATTTAAAAAGGGTTCCGAGTAATTTAATGGTCGTAACAGAGAAAATTTCACAAAGATGAGACCGAAATTTTTTCAGAAACTTAGGAGTTTATTGAATTTTTTTTACAGAAACGTAAAATAGGACTCACCTAACGTTAGTAGAGCCATTCAAGGTCTGTGAAGACCATTGAAATCCGGTGGACGGGGTAGCAAAATCATCGATCAAACCGTAATCGAAGAGCCAATTCGAATTTTCAGGAAAAGTCATTTTCGATTGTTCAATCGATTGCCGGAAATCAAGTTTTCCGGCAAAAATTTGCAGATAGGGTTTCACTGATTGGGGGAAATAAAAGAAGGTTTTTTAAAATTTTTTTTTTTTTTTAGGGTTAAAGGGAGAAGAATCAAGGAATTTGAGAGGAATTGGTGCCGCAGTGGCTGCGTTTAGACTGGGAAGAGTCCCAAATGGGCTCATGACTGTTATTGTTGTTGGGCTTGAATTCCATTTTTGGCCCAAAAACCCTAAAAAAATGATATTCAGTAGATCTATGAACCAATCGTCATGATTGGTAATGGGTAGTAATTAGATTTGACCCTTTTTAATAGTTGTAACCATCTGCGTTCATTCTTTTTATCTTTCGCTAATGATTTTCTGAATGAAATTTTTTTACTCCGTATGTACTCGGGTGACGTGCAAGGGCACAAAACCATTGATCGTTTCTTCGTGCATCCCGAAGAAAAAGATCTACGGTTATGTGCCCTTGCCATGACAGCTGCGTACAAACCGACTGAAAATTTTCGAGTAAAAAATTCACGATTCTTTTTTTTTTTTTCCTTCAATTTATTGTTTCTTCCTCTCTCCCTATCCTTCTTGAATAAGAATGAGACATCGTGACACTTGTTTGCACTTAAATACTACTCAATGTGGCACGATACTTTTAAACATTTACAGAAAAATATCATATGATATCATCAAAATATATCATTGCAACACCGTAAAATAAAGCATCCTTTTAAGAAATTTATTTATTTATTTTATGTAAAGTCATGTAAATTATCACTTCACAACTGATAAATAAAAATGATTGAAACCTTAGTAAGCATTTGTATGATATCAAATTAAGATGTTGTTAGAAAGTCTATTCATATTTTTTTCATCAAGTAGTTTTTCCATTAATTCCCCTTAGAATTCATGTTTTTATCTACCATATCAAACCACTTTTGTATGTATCATGTCTTCTTCCATTGTGCATTTTCTATTTTTAAGGGGGTAATAGGTGTTCGTTCGTGTGAATAAAACACCTAAAATAGTTTTAGGATATTATTCATTCAAATATTTTTACTTTTAAATTTTTGTTTGGTTGTGCTGTTGCATTCGATTTTTGAGAAGTTGACATACCAAACACATGTCAAAATGAAGTTAGATACTTGGCATACATGCTATGTGATGTAGGTAATAGTATTTCTTCTTGCTCTTTTAGAATCTACAACTTGAATTTTTTTCTCTTTCTAATTAGGTTCATAAAGACCTTTGATGAACTTGCCTAAATCATCTTACTCAATTTTTTCTTAGCTCATTGTCTAATGTAATTATTACATTTTCTTGGATACATTCTTGTTTATTTATTTATTTATTTTATCTTTCCTAATATTTCACTTATTCGTCTCAAGTCCCTCAACAATATTATACTAATACTAAATTTAGTTGGTCACTGATATGTCACTTCTAAAGCACATTTCTACTTTAACTAAGGCTTAAAATGGATAGTGTTTTATTCAAGATTCGAGTGATCCAAATTTGAATTTAGTGAGTTTGGTTCCTTCAAATATATCCGAATAAAAAAATGGGTCAGATATGGGTTGAGATCCTTTGATCCGTGTTCGATCTAGGTCGAATACAAATCTATCCTTATATCTGTTTAGATCCGAATGATATATTACTTTGTAAATTATATTTTTATATTTTTTAAGGTATCTTTCTTCAATTAACAAGTGTTAAAATAGTAGCCAAGGTCTCCTTTAAAATAGGAGGTCTTGAATTCAAGTTACATTTTGACTACACTTTTAACAATTTTCCTTGAAATAACCTTGAACGGTTCGAAAGTATTCAAGCTAGCTGACTTGAATTAATTAATTTGATTGGGTTAAATCAGGAATTAGTGAAAGCAAATGATTCGGATATGATTTTAGCTAATAGGATTTGAGTCAGATTTGGATATGGATTCAAATAAAAAATTTGGATATGAATATACTCATATTCGACTCGAACCAAACCTGTTTTAAACCCTGACTTTACCATCCAACTATGATCTTATGAACAACTTCTTCAATATTTCTATTGTTATGTATGATAAAGCCAATATGATGAAAGTACTCATTTTGAAGTATTTCTAAATGTTCAATTTTTATTGGACATTAATTCCTTTTCTTAGGTGCCAATACTAAAGTGAATTAACTCTTTTTTCTTTGAAAACTATAATTAGTAGTCATGATATAATTGAAAAAGAAACACAATCACATTATGAGTAATGTGAAAAAAACATTATTTTCCTCCTCTAAAAGAATGTGAATATCAGGTTATTGGCCAGACCTTTGGACGACACATATTGGACGTTTGAAATGCACACCGTGAATTATGATTAAACTCAATCAAATGGTAGAATACATCAACCGCCTTGCTGTGATTAACAAGCTATATAGGTTTCTGCTACTCTTTTCGATTCAATATCAGAAGCAACTAATGTTGTCTTAATTCATCATTTAGGCAATTTAGCTGATTTCTGCAATAGTAAGAACTACTCTTTGTTTATGCATCAGAAACTAATAATGGCTTTTGTTTGGGGTAAAGGTTGACTTGGATGGTTAACAACCATTTGATCAATTTAATGGGTCCATTTGAAGAATGCAGTTTGTGGGCTAATGGCTTAGGCCATCAAATGGTCGTCTATGAAAGGCTCAATAAATTTATAAATATATCTATCTCCTTTGGTTTTTATAGAAAAAAAGAGAGGATAGTATAGTTTCCAAAAGATTTGTTGAGAATAAATAAAAAGTGGAGATGCGGGGTATCGATCCCCGTACCTCTCGCATGCTAAGCGAGCGCTCTACCATCTGAGCTACATCCCCGTAATATATCTAATTGCTTCCACAGTAAAATAATATTTAAATAATTTGAACAAAACATCAAAGGATCTTAGCAAGGGGTTAAAGACAAGAATACGATGGTCAAAGGGCTATGTGATCATTTTGAAAAAATGCAGGGGCATCCGAATTATTCTCCAAAGACGAAAGGAGAATGTCTAAATTACCCTTGGGTGTCAGTTACAAATCCTTACTGAGAAAAAGGAATAAATTTGACAGATTGCAGTTGCCAGTACACTGGACCTCAGGTACATTGAATTCTCCCACTCTTATACAACCTTCCCCTCCTTCTCCTTCCTATAAAAATCCTTCATTTCCTTCAAGAAACTCAAGTCGCTCTGTGTGTGGGTTTCTAAGATTATCACGATGAGGGGTAAGAAGAGTAAGGCGGCACACATGAAGAAAATTGTGAGCCCAATTTGTCGTCAAATAACCTATACAAAGCGGAGGACTGGACTTTTCAAAAAAGCTGAGGAGTTATCAACTCTGTGTGACAATGATGTGGGCGTTATCACCTTCTCTCCCACTTCTCGCTTAACCACCTTTGCTTCTGATGGCAGGTACTCCTCTCTCTCTCTTCGGAGGATACTTTGCTAGCTTTGCCTTTCTAAAGATATTTTTGACGTGTGTGTGGATTTGTTTAGGGTTGAGGATGTCTTTCTCCGTTTCTTTGAACAACCAGAGAACTTAAGGGGAAGGTGGGTCTGTTATAAATTATTAATTTCTTTTATTTCATCAATTTTAATTTCTCTCTTAGGCTTATCAAAGAAAATTAACCTGATAGTTTTTTTTTTTTTTTTTTTAAATATTATTCGGTAACATGCAGACCACAAAAGGATGAGCAGGTAAACACTCGTCTCTCCCTCGATCTTTGCATGATCAGTTTACAGATTTTAATTTTTCCTCACTTGCAATTTTATTAAAAATAATAATGTTTTTTTTTTTTTTGACTCCCCTCATTGACCTACTCTCCTGATGTGGCACGTGTTAGAACCATATATACATATTTTTCTCGGGATACACAATTTCATATATTTATAGAGATGTACAGTTGTATATCCCAAGGAAAAATCTATGGTTCTTGTTCATGCCACGTCAAGAGAGTATGAGGTGGAGTCAGAAAATCACAACTCCGGAAAAAAAAAAAAAAAAAAAAAACTCACTTTGATACCATCCAAACCTTGGAATGGGATCCATATGATATTAAAATATTAAATACCTATAATACCCTCAAATTTTTTTATTCAATATCTATCTCTTCTCTTCTTTCAACATCTATTATCTCCCAATACCTTTAATCAAACCTAAAAGTTAATTTTTATTTTTATTTTTTTAAATATAAGTTTTATCATGAAATCTAGAAGGTTTTGATATTGGATTGCCAATGTAGCCATGTAGACCTAGTGAAGATTTGGGAGATATTATTGATATTGAGAAGAGAGAGAAAGAGGATATAAGAGATATTTGATTTAAAGAATGAAAGTATAATAAATATTTATTCTCTTGAAAGAATGTGGGCTCCAAGGCTTATTGGGTAAAAAATTTGATGAAGTAAAGTTTCTTTGGAGTTGTGAAAACTTTAAGGGAGATTTTGTAATAAAATAAAATAGTGAGGTTCGCCCGATAAATTCTTTTTTTTTTTTTTTTTCATTTTTAATAATAGCATGAAATAAATCTATCCATTTCTGATGCCATTTATTTTTGGAACCATGTAAGAATGACTGTTAGGATGTTCCACATTGTGTTGTCGTGGTGGTACGCGCGAAGCTATAAATGCTTTTTACTTATATCTCAAGAAAAACATCCATGGTTCAGTGCACACCTCCTCATCAATGCAATGTTGAATAAAGTGGTGTAGGAAGTCACTTTTGCATTATTCTTATTTTTCATTTTTTAGAAAATTATTTGGAGTGGGGCTAAGTCTAGCACACTCTTAATGAGTGTTGTGACGCGGGCTGCCATGGTGGCTAAGTGATACCACAACCCTTTAGAGTTCATGGTATTGGTTAGATATAAAAATAGTAAATTCAGTTTTGTTGTTTTTCTTTTTTTTTCTTGATAGAAGGTTTTGAAAATGATCAGCCACCAATCTCTCAATTTACAATAAAAATCCAATATTGATGAAAAATAATCTGTTAAAAATTTGATTTTTGGAAGTTCATAAAACTTTGTGATAAATATCCCTATGGTTTCCAATTATATTTTTAGATGCCATGTGAATGGGCAGTTAGGAAACTCTTTACTTAATAAGTGTTTTAAATTACTTTATTCATGCTAGGGATGTCAATGGGTTGATTTTGGGTAGGTTCCACGTATACCTAGAACTGGAACTAAAATAAATCTTGGTTTCGGTTCTTATATATGGATTTCAGTTCCGTGTATAAGATCATTGGAATCAAAACCGACCTACAAATACCCAATACACATCGAGTATCGTCAAGTACCCATTAATGTAAATAATATTTTTTCAAATGAAAAAAAATCCTATAAAATAGACAATTATTTGTAAATGTAACAATATAACCTGTAGTTCCTTGACTGAGAATTAACATCAACAATGAATTATTCAATAAATCAAATTTGAGATTAAATCTTAGAAAATTATGGTATGGAATATTAATATAGTGTTGTACTTAATAAGCATGTGAAAAATGAATTGAGAAAAGACAAAAATTAAAGATTTCATGTTCTCTTTTATATTCAGTTTTAGTAGAAGTACATTTAGTTCAAGATATATCTTTAGTAACATTTAGACTACTAATTTTATTATAAATATTATAAATAAAAATAAATTTATTAGTCGGGTCTTGAAGGGGATCCTATTCTTACTGGTTCCTTGTGATGGCTACCAGACCCTAAGATGATGGGGTGCACGATGATATATAGACTCAAAATTGTTTAATCAATTTTGGGTACATTGGATAATTGGGTACCCATTGACACTCTTAATCCATTTTATGAGAGGCATGGTTTCAAATCTAGTCTGAGATATGAGTCATCCAAATCATCTTTGTAATGCTCAAGAACTACACAGATTTTACTGTGAAACATCTCACACGTCGTCCCATTTGACAATTGGAATTTTATATTTTTTTAAATAATTAAATTTTATCATTAAAATATATAATTATATAAATTCTAAATAAAAATATGATCTTATTTGAAAATTTTGAAATCCCCTTAGCATTAATAAGTTAGTAAGGATTTCACCCTTACTAAGGGTCCTTGGGCCCACCTCTTAGCATCCAAAAATATGATCCAATACTTCAGGGTCATAGAGGACGAAATTCTGTGAATTTTGAAAGAACAAAAAAATTCCAAAAAAAGGTTATTTTTCATTGTTGAATTTCATTTTGAAGTTTGAGAATTATGTGGAAGTTTGGTAGCCGGCCATTTTCAAAACCTTGCATTTAGTTCAAAAGAAATTTTTTTATTTTTATTTGAGTTTTTCGGGGAAACTTAGAGGGCTGTGGTGTTGGATTTCTAATGTGGTCATCCATTTGAGCAAAACGACTTTTAGTAAGGCTCTAAATCTTACTATATTAGTAAGGAGAGGGTTTTGCTTTCTTAAAGTCCCCTCACCTTATCGATAATTTTAAAATGCCAAAAATACCCCTTTCTTGTAACTCGATCTCCTTAACTACTTGATTAACTTGAGAAATATGATTTGGCTAAAACTACCCTTGAGGGCTACAAAAATTCTCTTTAGCAAATAGGAAAAAAGCCTCTCAAAATGTGATGTTTAATAATAAGCATAAACGTGTATTTTGATAAATAAATAAAAAGATTCCTATTTGGTAAAAATCTAATTGTGAAAATGGTAATCTAGAGTGTTGTCAAAAAATAAAATATGTGAAAACTAAGCTGGAATGGGAATTTTCTCTACCTTTTTGGTAAATTCCGTGAATTTTATTTATCAGTGTTATCCTTTTGTGCTTTCCTATTTTTGCATGTATATAACAGTTTATCACATTTGTAGTCGTTTTAAAATATTATTTAATTTCTGTTTGTGTTACCACACAGGAAATAATTCAACAGCTCACGCATCTGAAGTTGGAGGGCGAACTTATTGAACGAATAGCAACGTTTGACTCTCTCTCTCTCTCTCTCTCTCTCCAAATGATTTAATAGAGAATTTTTATTAACACTCCAACTTTTACTTATAACATGCCAATCTATAGGAAGCCAACCCTTTAATTTCAATAGGATGGTGTGTTGTAAGTAAAATTTGATGTGCCAATAGAATTTCTCTATGTATTATCCTAGGAAAATTCTAGTCCCAAATGATATTTGGTACATTGTGTCCACCAAAAGATTGAGACCTGTAATGATCCCTAGAAACTTTCTATTAATTTTCGTCCAATTTCATCCCTACATTGGACCTTGCTGCCAGTGGAATCAAGTTTCTCATTCCCCAAAAGCACTTTTCAGTGTCAACTTAGGGCTTGTTTAGATGTAGGAGTCAGAAGTATTTAGAGCATAATTATTGTCTGAAGGAGTTAGATAAGTACTATGCATTTGGGAATCAGTTCTAAGAAGTATTGTCAAAAGGACTTCTGATATTGATTCAACTTCCAGATTCCAACTTTTGGATTCTAATTTCTAAAGAAATCCAGCCGTAATGGAACAAAAGGATTTTGTTAAGTGAAAAATGCCTATAGTAAATTATTTAAGTTATTCATTAAAATACCCTAGAAATGTTTATAGGTATTGAGTTAATAATCCTCAAAAAAATGTTTTCCACTAAGCATTGCAGATCCTAGAAACTATTTTAGAGCCAAAAAATCACTTCCCCAGAATATCATTAATTTTGTTATTTAGATTCTTGCAAAAGTGATTTCATAGAAGCATTTTTGACGTAGAAATGTGTCGAATTAGGCCTAAGAAACCCAACCTTGATTAATGTGATTTTGATCACAAACTGCAGAGCGAATGATGACCCGCAATTGATCAATTATTTAACAAATACACTTAGTGAAATTCCATAGAATGTAATATTTCTTAACATTGGTTTATGAATTTTTTTATATGGAATTTATATTCTTCTAAGGTGGGGCTCTTTTGTTTGTATGATCAACGATGGCACGACAAGTGCAGAAGGGAGGTAATAAAATCAACCACTATTATATGAAGTAGTGAATATAATTTCTTGCTTAAGTTTTGTTACTTGATTTATCAATTTCATTCATTTAGTCAATTTTTTTTTATCAGGCTGCTATAAAAGAATTCAATAGGGTCAAACAACAAGTACAACAGGCCCATGAAAAGCTAAGGTTTTGCGTTCTTTCTTCCCTTCTCTTATTTTATTCTTATATGGACTTCATAAATGAAATTACTCATCTAAACTTTCATATATGGGGTGTGATACCCAACCAAGTGTATGGAAAAGGCAAGTTACATGACTAAAATGCCCCTTTAGAAGCAATCAATATTTCGTAAGCACTCGTTTGGAAACATCTTTGTGACGTGCTTTGGTTGTTTCTAGCACTCAAAAGTGATTTTAGTAGTCAAAATATCATTTGGTAAAAATCATAGAAGTGCTTCTGATGTTTGCTAGACGTCAAAATAGCTAAAAGCAGCTTGGACCCAGAATTTTTTCATATAATTATCAACATATCAGAATAAGCCATTTTCCAAATAACACTTCCTAAATACTCTTACCAAACAATAATTTTGCAACCTAACTTCTAGTAGAAGTGCGTCCAACGAATGTGCCTCTATATAAGTGCTTCGCAGGTAAGCATTGATTCCCAAACGAAGCTAAAGTATAACCAATTGGTCATGAAAATCAAATTTAGGCTTTAATTAAAATAACTTGATATTTGAAGTAATATAATATCTCATCTTTTGGATTGTGTAGGTTTTACTTGCCTGATGTTGAATCAGTTGAAACCGTTAATCAAGCAAAACTGCAAGAGCGATTAATTATGGATGCACTGATTCGTGTTAGGATATCAAAGGTTGATGCACTAGTATTTTTGGGCTCTTTTCTATACATTATGGAAATGAACAGTCTTTCTCAAGTGTTTTCTTTTTTGTAGGAGGATTTAATAAAGAATCGAAACCCTCATAAAACTGCCAAGAATATTGAGGTAATATGAGGAGTGTGGACAGAATTAATTACTAGAAAAAAGAATTTAGGCGTCACTTTTTAAATGATGTCTACAAGAAAAAATGAAGTCTTTTCTTCGGATGAAAAAGTGCATGTAAAGGTGGTTTTTAGAGACCGATTTTTCCAAAACAGATGTTTAAAGATTAACATAAATCAATGTCTAAAGTCCCACACTTTTTTGCACGATACCTTCACCCGCGACAAATGCACTTTAGATTTGAAAATTGATGTTTATTTAAAAGAAAGTGAGTCTAAAGTCTTTTTTGTAGTAGAATTGCTTGTTATATATCATGTTAGAATTGTTAGAAAATAGGATGTATGGTATAAAGGTGCATAAAAATTGACTGGCTTGGATGGAGAATTAATTTTAACATGTATTAATTAATTAGCCTCTATAATAGCTAGGAAGTATATGTGAATCAGAATATTTATATTAGATTACTTTCCCTATCTTAGTTGATCATGTCCATAAAAATACCTGAAGGTTCATGTAACTATCATCTGAGTTTATAATGAACTTCCCTTTCCTTAATATGATCTCAACCAAAACAAATATTTCACTTGTTTCTCCATTCACCTAATTTTTTTCCCTTTCAGTAGAAACCTTTATTACTTCTCTAGAAATCTTTCTCAATTTGCTCACCAATGCTTCATGATCTTCACTATTCTTTTATCTAATAAATTTCTAATGAGAATTTTTCTTCAAGGCATAAGATTTTTCTCCCTAGGGCCTCCAATCAACACCAAATCCAAATTAAGAAGACGAGTTTCTCTGTTCTTAGGTAGAATGAGATTCTCTGATTAACTCCAATTTTTTTTTTTTGTTTTTTTTGGTGCTAGTTGTATATGGGGCATTTTTGATTTTCGGGTCATAATTTCTTTTGCATTTGTCTATTTAGATTCAAGTGGTGTATTTTATAATGCTCCTTTACATGATACACGTCATTCTCTAACAGTTATTAGAATTTTTATTTTTTTTTAAATTTATTATTATTATTATTTGTGCATCAAAGGAATATCAATTACTGATATCTAATTTTATAAGATACCCTCGAAGGATGATATCGTGGAAGCGGATCGGGTATCAGAAAAGACTGTGGACCGGCCTATTCTTGGGTAAGTCTCTCTTGACTGTTCCAATGATCAATGCACATTTTCTTGATTCAAATACTGATTGCCTTTATCCACTATGAGCAGTTTGAGCAAGATTATTCAATATTATCGCTATACATGATACTTAAGTGGTCTTGGATTTCATGTTTTACTTCTTAGGGAAAAATCAAGTTATTTGAACTTACTAACATGTCATGGAGGAAACATGTCACTTGAGAATCTGAGGAGCCTAACCCCATCAATAAAGAAGGTTTGAGACCCACTTTGGTTTAATTGAATGTTGTAGTAATATTTCATGTTTGGTGAACCTAAATTGATCTTAACCATTTAATGACAGGAACTTGTGGAACATGATGAGATATCCATTGGATCAGCATGTGAGAAGTACAAGGCCATGGAAAATGACTCATCGAGCGTTACATATGATGGCTACATATCCCAAGATGACCTGTTTGATGTTGCGCAAAGTGGGCAAGAGAAGACCATGGGAAATGAGACGCCTATTGTTAAATCTGATGGTAAAAAATCGGTAGATGAACTGCTCAACTTAGAGCAACGAAAGGCCTCGGCTAGTAGCGCATCATCTTCAGGGTCCTGGATGTTCTGAAGGTTCAGTGAAGCTCGTGGGAGGTAGTATGTGTTTGGTTAGTTTAAATATGTATTTGAGACCTTTAATTTGGATGGACTTTGTGTGAGGATTTGGTTTAAATTGCTGGATGTTTTTTAAGTTGCAGCTTAAACTCTTGTGATGCGTGAAATAAATTCAAGTTTCCCATATGTAGCTTGCTTGAGGATTGCATAAATCAATGATTTGATAGCTCTGGAGGAATACTATTACGTACCTAACCCATTGAAGGGATCTAGAAATGGATACCTCATGTTGGAAAATATAAAATTTTAATTCTAAACAGTGTTATATCTACCATCTGCAGAAATCTAATCGATCATAGTGACCATAACCAAATGATCATATATTTCAGTAGTTTGGGCAGCTAAATCTAGCTGCTTGATTGAATTGTTATGTTCATTGGATCATTTCGATTATCGGCAGAGTAGTCTTTCCCATTCAATTATGGATTCTGAGCCCTTGTCTGTGTAGCTATATTTTCAACTTTATTGTTTCTTTTAGAATCCATTGTGCCTTTCCATTAGCTGTACTTAAATTCTTTTCAAAATACTTTGCTACCATATAAACACCAATATTTATCAAATAAAAGTTAGGTACTTCTCCTCGAGATTCTTGCAAGCAACTATCGAGGACCATCCAATGGCTTGGACCTTGGATGATGTTGCAATGGTGTCCTCTTAGGGAGAAAATTAAACCATGCTCTTACTTTCTAAATAAGTTTTTGATGCTTCTTGTGTGGATTTCATTAGGGTTGAGGTATGGTCTTTCTCCGTGGGAGGGGTGGGTGTGTTATTTTTTTGGATTATCATACCTAATTTCTATCTGATCATTAAAAAACACTCGATCATCTTGGTAGAATAGTTTCCCTGTGAGAACAAGTACATTCAACGATACGTCTGTTTCGCTATCTTCACACATGGCAGATTGTAGATAAAAAGCAACAGAAAATATTTCAAATCAACCCCTTATTAAGATGGCTACCAAGATACAATCAGCTTCCTCCAGCATCAAACCAAGTCTACTTTTACTTATATTGAACTTTCGTGTGTGTCTAGGAACCATGTGCTTCCTCCATCAAAGTTCATCCCAAGCCAAAATTCTCTACTCAAACGTAATGGATTAATTCCAGAGCTTTGTACTTTAAAATTTTCATTAGATGTGAGGGTCCACATTTTTCTGTCATTGACTGATCCTATAGCGAGCAGATAAGAATATATTGCATACCAAGAACACTCTTCATCCTATAGAGTCACCATTTTCCTATTATATATACATTCTCCACATTCAATCAGCTATTATTGCATTTGATCGGTGGATGACAATCCAATTAGTACATAATTCTCTAGCCACAATGAGAAATAGCGGAGCCTCCTTCCATCCATAAATCTCACAAAAGAAATGTAGAGGAGCCAACACTAATAATAACTCTAATGTTTTTAGATCTCTTAATTTGTCTCGGCTTTTGATTATCCTCCTCCACACCCATGATGCACTTGTGACAATTTGAATGACCACAAGTCATCACTACCCACATATCTTACATGACAACATTCACCCCAAAGAGACTCATTTAAAGATCAAATTTCAAATAATTCAATCATTTCAGCTCTATTCATCGTTGCACCTAGTACCAAGATCACCTTCTATAGTAGGCCTACAGACTTGGTTCCAGCTAATTTGATTAAGATATTGAGCTATGGGATGAAGGACCACTCCACAAAAAAAGGGAAAAAATGCATCAATCCTTCTAACAACTTATTAGGCTAGGGAGCTGGAAAAAGCTCCAATACAAATACTGATGAAGATTAGACAAGACAGACTTTATAATTAGCTCAACATAACCTCAAATGAAAGAAACTAATCTTAGAGCTTTCTGTAAATTTGGTCTGACAAAAGTTGACATAAACAAAATGCATACGAGAAAAATAAGAAAAGGAGAGAGGCAAACCTAAGTATTTGATTGGGGCACTCTCTTCTTTGAAAAGGACATCCATAATTGACTTCGATCGAGTTTGAACGTGGATGACACACTAAAAAAGACATTGATCCCATCATTACTAGCTTGAAAACGTAGTAGTTGAAATAGCATTTAAAAAAAGCACATGAAGACCATACCGGTAATCAACCTTATTTTGAAAAGACATGGCTCTTAGCTTTTATTATATGAAGTACAAAATAATTCATTCCTTAAATTTGTTGCTTTATTGAATCTGTCCATTTAACTTTATTTCTATCAGGCTCCATTAAAAGAACTCAATGTGGTCAAGCAATAATTGCACAAGGCCCATGGAAAATTGAGGTTTTGAGTTCTTTCTTTCTTACCTTCCGCATTCTTACCCTGCGACCACAATTTTTGTGTGAAATTAGTGGTCTAAGCTTGCATCTTTACAGACAATAGGAGAGGGTTGATTCCCACAAATGCATGTAAAAGTCAATTATCTACACTTGATTGGATTGATAGATCATCTTTTCATATCGGTGGATCGATCTTTTAAATTTACATAAATCAATATGGTCATATGCTCATCATCCATAATTTTATTAAATCACAAATAGTTTTAATATGAAGAAATACACTGATAGTGATTCGATATATCTCATGCTCCACTGTACTCTTAATACTTTTATCGAATAAAATTTAGATGCTTCTCCTCTTAAAAATCCTTTGACCAGGACTCAATATATTCAGAGGATCAAATTTGGATTTCAAAGCCTTAAACCTCTCCCACTCTTCACCAAAATGAGCCTTCCATTCACTCTCATCTCTGCAATAGGGCATATACTGTTTTGCTCCTTTACCAGCTTTGATTATCTTATTTTGGTCAAGAAGAGCTTGCAGACTTGACAACGGAACGGCTGACCGAAGCAATGCTATAATATAAAAGATGTCCTCCCCTTTATCATCTTTTGGTAATACAACAGGCATCTCAGGGTTCCATCTGAAAAAAATATAAAAATATAAAATATAAAATATAAATACAAGTCAGTAGCCTTGTATCATTAAGACTATATTATGTGAGAGTGAGTGTGGAAAAGGAAGAGGAGGGGGAGGGATTACATACTTATGTCTCAGAATTGGATAGAATAGTATTGGTCCTTTGGTGTTGGTAGACGAAATGGTTTCCAGTAGAAAATCTTTGAATTTATCTATTTCAAACCTTGGTACAAATATGTCTAGCCATGGATGAGGCACTTCCCACAGTCCCTTACTTCGAAGGTTCTGCTCCTCCTCTCTTACTCGGTTGAGGAAATCAAAATAGGAGACATCAAGATTGTGCATCACGGACCAGAAGCTCAATTGAGACCATATTTTATTCAATATCTGTTAGAAGAAAATAAACTTAGCAAGCTTAAAACTAAAACTTCAAAGAATTTAAGAGCCTTTACCTGTTCAATGTCTTCACCCTCATTGTAATAAATCGCCATTTCAATCATATAATATACCTCCATTCTTCCTGAATTGCTTCCCATGTCAAAGCTTATATGCGAAAACTTACTTTGATCCTTGTTGGATTCATTACCTATTTGCTTTATATAACCCTCCAAGTAATCCACTTCCTTCATTGAAATCAGAAGCTCTTGATCTCTATTAAACTTACTAAAGTCGCTGTAGGACACTATGGTCCATTTCACCTACAAATCGAAAAAAGTTCACAGTTAATAAGTCTTTTCAATGTAGAAACCCATCCCTGAAATCATCGATCAAATTGATTTCAAAGAAAATCAAACAAAATTTATATAAAACTCATAATATGTCTTTGGATATATTGAACATTCTCCCTTCAATACTCAAATTCATGTTTAAGTACATAATAACATCTATGTATTGGTATACCAACCAATTTAGGAGCACTCTCTAAATCAATTCTTGCTCTAACTATAATTCCAAACTGTCCAAGTCCGCCTAAGACCCCATAGAAAAGCTCTGAATTTTTCTCTTTGGAACAAGTGATGAAATCTCCACTTCCTGCAACCATTGAAACTCAACAAAATAAATTACAAAAGAATTCTTCTTTCCCTGTTTGCAAGGAAAAATCAAATTATATGAGTAAAATAGTACTAGTGGAGGGAAAACATAAGAGAAGAGAGACTAAGAGGGCATGAAAAATCATTTTTCATGCCCAATACCTCATAGACCTCAAACCTGTACCTGTTATCACATCCATTTCAAGGACATTACATATCTGAGGCCCATATTTAAATGTCTGCCCACTAACACCACCAACTGAGAGTGTCCCACCCACAGTAAGAAATAAATAATCAGTCCATGATTTTGGAGTTAAACCATGTTTCAAGGTCTCCTCCAAAAGATCAACCCAAAGAACTCCTCCACCAACATCTACGTAGAAACGTTCACCCGGATCAGTCCTAGTCGAATGGCTTTGACTGACTTTAATATAGGTAGGTAAGCTAGTCATGTCTATGATAATACCATCAAGTGCTTGTGCTTGGCCATGGGAAGAATGACCAGCACCTCTTGCTGCAACTGTTAGGTGGTTGTAACGTGGAGATGAAGATATGTGCTTTAGCAAAAGTGATATTTCTTCTGGGGTCTTTGGCTTGAGAACTGATGAAGGCCAGTGTTGGAAGATTCTTCCAAAATCTAGAACTTTAGAGGGAGCTGGAGAGTGGAATTCCAAGGGGATTGAATCCATGATTTCTTGGATGAAGAAACTGGAAATTGACGAAAGATGATCTAAGAGGCCATTATGATTACTAATTCTTATAGACTTACTCTAGGAATGCTCCCTATTCCTAGTAATTGTTTTCTATGCTCCCAGGCCAGATTTCAGGCCCATATCTTATAGATTGAAGAAAGATTTACCAGATCTTGGTGCTCATCCTCCAAAAATATCCTTAAATATGGACACTTCATATTCTTATCCTTATTTTTACTCCTGCTTGTGGACCCCATATGTATATTTGGAAAGTAATTAATCAACATGGACGTATCCATATCTGGAGCTCACCCTCCAAAAATTAGTAGGTGAATGCTGGTTTCACGCATCAACACTCGTGGATTTTAACCAACTACTTCCTCGATCCTCCTTATTTATTTACTAGAGTTTGCCCGTGCCTATGATATGGACATTCTCTTTATGGGTTAGAAGGTAAAAGTAAAATTGAAGGGATATTATTAAAATGAGAAGGGGAGAAAGAAAGATTATAAAGTTGAAGGGGCCGGGTTAAGAGGAACTCCAAAATTGTTGTTGAAAGGGGCATTTATCCGAGTGATTTTTCGCTCACAGTACAATAGCCACTTGAAATCTAGTACAAATGACGTAAGTAATAAGAGAGAATTTCTCTCTTATGCCCTAAGTGGAAAAAATTAAATTTCCTTATATGATCATCTTGTAGCATTCAAAAACATGATCCAATGCCATGGGATTGTAGAGAAAGAAATTCTATGAATTTAAAAAAAAAATAAATTATTTTTCATTGTTGAATTTTACTTTTAAATTTGGGTGTTCGTTAGCCGTCCATTTTCAACACCTTCGATCAAGCTCGAAAAACTTTTTCTTTTAAAAATGATTGTTTTCATGAAATCTAGAAGTATGTGGTGTTAGATTCCCAAAGTTGTAATTCATGTGGGCCCAAGAACACTTTTTAAGGTTCGAAATCTTAAAAAATAAAATTTGTGAGCAGAGGTCGCGTGGGCAGGTGAGAGGCTTTTTCTCTCTATGCTTACGTCATTAGTGCCAGACATCTAGCGGCTATTAGGGGTGAACTTGGTTCAGTTCGGTTCGGCTAGAGGTCAAATTGGAACCGAACCAACATAGGTCGGTTCCACTAAATAAGAATCAGAACCGAACCAAATTCCATTGGAACCAAACCAACCCAAACCAAATTAAAGTCGGTTTGGCTTAGTTCGGTTCTACGGATTGCAAATATTTTATAAATTATAAGAAATATTTTTTAATGAAAAAATAAACATAAAATTTCATATAATAAATCACAAATCTATCCATAAAAAACCATTAGTTTATCCATAAAAGATCACTAATCTATGTAATAACTCTTAAAATAATTCATAATAATTATTATATACGTATATATTTATTTATTGCATAGGGGTTTGGTTCTCGGTTTGGTTCGGTTTTATACAAGCTTGATCCGAGAACCGAACCAAATTAATCGGTTCTCCATTTTTATAACCTGGAACCGAACCGCAACTTGTTCCAAACCAAACCAAACCACCCTAAAGCCATTGGTTTGGTTCGGTTCTCGGTTTGAACCAGACCAAGTTGCACCCCTAGCGGCTAGGGGTGCACATTGGATTGGATAAATCCGAGATCCGAACCAATCCGAAGCCTTTGGATTGGATTGGTTCGGATTAAACACACCCACGGTTTGGGTACGGATTGAAGAAAAAAAAATCCGATTAATTTGGTTTGGTTCCGGATTAGGATATAATAGAACCGAACCAATCCGAAATCCGAACCAATTATATATATATATATATATAAAATAAAATTTTCGATTTTTTATTTCTTTTTTCTTCTTTCTATTCGAAGAATTCTGAAAACAAAACCCTAACAGCTGTCGTTCTCAATCTCAGTTGTCTCTCTCACTCACCTCACCTCACCGCCTCGCCAACTTATCGGAAAATGAAGATTGAACTTTCTCTCTCTCTCTCTCTCTCTCTCTATGATTCAAAAAGCTTCGATAAATCTCAGAGCTATCGATCTCTCAGGCGCCTTCAATTAATGGTAAACAAATTTAAATTCTTCTCGAATGGATCTTCAATATATTTCTTATTTGTTTAGGAGAATAACATAAAATGACTTAAATGCCATTATTTTAAACCTCAAACCAAAACCTCTTCATTTTTCTTTGAGAATTTTTTTCATTTTCAACTTATTGAACTAATCCTCTATCTCATCTTCTATAAAATATACTGTTTTCTACTTATTGAATCTCATCTACATCAAATTTCTTAAATGAAATATAGAAATTTTTTAATTTTTTTATTACCCCAAAGTCCACGCTTAAAAAAAGTCCTACTTGTTTTTAAGGTTTGAAGATTTGAGGACATAGAATATTTGGATTGAGGAAGAAGGTATCCATCTTCAATAAGTATGAGAACCGAGAACCGATCCGAATCAATCCGAACCAAGATTGGATTGGATTGATTCGGTTCTATAGGGTAATTGGATTGGTTTGGTTTCAAATTTGTAGAACCGATCATGTTTAGTTTGGTTCCAATTTTGTCAAAATCCGAACCAATCCGAACTATGTGCACCCCTACTAGCGCCTATTGTGCTGTGAGCAAATTTGTTGACAATGCTGTGAGTAAAAAAATCACTCGTTTTTATCCCTTGTAACTGTAACTGTGGCTGGAGTGGGGTTGACCTACAATTTTTTTATATTAAATAGATGTAATTCAAATTCTCTTAATATCCTAGACGATTGTACCAAACAAATAATTTCAAATTCAAATGTTTATTTGAACTCATTGTAGCATTGGTTCCACAAGTAAGTAGAAGAAGGTTGGAGTTCTAATATTTACCGCTATTTGGACCTGCCCTGGTGACAAGGGCTGGCATAGATCGATACTTGACGTAAGGGTGTCAATGGATAGCCGAAATCCGAATTCGAATTCGAATTCGAATTCGAAAATTCGGATATTATTCGAAAATTTCGGATATCGGATTCGGATTCGGATGTCATTCTAACATTCGAATGAGTTTCGGATACGAATTCGGATATTGCGATATCCGATTCGATAATATCCGCTCCGATAACACTACATGTCATGTATTTATGTTTTACAACAAAACGTTTCTATATGTATATATGTGTTATGTATTCGTTTTATACAACGAAAATTTATTTTAAACCTTCGTCTTCTCAATCTAACCCACCTTAGTCGTAAAGAACCAGACGACACAACGGGTTTCAATCGAACTTCGGCCACTATCTTCTCCGGCCGGCGAGCATCAGGTACGCATTCTCTCTCTCTCTCCGATCTGAACCGGTCGGAGTGATTTTTCTGACAAATCCGTGGGTTTCGTCGTTTCAACTATGCGAACTCCGACAAGTCTTCCCCGGCCGGTGAGCATGCAGGTACGGCGAGCATGCAGGTACATACTCTATCTCTCTGTCTCTCTCTCCGATCTGAACTGGTCGGAGTGATTTTTCGAACAAATATGTGGGTTTCGTCCGATTTTTGATCGAATCGGATATTATCGGATATCCGATATCTTTTTCGGATTCGAATTCGAATGTTTGTCAGGGATATCCGATCGGATTCGAATTCGAATTCGGATAGTATTAGTTATTTTCGGATTCGAATTCGGATATAGCACTATCCGATCGGATAGCTATCCGTTGACAGCCCTAACTTGACGTATTGTATTCTTCTCTTTATCTTGGTGATAATCAGTTACTTGCTCTTCAGGTTTAAAACCCTACAAGATAGCCAAATGGCTTGCCTTAGCTTTTTGCTCATTACAATCTCCTTTTTCTTTTGGTTCATTCATCGCAATTGGTGTGAGTCATTTTATGGATGATAAAGATGGTGGAAGAGGGTTATGTGTTCAATGAGAGACAAAAACAATTTCTTCTTGTATTAATGATGAAAGCTTGCGCAAGTCGAAAACCTCTCACGAAGGAAGTTAGTTACCGAGTTTTGAAATGGGTTGATGAATTAGAAGTCTAGTTTCAAATCGTCCTCTTAAAGAGATCAATGTTTATATCTGATTGATTTGGGGTTTACACTGAAGCCTTGTGCACTGCTGAAATTATTTCCAATTACTTGGGAAAAGCCGATGAAGGGGTGGATGAAACTAAATGTAGACGGAGCATGTAAAGGCAATCCAGGGCGTGCAGGTGGAGGAGCAATCTTAAGAGATGAAAATGGTTCTCTTATCTTCGCAGGTTGTTGGTTCTTCCAAGATTTGACCAATAATGAGGGGGAAGTTCATGCTCTAGATATGGCGGTAGAGAGCTTTGGTCTAAGAGGGACCAAAATCATCATTGAGTTAGTCTCATTGCTACTTGTCAAGGGTATAAAAGGAGGTAACATCCCTTGGAGATTACTGCCTTAGATGTATTGTATTCAAATAGCTTTGTCCACTTTTCACTCGGAAATTGCAGCATGTTTGGCCTCAAGCTAACGCTACTACAGATGCTCTTGCAAATGCAGCCATTGAATCCCTGTATTTCCAGCCTTCTCAATTCTCATGTAAATCTCCCTTTAATAGCAAAGGGTTACTTTGAGGGAGATAACCTTGCTCTTCCTTAACGTACCGATTGTAAAATAGAGGATCTGTCTTTCTTTATACATTTCTATTTTATAAAGTTAATAAAGTTAGAGAAATATTATTGAAAAATAGGGTAAAAGAGGATGAATGGTAAAATTAGAGGAATATTATTATAAAAAAGGGAGGGAGGTGAAAGAAATAATACTCTGGGGAGTAAGGAGGAAAGACAATAAAATGATTAATGTGAACCCCACTCTGATAGTCCATTTATCCTCAACATTGTAGTAATGGTTAGATGCTCATCCCTCACAAAATTGAAGCAAGAAGTGAATCCTACAATTGTGTTTTATTATTATAAAATAATTATTTTGTTGTCCATTAATGTATGAAGTATAAAATATAACAATAGAACTATTTTTTTTTTTTCTATTTGATAACTATTTATCACTTTGTTATATAGAAAGAAAAATAGTTATTCTTTTGTTGCTTATTATATAAAGTATAAAACATAGAGAGAGAAAAAATAAATCTTGATTGGTAACTATTTATTACTATACAATAATTATTTTGTTGCCTAGTGTATAAAGTATAAAGTATGAAGATAGAACTTTTTTTTTTATGACTATTTATTACAATAAAATAGTTACTTTGTTGTCAACTGTACAAACCATAGTACATATATATAGGAGCGGAGCCAATATATATTTCTCTTACGTGGGGCCAACCTAAGAGTAATTTTTTTTCTTTTTGTGTGGGGACAAAGAAGAGTAAAAAATAATAATTATGGGGGCAATAGTGGCAGATGTTTTTATCTGTTGCTGTTATCTATCGTAATAGCTCATAGTCACTTGTAGACTTTGAAAATTCTGTAAGGGTCAAGTGCCCCCAATGTAAATCACCCCTGCATATATAAAGAATTCTTTTTTATTGTTAATTATTTACTATAAGATAAATACTTTGTTGCCAATTATATAACTATAAAGATAGGAGGGGAGGGCGAGGGGGTTTGTTATATTTATTATTATTATTATTTTTTTTTAATTTTTCGATTTGGTTTCGGGTTTAATTTTGGTCCAGTCTTGATTCAATCCTATTTCTGAGGGGTAGAATCGAAATCGGACTGAATTTTTTTAGTTTCGATTCAATTCAGTTCAGGTTGAATTGGGTTTGGGTCAGATTCTAACCCATTTTTTGTCTAATTTTGGGGTTTGGGTTTTTTGTGCACTTCTACATCAATCACCAAGTAGAACAAAGCAATGGTTACATAACATTTGACCGTTGAATAAGTGGTGAAATTTTCGATATTGTTTGACGATGTATATCTTTGCTGCCAGATTAATTCCATCAAATCTTGTTAAATCACGTATGACTCACCGCAAGTTAGCTGAGATGGTAAGGAGTGTCTAGGTTTGCTTCCCAGGCCCATGTCTTCGAATCTCTACACGCCCCTCCACAGAAATGTAGCTACTTAAATATTGTAACATGTGACAGGGTGTTGGATGGTGCATGCTGCCCTAGACAGATAAGTCTCACACCAAAGGTGAGGATACTCCCTGGGCTGTGAAAAAAAAAAAAAAATGTTAATGGTATGTGCTCATTTGACACTCTCATGTTACTATTTTCCTGATATGTATTATATCGTGAATTTTCATTTACGAATTCTTTAGCATACAATATTTTGACGGCCATGTTTTCCCTTGGATGGTCCTCAAGGTTTGTGTGGCTTGATTTGTTAGATACAATGTTTGTTCTAAAATGTGAGAAAACCTTCCTACGGCCACCTAGGATATCTAACCACCATTTTCTTGAGCACTGATATCTGCCTATATTGACCCATGATCAAATATTCTACATTGCATTTACATGCACAGTATTTTGGGCTAAGAGATAGGGCTGTCAATGGGCTAGGCCATGTCATATAACTGAAATTCATACCTTCCAGGGCCTCCATTGACACCTAGCTACTCGCATACCAGAAATCAGTTTGATTGGTTTCTTTTCCATTGGACTTAATCATCTTTTTTTATGGCAAACCAATCAAATATTCCAATCACGTCCACCCATGAGTTGGAGGCAAAGGTCAAAAGTTCCATCGAAACGCCTTTGAGTCAAGGTCAAACGTTCAAGGACGCAACTGAAAATTTTAATATTATGACAAGTAAAATCATAAAGATAAAAATAAAAATCAAACATCATCCCCACAACAGCTATAATCATTTCTGGTTGATTTTTTTTATTTTTAGTTTTATTTTGTGTGTGAGTGTGTGTGAAAGTCCACTAGGGGTGGCAGAAAGTTGCCATGGTGTTGGGGTCACAAGAAGAAAAAGAATGTGTCATGTGATATGACCATTTTTGGCATTTGGGGTCATATTTAGGGAAAACTACTTAATAGACCATGCAGAAAACGACGAAATCAAGTGTCAGGATTCACATCAAGATTGAGAATTTACAATCTTTATTCTTGATGATTGTAAAAAAGTTCTTGACGCTTGGAACAGAGATTGATCTCAATGATTTAAATTATCAATCTTGACAATTCGAATCATCGCACCAATTGAAAGGGGAGGTCTCGGGGCATTAAGAAAGAAAAAGTTACTGCAGGAAATTAAGGGGGTGGAGGGGTTGAAAGAAGTCCCTCCAGCAAGGTGCGTTTAGTAACTTTCCCAAATATTTAACAACTTGGCATCATTCTTCTTTAATTATTATTTGGTGGATGGGGATATTTGCTGGAATTCAGATGCTATATATTGATTTAAGCATTATAATTAGGATGATTTAGACATTACCCCCTACTTTTTTGTTCAATACTTCCTTTGTTATCAAACTGAGAATATGCCCGCTTGACCTACATTAATTTTGTTTGAACTCTGAAAGACTAACATAAAATGACCTAAATGCCCTATTATTCAATCTCAAATAAAAGTTTCTTAGGTTGTGTTTGGAAACGACAATTGGTGGGAGTTGAAATTACAACTCCCAACTTAAAAAGTCCAAACTGAGGATATGCCGCCTTTACCTAGGTTAATTTTGTTTGAAAGACTAGCATAAAATGACTTAAATGCTCCACTCTTCAATTACAAATAAAAAAACCCTTAGGGTATGTTTTTTTTTTTATTTTAATTATTGATAAACTGTGGTTAAAAGAACCCACCCTAAAAACACTACTACCAAGTGTAAATACAAGTTAAATCTTTCTCAACAATTCTCAAAAGTTCTTGAGGAACATTATACATTTTTTCATCAACGAAAAAAATCATTTGAAAAAGTATCCTGTTTCGCTAAAAAATCAGTTGCCCGATTTTTTTCTCTCCAAACAAATTCAAAAGAACAGTCCGCAAAAAGAAGTCTCTGTTCTGCAATTTCCAACAACTTTTCATCATATTTTCATAATGGAATGATTTCTTTTTTATGCTTTTAATTGAATATCATTGACCCAGCGCTATTTCTTCCAATAAATCTAAATCCCAACCCCTGCAAAGATCGAGCTCCATCTGTGTTTATCTTCACAACATTCTCCTCTGGTTTTGACCAACATATCTGTTTTGTAGCTGATTTAACAATGGAATAACAGCAACTCCAATTGTTTAAAATATGCATTTAAGTATGCATGAATCTGTCCTCAATTGATAAAAGTGTCTTAGGGTATGTTTGATTGCATGAAAAGTGACTTTCCATGGAATTTGACATCCATGAAAAAATAATGGTGAAAAATAGCTAGGGTTTAAAAATCAAATTTCATTGTTTGATTTTACATGGATAAAATTATAGGAAAATTATCTGAGACAAATAAACAAAGAAGAAAAAGAAGAAGAAGAAGAAAAAGTAGATGAGGAGGAGGAGAAATAAGATGAGTGGAGAGGGAGAGACTTAGGGTGGAGAAGAAGAGGTTTAAAAAATGATAAGAGGGAGGGGGGAGGACATGGTGGTAGTGGCGGTAGAGATAAGTGAGGAAGAAGAGGGGAGAAAGTGGTAGTGGTGGCGGCAATGAAGGTGAGGGAAGAAAAAGGAGAATGAGAAGAAGAAGAAGAAGAAAAAGGAGAGAGAGAGAGAGAAGGTGGCCGAAGATGGTGATGAAGGCAACATCGATGGTGACGACGACGAGGGTGTGATGGTAGCTATGATAGTGGTGATGATGGTGGTAGAGGAGAATAATATATAATTGGGGAAGAAAAATATGATATTTTGGGGATAGAAAATATGAATTGATTTTACTTTTCCACCTATATGGGTGGGAAAGTGAAATCCATATTTTGGTGGACTTTTTGATTATGATGGAAAATCAATTTTCATAGAAAAAATACAATCAAACACATCAAAAATGTCATTTTCCATAAAAATTGATTTTCCATCCTATTTTTTATGTGCAATCAAACGTACCCTTACTATTTGGAAAGGCAATTGGTGAGAGTTGGAGTAACAACTCCCTTAAAATTCCAATAAGTTGTTTGCTTCCCCTACTCCATGAATTTGCAACTCGAAAGAGATTCTCAACTCCTGTTTTCAAGTGAATTACGACTCTCAATTCTATATGGGTGGGATTTACAAATCCACCCAAAAAGACACACTTTTATTTTTATTTTATTTTTGGGGAAAGCACTAGCTATTAACTTTTAAATCTACCCATAAAAGAAAAAAAAACTTTTAAATCTTTGAGAATACTACAACAAGGATTTCTGTTGGTGAATTTGACATGTGTTGTTTATAACACTAATTTAAAAGATATATATCATTTCTTTAAGAATATTACAGGGCATTGTGTGTTTCCATTGGCATGAATGTATTTCTCTCAAATACTTCCTTACTGGTAAAAAATATCATATAAACACCAATCTTCTATCAAATAAAATTTAGATGCTTCTCCTCTTAAAAATTCTTTGGCCAGGACTCAATATATTGAAGGGGTCATATTTGGATTTCAAAGCTTGATATCTCTCCCAGTCTTCACCAAAATGCGCCTTCCATTCACTCTTATCTCTGCAATAGGGCATATATTGTTTTGCACCCTTGCCACCTTTGATTATCTGATTTTGGTTGAGAAGCGTTTCTAGACATGACGATGGAACCGCTGACCGAAGCAATGCTATAACATAAAAGATGTCCTCACCTTTATCATCTCCTGGTAATACAACTGACATCTTAGGGTTCCATCTGAAAAAAAGAAAAAAGATCATATCAGTAGTCCAGTATCATCAAGAACATAATTAATGGCGCGTGTGGAGGTAGGGTTTACATACTTGCTTCTGAGAATTGGATAGATTAGTGCTGGTCCTTTGGTGTTGATTGATGAAATAGTTTCGAGTAGAAAATCTTTGAATTTATCTATTTCAAACCTTGGTACAAATATGTCTAGCCATGGATGAGGCACTTCCCATAGTCCCTTACTTCGAAGGTTCTGCTCTTCCTCTCTTACTCGGTTGAGGAAATCAAAATAGGAGACATCGAGGTTGTGCACAACCGATGAGAAGCTCAATCGAGACCGTATTCGATCCAATATCTTCTAGAAGGAAATAAACTTAGTTATACTAAACAAGGAAAGAGTTGAAGATGAAGCATACTTAATATATACTAATTTGAATGTATAATTTTTACCTGTTCAATGTCTTCACCCTCATTGTAATAAATCGCCATTTCAATGTTATAATATACATACGTTCTCCCTGAATTACTTCCCATGTCCAAGCTTAAGTGAGAAATTTTACTTTGATCCTTGGATTCATTATCATTTCGCTTTATATAACCCTCCAAGTAATCCACCTCATTTATTGAAATCAGAAGCTCCTGATCTCTATTAAACGTACTAAAGTCCCTGTAGGACACCATAGTCCATTTCACCTACAAATCAAAAATAGTTTTTGAGTTTTATCACTCTTTTCAATATAGTAATCGATCCCTGAAATCATCAAAGTGGTTTAATTAAAAGAAAATCAAGCAAAACATATAGAAAATTCATAATCTTTGGGTTAAACATTCTCCCTTAAGTATCCAATTTTATGCTTAAGCACACAACATATAACATTTATGCAATGATACCAACCATTTTAGGAGCAGTCTTTAAAATAATTCTGGCTCTAACTATAATTCCAAATTGCCCAAGTCCACCTAAAACCCCATAGAAAAGCTCTGAATTCTTTTCTTTGGAACAAGTGATGAATTCTCCTCTTCCTACAACCATTGAACTCAACAGAATAAAGATCAAAAGAATTCTTCTTTTTCTTTATTTTTTGGCATGGAAAAACCAAGTTATATGAGTAAAATTCAAGTACAATAGGACAGAAAACAAAAGAGAAGACCAACTGTTACCTGTTATCACATCCATTTCAAGGACATTACATATCTGAGGCCCATGTTTGAATGTCTGCCCACTAATGCCACCAACTGAGAGTGTCCCACCCACACTTAGAAATAAATAATCAGTCCATGATCTTGGAGTTAAACCATATTTCAATGTCTCCTCCAAAAGATCAACCCAAAGAACTCCTCCACCAACATCTACATAGAAACGATCATCCCTGTCGCTAGTCGAATCGATTTGACCGATTTTAATGTAGGTTGATATGGTAGTCATGTCTATGATAATACCATCAAGTGCTTGTGCTTGGCCATGTGAAGAATGACCAGCACCTCTTGCTGCAACTGTTAGGTTGTTGTAATTTGGAGATGAAGATATGTACTTAAGCAAAACAGATATTTCTTCTTGGGTCTTTGGCTTGAGAACTGATGAAGGCCATTGTTGGAAGATTCTACCAAAATCTAAAACTTCAGAAAGAGTTGGTGTGTGGAATTCTAAGGGGATTGAATCCATGAGTGCTTGAAAGAAGAAATTGAAGTTCCAAAAAAGATGATATATAGGGAAAGTCCATTATAAGTCATTAAGAGAGCTTCTATTGCCACGCCAACTTTTATTAAAAGCACCCCAAGATCTGTACGTGCTAATTCTTTGGTGATTTCATGATATGAATTGGAGTGCTCTTAGCAAAAGTTAATGTGGAAATAGAATCACTCGTCCTTAAATAGAGGAATCTGTCCTGTTATAGACTTAACACTTGGGCTTCACCGAGAAGATGGCGCCACAATGGTGAAAGCAGTTACAACTGCGTGATTCCTTCCTATTCCTAGCTCCTACTTCATTCATATTTATCGAAAATGTTCATTATAATTGTTGATCTAGACTTGCCCCTCAACGTTATTTTAATATTTGAGATACCCCATTTTCTCGAACTTATGATATGACCCCTTGACCTTGTTTTTTTCCGAGAGACTAGTAGAAAATGACTTAAATGCCCTCCTTTTCTATCTCTAGCTAAAAACCCTTATTTATTCTTCCAAAAATAAAACAGTCATCATCTTCAAGCTCTTCAACCGCTACAATAAAGTATTTTAAACCTTAATCCATCATCTTCAACCTCATCCTCAATCTCTTATTGAAAAACCTTCCGAAAACCTATAATACATCCCAACACAATTCCTACCTTATTCCTTAGGTTTGAAGGTTGAAGAAAAGCATTAATATTTTTTTTCTCTTTTCGATAGAGGTTCAAGACGATAGATTTTTGGGGAGAAAAATCAAAAACTTTTGACTTGGGGCTGAAGGTGACAGCATTTAGGTTATTTTCTATTAGTCTATCAGAGAAGACTTAGGTCAGGGTGGGTATGTCATCAGTTTGAAAACGCTGGATATCTCAAATATTCATCAGAACATGGAGAGGCATGTCTTAATCACCCCTACCTTTCCATTTATTTTTTCACAATTCTAAATGCACAGCAATGTAATTGGGACGACTTAGTGGTCGATTGATAATGCAAGCCCTTCTACTTGAGAATAATGTCATAAAGATATATAATCTCATTATATGAAAATCCATATATCAAGAGACCAGATATTACTTAGTGACTTTATTTTCTTGATCCAAGAAATTAAAAAAAGGAAATATATGATGGAGTTAAGCTGAGGCCAAGCTACTCCATATCCAATCACATGTCCTGGTCCCATTGAATTCAACTGATGAATCTAGAACGGAGAACTTTGAATTAGACCATACGCAAAAGGTGGGGTTATACATTACATACCACCATCTTAAAAGCCAAACTTGCTCCCATTGATCTCAATTGATTTATCTAGTACTAAGAACTTGGAATTATATATATATATATATATAATATATATATATATATATATAGGCAAATTTAGCAAAACATGCACCACATTTCGACTATTTACCAAAACGGTAAACTGTAGCAATTAATTCCAAAAACGATAATTTTACCATTTTCGGAATTAATATTTTTTATCAAAACGGTAAAAACAGTAAAATGTAATTTTTTTTTACCAAAAATACTCTTTTTTATTTTTTGACTAAAATTATGAAAAAATCCTCTCCTCTTTCATATTTCTATTTAGTGTTGGGAAGATTAAAAAGAAAAGAAAGATTTAGTTGGATTTTAATTTATTTCTAAGGTTAAAATGGTAAATATATATGTAAAATAAAAAATGATATTTTCGGTAAAAAAAAATTACATTTTACTGTTTTTACTGTTTTGGTAAAAAATATTAATTCCAAAAACGATAAAATTACCGTTTTCATAATTAATTACTACAGTTTACTATTTTGATAATTAATTTTAAAGACCATACCATTTTGGTAAATTATTCTATATATATATTGATAAGGTCCCAATTATTCGATTTTGGGACCGTAATTGCATTAAGATTACCATTGCATAAATGTTAATTCCTTTAAATAATTGCAAAATTATTCTATTTATCCAAATTAATAAAGCTAATGATATATTAGTGTTAATTGTAGCGCACGTGGAAGCCAACAAATCGCGAAACAATTACGGTTACAATACACGAGTCGAAGGGAAGTTTCCAGAAAAATCTCGGTCGATTTGGGCGCCACGTCACCGCGCCGCGGCTAGGCATGACCGCGCCGCGGTCATCTCGAGGAATTTGTCTTCGAGATTTTTACAGAAACTTCTAGAAGCTTCGGTGGTTGTAACTGATTGGGTAGTTCGAAGCAAATCATCCGAAAAGTTGACCCGATTACCCGAATACAAATGTTATAAATTGGGGGCTCTTCTCTTCTTCTCTTGTTCCATAAGTTTTAATTTTTTTCTTCTTTTAATTTTCTGTAATTTTTCCTTTTGGTGAGATCTTGAGAGTAGTGAGAACATCAAGAGTAAGCCATTGGCTCTATTGTAACTCTTTTGAGAGATCCATTCAAGAAGGAATCAAGTTGCATCTTCATCTTCTTCTCCCATCTTCTCTTGCTTTTTAGTATTGTTGCAATATGATCCTTGCGATGATCGGCTAGATCCTCTTTAGAGAGATCAATGATGCCGAAGCAAGTTTATCCCTCTAATGTAGTTTTAATTCCTTATTTTGCTTACATGTTTACTATTCTAGAAATTCTACTTTGATTAGATGATCTACTTATATTTTTGATTCAAACTTTGATAGCCATTACTTAGATAAGCTCAAGAACGGCTATGCTTTGTGAAGAATCTGAATATAAGCTAGGCAATCTCAATTAAATATGAATTTTCATGAATGTCTCTTGGTTACCTTTAATAATTAAACCGCTCCACCTTCCGATCCATGAGCAATGACTTGCTACATGGATTGAGTTATTCTTGGAATTGATCTACATTATGGGTAGTTTGTGAAGACTACATTGAACTCTCTAATCTCCCTTTCTTTTATCTTCAACATCTAGTTTCTGTTTTAAATAGAATTGCAAGTTTATTTCCATCTTATTTGTGCAACAAATCAGTTTTGTTTTTAAATCAATCTGTTTCAAAGCTTTGTTTTGGTTTCTAATCGAATGAATATTTGAATCTTCGTTGTCCCTGTGGAACGAATTCGACTTACCCAAAGTCCATTTCTTAATCTTAATCTCTGCATCTCTATTGCAAGCTTTACAACCGATCATATATGGTTAGGATCAAGGGACATATGACAAAACATATGTAAAAACAATGTAACATTAATAAATTTTCAAAATATGGGCTAGAGGTTTCGGATTGAGCTGAATTTTTGTGTGGATGATCTCTATGATGGGAAGATCATTCGATAAAAAAAAAATCAGTCCAATCTTAAACTTCTAACCCCATTAAAAGTGATTTAGAATGTGGACCGTCGATTTTTTATCAATTTTTGCCAATAATTTGTAAATCACTTTTGATGGATTTAGAAGTTTTAGATTGAACTGATTTTTTGTCAGGGTGATCTTCTCATCATAGTGACCATCCTCGCAAAAAATCAGCTCAATCTAAAACCTCTAACCCATATTTTGAAAAATCATTATTTTTACATATGTCCCTTGAACCGCCCCGTATATATATATATATATATATATATATATCACATGCAAGAGGTGGGATGCATAATATATTACCATCTAAAAAGCCAAATTAAAAGGACATCTTTTTTATGCCCCTCACCTACGGACCAGAAAGCAAATACTATTTTCCTTCACTACGTTACCTCCTGGGAACGAGTTTGATGCAAAAGGCTTCCAATAACAGGAGTTATATGAAAACAAAGATTTGTTGTTACAAAATTTATGTGCTAATTAGCTGATGAACAAATGGCATGATGCTGCATGCATTGAAAAAGCAAGAGTGATTGGTCAGAGAAGATAAATTTTTTGAGCAGTTTAAATACTTGGATATCACTTGAATTTCAATACTTGTGAGGTCATGCCATTGGTATTCTCTATGAAAAATGACTAAATACTCTCCTTTTTAATCTCTATTCTTTCCAAAACTGATACTCCATCATGTTTGTCTATCTTTTATTTTTAAAATCTATTCAACCTTACTTCAAATTCACCATTTTAAACCTAGCATTAATCCTTCGTAAAAAAAAAAAAAGAAAACTAGATTTCTCTATCAAAATGCCATGTTGAAGATAATTATCGAGCATTTTACAGGATTAATTTTGAGGAAGGAAAAAATGAATGGAAAAATGACATTTTGGGAAGAAAAATCAAATAGGACTTCCGAATAGATTAAAAAAAATATAAAGAAAATGAACATGAAGATGATGAGTGGTTTTGGAAAGAAAAATAAGGAGGTTGAAGATGAGGGTGTTTAGGTCATTTGGCATATAAAATATCAAGGTAGTGGAGCGATGGTGGGCTTGCCTGTATTTGGGAGCGGATCCTCTATGGTACTATTTCCTGTAGTGTCCTATAATCTTTTGCCACAATGAAGATTGGATCACTTAGACAATCAATAACACTTCAATGCTCTACTTTTCAGAGAATAGATCAGATTTTAAAAAAGAAAATCCAAAAAAAAATGGCCACTATCAAGAGTTATGAAAACAAGTAGTTAATGAATCTTTAAATTCAAATGGTGTGAATGTTTTAAAGGAGAAATAAGAAAAGCCCAAGTCCATAGATATCTAGCCCAACCCAAAGTTGTTATTTCCATGTAACTTAGTAGTTATGTCACTTGTCATTGTTTAAATAAGGTGGTTGTGCCACTTGTCATTGTTTAGACAATATGATTATTTTCCTCGACACATGTCTACATATAGACATGTTAGTTGCAATAATTTCTATGTTAGCAACTTTATAAATATATGAGATATTCTTTGAATAGTCTTAAGTTGACAAACATCCAAGACTTCTCTTTTAAAATCCGTGTTTACTTGTTGTATTAAAAGTTTTAATACCTTTTTATGGTATCAGAGTCATTAGGGACTAAAATGTTATTATCATGAATTTAGAAATCATCTCTGAATCATCCTCCACATTGACAACACCATTGTCATTTAACACCATGGTTCATAAGGTGTTAGTGAAACTTGGCGCCAACAATTATCTTCTTTGGCAAAACCAGTTTATTCCCTTACTCATGAGTCAAAATCTCATGGGTTATATTGGTGGTAACATTGCTCCTCCAATTCCTACAATTGTTGATGTCGCAAATCAACGACGTGAAAATCCAGCCTACAAGTCATGACTGCAAACCGATCAACTTATACTTAGTTTGATTTACGCATCATTATCGGAGGAGGCAATGCGTGAGGTTCTGAATCTCACTCGTTCCACCTATGAGTGGAACTCTTTAGAAGAGATATTCTATCACATATCAAAGTCTTAGGAAATTCAATTAAAGGATGAACTCCAATTGTTGAAGAAGGGGTCCCAAAATGTATCTGACTATGCTCGAAAATTCAAGTCCGCTTGTGAAAAATTGGCTATGATGAGTGTCTCGAAACACTAAATTATATGCACGTCTCCCGAACATTTATCTTGATTTTTGTCCCTATTTCTCTGTATTAGGGTAATAATCATGATAAGCCACGAAACATCATGTTACATGTTAATTCGGCTTAATTATACATAAATAAATTCATTTACTGGTTAAATCTAATTACGTGTGTTTCTTGTGTAGAAAATCAACATTTTAGAATCAAAATCTTAAGGCAAAAGCATTTGACACTTTGGAATGTCATAATCCTTAACTCATGTTCTCCTCTTTTATCTTTTTGTGTAAAGAAAAGTGAAGGTTACTTTTGAACTCTTTTACACACATTTTTCTCTATAAATAGAGTTTCAATCTTTAGAAAAACCCTCTCTCTTGGTTCTTTTATCCAAGACTCTTTTAATTTAAGGCTCTTAGCATTTTCTCTTATATCTTTGTATTTTTATTTTCTAATTATTTTCTTTTTGGCTAAATAGTCTTGTAAGAAATAGAAGAAGAAAAAGAATTTGGAAGTTTGTCCATGAAATGAAGAAAAGTTCTTTCATCTCTTATCTTTCCTCTCTTGCGATGACATTAGGCTAAGCTCCCCTCTACTAGAGAGTGGAAAAACGTAGAGCAAGTTCTTGTGTTATTTATAGTTTTATGTCTTTTTTTTTATCTAAAATGCTCATGAGTTCTCTTTAAGATTTCTTACACCTTTTATTCTTAATATAAATACTTTATGCTTAGATTAAATCAAGATAAAATATGCTTAAAATAAATAGTTGGTAGTAAGAAGTTCAAGGAATTCTACTTTGTTATGTTCTCTCATTTGCTTTCATTTGCTAAATTTTTCGATCTAAAGAGCTAACATCAAGTCCTTACGATTGAGTTATAAAAAGACTAGAGACTAGGAGTTGTTTATTAATAGGTTCCAGGTAGATCCACCTCCAATGGTGCTTTAATTTAATAAGTTTACTTGCTTTTAACTTCATTTACTTTGGTTCATTTTTCAGCAACTTTAAATTTTCTTGATAAGTTCAAAAATCCATGAAAAGAAATAAAAAATAGTTTACATTTGGTTGAAACAAATATTATCCTCTTAGCTTAATTCTACTCCACCTTTCTCTTGGATTCGATCCTCTACTTGCCTCACAAGTAAGGTAAAAGTAAGATTAATATTAACTCCGATGGAAAGAACAACGATATTACCACCAAGCTGCCATGGGACGCCCCATTGATGACACTAATAAGGTACATTGGTTCTATCCATTAAAGCATAAATCTGAATTTTATGATATATTCATCAATTTTTACATTCGTTAAAAGCTTTTCAATGAAACGGGGGTGGTGAATTTAATGATAGTCATTTTCTTAACTATCTTTCCCAACATGAGATTAGTAAACGAATTTCATGTCCTCACATACCATCTCAAAATGGTTGTGCCTAACAAAAACATCATCATGTCACATAATCGGGCTTATCTATGATGTTTCATAGTTAAGTTCCATCTTTTTTTTGGGTAGATGTTTTTTTTATTGCCGTTTATATCATCAACCGCTTACTAACACCGATTCTCAACAATAATTCTTCTTACTATGTTCTATATTGTAAGAATCCTTCCTATCACATGTTTTGAGTTTTTTTATGTTTGTGTTTTCCTTATTTGAAAACTTATGCTTCACATAAACTCTCTCCAAAAAGTGTTTCATGTGTTTTTCTTGGATATAGTTGATCAATTCATAAAGGCTTCTATTACTTAGATCGTGTAACTAAACATATCTATATCTCTAGACATGTGTTTGACGAAAATATTTTTCCTTTCAAAACTTTAATCTCTTCTAGTATGTCTACCACACTTTCAAATTTGGTTACCTACTTTGACACGGATGAAAGCAAATTTTTGGGTGTGCAACCTCCATCTACACAAGAACAAGTACAAAAGAAGCATAATGTACCATGTTCTTATGAAGACAATATTGTTGGCCTTTCTATGCCACCACCACCAGTCGTGCCTATTGATATCATTTCATCATCATCTACATCATCAAGTGAGACAACACAAGTTCCTTTAACACCCCAAGATGCATCTCCATCATCTCCACGTGGCATTGAGGGTACAATTGTCAATGATATTTCAATTCAGTCCCCTACTACGATGCTTTCTACAAATCGCCATCGTATGACAACAAGATTAAATGTTGGCATCTCCAAAATGAAAGCATTTGTTACTACTTGACATCCTACTGAAAAGAGATCTTTTCTTACAAATCAAGAATCTACATTCTTTTTCGATCTTCTTCATCACAAGAACCTCACATATACAAATCAACACTAAAATCTCCTCGGGTTGCCGCAATGAACGAAGAAATACATGTTCTCCATCAAAATAAAACATGGACTCTTGTTCCAAGGAAATCCAATATGAATATTGTTGGTTGCAAATTGGTCTACAAAACCGAGTTACTTCTAGATGGATCTATTGAACAATACAAAGCTCACCTTGTGGCTAAAGGGTACAATCAACTTCTTGGTCTTAACTTCGAAGAAACTTTCAGTCTAGTTAGTTAAATCAGCCACAATTCAAGTTGTTTTATCCTTTGTTTTATAATCAAAGTGGGATATTCGCCTATTGGATTTTAACAATGTGTTTCTCCATGGCCTTCTTCAATAAAAAGTATACACATGGACTAACCATCAGGTTACATTGATCCTCTCCACCCTTCTTATGTTTGTTGGCTTACTAAGGTCATTTATGGTCTCAAACAAACTCCATAGGCCTGGTTTGAGAGATTTAGCACATTCCTTCTTCATGTTGGCTTCACATGTAGTAAGGCAGACTACTCTCCTTTTGTTTATCTCCACAAACATGATATCATCTTGTTACTAGTCTATGTTGATGATATAGTGCTCACCGGCAATAGTTCCACCCTTCTTGATGCATTCATTAATCGCCTACGTGACCTTTGCAATGAAAGATTTAAGAAAACTTCATTATTTTTTGGGTACTGAAGCAACTAGAGATTCTTCCGTCTACTCACTCAAAAAAAGTATGCCACTGATTTATTCAAAATGGCTAATTTACTTGAATCTAAACCTCTTCTTACTCCAATGGTTGTTAGTCATAAGTTAACTAAATAAGGGACCTTCTTTCATGATCCCAACCTCTATCTCTTCCTTGTTGTACTATAGTATTTGACTTTGACGCATACTGATCTTGCTCATTGTGTCAACTCTGTTTGCCAACATATGCACCAGCCCACTAATGAGCATTTTCAAGCACTCAAACAAATTTTAAGATATGTTAAAGGTACCCTTCATTTTGGATTACGCTTTTATACTATTAGTCCAATTTGCATTCTTGGTTATTCAGATTCGGATTAGGCTGGTTGCCCGGATATATAATGATCCACCACTGGTTATGCTATCTTTTTGGGTTGTAATCTTGTATCATGGAGCGTGAAGAAACAACCTATTGTCTCCCGTTCAAGTGTGGAAGCTGAATATTGATCTCTTGCTACTACCACAACGGAAATGACTTGGATAACATATCTCCTTCAAGATTTGGATATTTTTCTCTGCTCAATGCCAATAGAACTTTATGACAACAAAAGTGCTATATGTTTAGCCTCAAATCAGGTATGGGCCCAATCGAGTAACCTAACTTGGGACCTTTCCCTCTCACTCCAAGATCCCTTTTGATACTACCTTGCCTCTTGAAGTTCAAGCCCAATAAAAATACTAGACATCTAATAACAAGCAAAAAAATCTCTATCAATTTGGGATACACACGATTTCCCTTTTATATATTTGGGCATTCGAGCCCTCCCTAATGTATTAAAAATAATTTTCTTTAGCTCGTTGGAAATATGTTGAGTCTTCCCACCTTTTCTTGACAGTGTTAGGAATCTTGACTGGATTTTTAGATTAGGTTGAAATCATTTTCCATAGAAAAGAACCAATCGAACACATGAAAGTATGATATTATATATAGAAAATGGAATACTCATCCACTCCATATGCAATCAAACATATCCTAAGAGATTTCTTATTACTTCATTACTAATAAGTGAGTGTGCAAACTAGATGTATTACAAAAGTTTGATTTTATGTGATAAAATCTGATTTAGTTTGTAGTTTATTATTTATTATTTTTAAGGGTATTTTGTAATTTAAAATATTAATTAAAGAAATTTCAAGTTCATCAACCCTGGTTATAATATTGAAGATTAAGATGATATTTTTGTGATTTTAAAAAATTAAATAAAATGGCTATGGGAGTTGTCAAGGTACTTTTGGAACTTAATTAAAATATTGGTGTTGGTAACCCTTTTTTCCTCCTTCACTAATTATACTAGTATAGATTTGCTAACATTTCAACAGTTGTCCAACCAGGATTTATTGTGAACAAAAATCTATGCTAAGCTTATGATCCTGTGGTATAATGTCACGTGTATAGAGATCAAGGTAAAATCTAAACACTTAATTACTCATAAGTTTTCTCTCCACACAACCCTGAAAGGGTGATAGGATGGCTAAGAAAATTGCTTCAAGTAGCAGAGGTCTAGAGTTCGAATTGTCCCATAGGGACCAGCCTCAAGGATTTATTCCGAAAATTACTTGGTGCATGTTTGGGGAGAGGACTACATGTCCGAAGATTATAGACCTAGATACTTAGGTTACAAAAATAAAAAACGGAATGTTCTCTCACCTAACCAAGTACCCTAAGAATCTTGAGTAGTTAGGTTAAAAAAAAAAAAGGAAAGTTCTCTCTACAAGATACGGTAAAAAGAATATTGTTCTCTCCACTTAACCAATCACTCTTTTCATTTCAATACACGTGGCAATATGTAGGCTATTGGTCGATCACTTTACCTTAGGATTTTTTTAATTAATAGGAAATCTTTTGTTTAGATTTATTACCTTACTTGGTATTCAAGAGGAAAATAAGGGGTGATTCAGATATCCCCCTCCGCGTTTTGGATAATCTTTGAGATATCCGTATGTTTTCTAATTGAAGATATATCTCGTCAGTCTTCTATGATAGACTAAGAGAAAGTGACTTGAATAACCTTGCCTTCAACCTGTAACAAAAATCCTTCATTTTCTTCTTCATATTCATGTTTAAAATTAGTCACCTTTAACAGTTAAATTTTTACCTTCAAGACGAGACATCTTTATAAAAATAATCATATTACATTTACTTTCAACCTTAAAACTTCAAGGCAAGATATGATTTTTGGGGAAATGAAAACGATGGAATTTAGGATAGAAAAAAATAAGTGTTTTTTACAAAGTATAAATGGCGAGGTAGAAAATGATAGATAGGAGATCATGTGGAATAAATTAAAGAAATTTATCATAGATGTTAAATAGCTTGAAGATGACGGATTTTGGAAAAAAATAAAGGGTTTTATGGGCTAGGGGTCAAAGATGAGGGCATCTAGGTCATTTAATATTAGTCCATAATAGAAGACCAAGGTTAAGGGGTCATTTCATCAGTTTGAAAACTCAGGGAGGGCGCATCTCAAATATTCACCCAAACGTTAAGGGGTATATCTAAATAGTCTTAAATACTCTCAAAGAAACTTTCGTAGATTGCTATTGCCAGCACCCATGGATCTTAAGTGCATTGAATTCTTTGTCCTCCACTCCATCTTCTTCCTCTTACAAATACCCTACATTTTCTTCAAGAACTCAAACAACAAAGCTTCTCCTTCAAGAGCTCAAACGACAAAGCCTCTCTCTCTCTCTCTCTCTCTCTCTCTCTCTCTGATAATGGGTAGGGGTAATACAAACATCGAGAAAATTGATGACGAACAGTCTCCTCAAATAAACTATACGAAGATGAGGAATGGACTTATCAAAAAAGCTAAGGAGTCATCAGTTCTGTATGGCAATGATGTTGGGGTTATCACCTTCTCACCCACTTCACGCTTGACCACGTTTGCTACCAAAGGAAGGTCCTCTCTCTCTCATGCAAACCCTTTTGATTTAGAAAGAGTATATATATGGGTCCCATTCGGGGACAACGTTAGAAAACAAGGTTGGGAGACAAAATTTGTCCTAAATTATTTGAAGGTTTTGGATTAGACTGATTTTTGGCGAGGATGATCTCCTCACCATAGAGATCATCCTCACAAAAAATCAGTCAAATCCGAAACTTTTAAGTCAGAGAGGAAAATTTTTGGCTCCCTGACATTGATTGCAAATGCTACACTATCAATCATTATTAGGGTTGGGATCCGCTGACTCCTAAGAATTACTCATGGAAAAAACACTTGACCCCAACCCTTTAAACACAAAATCCAATGGTTGAGATTTATGAGTATCTTGATAACACAAATCTCGGAGATACTTATCCTGAGGATAAATCTCAACCATTGGATCTTGCATTTAAAGGGTTTATATATATATATATATATATATATTATATATATATATATATATATATATATATTATATATATATATATATATATATATATATATATGGGAAATGTTCGGCACCCTACACTTTACCCTATGTGTTTTGTCCTAAATGGGTTTGAAGTTTTGGAATAAGCTGATTTTTGATGAGGATGATCTATATGGTTAGAAGATCCTCCTCACCAAAAATCAGCCCAGTCCGAAATTTTTAACCCCATGTTTACAAGTTGAAAAGTCGTGGATCGTCCATTTTTTGTAAACAATTTTTGATGGGGTTATAAGTTTTGGAATGAACTGATTTTTGGTGAGGATGATCTCCTCACCATAGAGATCACCCTCACCAAAAATCAGTCTATTCCAAAACTTCTAACCCATGTAGGACAAAACATGTAGGGTAAAGTGTAGGGTGCCGAACGGGACCCATATATATATATGGGGAAGTGTTCGGAGATCTTAAAGAGAGCCAAATATTGTGCCAAACATTTTTAATAAGGGTACAAATTTTGGAATAGGCTAATTTTTTTAGAGGATGATCTCTATGGTGAAGAGATCAGGGAAGTGTTCGGAGATCTTAAAGAGAGTCAAACATTGTGCCAAACATTTTTAATAGGGGTTACAAGTTTTGGAATATGCCAATTTTTTGAGAGGATGATCTCTATGGTGAAGAGATCACCCTCACCAAAAATAGTTCATTCCGAAACTTTTAACCTTAGTTTACAAGTTAAAGAACCATGGACCGTTCATTTTTTGTAAAATCACTTTTGATGGGGTTAGTAATTTCAGAATAGGCTGATTTTTGGTGATAATGATCTCCTCATCATAGAGATTTTCCTCACAAAAAAATCAGTTCGTTCCAAAACTCCTAACCCATGCATTGAAAAAATGTTTGGCTCTCTTTCGGGCCTCTGAACACCACACACACACATATATATATGTGTGTGTGTGTGTGTGTTGTGTGTGTGTGTGTGTGTGTGTGTTCGGCATGCACCCTACATTTTGTCATACGTGTTTTGTCCTACATGGGTTAAAAATTTTAGAATGGACTGTTTTTTGTGAGCACGATCTCTATGGTAAGGAGATCATCTTCACCAAAAATCAGTACATTAACCCGATAAAAACTTGTTTACAAAAAATGGATGGTCTAGGATTATTCAACTTGTAAACATGGGGTTAGAAGTTTTGAAATGGGCTAATTTTAGGTGAAGATGATCTCCTCAGCATAAAGATCTTCCTCACCAAAACTTATAACCCGTGTAAGACAAAACATGTATGATAAAACGTAGGGTGCTGAACATTTCCCTATCTATATATATATATATATATTCTCAATATCTAGAATGGTTGGGCCGGGAGATTCAAATCCATAATTCTTGAGGATGATCTAACTGCTTAGAACATTTTACTTTATTGCTATCATGTGCTTCTACAGAGGATACTATCTTTGTTTAAATTTCTTGAGTTGGATTTTTAATGTTTTTTGTGTGAATCTGTTTAGGGTTGAGGATGTCTTCCTTCGCTACTTTGGTCAACCTGAAAATTAAGGGGAGGGTGGGTTTGTTACTAATTATTGCTGCTTGTTTCTTTTTTATCCATCAATTTAAGTTTATCTTTGGCTCAGAAAAGAACTAACCGACAGTTTGATTTTTTTTTTTTTTTAACTTGCAGATCCCAAAGAGATGAAAGGGTAACATCTCTCTCTCTCTCTCTCTCTGCATGATATGCTTCATGGATTTTGATACCACGCATGTAAATTCTTTTTTAGGCTCAAATTATCTCTCTCTCTCTCTCACACACACACACAAATACATATAATTCAATCTAAAACTTCTAACCCCATTAAAAGTAGTTGAGAATTGTGGGCCATCGATTTTTTTTGTTAATTTGTAAACCAATTTTGTGGAGTTAGAAGTTTCAGATTGAGCTGATTTTTTGTGAGGGTGATCTCCTCATCATAGAGATCATCCTCACAAAAAATCAGCCAAGTCCAAAGCTAGCACATGATCATCATATGAGAAATTCTATTGCAACACCAACAAATGCTAATACCACCCCAATTCATATGCAAATGGCCAAAGGATTAGCAAAAGTTGGTGTGGAAATAGAAGCTCTCTCTCTCTCTCTATATATATATATATGGGTCCTGTTCAGCGCCCTAACGTTTACCCTACGTTTTAACAAACACTTTCGGCCATTGGATATAAGGTAATTGAATGGACGAGATTTAAAGTTCAACCGAACGGTTTAAGTTACAAATAATGCGCTTATTTACAGCGCCATCCCTTGAAATAGAATTAATTAGTGCTACCTCCCTGCTTCAATTAAAACCCGATCAATAGGTCCATCTTCTTCCTCATCTTAATCAATTCATTCGAAATCGAAATCCCAACTAGTCCAGCTGCAAATCCAACAATAGAAAACAAAATTCCTTTATACACAAAAGTCCCAAACCGATCGATTACAGCACAGGATCATTTTTCAAACATGTGGTTTTTAGCACAACTAGAGAAGATCGAAGGGAGTTTTGGGGATGAAATTGAAATTGAGGAGGTAGGAGCCAAGAGATACATTAGGACAAAATTCAAAATTGCTCCAACAACAAGAGTAGAGAAGACGAAATCGAGATGTCATGTCACCAAGGACACAAGCACTAAGTCCAACAACTTCCTCCATTAAAACCTTGAAAGGAAACTATGGATCTGCAGAAACCTTAGATCTCCAACCACTCAAGAAAATTCCAATAATTTCAAAACTTGATCGATCTTCAAAATCACCATCACAGCTGCTATTATGAACTTAACTCCAACCACCACCGCCATCACCACAGTTGTCATATCCTTCGGTACCACAGCCGGATTTTCCATTGTCATATCCTCCGTTTCCTTCGTCGACGGAGTTGCAGCGAGAGAGAGAGAGAGAGAGTAGGTATATAGCAGTCGTTCGTGCTCGAGGGTTTCAACGAGAGAGAGAGAGTGAGGCTCAAGGGTTTTAGCGGAGAGAGAGAGAGAGGTTCGAGGGTTTCAAAGAGATGGCGCTCGAGCGAGAGAGAAGGAGAGAGTGAAAGAAAGAGTGAGGGTTTCAGCTGTTAGAGAGAACGAGAGGAGAACTTTCTGTTCTTTTTCACTCTCAAGTTGTAATTGTGCCAGGGACGTGGCACTAATAAGCCCAAAAATGAGGGATGGCACTGTAAAAAGCCCATAAATCCATAAGTTAAACGTGTATGCTATTTGATTCAATCTCGACCGTCCAATTTCTCTAAATCCAACGATGGAGCTTCTTTTGTTAAAACGATTGTTAAAAGAGATGGCGCTGAACACCTCCCTATATATATATGGGTCAGGTTCAAGGGACATATGAGAAAACATATGTAAAAACAATGTAACATTAACAAAATTACAAAATATGGCTTAGAAGTTTCGGATCGAGCTGATTTTTTTGTAAGGATGATCTCTATGATGGGAAGATCATTTGGAAAAAAAAACAGTCAGATCTGAAACTTCTAATCCCATTAAAAGTGATTTAGAATGTGGACCGTCGATTTTTTGCCAATTTTTGTCAATAATTTGTAAATCACTTTTGATGGATTTAGAAGTTTTTGATTGAGCTGATATTTTGTGAGGATGATCTTCTCATCATAGTGACCCATCCTCGCAAAAAATCAGCTCAATCCAAAACCTCTAACCCATATTTTGAAAAACCATTGTTTTTACATATGTTTTTACATATATATATATATAGGGGTCCCATTCAATGGCTAACTTTTCCGCAAACTTTTTAGCAAAACATTTTTCAAAACATGAGTTAGAAGTTTTGGAATGGGCTGATTTTTGGTGAGGATGATCTCTATGGTAAGGAGATCATCATCACCAAAAATCAGCCCATTCCAAAACTTCTAACCCCATCAAAAATAGTTTACAAAAAATGGACGGTCCACGATATTTCAACTTGTAAACATGGGTTAGAAGTTTTGGAATGGGCTCATTTTTTTGTGAGGATGATCTCCTCACCGTAGAGATCATCCTCACCAAAAATCGGCCGATTCCAAAACTTCTAACTCATGTTTTGAAAAATGTTTTGCCAAAAAGTTAGCTATTGAATGCTACCCTCTATATATATAGGGAAATGTTCAACACCTTAAGCTTTACCCTACACTTTAACAAACGTGTTTTGTCCTACATGAGTTAGAAGTTTTGGAATGGGCTGATTTTTGGTGAGGATGATCTCTACGGTGAGGAGATCATCCTCACAAAAAATGAGCCCATTCCAAAACTTCTAGCCCCATGTTTACAAGTTGAAAAATCGTGGACCGTCCATTTTTTGTAAACCATTTTTGATGAAGTTAGAAATTTTGGAATTGGCTGATTTTTGGTGATGATGATCTCCTTACGGTAGAGATCATCATCACCAAAAATCAACCCATTTCAAAACTTCTAACCCATGTAGGACAAAACACATTTGTTAAAGTGTAGGGTAAAGCTTAGGGTGGGGAACGGGACCCATATATATATGGGTCTTGTTCGGCACCCTACACTTTACCCTACGCGTTACCCTGCGTGTTTTGTCCTACATGAGTTAGAAGTTTTAGAATAGGCTGATTTTTTGTGAGAATGATCTCTATGGTGAAGAGATCATCCTCACCAAAAATCAGCTCATTCCAAAACTTCTAACCCCATCCAAAATGGTTTACAAAAAATAGACGGTCCACGATTTTTCAACTTGTAAACATGGGACTAGAAATTTCGGAATGGGCTGATTTCTGGTGAGGAGGATCTTCTAACCGTAGAGATCATCCTCACAAAAAGTCAGCCCATTCCAAAACTTCTAACCCATGTAGGGTGTAGGGTAAAGCGTAGGGTGTTGAACATTTCCCTATATATATATAGGGAAATGTTCAGCACCAAACATTTTTCAAAACATGGGTTAGAAGTTTTGGAATGGGCTGATTTTTGGTGAGGATGATCTCTAGGTTAGGAGATCATCATCACCAAAAGTCAGCCCATTCCAAAACTTCTAACCCCATCAAAAATGATTTACAAAAAATGGACGGTCCACGATTTTTCAACTTGTAAACATGGGGCTAGAAGTTTTGTAATGGGCTGATTTTTGGTGAAGATGATTCCCTCACCGTAGAGATCATCCTCACCAAAAATCAGCCCATTCCAAAACTTCTAACCCATGTAAGACAAAAATGGTTGGCTAAAATGTTGGCCAAAATGTTTGGTGCTGAATGGGACCCATATATATATATATATATATAGGGTCCCGTTCAGCACACAACCATTTACCCAACAATTTGGCCAACATGTTTTTTCCTACATGCGTTAGAAGTTTTGGAATAGGCTGATTTTTGGTGAGAATGATCTTTATGTTGAGGAGATCATCCTCACTAAAAATCAGTCCATTCCAAAACTTGTAACCCATCATAAATGGTTAACAAAAAATGGACGGTCCACGATTTTTCAACTTGTAAACATGGGGTTAGAAGTTTTGGAATGGGCTGATTTTTTGTGAGGATGATCTTCTAACCGTAGAGATCATCCTCACCAAAAATCAGCCCATTCCAAAACTTCTAACCCATGTAGGACAAAACATGTTGGGCAAATGGTTGGTGCTGAACATTTCCCATATATATATGGTCGGGATCCACATACACATAAAGCTACTCATAAAGGTAGCACGTGTTTTATCTTATGTGAGCAAAAAGGCTCAGAATGGGCTGATTTTTTGTGAGGATGATCTCTATGGTGAGGAGAACATCCTCACCAAAAATCAACCCATTCTGAAACTTCTAGCCCCATGTTTACAAGTTGAAGAATTTTAGACCATCCATTTATTGTAACCACTTTTGATGGGGTTAGAAGTTTTGGAATGGGCTGATCTTTTGCAAAGATGATCCCCTCACCATAGAGATCATCCTCACAAAAAATCAGCCCATTCTGAACTTTTTTGTCCATATAAGACAAAACACGTTGTTGCTTTATCAGTAACTTTATGTGTCTACGGAACCTGACCCATATATTTATGGCTAAGCAAGCAAAGAAGAGTATATTGAATAATAAAAAATGTACAATGTGATTTGGTTTACAACTCGAACATGAGTCAAACCTTATCACCCAACAGAAATTTTCTAGCTATATTTTGGATACTTCTGATTATATAAATACAAAATCCAATCGTTGAATATGTATTGGGATCTGTAGACTCATGAAAGAAATTTATAAGCACAAAATTTGACTTTTAAGATTTATCTTAGGGGTACATGATGGATCCAAAGAATTTTTTAATAATACACCTCCAATTTTATTATTTTTCATTTTTACCCTCTTAACCCCAAAGAGGATGTTTGTGCCATAGCCACATGCAAACTCTCTCTCTCTCTCTCTCTCTCATTCGGCACCCAACAATTTTCCCAACATGTTTTGTCCTACATGGATTAGAAGTTTTGGAATAGGCTGATTTTTTGTGAGGATGATCTCTATGGTGAGGAGATCATTCTCACCAAAAATCAGCCCATTCCAAAACTTCTAACCCATGTAGGACAAAACATGTTAGGCAAATTGTTTGGCAAAATATTGGGTGCTGAACATTTCCCTATATATATAGAGTGAGAGAGAGAAGGCTAGGGATTTAATCCTATTCCAAATCTCGATGTTTACTTTTAATTGTCTTCTTCTTTTTCTTTACAAGAATACCCTTCCAAATTTATTGTCTTTCTTTTTCTAACCCCTTTTTTCAATAATACCCATCTAACTTTATATGTTATCTTTTATCTTCTCCAATAATACTCTTGACTTTATTGTCTTTATTATCTTACCCTATCAAATCCCAAAGAGGATATGTGTGCCAAAGGTATGAAACTCTAGTAGATAATAAAACACAACAATGTTGTCCTCCCCCAATGTTTATCTCTTATAAAGAATGGTTCAAATTCAATATCGCAAGCATCTCAAGGAAAAATTCCAATTTTCTTCTCTTTTCACTCTTCTCCTCAAAAAAACACCACTTCAACTTTATTACCTTTTCTTTTCTACTCATATCTAGTAAAACCCCTCTAACTTTATTTTATTTCGTTTTCTTCATCTTTTTCAATAATGTTACTCTTCCAACATTATTGCATTTACTCTTCTACCATGTTTTTAATAATAACCTACAATTTTATTATATTTTCTCTTTTACCCTCTTAACCCCAAAGAGGATTGTCGTGTTGTAGGCATGAACAAACTCTAGCATATATTATAAAACACAACGATTGTTTTTTTTTTTTTTGATTGATAAGCTGGGGTTAAAGGGACCCCGTCCTGAAAACACTACTGTCGAGTGTAAATACAAGTTAAATCTTCCTCAATAATTCTTAAAAGTTCTTGAGGAACATTACACATTTCTTCATCAATGAAAAAATCATGTGAAACAGTTCCCTGTTTCACTAAAAAATCCGCTGCTCGATTTGTTTCTCTCCAAACAAATTCAAAAAAACAATCTGCAAAAAAATCTCTGTTCTGCAATTTCTAGCAACTTTTCATCATATTTCCATGATGGAATGATTTCTTTTTTTATGCATTTGATTGAATATAATGAATCTGAAGAAATTAGAAGTCGATTCAATCCCCTTGATCTAGCAAACCTCATCGCCTCTAGTATTGCTTGAAGTTCAATTTGAATAGTATCATCTGCTGCAATATTACTCCAGCCTGCAAAAAGCATTGACCCAACGCTATTTCTTCCAATAAATCCAAATCCTGACCCCTGCAAAGATCGAGCTCCATCTGTGTTTATCTTCACAACATTCTCCTCTGGTTTTGACCAACATATCTGTTTTGTAACTGATTTAACAATGGAATAACAACAACTCCAATTATTTAAAATCTGCATATAAGTATGCATGAATCTGTCCTCAATTGATAAACCATCAAACCGAATTTTTCGCCTCGCCAACTTGTGTTAATAGAGCTTCTTTTGATTTCTTAATGTCTTCAAAAATTCTTTGATTTCTTTCCTTCCAACAAAAGTAAATCACAGCACAAAAGGATGCATGAAGCATTTGCATAATTTGTTTACACTGAATTCGCACACTCTTGATCACCTGTAGTTCATCCTCTATTGATCCCATTCCTGCTCTTAAAATTCCAAACTTCTTCAAACATTGAGTCAAAATCCATCGAGTACATGGACAACGAAGAACAAGTGGTCATTTGTCTCTTGATGGTTATAACACAAGGCACATCGAGACACCCATTTGAAACCCCTCTTGTTCAGATTTTTCACTGTAGATAGCTTATTTCCTTTGTCTCAATCTTTATACCCCATAAAGAAAGTATCTCGATGATGATTTTTACCTTTATTATCTTTTCTCTTTAACCCTTTCTAAGAATACCTCAACTTCATTGTATTTCCTTTTCTCCTATTTTTTTTAATAAAACCCCTCAACTTTATTATCTTTCCTCTTTTACCCCCTTAATCTCGAGGAGGATGTTTGTGCCTTGCCTATGGCAAACTCTAGTCTATATAATAAAACACAATGGTTGTCTTCCCTCACACACATCTTGAGGACAACTTTTACCTTTATTCCCTATTTTCTTCTCTCCTTTCAAAGAATACCCATCCAACCTTAATTTATTTCATCTTCTCCCTATTTTTCAAAAATACTCTTCAAACTTTAATTTCTTTCCCCTCATATCTTTTTTTTCAATAATACCCTTCTAACTTTATTGTCTTTCATTTTTCCCTTTTACCAATAATACCTCCCCCCCCCCTCTCCCAACTTTGATTTTCATTTTCTACTCCTTAACTTCAAAGAGGATGCTTGTGCATGAGCAAACTCTAGTATACATATATATCACCATGTTCTTTATTATTATTTTTATTTATCAAGAACACATTAATTAGATGATCAAAGTATTTTATTCTTTCAATTTTCATTTTTTTTTCGCATTAATCCATTACAATTATAACACTTACTCAATAAGTTCTCTTTGATTTATATGTCTTTAGAGTACTTGCGCTTCAATGAATTAAAAATGTTTTTTTTTCATTCATGCACTAGATCGCTATCATTTTTCTCACTTCTCGTTTAATTGGTTAAAATATTTTTTTTTATTTTTTTTTATTTTTTTGCTTAAGCAGGAAATAATTCAAAAGCTCATGGGCCTGAAGTTGGAAGGCCAATTGATCAAACAAATAGCAAAGTTTGACTCTCTCCCTTTCTCTCTCTCTTTGTAAAAAAGTTAGACCCTTTTGGATTTATGGACAATCTCTCTTTGTGAAAATCCTATTTCAGCTCTCTATTCATTTTAATTCTGAAAATGGTAAATTTTTTCCACTTAAATAAAATATTTTAATTAAAAAAATTATATACTTATCATTTTTTAAATTAAAATTAATAGTGCAATGAAATGGGAATTTCAATCACAATTTTTAGTGCATGTTTAGTTAAATTAGCCTTGAATTTATTCTACCAGGAAATTCTCTCTCCGACAACATTTGATGCACAATCTCCAGTCTACGGACAAGGTGGAAAGAGAATATTAGGGATTCTCCCAAAATAATCCATAGGGAACCTATGATGATCTCTCAACAACATGTGATTTTCCTCTCATGGTAGTTGTAGATACAAAAAACGTGCATTACCTCGAGATTCCCACTGGATGGTTGACTTCCTCCTCTCTTGCTCTTCGGTGTGCCTACAACAACACCTCTCTAACGCCCAAGTTAGAATCTTAGTGCAAGAAAAATAGTATAGAGTTTGGGAACAAAGAATTGCATACATTTTTTGTGCCCCTCCCTCTTGTATCTATAGATATCTTAACCCTAGGATCCTCTTTATTAGGAACATACTTGTCCTTTATTCCGTAAATGTTCACCCCTTAAGTTTAGGAATCTCCCTTGATCTTTGCGAATATGACTGGATTCCTGACCTTTTGGGATTTGTTTGACTGAATCCACCTTCTGTGCTCTGACCTATTATTTTGAGTTCCAAGTTCCAAAGTAGACCTCCATATGCATCTGAGATTTCCCATCCTCTGACCTTATCAAGAAGTGAGATTTGATAGGTCGGATTCCTCTCAGCTCTTGAGGTCGAAGCTCTGTATTTCTCCTTTTATGATCCTTATGTGTCACATGTCACTCTTTGATGTCATACGAAACATACCCTCCACAATAGTCATTGGAGATAAGAAAAGTTCATTCCTAAATGAATATGTTTCTTAATCAATTTTTGTGAAGTAGATTTCCGTTTTGTATTTATTTTAATTCTTCTAACAAGAACTCTTTTGATTTTACAATCCGTTTAATCGATGATGGCACGACAAGCACAGAAGGGAGGTAATGCAATAATTTATATTATGTGTATTAATATCATATTGCTATATCTATTTTTATTATTTTCATTTTTTTACTTCCATCAGGGTGCCCTGGAAGAATTCAATATGGTAAAACAAAAACTGCACATTGCTCAAGAAAAATGGAGGTTTCAAGTTCTTTACTGTACTGATTATTTCATGGATGAATTTTCCTAATATGAAACTACCCATTAATCTTGCATCTTCGCAAGCAATAATGTATGGGAAAGGGGGGTACACAAGTTATTTTACTAAAATACCCATTTATAAGTAGTAAATGTATTGTAGAGATGAAAATAACTTGTTTATGAAAATCAAAGTTGGGCTTAACTTAAAATTATTTAATAGTAGAATTATTATGATATCATTTTGGGATTGTGTAGGTTTTACTTGCCTAATATTTAAAATATGGAAACCATCGATCAACTCGAATTACAAGAGCAATTGATCACATATGCACTTCAACATATTAAGAAGTTAAAGGTGGTGCCAAAAATATTTTGTGCCCTTATTGTATATATTTGGACACGAACAATTTTCTCACTTGTTTTCTTCTTCCTTTTTTTTTTTTTTTTTATAGGAGGATTATTTGAACCAAATGAACCCTCCAAGAGATCAAAATATTAAGGTAATATGAAGGGTGAGGGAGAAAAAATGCTATTTATATGATGTTTGACATGATGAATTATTTGCATCAAAGAAAAATAAATAGTTGAAATATAATTGTTTTGATACCATGGAAGGACACTGAGGATGTCAATTCGATCCCGGACGAGTTTGTAAATAGAACCCCACAAATAGAGAAGGTTTGATGCCCACTTAGATTTAAGACTTGTTATAAAACTATAATTTTGTTGAACCTAAATTGATCTTAAAGCATTGAATGGCAGGAAATTGTGGAACAACAGATGCTAAGTGGTTCGCCATGTGAGAAACATATTACCATGGAAGACAACACCTCGACATCCTCTTCATTTAAGGCCTCATTGAAGTTCTAAAAGTATAAGTTCCTAGCCCTTGGGAGAGTGATAATAAAGTAAAAGTTTGTTTGATATTTAGTGAAGTCCTATATATTGTGGTAATAAAGTAGGAGTTTGTTTGATATTTCAATGAAGTCATGTTGTGGTATTTGTGTTAATATTTGTTGGATATGATTTGTCCTAATAGAAACAATCAAACATATCTCAAACAATCATTACTTATCTTAATCATTACTTAAGTTATCATTACTTATCTTGTGTCATCGCTAAACCTTTAATCCAATGCTTTTGAAGTTGCTTCTTTTAATCTCCTTTTTTTCGCGTGTTTTACGAAACCTCAATTGGATTGATCTTTTCTTCTAGACTCATCTTCTCATTTCTCTCTATTTGAAATAGCTGAGTTTTTGTGATTGATGGATATCACTTCCTTTATCTCAACGTTTCGTGTCATTTCAACAACTCTAATAATTCATTTTATAGATGAAGGTTGAAGGCCTAGATTAATTCTTTTAGCAGGTTTCCTATCCATCAAGGTCTCCTACTAATTCCTTAAAGAATATAATTCTAATAATATTGAGTTTCCATTTAAAATTAATATCTATTATATTATAAAATCCACGTGTAATTTAGAAACTAAAATCGTGGAGATTAATAGACCAAGGTCAATAAGGCCAAAACATTACATGGGTTCTAACATTCTCCCAGTTTGCCCATTAAATCGATTGTGCTAATAGTGAATTTTAAAATATTTTTTGAAAATTGACTCAACTTAAAGATTCTATAATCAAAAGCATTTTATATGTGATCACGACTTTTAAAATTATCAATATTCCTAATATGTAATTAGATTCTTTAATACCATATTTTGATTAAATATTAATATGAGTCATAGCAGTGTATTGTCATCTATGTCATACTTCCTTTCATGTATTACGCCATCAATATCCTCTCTAATATAATCTTTAATTGTACCTCTTTTATTTTGTCTTATCAAGACATTTCTTATATTACTTAAATCTAAACAAAATATGTAGAATATAATTGAAAATAAGAAATAAGCAGAAACAAATTGTATTTAGTACTAATGTTAATGTCAATTACATAATCACTTTAATGTAATATATTCCATGTACTAATGTTAATGTCAATTACATAATCACTTTAATGTAATATATTCCCTATACATAAAAGTTTTTGTCAAAAGACCCATCTTGGTAACATTTTCTTTGTAAACTTTTGGTGATAACCCTTTGTCAATGAATCAACTATTATTTGAGTGGTAGTAATATTTTCTAATGATACTAATTGTTTCTAAACTTTTTCTTTAACTATCAAGTACTTGACTTCAATGTGTTTTACATCATTCTAGTATTTTCTATTCTTAGAGAAAAATACAATTACGATATTATCACCATATATCTTCAGCAACCTGACTATAAAATCGACAACCCTAAATCCTCAGATAAAATTTTGCAACCAAAGAACATGATTCATGGCCTCAATGCATGCCACGAATTCAGTCTCTATAGTGGATGAAGTAGTAATGCTCTACTTCACCTTCCTCCATGAGATAGCTTCTCCCGCTAGCAGAAACACAAAATCCGATGTAGATTTTCTACTATCAAAGTATCTGGCAAAATCTGAATCCGAATACATGATCACCTCTAAATGATATGATCTCTTGTAAATGAGCATATAGTTCTTCGTCCCTTGTAGATACCTCATAACTTTCTTTAGAGATTTTTAATAATTTATTCTCGAATTATTTTGATATGTTTTTAACATTCCAACTGCAAAATTGATATTTGGTTTAGTACAAGTCTGAGCATACATCAAACTCCCAATAATTGAAGGGTATGGAATATCCTTCATATGTTTCCTTTCTAAATTATTTTGAAGACATTGCATCAAGTTGAACTTGTCTTCTTTCCTGGTAGGTGCGTCACTATTAAAATAAGATTGCATTTATATCTTTATAAGACTTTGTTAATATAACATTTCTGAGACAACCCTAATAATTCTTGAAATCGATTCCTAAGGATTTCTATGCCAATAACATATGTTGTCTCACCCATATCAATCTCTTAAAATTTTTAATGAGATAGTTATTGGTTTTGTGCAATAAACTAATATTACTACTAGTTAACATTACATCATTCACATACAGAACCAACATAATAAACTTACTCGCACTGATCTTCAAATATATACACTGATCAATAGTATTTTTCTTAAATTCAAAAGAGGTAATGGTATCGTTAAATTTTATGTACCATTTCCTTGAAGCTTATATAAATCTAGAAATTGATTTCTTAAGTTTGTAGGCTAAACTTTCATTTCCCTTTTATGTTAATCTTTCAGGTTATTCTATGTAGATTTCTTCATCTAAACTCTCATTTAATAAAGTCATTTTCATATTCATCTGTTATAATTCCAAATCATAATGAGTCACCAATGATATAATAATTCTAAGTTAGTCTTTCTTTGAAACTGGAGAGAAAGTCTCTATATAATCAATGTATTGCATCTAAGTAAAACCTTTAGTCACAAGTCTAACTTTAAATCGTTTGACATTATCTTTTGCGTCGCATTTGGTTTTGAAAACCCACTTACAATTTACTTTCTTATATTTTGGAGGCAATTCGATGAGATCTTAAATACAGTTCTAGTTCAGAGATTTTAACTTGTATTTTATAGCATCCATCTACTTTGTAAAATCATTATTTTCCATTGCTTGTGAAAACGTAACTAGATCTTTATTTATCCCAATATCAAAATCAGATTCTTATAGATACACTACGTAATCATCTAAAATAATAGGTCTTCTTACTCTAAAAAATCTTCTCAGAACTATCGGTAGTGAATCTTCAATTATAATGGTTGAGTCATGATAAAATGGTGAACTAACTTATTCTAACTGTTGTCCATTCTCCTCAAATTGTTAAATATCTTTAGAATTAAAAGTTTCATGGAGATTAAGAGGTGGTAAGATATCCATTCTTATTTTTTTGAGAGTTATTTTACGTGGTTCGACATTTCTATTCTCCTCTAGTTGTTAAACATCTTGAAAATTAGTAGTTTCATGAAGATTAAGTGGTGGTAAGATATTCATTCTTATTTTTTTAAAAGTTATTTTACGTGGTTCGATACTCCCACTAATCTCACTATTTTCCAAGAATCTGACGATTCTGGTTTCAACTATTCACATACTATGGTTAGGACAATAGAACTTGTATCCTTTAGACTTTTCTGGATAACCAATGAAATATCCAAATATGGTCTTGGGATCCAATTACATTTCTTGTAGATTATGAATTTTTGCTTCCGCTACGTAGTCCCAAACATATAAGTGTCTTAAACTAAATTTCCTACCAATTTATAACTCAAATGAAGTTTTATGAACTACTTTATTGGGAACTCTGTTTAAGATGTGCATTACGGTCTTTAATGCTTCTCCCCACAAGAATTCTAAAATTGTTGAATGACTCAACATACTCATAACCATGTCCATGAGTGTACGATTATACATTTCAACTACACCATTTTGTTAAAGCGTTCTAGGCATTGTATACTGTGCACAAATACTTAGTTTTTTTAAAAATTTAATAAAAGGGTCAGGGTTCTGACCCGATTCATTAAATCTACCATAATATTCACTTCATCTATCTGACCTAATTATTTTAATCTTCATGTCTAACTATATTTCTACCTCAGTTATAAATATCTAAAGGATATCCATAGATTGAGATTTTTCATAAATTGGATAGATATAATCAAACCTAGATAAATCATTTATAAAGATGATGAAATATCTTTCTCCACTCAAATATACAATGGAAAAAGATCTACAAATATTAGTATGTATGATCTTAAGACGTTATTTACTTCTTGTGGCTCCTTTCTTAATATGTCTGATTTCCTTTTCTTTAATGAAATCCACATATATCGAGAAATTCATGAAATCCAAATTGTTTAAAATTTTATCATTCATTAATCTCTCTATCCTAACTAGAGATGTGTCATAGACGTTTATGTTACAAGATTGAAGAATTTTCATTAATCAAACTACGTTTTAACCATTATTCGAATGTAAGCAAACTAAAGACTAGGCAAAATCATAATTTAAATTTATTTTATATAAATCATCAATTAAAATTTCAAATTCGACTAATACTGAACGAAAAAATAACTTTAATTGTTTATATTTAAAAGAAATCGAATAATCTAAACTATCTAATCTAGATAAAAAAATTAAATTCCTAGATATAATATGAACATAAAAAGTACTCTCCAAATCTATTTGATGACTAGTCTCCAATACCAAGCAATAAGTCTCTACAACTAGCATTTGCATTCGGAGATAGTTTCCCATGAAAATAGATATTTCACTTTACATTGATTTCTTACTTAAAAGGAATCCCTACATCTAATTCGTAATGTGAATTGTGACTCTAGAATCAATCCACTAAGTATTAGAAAGTACTTTAGCTAAATTGATTCATAACATACAAAAGAAATAGAGATATCTTTGTTTTCGAATCAACTCATGTGTTTTACATAGTCATTCTTTATGTGTCACGTCTTGCCACATAAGTAGTAATTGACACCATTGTCGTTCTCCCCTTCAGCTTGATTTACATTCCCATGCGCTTTACTTTTTCCTAATGAATTCTTCTTCCATTTCCTTGATATTTCTCATTTCTTTATTACTCCTTAAGTCATCACAAAAGTAGACTATTTTCTTATTTGTCTCAATATTGTCTATTCTTGAATGCACATGTTAGTCAGTTTATTTACATTTCACTTGTCTTTAGTGTTGTAGTGGATCTTAAAGGTCCGAGCTGAGTTGGAAGAGAGTTGAGGATGAACTAAACCAAGAAGGAATCATCTACGCGTATTCCTAATGCTCTTAACTTTGTAGTCTTGTCTGTCACGTTAAGAATGTGGTCTTGTATTCCTCACGTCCCATCCTAGTTTATAGTTGTCAACTCAGCTATGAGTATGCCTGAAGTGATTTATCAACATATTTGAATTTTTCTTCTATGTTCTTTAAGTTTTCCTACGCATTGTCAATCGGAGGTAGGATGGTTTTGATGTTATTAACGATAGTTTTCCTCATAAATATCAAACTAAGCTTATTCGATCTTTTCCAAGTGAGAAGAAAGTTTTCTTGCTCTACCGTATTGCTCTCAGTTAGGTCTATAGGTCTTACAGAGGTGAGCACTAGGTTAAGATCATGAATTCCTATAATGAATTGGATGTGCACATACCATTATGAAAAATTCAATCCGATAAGGATTGGGATGGTGGATGCATGAGAATGCAACGAATTGAGAATTACAATTTTATAAGAACAATGCTCTAATTAGTACTTTGAGTTATATTAAATAATGATGAATTCATTAATATCACCTAAATTTATTCTTTGGATTAAACTAGGTATATTCATTGTTCACTCATCTAAGAGTAAAGACTAATTTTATTCACCCTATAGGACTAATATAATTTATATAATTTATTCAGTCATTTTTGTTATCTTTGAGTACTCAACCCTAGCTCTGTTAAATTATGTAGATTATATTACCTTACTCAGATTTTAATTTGTTAGATAAAATTCTCCTTTAGGCTAATCTCATTTTTGTAATTGAGTTTGCAATTATAAATGTTATTGTTCTTTAATGTCATCACAATAACTAAATTTAATACAATTAGAAAACTCATAAATATTGCTAATTAAGGCTAATTTGGCAACTACAAAATTAAGAAATTTATGTTTATCTAAATTGTTCAATAATATTTATTAGATTGGTTAAATCAAACTTTAATGTTTCACTAACATGATATGGCATAATATTTTGATAATAAAACTCCAATTCCAAAACTAAGGTTCAATTGATCAAGAATCCTAAAATAAAATATCAATTTATTTTATCTTAATCTTGTACCAAAATAAAACAATTCCAATAACCAAAATTTGAGCCATATACACATCTCATCAAAATCTCAAAATCGAAATTGGCAACTTAATATACATGTATTAACAGAATTATAAATTAAACATACATTCATAAATCAAAATTGAAATATATATATATATTATATATATATATATATGTAAAACCAAAAAATTGATAATTAACATACAAGTAAAACCGAAATTAAAGATCAAATATACATGTAAAACTGAAATTAGAAATTAACATACACGTAAAACCGAAGTTAAAAATCAAATGTACATTTAAAATCGAAATTGGAAATTAATATACATGTAAAACCAAAATTAGAAATCAAATATACATGTAAAATTGAAATTGGAAATCAAATATATATATATATATATATAAGTAAAACCGAATTGGAAATTAATATACATGTAAAACTGAAATTCCAATAACAATAATAAATAATAATAATAATAAATGAAAACATCCAAAAAAATATCAAATTTAAATTTCAATCAATATTAAATCAGAAATTCAAATCGATATGTGATTAAATTTTAAGACTAAAAAAATTCATATATATACACGTAAAAGAAAATTATGAAATACCCAACAATTATGGTTATATAATAAGTCTAACAAATTATCACAATAATTTTATAAGTCATTGAAATCTTTTATCCATGAGTGGTAGCCAAGAATATAGAAATTCAAAACCTACGCTTTGATACTTCATGTTGATTATTTTATACATTCAAATCTCAACACAACTATTATTTTGTCCCAATAGAATCAATCAAATATATATCTCAAACAATCATTCATGAATAAAAATCTAGTTTAAGTTATCGTTACTTACTTTGTGCCATCGCTAAACCTTTAATCCAATAATTTTGAAGACACTCCTTTTAATCTCCTCTTTTCTCATGTTTTGAGAAATCTCAATTGGATTGGTCTTTTCTTCTAGACTCACCTTCTCCCTTCTCTCTATTTGAATTAACTGAGTTTTTTTTATCGCTGGATATCACTTCCTTTATCTCAATGTTTCGTGTCTTTTTAACAACTCTAATATGTGGTTAACCAATCCCTTTTATATATAAAGGTTGAGGGTCTAGATTAATTCTTTTACTAGGTTTCCTATCCATTAAGGTCTCCTACTTATTCCTTAAAGAATATAATTCTAATGATATTGGGTTTTCATTTAAAAATAATACATACTATAGAATCCACATGCCATTTGTAAACTAAAATCGTGGAGGTCAATGGAGCCAAAACGTCACATGGGTTCTAAAAATGTGATGTTGTGTGTTAAATAAATTAAATTTTTTCTATATGAATGCTGCTTGTAGATTGCATAATTCAATGATAAGGTAGATTAGGAGGAGTAATATTAGAAGGCAACTGGATTCTCAACCAGTTGAAGTAGGGACCATGAAGTGGTCCTATTTCAATCCAACGGTTGGTAAACTTCCATTCTAAAGAGTGTTGTAAGACCATCTTCAGTAATCCACTTGATTTTAGTGACTCTAACCAAATGATTCTTTTTTTTTTCTTCTAAATAAGCAAGTGTAATCAATTGGCTTCTTTTGAGCAGTCAAAAGACGATCAAGAAAAAGATCCCCCTGATTGAATTGTTAAGTTCATCGGATTACTTTGAATTTTTCGGTATATAAGAGCTAACTAGCCCTACTATCTAATTATGGACCTTGAACCCTAGTATGTGTGCCATATTTACAACTTGGTTGTTATTTTAACTAGTATATTATGGTTTATAATATTTATAAAATATAGATCATTTATTTAAGAGTATTTAGGCATTGTAGCTTTTACATTAGCAGTACTAATTGTCTTCTCATCAAAATATTTCCCTACTAGAAAAGAAATATCTTATAAACACTAATCTTTTATTAAACAAAGTTAGGTGCTTATCCTCTTAAATATCCTTTGACCTGGACCCAAAATATTCAGAGGATCAAATTTGGATTTCAAAGCCTGAAATCTTTCCCACTCTTCACCAAAATGAACTTTCCATTCACTCTCATCTCTGCAATAGGGCATATACTGTTTTGCTCCTATACAACCTCCACCCTTCGACAGGTCCCTGTCCTCTTTCGTGTTATCCGTTTCATCGGATCTAACTCCACCATTTGTACTTGCCGTGGAGTCATCTATGATTCTCTGATTTTGGTCAAGAAGCATTTGTAGACATGACAACGGAACAGCTGAGTGAAGCAATCCTATAACATATAAGATGTCCTCATCACCTACTTCATTTCTTGGTAATACAACAGACATCCTAGGGTTCCATCTGAAAAAAACAATCAAAATTAGTAGTATTCTTTTTGTGTCATTAAGGCTATAATATGTGTGAGGTGTGGGGGGGGTTACATACTTGTGTCTTAGAATTGGGTAGATTATTATTGGTCCTTTAGTGTGGATAGAAGAAATGGTTTCATGTACAAGATCTTTGAATTTGTTTATTTGAAACCGTGGTACAAATATGGTTAGCCATGGATGAGGCACCTCCCACTTTCCGTTACTTCGAAGCTTCTGCTCCTCCTGTCTTACACGGTTGAGGAAGTCAAAATAGGAGACATCAAAGCTGTGCACCACCGACGAGAAGCTCAATCGAGACAATATTTGATCCATTGTCTTCTAAAAGAAAATAAACTAAGTTGTCTTAAACAAGGAAAGATTTTAAGGTGGAGCTGAATTAATAATAGAACTTCTAAGAATTTGGGGGACATTTTTTTACCTGTTGCACATCTTCTTCCCCATTGCAATAAATCGCCATTTCAATGGTATAATATATGGCCATTATTCCCAGATTAACCACCATGTCCAAGTTTAAATGCGAAAACTTACTTCGATCCAAGGTTTCACTATCACTTCTCTTTATAAAGCCTTCCAAGTAATCCACCTCCTTCATTGAAATCAGAAGCTCTTGATCTCTAGTAAACCTACTAAAATCGTTGTAGGATACTGTAGTACATTTAACCTACAAATCGAAAAGTACTTAGAATTTCAAGTCTTTCTACGATCCTCGTAGTAGTTTCAATGAAAATCAAAAATACTTAAAATCAATTTCATCATATTTGGATTAAACATTCTCCCTTTTGTATCCTACTTTATGTTTAAGCATACAATAGCATCTATGATCTGATACCAACCATTTTAGGAGCAATCTCTAAAATAATTCTGGCTCTAACTATAATTCCAAACTGCCCAAGTCCACCTAAAACCCCATAGAAAAGCTCTGAACTTTTCTCTTTGGAACAAGTGACGAAGTCTCCTCTTCCTGCAACCATTGAAACTTAAAACAAAAAACAAAAAACAAAAAACAAAAATAAAAACAAAAACAAAAGAAGCCCTTTTTTTCTTGTTTGCTACAATGGGAGGGAAAGCAAAATAGAAGAGAGACTAGGAAAACATGCAATATAAAAAAGAACAAAATGATTTTTTTTTTTTTTTTTTTAATTTATACCCCATAGATCTCAAACTAGTACCTGTTATCACATCCATTTCAAGAACATTACATATCTGAGGCCCATATTTGAATGTTTGCCCACTAATGCCACCAACTGAGAGTGTCCCACCCACACTTAGAAATAAATAGTCAGTCCATGATTTTGGAGTTAAGCCATGTTTCAATGTCTCCTCCAAAAGATCAGCCCATAGAACTCCTCCACCAACATCTACATAGAAACGATCACTTTGACCGTTGGTCGAATGGGTTTTATTGATTTTAATGTAGGTAGGTAAGCTAGTCATATCTATGACAATACCATCAAGTGCTTGCGCTTGACCATGAGTAGAATGACCAGCACCTCTAGGTGCAACTGTTAGGTTGTTGTAACTTGGAGATGAAGATACGTATTTCAGCAAAAGAGAAATTTCTTCTGATGTATTTGGCTTGAGAACTGATGAAGGCCATTGTTGGAAGATTCTACCAAAATCTAAAACTTCAGAAAGAGTTGGAGTGTGGAATTCTAAGGGGATTGAATCCATCAGTGCTTGAAAGAATAAACTGATGAAGCTTTAAGAATTAAAGATGATACAAGAAATTATATTTGAGAGGAAGGAAATCTGTACTTAATATAGAAGAATAATTAGGCTCCACCCAAAGGCTTCAGTGCCACATATTAAAAGTAGTTCAACTACATGATTCATTTTCATACTATTTCATCCATTTTTTTCAAAAAGGTCCATTATAATTACTTAATTCTTTCTCTCCAATTCCATTCATATGGCCTTGAAAGAGATACTTATGAAATTTGCTGTCACAGTAATGAATCTAAGTACATAGCATCTTAATGAGAAAGCTTGGATTTGAGAATGATGTCGTCATAAAGGTATATAATGTCATTATTGGAAATTCCAAGGGCAGACACAACACTGAGATTAGATATTAGTGCCTTACTTTTTCCCCCTGATCCAAGAAAAAAAAAAGTACATATATGATGAATCCTGCTCCATTATAAGGCATCGATTCAAAACTGGTTGAGAATAAGCTACTCTATATATCCTGAGTTCCTAACAGATCATTCTAATACATTACAAACACATGTAGTGCGTATGATACTTAAGTATAGCATAAAAAAGAAATACCAAAAAAAAAAAAAACTTACATAAGGGCCTGTTTGGATGTGTGCAAAAACACTTTTTCGCTGTTTGGTATAACCCATTTTTAGGAATTGAAAATCCACTTAGTAGAAACAAGTCCGAATTAAATTGTTTTCTCTATTTGAATTGTTTTCATCAAGAGTAACATGGATCTCATTAACTAGATTCAACAAGTGGTCTACTAAGTATTGCATGGTCCTTTCCATATTCATCAATCTATGTGATAGAATGCAACTTACTTATCCTCCTTATGTTCCATCTTATATATAGAAGGAAGGGGGGAAAAAAGAGAAAGAAAAAGAAATAAAGTAGATGGGTTTGGCAATCTTTTTATAACACTTTCTTTTTCAAACCAAAAAGCCATTAGTAGTGTTGGTTGTGCTCCTAACATTTTGTCAAAGAAAGCGGATCATTGATGGTTACATGGAAGGTGGTTTATTCATCTTTCAAAATCTGGTATATATACTTTAAGCATGCCTATCATGTTAGGTTGATGGGTATTCTAGTAATGGTGTGTTGCAGCTGTTTGCTTGTTGCTTCCCATTATTTACTTGTGGTTCTCATGTTTTCCAACTTCATTTCTGATAAATTTACTCTGTACTTTTTGTGATAGATGTCTTGAATGTTGTGTTGATTGATTGCAAGGAATGTAATAGATACTTGATCTCTAATTGGGGATCATAGGAGAACAATTTTGATATTTGAATTTTGGGGTATATATATAACTGGAGAGCTGTTATTGGCACCCCAACTTTTGCTTATAACATCCCCAATTTCTTAAATTATTTATCACAGCCCAATTAAAGATTAAAATACGCCTACCAAATATTACAAAGTCTCAACATTACAAAACATTATAACACTCAGTTCAAACAATTTCAATAGTTATTTACAATTATGATTAGGCTCATATAAAATCCTAAACCCAAAAAATAAAAATCTAGCAAAAACTAAAACGAGAGAGCTTCTTTTGGCACCCCAACTTTTACTTATTCTCAGCATTCACTAATTTTCTTTACTTAAAATTATGGTTTAGGTTTGGAAAATCTAAGAGAGGAGTAGGGAGAAATCACAAATAATAATTTCTTTCTTTGAGTAAGTGAATTTCTTTATAATTCATATTTTTTATTTTGTTCTTATCTCACATACACTGTATATATACTCAACTTTCATTTAAAAGCTCAATGGATGCATAGGTTGCCTGATCAATCAAGCTTTGTGATTAGACATCATGATTTGATGATACTTCTGTCAATAGTTCATCAATTATGGAGAGATGATTTATGAACTGTTACGGGTCGTGACTGATCATGATGGCCATTGTTGAATTGCAACATGGCGTTATCATGGCACTTGGTGATGCTTAAAAATGGTTTATGACATGGAGCTACTAAACATAGATTGGTAGCATGAAGGGATTTCTCATGTGGAGACTTTAGCAAAAGGTTTTCCTAGATATGAACACTAGACCTTAGGCTAACACAATTTTCTTAAATTTAATTGTGTTCCCCACTAATTGTGCAATAATTTTGATTGATCCTAGTGAGATTGCAATAACCCATTTGCTTAGTTATAATTATTTTTCTTACTAATCATTATGTCCTTGAAAGGTAATAGTAGGATATAAATTTCTTATAATTATTCGCATAACATAGCTATCTATGACGTAAGGAGTATTGGAATTTTGTGAGTTCTAACGAGAAGTTGAAGAAGTACGAAATCTAATAGAAGTCGGCCAGGAAGCTTTGGACATGAATTCTCAACAAGGTGTCGAATATACATATTAATTGGAGCAAAATCAACCAGGTAAATATAGTAGCTGTGAAAGGTGAGATATTCTATTATAAAATGTTTGAATATTTTACAGATTTTCTACTATTATTTGGACCTATTGGACACAATTTTGACGGATTGCTGGCCTCATTTTGTAAATTATTTATTGTTCCAATTTGTTAAGAGTATTTATTATTTGGCTAACAAACTTAGGGATAAGAAAACTTCTAATTGATGGTAACTAGCGAAAACTAGGGACGATCACAATCAAATCAAAGTTGCGTAATCCTAGATGAATCCCATATAACTCCATTAGAATGTGATTGGCTTCGATGATTTTTTCAGTCATAATCTCATGTTGAGTCCCCAAGATCATTACCAAAGCCTTATTCCAAAAAAATTGGGGTCAGCTGAATAAATCTTGTTTAAATTTGCTCTACAAACTTAAAATTGGTTGAACTAATCTTATATATATCCTAAATCATACTTAGACGACGTTGTAATTCCAGCCGAGTTAAAATTGTTTAAATTGGCTCCACTAGCTAAAAGTTCAAAACCGAATAACCCTACAAGGTTTTTCACTAGAAGACAAAAAAGCTGGCTTTTATTAAGGTTATTCTATTATTGCAAATAATTAATAGATCTATCATATTTAAAGTTATGCTGGAAGAAATAATTGTCAAGTTCTGTCATTGATCACTTATCATATGTTTGTCTTTTTTTAAGAAGTTACTTTCGGCTCCAGTTGGAAGCAATGTTCATTTAATAACTAAATTGTCATGAAATGTGTAGGTTACCGTGAAATTAATTTCCACAATATGACTTAATTTCTATATAGGTGCACACTTCGAAAGTTTGATGAAATTGCACTTAACACACAACATATGTTTCATAAGTTTGAAGAAATTGCACATAATATACAACACATGTTCATATTCACGTCACTCGTAAGCGCTTGAATTCAAACATGAAATAAATCAAAACGAGCATTTTGGTGCATATTACAAGATTTACAAAGATAAAAGGAAGGCTGAAAGTGATATGGATTCAGATAATAAGAAATATCTGATTCGCATGTCTTGACAGACAATCATAGATAAAGGTGATTTTTGACAAATCAAATAGGAAAAAAAATAAATTTAAGGAATGCCCATATAATAGATGGGAAACAAAAAATCAAATACTAGATAATTCCCACTTGTCACTATATCTTGATGGTTTGTGTCCAATGCAGCTGGATACTATAATTTTTTTTTTTTTTTTTCACTTTCAAAACCACCAATTGCTCTCAAGAAGCAAATGAAGCCATATAACTAAATCTGCACTGATAAAAAATTGTCTCCCTCTGTACACTATTTTTTTCATTTTAATACAATACTTCCACTTAGCCAAAATATATATATATATATATATATAATATATATATATATATATATCTGCTCGGATCGAAAAACAAAAAAAAAAGAATTTGCATTTCATTTGACGGAGGAAAAATTATTTAGTCCTTAGGTTTAGATTGTCGAATATAAAATAGAAACTTGGGCTGACCCAATCTGAACTTGATGGGCTCAACGAGATTCGAATGGGCTTGAACTAAGATTACATGGGTGGGACTGAATATTTGAAACCAAAACTCAAGTTGGGCTAGGGTTGATGATTTGGGCTACTGGAATTAACTTGAGCCCATCTGCATTACTCCAATGAACCAGTACCAAGCCCAATACAATGCTTATGTTAGCATCCTTCAATTATTTTTCTTTTCCAATAATACCTTACCATCTTTTAATGAAAAAGCTTAGGGTCTTTTGATCTTTTGGATATCAAAATTTTCATCATTTAAACACACACACACAGGTAGGTGTGGGTTTGGGTGTGAAAAAGGTTACAAGGAGTGTCATTTTAATCCTGAAAATGACCATTTATTGTTCTCAAAATTAAAATGTATAGTGCACTGGATTGGGAATTTCACAATTTTTTATCTACTATTTTGATAATTTAATTTTCCTTTTTTGTGTTTTATATATTTTCTTTTATTTTTGTAGATTCTTGATATTATTCCATGGTGTTGAGTACTTTGTTCTAAGAACTTGTATCAAATGTGGACTTTTACAGTTGAGTACTTTGTTCTGTCATATGTCCAATCCTTGTTTTTATTTACATTATTGGGGCTATTACTGTTTGTGAATTCTGCTTTAAAAAAAGACTATTGTATAGAGAAATATATTTGTGGTCACTTGTTAGCAGAATCAATTATAATAGGAGAATTTTGGTGGCCATCATTACAGTCATATGGGCTTAAGAAAGTAACATAATACCTGACAATGTATAGTACTGTTCTCATATTACACCAGTAGTTAAGTTTCTCAATTTGCTTCGGAGAACAAAGCCATCATCATATAAGCATCTTCACTTTCACTGCATATATGCGAAATTATATGTTTCTACTTCTTACGTGGTAGCATCTATTATAATAATGTGTATAGGGATAGATCATAACAGATTTTGTGAAAATTAATTTCGACTAACCTGGAATGTCTCAAACATGTGATGAAGATCTTTAAAGCCAATAAAATCATGTTGCATAGAGCTTCCAATCTTCCTTCTATAGATATTTCGAGTTCACTTGGGTCCTTAGTTTAGTTAGATATAATATTTTATGTAATTTTTTGCTTATCATGGGTATCCCCACTCTTCGGGTGAGACTAATCCCTTCGAAAAGTCCTACATGCAACTGGTTGAGTTGAGGGTCAATTGGATCCTAAAGGGTGGCCCGAAGGAATTCATTGCTTCGTGCGATTTCGAACACTTGACCTACCCTTCCAGAGGAGCTTATCAAGGCTCAGCTTGCCACTAAACCAACCCCTTAGGATTAAATATAGACATAATATGTTATAAATAAAATTATAGTATAAGTTATGAGGTTGGCAGGTCGTCCACCCGACAAGCCTAACTCCCAGGATAACTAAGTAGATGAAAAGGAGATTGTGCAAGCACGAGTAACACTAATGCTGAAGTGACATTGGATTTAATTGCAAGGAAACAGCATCTAAGGTTTTGTACGCACGTCAAAAATGTTAAAAACCGTAGTAAAACCAATGTCACCTCAGCACGACTCAATAAGTAAAGGACTCTCGCACTGCCTAACAAGAAACAATTGGACTAGTGTTGGTCAATAACAATGCAGTCTCCTAAAAACTAGACTACTATTCGTGCAATCATGACTTTTCAAAGGAAGATTGTCACTAAACAGACTTTTCCAGGGAGAAAAAGTGATTTCCCCATAATCTATTGGATCTTAACAGGGATTTTGTTAACATGTGCCCCAAGGGCACATTAAGATGTATTAAATACACCTTGGAGATAAAGCATTTGAGGGTATGTTTGAAAATATAAAAAAATAAAAAATTGGGTATTTTTTGTGGATGAGGATCCACAATGGTGTCTCGTTCTTATAAAATAGGAATGGTGTGTACTTAGTGTGTTTTGGTTGGACTTTTAAGCTTATAAAGAAGCCAGTTCTACATAGCACACAGCCCAATGCGTTTAATTTTCAACCTATGTTAGCATAAAATGGTATCACAACCTTCACATGGATCTGAAGATTGTGATTATACAACATTGATGAAATCACATTAATTTGGACTCTGGATCACAATTAGTTATTATTATGATATGGATCATTGTGCTATTAGATCCCAATCATGTATTTTTAAGTACACCTTTCACCACCATATCATTTATATGTGGAAAATGCTGAAGTGACATTAAAATTGACATTGTTTCATACATTGCTGACATGGATGTGTGTACGGAACCATAGATGCTTTCCATTGAGATACGAGTGAACATCATCTATGATTATGTGTGCACCTTCACGTCAGTATTGCGTGAAACGATGTCAATTTCAATGTTACTCAAGCACTACTCTTTATCTGTGAAGTTTTGAACTTGAACTATGTTTTCTATGGTATAATGGGGGATTTATTTGTTTATTCGGCACCCTCCTCGTGGCATATCTACCCCAATGGAATAGTGGAGAGACATGGACTGAAACCGAGTCAATTTTTATTTATTTATTTATTTTAACAAAGAGGGCTTGCATCAATGGACAGCATTCATCATCACCACATGATCTTTGCACTGTTTAATTTTTATAGTCAAAAGTGTGGAGGGTCAAATCTGCAAGCCCCATGATCATAACACGTGTCACCTAGGGATATGGTAAGGTCAGCTGTGGTAAGATTGAACCGAGTTCAAAGGTCAGGGGAGGACAACGTAGAGCTCAGGGAAAGGAAGGAATGAAAAGGGATAAGGTTAAGGTGACTCTCTCGAATGGCATACGTGCCTCTGTAAATCACTCTAAATAAAAAAGGATCTTAGATGAGATAGATCGTAATTAAGTTAGGGTCGCTTAATTAGGATAAGGATGACATTAGAAACGTCTTCAATGGGGATCCTTATCCCATTCTCTACAAAAGGGGCATACTCATACATTCAAAGGTAAGCAATTTATCTACAAAAAATTGTTATGTGAATTAATTTGGACGTCTGAGACTCTGTGATGTAGATACACCCAAAAGTATTCACAAGGGCAAGAGTGAATCAACAAGAAAGTTGCAGATCTCGAGGTAGTGCAAGATTCTTGCCTCTACAGGAGTAAATGTGATCAATGGTCATGAAAAAATGCCATAATTATATGGTGGACCCTGATTCCATGGAAAAGGGGGTGAGTACTGATCTGTCAAAAAAGTTGGTTCACCTTAAATCCTCTTTCAAACAGAAATGGGTAGTGGAAGGAATCAACTTTCTACTTGTCCTCCTGGTCCTCACCATAGTGAGATCTCTCTCTTTCTCAGTTTTGTCTTGGGCATTGATGTGATACATCATGTGCATGCATGTTTAAGTAAATTATAGTAAATTCAACCATTTTAATTGAACCACTATGACCTCATTGACTGCCACAGAGACCATGGTTCTCAATCCTATGGTATATGTGGAGGGATGTCTTAAGTTTGTCTAGATTTACTTTTTACCAATTAGATCAGTAACTCAGACATGAAGACTATCTTTCAACATTAGTTTTTAAAACTTGTCTTGACTTTCCACCTAATTAAGATAAGTCAAGTCTCCCCAAAAAATTATTACATAGATTATGTTCCCACACAAACTTTTGCTAATGCCACCCCAATTCATAGGTAAATCACCAAAGAATTAGCACACATCTTGGGGTGCTGTTAGTAAAAGTTGGTGGGGGCAATAGAAGCTCTCAAATATTATACACAGCCAAATTATACAATAGAGTCAACTCCATTGGATTGGATTTTTAGGCGATTCCACCGTTAAACTCGATGGAACCAACTCCCCAAGTCAATTTGGCAAATCATCAAAAGCAATTTGTCAACTTGGCGAGTCAGGTCAGAAACTCAATTGTATAATTTGGCTGTTCTATTGCCCCCACCAACTTGGGTTACAGTTTCCTTCTCTCTCTCTCTCTCTCTCTCCTTTTAAATCTCTCATAGTATCCACCACATCCTTTTGGGGCTAGGGGTGAAGTCAAGAATTTGTCTATGGGGAATCAGCTAAGACTGTTAAATTTTGTAAAATTTCATGTATGGGTAATTGCGGCGAATTTTGTTTTACACCGCTATTTGTACATAATAACATATAAATTTCAGAAATTTTAAAATTTCGTATGAAAGCAAGTCCCCCATTGCCCCCACGATAAATCCACCTTTGGATGGGACTAGTCCCTACAATCACATGTCCCTCGACCCTATGCAACAGTTGAGCCAATTCCTTCGGGGTTACTGGGGTCTATGGTTATCAACACTTCTCTTGACAGCTTCAGTAAATAATGTCTCATTAGAGAACCATATAGCTATCGTACTTTAATTCTACAAAATGACAAACTTTGAAAACCGGCCAACCATCTAATATAATGTGCTAGGGGGACCATTATCAGTGATGGAATATTATTCCCTAGTAGCCAAGGTATGGTACATTTCTTGGGTCCCTCCTTCACTTTCATTCAGAAATCTCATTTGTTTAACTTTAGGAATGCTAATATTGTGGATATCAATTAATCAATTGTTCTACAATAGAAATAATGTACGACAATATCGTTAGTTTCGAATCCAAAGATCTTGATATAACTAAATTGGAAACTAATGCAAATAAATTCAACAAGTAGGGTTTATACAATCGGAGTGATTTTTTTGCTGACAACACAACAACAATTTAACATGTGGCGCAAATAACATAAGCAATAGAGAGAGAATGTCTCTCTCCTGCCTACATGTCATTTACCCACAAATTTTAATTCTAAGATTTCAAATCTTAAAAAAAATTGTTAAGACTTACATAGATTATCACATTAGCAATCTAACACTACAGTCTTCTAGATTTCATGAAAAAAAACTCATATTTAAAAAGTATAAATAAAAAAAGTTTTAGAGATTGATCTAATGTATTTAAAAGAACGATTACCGAGCACCCAAATTTAAAATAAAAATTCAATAGTGAAAATTAATTTTATTTTCTTTTCTTTTAAGGTTCGTAGAATTTCATCCTCTACAACTTGTGGCATTGAATAATGTTTTTGAGTGCAATAGGATGATCCACCAGAAAATTTTATTTTCCCATTGTGGGTAAGAGAGAAATTTTCTCTTTTATTGCTTTTGTCATTTGTGCCACATGTCAAGTAGTGTTGTACTTTGAGCAAAAAATACTTTGTATGATTGTGCATGAAGACTAGGTTCAAAAGTGATTTCTTAGGAAAATAGGATTTTAAGATGTATGATTATGCATTTTTCAAGAATTTATTTTCTTATTCATAGGGATTTTTCCACCCAAGGAAAATGATTCCTACCCGATAAGGATCCCTTGACCCCAACCAAAAAGTTTTTGGGCTTTTCTAAGGTACAATGAAATGACATAGAATTTTCCTAGGTACAATGAATTCATTTTGACCATTCTCCTAAGCAATTAATATTTCCCCAACATGACTTCCCCACCATCGTACAAATTCTAATTAAATCACAAATTAATTTTAAGTATTTTTTTCTTAAAATTATATTTTGAATCTTAAAAATATGATTATCCATGGGTAGTTTGGCACCATTGCAAAATCCAATCACCGTTATTTAAAATCAAAGAAAACGACAAAAAGCAAAACAAGGGATTTAATATGCTCTTATGGATAAAAAGAAAAAGATATAATTTTTACTAAATTTTAAGATCTTCTTCAGATTCACCAAATTAAATCTTTCAATACCTACCATCTAGAATCAGTGCTTTTTGTAAGTGTCAATGTTAGCTAGTAATACAACATATTATCTTTTGTGATTTGTCTGTTGCTTTGCATGTAAGGAGTACAACTGCTGTGTCTACATTTATTATTGTTACTGACCCATTTTCAGGTGAATTTTCATTTCTCTCATTTTAATTTTTAATGTGTAAATCTTTTTCTTAGATGGGTTTCTTTTGTTTTTGGATTTTTGTCCATTTCCTTCACACACAAAAAAAACAAAAAAAAAAAAAAAAAAAATTAGTTGGATTGGTCCCTATTCCCTAAAAGGTTTGCAGACATTGACGTAAGTGCTTTTGAAGTTTGAAAATTATATCTTTTTGTGAACTTTTTTTAGTTGGCTTTCTTCTCAAATTTTTAGCACTATTGGTTGGGGATGTGTTTTCTGAGTGGTTGGTCTCAAAGACAGGAAAGAACTTGCAAATACAGTGGGTTTTCTATAGAAAACAGAAACAGTTTACAAATAGAGTGAGATTTTCCTTGATGTTTAGCTTCTGTTTGCATCTTTGATCAATAGATGCAGAAACCAAAAAAGAAATATGGGATAGTGCAGAGAAGATTCAAGAAGCTTGGAAGCTAAAAAATCAAAGAAAATAGGGGAAAAAAAGAGAAGAAGAAAAGAAGATGCCAACAGTTTGGTTTGCTCTAAAGAGAACCCTCCAATGCAAATCAGAACCATCAGAAGTTCATGATCCAAGGGCCAAGAACCATTTAAGCACAATCTTAACAAGAAAAACTCCTAGGTCTGGTTGTTCAAGGTCCATAGCTAACCTCAAAGATGTCATCCATGGAAGCAAAAGACACTTAGAAAGGCCTCCAAGTTGCAGTCCAAGATCTATTGGAAGCAATGAGTTTCTCAACCCAATAACCCATGAAGTGATTCTTGGTAATTCCAAGTGTGAGCTAAAGATAACTGGTTTTGGTGGGTTTCATGAAAATAGAGGTGTGGGTAGTGATTCAACCTTTGTGGGTACCCTTAGTCCTGGGACACCTGGGCCTGGAGGACATCACAACATGCACTATTACAATACTTCTTCAAAGAGCTCAGCTACTACTCCTAGAAAGTCTCCTAGTTTGGTTAGAGAAAAGGAAGGATCAAGATTTGGGGGTTCTGCAATTTTTAGTGGTGCTTCAAACCCTAGAGTTTCTAATGGGTCTTCTATTGTGACTTGTCATAAATGTGGAGTGCAGTTTGGAAAATGGGAAGCTGTAGAAGCCCATCACCTCTCCAAACATGCTGGTAAGGAATCTTACCTTCTTCATCTTTTGTAGATATGTTGGTGTTCATCTTTATGTTCATGTTATTGTTCAAGTCTTATATTTTCTTAGTTAGGCAATGTTTCAGTTTCTTTTCTTCCTTATTCAGGATTGATTGATGTAGAACTGTAATGGGTTTCTCTGGTTCACATGAACTGTCTTCTTGGTACCTCAAAATGTGATAGAACATATCTTTCTAAACACCAATGAATTTAACATGAACCTCTTCTTTTTAGTATCATACTTTATAGTTAGAAATAAACTTGAACTTGATTATATAGTTTTTTCATCCATTACAGGAATCCTTGATTTCTTTTTCCCCCAGAGTCATTCTTCTGTCATTTTAGGCCAAATTTTTGGTTTCCTCTGCTTTTGAAGATACCCATCTCTATGTGTGTACTATGTTCCACATCTTTTGTAGTTTCAAACCTTTAAAATTTTGTTGAGGCCTTCATCTAGTACATTAAATTTGGATTTTATTCTTATTCATAGCCACTCTTGTTATTCTCTTTTTACATTCAATTAGTTTCATCTTATATGGACTCGAACATGCTTATATTTTTTACAGTTACTGAACTTGTTGAAGGAGACTCGTCTCGCAAAATCGTTGAGATAATTTGCAGGACAAGCTGGTTGAAGTCTGAGAATAATTGCGGGCGAATCGAGCGGGTTTTGAAGATCCATAACATGCAAAAGACCCTCACTCGGTTTGAAGAATACAGGGAGATTGTGAAGACCAAAGCCAGCAAACTCCCCAAAAAGCACTCTCGTTGCCTAGCCGACGGAAATGAACTATTAAGGTTTTATGGCACAACAGTGGCATGCTCTCTTGGCATAAATGGTTCCTCAAGTCTCTGTGTATCTGAAAAATGTAGCGTTTGTCGAATTATAAGACATGGGTTTTCCACCAAGAAGGAACTCAAAGGTGGTATTGGCGTTTTCACAACATCGACAAGTGAAAAGGCCTTTGAATCTGTTGAACTTTACGAAGAAAACCCATCCTTAAAGAAGGCTTTAATAGTGTGTAGAGTGATTGCTGGAAGGGTTCACAGGCCTTTGGAGAACATTCAAGAACTTGCGGGGCAGTCGGGGTTTGACTCATTGGCAGGAAAAATGGGTCTTTATTCAAATATTGAGGAACTCTATTTACTCAGCCCTAGAGCTCTCCTTCCTTGCTTTGTGGTAATCTGTAAACCTTGAAAGCCCCTATCAAGCAAAAAAGATTGCGTACATTTTTATGAAGGTTTTTTGTGAAATTGTCAACCTTTTTCTTTATTCCCCTTCTCATTGTTTTAATGAGGATGCTTTTTGTTAATCCAGGGAGTCTTGTTTTATAGAAATTTTGATCATTGTCAACTACTCTCTATTGGCTTTTGTCTACTATCTCCAAACATTTTCATGTCTATAAAGATACTAAAATTCTTCTTCACTTATGACATCTTTGTTGATGATTTCAAGTGATTCATGGACTTGTAAAGAACAGTATAAGGGTGCTTCCCCCCTTATCTGTTTGACCAAAAAAATGAGAAAAACAAAATATTTCATGGTATTCTGTTTGTAAAATATATTATAGGAACTCTTATGTGTACTCGTAAGGGTATGTTGTTAGTCCAAAGGTATGGACTTATTTCTATTTAACCCCTTCAAGGACTAGGAGCATAAACATCTATAAGCACCTATACATATATATATATATATATATTTTTTACAATGGATTCCTCACAAACAGATAATCCAAATCCCATGTGCATGCTATGTATGAAAAATGGATATGGTCCAAAGGTTACTCCAAAGACGGAGCATGGTGAGTTTCAATAACATATTCTCTAGGTTGACAGACCCTTGTCTCTCTCTTTGTCATCTTTTTGTTACAGCTGTTATACTGTTTTTTTATTTTTATTTATTTTTTTGGGTGGGTGTAATTGCTTTTCTAGTTCAAGTTTTAGGTGTTGCTTCCATTTTGAAGACTTTTTTATGCTAAGATATGGCCAATATCCCATCTTGTTTTATTGTTTTTTTTTTTTTTTTTTGGTTTGAGTATCAGGAACCCATCTCTCTCTCTCTCTCTCTCTCTCTCTCTCTCTCTCTCTCTCATTCATGTCCTCTTGCTGCCTCTGAAGAGTTTCAAAGGGCCACCTCATAAATGGATGCAGCTTTAAACAAGCATAATTTAATAGACTTTAATTTCTATATTAAAGAGTGTAGGTGAGCAGATAAACTTAAGGACAGATGAAAGAAAAGATTTGAATTTTACAGAAGGCATTGATCTAGATCATTAATTTTGGTGGGCCCACTCCTCAGGTATTTCCAGTTATAGTGCTTCTTGTACCATTCAAGTTTCAACTGATTACCAGTTTCTTCAGTCACCATAACTTTTTTCAAAGCTTTTGAAATTTGGGTGTAACTTCCTATGAAACATTTTTGAAATTGATGGAGATCATGGTCACAATATGGATGTTTGGATGCAGGCATAACTCTGTCCTGGACAGATTACTTCCATGATAAGAGACAATCTTCAAAGAGAACCACTATTATGGTCGGGGTGATTTAGAAATCCATGATGCACACAGCAACTCATACTCTGCTGGATTATGTCTCCTAAACCATACTTGTAATCAAAACCCAAATCCGTTAACCTATTCGAAGTAATCTTTGGTGGGAATGAGCCAGGTTCTTCTTCTTTAGAAGATCTGTGGTAACAACAATAAGCGAAATTACCATCAATACTAGCTATTATATTAAACCGAGCTCCGAATATGGATTAATTACCTTCTTATAGTAAGATATGGATACTCTAGAATAAGATTATCTTCCAATTGAGAGAGAACACAATTGTGGACGGAGCAGATATATTGACCATTCGCTGACGTTTTCTCCATAAGGAATATATGGGCATTGCAAATATCTTCAATGTGGACTAATGCAATCGAACCCAATCTTGCATTCACCGCTTGTAGGATCGAGTAGAATTCATGGTCACCTGTTGATTTATACAAATTGTGATAATGGTCACTTTCATTTTCCTTAGGTGGGGAGGAGAAATGTATTTTTGCGCACACCCATGTTCATACATGTGTGTTCAAGAGATCAAATAATGTGAACGACAAACCCCAGATCAAACCACGAAAGCAAATAAAAGAACAATGGTTTAGTAGATCTACATCCATGGATGCGATGAGAGTATTTCATAATCACCTGTGATTGGCGACAAAAGAACTCGAACGCTTGCTGGAACTGTGGGAGTGAGAAATGGGCCAGCCACCGTAGTTGGTATTAGAGATACAAGATCGATTCCATTCTCATTCGCAAATTGGAAGGCGGCTTCCTCTGATAGAAGCTTTGAGAGGACATAGACCTATAATTTAGAAATCTATTAATAAAAATAAACTCGTAAAAATGTTGGAATATTTTTCGATCAAGCAATCTAACATTTCTTCTACCACACCTCGCTTGCCTGCTTAGCAAAAAAAAAATATTTAAAAAAATAAATGTGCACAATTTAGTAGCATCGTACCCAACCCCTCGCCCTAGTATTCCAAACTTGATCAATTGGATTCCGACATGACTCGTCCACCATTGATCTCCATCTCCCATCATTTTCTTTAGCGGTGATTGTACTAATGGACGACGTAAAAACTACTCTTCTCACGGATTTTGATCTCAAGCAAGCTTTCAGAAGGTTTAAGGTTCCTTTGATTGCAGGTTCAAGTATGTGTGATTGAACGTAACTCTCTTCAATCGGGCAACGTGAACAACAATATAAGTGAGCTTCAACTAAGTTAGGATCTTAATTTGTGCTTAATTATTGTTCTACGACAACATGAAATAACAACAAAGTCTTATTCCAAATAATTGGGGTCAGCTAAATGAATCTGATTCCTCATTCCACTCTGTCTAACATGATGTGACCATCTTGATAAGAATAACTCAATGTAGTATGATATCTTTATTGATTCCACAACACATTCTCTTCAGCCGATCGACTCATGACAAGTGGGCAAACCTAGGAGAATAGGGGCCAGCAGGGCCGGAGCGAAGTCAGTGGGAGCTAAGTGCTAATGATAGTCGACCCCTGATCTTAGTTTCTTTCTATGTAAATGTTGGGCTCGTTACAACATGCGATGGTTGTCCAATGATCATCATAATAGTGACAAAAGATTCCCAAAAGCCATAGATGTTAGGATTTGTAAAAACACCTCAAAATTTTATTTTCTCCAACATTTATAAAGTCTCAAGAATTAGAAAGGATTTTAAGGAGTTGAAGATGATAGATTTTGACAAGAAACTCAAAAACATCATTGTTATAGTTCCTAAAAAAATTCTGAATTTTTTACAGAACTTTTTCAAATTTATCCAAATTGAAACTCCTTCGAATAACTGCAAAATCCAAACTTTGTTACTATATTTCTTGAGAGTGAATAACAGTTGAAACTGAGGGCCTTAAGTCATTTTTCAATAGCTTGGGAAGATTGATACCCATGGACATGTGTAGTCCATTTGGAAAACATAGGGGATATATCTAATATCCATCAAAACGTGGTTGACATTCAGTGGAGTCTCTGCAAGGGATGCAAATACAGGTTTATCTTTAATATTGATAATAATAAAAATGTGAGGGTAAATTACCATTTCTTTTCCTAAAAAGTTAGATAAATGTTGAAAGTGAGGGTCCTTAAGTCATTTTCCATGGGTCCTGATAAAAAAAATTCAGTTTTGGTAATTATTCGATAGGGGTTCAATTCGCTTAGTTTGGATAACTTTAGAAAAATTTCATTTAGAAATAGGGGAATTTTCGAAAAATATATACAAATAATATTTTCAGATTTCTTAATAAGACACATTATCTTCAATCTCCCTCAAATCCATATCTTTTTTTTAAGATTTGAATTTTGAAGAAAATAAAATTTTGAGGGTGAAGGGTAAAAATTCTACCATATTCAATGATTAATTAAAAAATCATCTATTAATTCATTGATGCACCAATTTAATACGTTAATCCCTAATTTGGAGAATTTTGAAAAAATTCAAAAAAAATTTAATATGGTACAAGTATGAGAAGATCAAGGCCTAGGATCTGCGTCATCTTTGAAAAGCATGGAGGTCTCTAATAACGATAGAAAATAGGCAGATTTACCAAAACATGCACAACTTTTCGTTTATTTACCAAAACGGTACACTATTCAAAATATTTCCGAAAACAATAATTTTACCGTTTTCGGAATTAATTTTTTTTACCAAAACGGTAAAAACAGTAAAATGTATTTTTTTTACCGAAAATACCCTTTTTATTTTTTGACTGAAATTATGAAAATAAAATTGATTTCGGTAAAAAAAAAATTATAAATACATATGATTGTTGGATTACCGAAAGAGAGTGAATCTTTTTAGTTGGATTTTCATTTTTTTAAGGTTAAAATTATAAATACATATGTAAAACAATAAAAGGGTATTTTCGATATAAAAAAAATACATTTTACTATTTTTACCGTTTTGGTAAAAAAAATTAATTCCGAAAACGGTAAATTTACCGTTTTCGAAATTATTTGCTATAGTATACCATTTTGGTAAATAATTTCAAAAACTCTACCCTTTTAGTAAATTATTCTAGAAAATATGTACATCACCTTGTTTTTTTTTCTTTATTTTTTAGAGCTGCTATTGGCACCCCAACTTTTACTAATTACTCCCCAATTTTTCAAATTAATTATCACATCCTAATTAAGATTAAAACACACCATTCAAACATTACAAAGGTTCGGCTCAAAATATTATCTCAATGATATAAAACATTACAACACTGGTTCAAACAATTTTAGTAGTTGTTTACAATTATGATTAGGCTCATTTAAAATCTTAAACCAAAAAATAGAAATCTAACACACAAAAAATGAGAGAAAGCTTCTATTGGCACCCAAAAAACAAAAAAATAGAAATCCTCAACCATCAACTTATTTTCTTTATTTTTAATTAGGTGTAATAAGTAAAATTTGAGGTGCCAATAGCATCTCTCATTATTTTAAACAAAATTCAATGGGACCAGGATGTATGTCTTTAATTTGAAAAAAGCATTTATATCTAATATCAATCAAAATATAGGGGGTTAAATCAGTTTTTATGAATTAATAAGGAGACATTGGGGCAATTGCCCCACTCAACATTTTTGGGCATTTTAGATACCCTTGAATTTATGCTTAAATTTGATATACCCCTACATTTTGAACTATTGACATGCCCCGTTTGACCCTATTGCCTCCACTACCTTATCTCCCTCCAATTTTTGCCTCCTCGCCCTCCAATAATCTATTAGTTTGCCCCCACTAAAAGAAAATCCTTACCCCACCTCTGTAGGGGCTATATACTATTAGACAAATGCTGAAGTGACTTAGGCTCGATTGAAAAAGCATTTATGGTTCCTATCCACTTTCACGTCACGAAGTGCCATATGAGGTCCACTTGGAGGTCACTCCAGCACGACTCATACTATTATACCAAACATGGGTTAAATCAGAGGTGTCGGTGAGTGGGTGTGTTGGTGTGCGTGTGCGGGTGTGTGTGTGTGTGTGTGAAAGAGAGCAAAAACATTACCAATATTGTCTTTATCCAAGACATCAAATTCCATGGAAGCTGCAACATGAAATACGCCATGGCAATTCTTCACAGCTTCGTCAAAACTTCCTTCTTCCTTCAAATCAGCTCTGAACACTCTCAACCGATTGTTACCTCTCCATAATGATAGCCCATTAGAGAGTTTTGCTATGATTACAAGTAAATTTGCTATTGGTGAGGTATCTTCTATTAGATTAATACTCAATATTTAAAAATCTCATCTCGAGGCTATGTTTCAATTAAGAGAAAAATCTATACTCCTTCTACTAATACATTCAGAAGCATTCAAAGCATGTTTGATTGCAGAGAAAATATTGTCTAAAAAGTCATTTGTCAGACAAATCATTTTTCATTGTTTGTGCATATCATGGAAAATTTCACGAAAATTTATTTTCTATTGTTTAAGTGGCTTAAAAAAACATATTATTTTAATTTGATTTTTCTGATGAGTATATATAAAAGGTCTTAGGGAACACGTTAAAGTTAGGGCTGTCAATGGACCTAGGCCTGTTAATGGATAGTCGAAATCCGAATTCGAATTCGAATTCGAATTCGAAAAATCGGATATTATTCGAAATTTTCGGATATCGAATTCGGATTCGGATAGTTTTCAATATCCGATAGCGTTTCGGATACGAATTCGGATATAGTTGAATTCGAATTCGATAATATCCGATTCGAAAATAATAATTTATTTTATTATTATTTTTTAAGTATAAAACATTTATTAGTTAAAACTTTAGTTCTGTCGAAGTCGAGCAGAACTCAGCCTCTGCGCTCTGCCCTCAGCCGCCCTCGGCCCTCTGCCGGTCTGCCCTCAACCCCCTCTGCCCTCTGCCCTCTGCCCTCAGCCGCCCTCAGCCCTCAGCCCTCTGCCCTCTGCCCTCAGCCGCCCTCCGCCCTCTGCCCTCTGCCCTCTGCCCTCTGCCCTCATCCTCATCGTCTTCAACCCTCATCGACAGCCCTATGGCTGGCCTGATTTGGTTACGACAGCCCTCGTGTCGTCTTCAACCCTCATCGTGCTCAACCCTCAACGAGACATCATCATCTTCAACCCTCAACGAGACATCGACAGCCCTCATCATCTTCAACGGTTCAACCCTCATCGTCTTCAGTCGAAAACATTTGTCACCCTCGGAATCTCTCAACGGCTCACCTTCGGCATCGGAGTCCACTTGCTTTTTACAGCTTTTTACAGGTCATCGTTGGAATCTCTCTCAGCGGCTCACCGGGGCATCGGCGTCCATGGATAAGTCGAATCGGAATCTCTCTCTCGTCAGGTTAGGGTTTTTTTTTCCGATAAATTTCAGATAATTTCGGATAATTTCAGATAATTTCGGATAGTAATTATTTCGGATAATTTTCAGATAGTAAATTTCATATTCGAATCGGATATTATCGGATATCCGATAATTTATTCGGATACGAATTCGAATATTCGTTAGTGGTATCCGATCGGATTCGAATTCGAATTCGGATATTACTAAAAAATTTCGGATTCGAATTCGAATACAGCACTATCCGATCGGATATCTATCCGTTGACAGGCCTAAATGGACCCTCCTGGGCCGGGTTTTTAAGGTTAAAAACCTTGGTCCGAAACCAACCCATCTAAATATCGCGTCAGGTCGGGCGTAAGAAATAAAACCTTAGTCCAAACCCAATCCACTTATAGCCCGTCCACCTATGCTGAGCCAAACCCATTTTAACTATTTTTTATTGTATAAAAAGCATACTAATTAAATAACAATAAATTTATCAAATTAATATTTATTTCTAGATTGACAAAATTAATTGAATTCTGTATAATAATATTTTATGGGCACCATTATTAATTTATATAAAAAAATTATTATGTAATATATTTTAATATAGAATAGTGGGTCGGACCGCCCAACGGGCAAAACCAAAATCTAGTCCATGGCAGGTCGGATTGGACCAAAACCCGGCCCATTGACAGTCCTAGTTAAAGTATAATAAATACACTTACGAAATTGTGTTTTGTAACAAAAATACCCTTAAAAGAAATCCTCTTTTTTTTTTTTTTTAATCAAAATACCCTCATATGCTTATTCCCAAAGTATACTTATTGCACTTTAACGTTTGCCCTAAACAAAACCCATATATAAATCTTTCAAAAATTCAAGACTTTTTTTTCTCATTTGAGTTTATTGGGGATCCTAAATTTATGGTCACAGGACATGTTTTTCTTTTAATCTTCAATCCATGCAAACTGCTTCGGATGCTCATATGGATTTGTAATTTGTTACCCCATCTCTCATCTGTTATGATCTTGATTTTTAATTTATGATCACAGCATATGAGATCATCAAGTACTCTTTAGATACCCTCTTCAACTTGTAATAAAAAATCATTGATTTTTCTTCCTAAAACATAATAAAAATTTTACCTTCCTCTTCGAACTTAAAATTGTATCTACTTCATGCCCCAAGACCAAGATAGGATTTTTTTTTTTTTTTAAGTAAAAAAAAAAAAAAAATGGAATTTAAAATCTAGGGTTTGAAAAACATAAGGGGTATCTCAAATATTGTCCAAAATATAAACCCTAGATCAGATTCTTGAATCAAGTGGAAGAAATCATAAATCAGGAATCAGCCAATCAGATGATCAGAAGTCCTCATTCTCATCACATATGAAGATCAGCTAAATAAAACCCTAACAAGTATGAATTCCCATAGTGTGCCATTGTACGAAAACATATGAAAAGAAAAATACAGATAGGAGAGCAAAGAAGAGACCTGGATCTCTGGCAGTGGCATGAACCATGTACCCTTTTTGAAGGAGAGATGTTACCAGCCAAGATCCTATGTAACCTGTTGCACCGGTTACACAGTAGGTCACAGCACTATTTCTGTTGGTGTCTTGATGACCTGAACCTTCCATTGCCGGTTCTTCAGGTTGATCGTGGTGGTTGTGGTGGTGGTGATAAGAAGAGCCTGGAAATATAGTAAAAAAAGGCTCGTACGTCCATGACTTAAAATGTATACTTTGTCGCCTATTCAAAGAAGGGAAGATGTGTGAAGAGAAGTAAGTTACATATTAAATCACTACTGATAATCTGACCTAGGCACGTGGCATATTTTAAGTACACTTTTGATGGGCTTTGAATTCCAGATTCAACTCATATTTTGTGAGGATGATCTTCTCATCATAATGACCATCCTTTATAAATAATAATAAAAAAGATTATTTACTGCAATTCTCACAAGTCTGACATGGGATGTGCACATAATCATAGATGTGTTTCCTCACAATATGAGTAAAAATTATCTATGGTTATATATGTATGCATGTCTACATCAAAATTGTGAGAATCACAATAAATCCTGTGTCACCTCAGCACGATTCAAAAAAACAAAATCAACTCAATCCAAAACCTCTAACCCATATTTTGAAAAACCATTATTTTTATATATGTCCCATGATCCACCCCATCTTAGTCTTTGTTGGACCGTATGTGCAATTGGCCCAAATCTAGATCCACAAGTATTAGGTAAATAGGAATAAAAATTATTAACTACACACCGCATAATATATGTACGATGTGTAATACATTTATCTTTTTTTTTCCGTGTGCATGGATAAGAACAAAGAGTCATGTGGGGTGACACAAAGGTGACACAATGACATGGGGTCATGTACATTATCGTAGATGTTTTTCTGTGAGATATGAGTAAAAAGCATCTACAGTTATGTGTGTGCCACTACATTATTTGTGTCTCCGTTTTTATCATTCCAGCATTTTCTAAGAATAAATTATATATTTAATATAATATTTAAATGTGATTGCATGTTGCATAATGCATATTATTATCATGGTACGCATTTTATTTAGTGGTCTAAATGTCTTGGAAAATAAGTGATAAGCTTCCATCGGTTGGTTTGAGTGACCAAGCCATAGGAGTAAGCCTCAACGTGGCAAGGATTTTAGGAATTTGTTGTTACCAGCATAAATAACTCTTCAAAAGCAAATGCAACGAATTAAAGAAAGAGAGAAACCTAGCTTGTACATTTGAGATAAATGTTGTAAAAGAGTTTTAAACAATTAAAAATCTTTAAAGTCAAGCATTTTACGACGTTGAAGTGTTCTCAATAAATTGAGGTTCAACTTCATTATCTGAACACCTCGATGTTTTGATATGTTATGGTTCAAAAATTGGAATCAAAGCTTCTGATTTATTCAATTTAATGGCATAAACTGAAGTAAAAACTTCGTTGTCGTTTCCTTTTTGAAAGGTAATTAGATCAAATGATTTATTAGAAATAATTCATAGTTATATTTGTGGTCCTATAAATGTTAAGATTCATAGAAATATGTCTTATTTTATAACATTTACTAATAATTATTCCCATTATGGTTGCATTTATTTGATGTTTTAAAAATCAGATGCCTTAGATATTTTATTTAATATAAAAATGAAGTAGAAAATCAATTAGGGAGAAAAATAAAAATATTATGTAATGATAGGGGTGATGAATGAAATTCTAAAATATTTGGTAATTTATACATCAATTAACTATGCCCGACACTAAGGGCGGAGCTAGGATTTTCCTGTAATGGGGGCAAACTATGATTAGTTGTATAATGAAGATGAATGGTTTTAAACAAAAATTAAGAGATTTTTAGTTAGAAGTTAAAGAAAATGATATTTAAGTCATTTCCAATTAATATTTGAGAAGTCCCGAACAAAAGGCAATGTCATCAACAAAAAATTAAAGAGGTGAGGATCGGGAAAAATGTCATCAACAAAATCAAACCGAATTAAGATCGGTTTGGTTTGGTTAAATTCAGCTCTATGAATTGCCAATATTCTACAAACTTGCTTCAAAGCAACATATTTTATTTAATAAATAGATAAATAATGAACATAAAATTTTATATAGGGTCAGAATCTCTTGAATAACCATATGCATATGATTATAATAAATTTATCCAAACTACGGTTTCTCTATATATGTCTTCAAGAGGATGAGATTCTTTCATCATTCTAGGGTTTGGAGTTTTTGTGAAGAAACTAAAATTAAAACTAGCAAAAGTGGATTATTCTAAATTGAGAAGAAATTCTCGATGACAAAGTGGAACGAGAAATGGGTGCAAGAATTCATGGTCTACATAGTCGTTATTCAACTTAGCTCTTATCATAAGCTAGCCAAAAATACTTATAACCTACTTTACTATTCTTTCTTTAATTAATGTAGGATTAAATTTCTTATAATGAAGTACAAAAAATGAAAACTTGAAGCATCGAAATAATTTTTTTTAGATTTTCATATTTCATTTAAGAATGAATCATGATTTTTTGTCCCCCCGCCCCCCCTTCCCCTCCCCTCCCCCCCCTCCCCTCCCCTCCAGAGGCCTCTAACATACTCTCCTAACGTGGCATGTGCTAGAACATATGTGCAGTAGTGTGTCCCAAGGAAAAAATATATGATTCTAGCACATGCCACATCAAGAGAATATGGGGAAGTAGGGGCAGAGTCAAAATCATTGGTCTTTAAGAATTTATTGACAAAATAATTCATGAATTTCTTATTCCTACTTAATAGATGACACATATTATGAATAGGTATATGTGGGAACTACAATTAGTAAGACTTATATTACCACACCAACATTTTTTTATTTATAAACAACTCATTGTATGGTGGCAAAACATGAAAGAATTTTTATCATAGTCGAGTCAACTCAACCAGTTGGTTCAAATGCATATTAATACCAAATTGAACTCCAAATTCAATCCAAGTCTGTCTACTTGAATTTTGTGTCAACTAAATGTGTTATAAATCATATTGAACACAACATGTAACTAGTTGAAAATATAGGGTGTCTTAAAGTTCTGTGGGGGCAAAAATTGGAGGGAGGTGAGAGTGCGTGGGCAAATGGGGAGAGAAGTGAGGGAGTAGGGACAAATGGGGCATGTAATTAGTTGAAAATATAAGGGGTGTCTCAAAGTTCTGTGTGGGCAATTGCCCTCACCAGCTTCGCCCCTGCCGACACATCACAATAAAATGGAATTGTTGAACATAGAAATCACACATTATTATATATGAAAAGAAGCATGCTCCCATCTAAATCTGTTAAATTAATACCTTATGAAATGTGGACAGGAAGAAAACTAGATTTAAGTAATCTTAGAATTTGGGGAGCAAATGCTTATGTGAGGGTTCTAAATCAAAATAGATCAAAATTAGATCCTAAATCAATTAAATGCATATTTATTAGATATTCTGATCATTTTAATAGTTATAGATTTGTAATATATCATATGGTTGGATCTATTGGATTAATTGAAAGTAGAGATGTACATTTTATTGAAGGAAAAATTTAAGAGAAAAGCAAATGAATTGAGAAGAGCAATGGATGATGAAATAGATTATATAGTTAAAAATTGAGTATGGAAATTAATTGAATTACCTAAGGAAAGAAATGTCATTGGATGTAAATGGATTTTGAAAAAGAAATTAAAACTCAATAGATGGAAAAATATAAGAGTTGTGCTGGAGTAACATTGAAATGTACACCGTGGGGGGTATTTCTGATGTGAATGCGTGTTAGAACTATAGATGGTTTTCATCGAAATATGAGTGAGATCTCGATGAAAGCATCTATGATTCTGATGCACATCCACATCAAAAATATCATCTACGATGTACATTTTAATATTAATTCAACATTATCCAAAATATAAAGTTAGATTAATAGCTAAAGGGTATAACCAAAAAGAAGGAATCATATAATAAAACATATTCTCCGATAGTTAAAACCGCTATAGCAGCCCATTTAGATTTGGAATTACATCAAATGAATGTCAAAATCACATTTTTTTTTAATGGAAAATTAAATTAAGAAATCTATATGGATCAATCCGAAGGTTATATCGATAAAGAAAATAAAAATAAAGTTTATAGATTGAAAAAATCTTTATATGACTTAAAACAATCATCTCGACAATGATTTTTTATTTTTTCATAATATTGTGATTGCATATGATTTTATTTATGATAATTATGATCATTGCATTTACTTACTAAATAGTGGGATTATGTTTGTTAGTATTTCACTTTATGTTGATGATATTTTTTTAATGAGTAATGTTTTAAAATTAATTGTGAAAATAAAAAAAATAAAATAAATGACTTAAAATCCAATTTGAAATGAAATATATGGGTGAAGTCAGTCAAACTATAGGTATTAAAATAATTAGAGATAGAGATCAAAAGAAAATTAGTCTATCTCAATAGGCATATTTGAATATATAGTGTATTAAAAAGTTCCATATAGAACATAGCAAACCCATTGACACACCCATTTAGAAAGGGACCAAGTTTTCTAAGTGAATGGCTCCCGCTAACGATGAAGAAATAAAAGAAAATGAAAAGTAAACTATATGCACAAGCTATTCGTAATCTAACGTATGCAATGTTATATACTAGACCTCATTTATGCTTTGTAATAGATTTAATAAGTAGATTTCAAAGTGACATAGGGGTAGCACATTGGATTGCATTAAAACGCATAATGTATTACATAGAATCTACAAAAAGTTATAAATTAACCTAACAATGTAAAATTAATTACATTTTTTATTTGCTAAGCTTTGAAAAGTACATTTTTTATATCATATTTATATGAAATATACATTAATTACACGAAAAAGATTATTTAGGTCATTTTTCCATTAATCATATAAAGAAGACTGATGTCAAGTGATTCAATTTGAAAACTAATAGGGTTAACCATCTAAGGGTTTATGAGGTGGTTAAGAAGACCATGTCTCAAGAAGCGGAGGTCTTCAGTTCAAATCCCACCTTCGAAACCACCCTCGGGGATTTAAATGACTTTACTTCTTAACAATAACAAAGCCTTATCCTAAATATTTAGGGTCAATTAAACAATCCGTATTCCTCCATTTCACTTTGTTCAAATTCAAATCTTCATTTGACGTACCAAGGGAAAATGGTTAAACTAATGTGAGATGTGAAAGAACAATCAAAATAAAAATATTTACAATTAAAAGAAGATCAATTCAACTCTTTCCCTTTTCTTTCCTTGGAGACATTAATACATGTACAAAAACGAGATTTATGTTACAAAGAAAAGATATGACGGTTTGGGACCTTAGAATTTGAATATTAATCCACTCTCTGACCTACAGTAGATCTTCTTCCCTTTCTAGCACCCTTTAACATCAACAGTAAGCATATATATATCACAACCAAAATCGAAAGTGATGGTGAAAATGGTTCAGCTGGAAGAACAATCCTTCAAACTTCACGCGGGTCTGCCATGCTGTCTATAGATTCCTCTCTTTGAAGTTCACATTGTTGGTCTATGTCGATGGCAACTTCTGCTGTAGTGGAGGACAATGATCGCTTATGATGGTGCCTCTTGCTGTGTCTCAACTTAACGATCCGACAAAGTTCCTGAACAATGTCCCTCATGGAAGGTCGTTTTCTTGAGACACGGTTGATGCATTTGTATGCAAGGACAGCCACACCATTGAGTTCTTCCACATCGAATTTCCCCTTGAGACGAGAATCCAATATCTCCTCCCAACCAACTATTCCCTCTGTATTCATTGCCGCCTATCCAACAAAGTAAAAGACGACATGATTATAATGGTGTTGGGTACTTCAGTACAATAGTACTGAGGTGTCACTTCAAGCTTCTGAAAATCAGCCATTGAAGCCCTGCAATACTACGGTGTTGTTAATGTGTCTTGTACTCTGTTTGGGGCACGACATGGATGTCAAGCCCACTGAGCTGTGCAGGTGCAGGTGAAGGTGTTCTGTTTTTAGGGTTACGGAAAGGGTAAATACGTAATGCTTTGTATAAAGTGTACTCACGTTATTTGTTCTGATAAATATACTAATTGTAAAACCCGAATTAGAGTTAGAATGAGAGGAACTAAGAGATATAGTGACCCAATTTTTATTTATTTTTTAATTAAAGAAGAAATCCCTCTGCAGCCATGGACGTAGGCAATCTTGCCAAAGTACGTAAATTTTGTATTCTTGCTTTTCTTTTTCTTTTTCTTCTTCTTTTTCTTTTTCTTTTTTTTCCTGTTTATCTCACATTGGTGTTTGATATTTGGGGTTTCCAACATAAGTGAACAAATATGGATATAATTCATTGAAGGTTGGATATTCACTCTTAACGTTAAAAAAACATGGTTTGCACCGGTGTTCATTACGTTTCAGACTGGTGGAATTAATTTTCTGTGGAGCAGTTCTTTGATGAAAATATAATACCAAAAACTCAACGAGAAGGAGAGATCTTACAAGCTCGACATATTCCATGAGGCCCTGTTGAGGATTCCTGCCTGCAATAAGTTCAAAGAGCAATACTCCAAAACTGTAAACATCACTTTTGTTGGTGAAGGCCCTTGTAGATACATACTCGGGATCAAGATAGCCAAAAGTTCCCCTGACATTAGATGCATGTTGGTTAACCACCACTTCCCTCGAAAGCCCAAAGTCAGCTACCTGATCAACCCAATATGTATTTTTTTTTTATTTCTAATTTAAAAAACAGTATAATAAGTATTCAAACTCATCAGGTATGTTGCATTAACATCCAATTTCAAACACATAATAAAAATGATTTCGATTGGCACCAGAAAATTACCAATTTGTTAGAACAAATCTCCAGGTCCTTCCACATCAACAGATTTGATCACAAATTCTTTTTCTTTATTTTCCTTGCATAAGTTGTATGCTTTTAAGATATAAAAGAAAAAAAGCATTACGTACTCTGGCTTTCATGGACTGATCCAACAGGATGTTAGAAGACTTGATGTCCCGGTGCACAACTGGTGGAACAGCCTGCAGTAAAGAACGGGGATTTAGTTCTACTTGTTCATGCAAGTACTTAATGAAGTTAGTCCAACTTGTTACCGTGACGAAAATAAAACCTTACTCCATCATGAAGATACTCCAAACCCCTTGCTACATCTAGAGCTATATCAACTCTCAAATCCCAGCTCAGTGGTTCATGTTTTTCACCTGTACATGTATACATTGAAGACAGCGGAACATTAATGAGATCTATATGACCTCCTAACCTGAATTATCACTATTCATGTCATTCAGATATAATTGGAGGAACAAAATTCATTCAGCTGACCCCAAATGTTTGGGATACGGCTTTGATGATGATTGATCAAAGTTTTATTGTGAAAAAAAAAAAAAAACAGAGGTTGAGTTTATTATAGCTAGCCCAATACATGGCTCAGCTGAAATACACACAACATTTTCAGATCAATTATACTAAATTTTCACGGAAGAAAAGGTACCAAGCAACTGAGGAAAAATCCAATTTGGTTTTTTACTTCTACCAAAGCAAAAGGTTTGTGCACCTTTTTATGTAATGCCATTTGTGTAAAAGAAATTCGGCCACTTTTCAAAGGTACCTTTTTAATTTATTCAAATACTTTGTTTCCAGATACCATTTGTATGGTTTTAATGTATATCAACATATCTAAATGCATTCAGCCAACCCCAAATTTTTGCAATACTGTCTAAACACATTCTTTCTCTATAATAAACTTCTCATGAACTAATGCATTTTAAAAATATATTTCTCAAAAATATGCAATGAAAACTGGATGTATCAGCATGCCAGGTTTCCTAAGGATCACTGTGAGACTTCTTATCATCATCAGACAGAAACACATGCATCCATGTTTATTAAATAGGTAACAAAACATTATTAGTAAAGTAGGGCAAGTAACTAGAAAGAAAGACTACAAAGGATACGTTTAATCACTTTGTGCTCCCATGAAAACAATCTTTTGTTTTCTCTTCTAATAATTCTTCCTTATAAAAATAAAAAGCTGATCTGTACTTACTATATAAATGAGAAGCAAGGCTGCCATTGCTCATGTACACGTATATAAGAATATGCTGGCCTCTTTCAGCACAATATCCCACCAAATTCACAAGGTTTCTATGATGTAATCTCCCAAGTAACATAACCTAAGAACAAAAGAGAAAATCAACTGTTAAAGCCATTAAAGTTATCGTGGGGAAGGATGAATTCAATCTGACAGACTTGAATCTGAGAAATGGATATTTTCACAAAAGAAAGCATGTATTAAGAGAGTAATTGGAGCTTCTAAGCATACCCAAGAGAATAATATGTGCACAAATTTCAACAATATAAGGTACAAAAATCGTAACATCAGATACTCTTAGAAATGGAGAAATTAGAGTATGGCCACAGAAGAATAAAAACTTCAATTGTAACTTTTCAAAATAATATAAGGTGACGGAGATAAAAAATGAGAGATTTTTTAATTCCATAAAGTGGTAGCTTGTGGGAAGCAAAGCAAATGATGTCTAAGCATCTAGGAAGGGTCCTAATGATTTTCCTTTTTTTGTTTTAATGATAAGATGGTATTATTAAGACCTTAAAACATCTCACATATTTTAAATAAAGAAACAATTTGTACATTTCCTTCAGTCAACAGCCTGTAAAAAAGAGTCTCTACCCATGTATTTTAAGGATGTAAACAAGGCAGAGCAGGATTAAAAGGAAAACTTGATGGATTTATACAAGAATCAGAATCCAGAATGGTGTCCTGTTCTTATAACATAGGTATGGTGTCTATGTGGCATATTTTTGTTGGAGTTTAAAACATAAAGGGCTCCTAACCAAGCTGTTCTATATATAGCATGCAGCCCAAGGTGTTTAAATTCCAATAAAAAAACATGCCACGTAGATGCCGTATGTTGTTATAGGAACGGGACACCATCCTAGACCAGGACTTTCTATACTACTGGTAACAAAAGAGTTAAAACACTCAACTGTCACCCTAGTAAATAAGTTACTCCTACCGATCAAAAAAAAAAAAGTTACTCCTGAGAAAATCCAATACAGTGAATCTCAAAGCTGTATTGCTAAAGAAATTCAGCAGGACTACCTCTGTTTGGAATTCCTTTTCCCCTTGCTTAGAGTCAGTAGCCAACACTTTAACTGCGACAGTCTCTCCAGCTGACATCTGAGCTTTGTAAACAGGACCAAATGCCCCTTGGCCTATCATTGTTGTGAAGTTATAAGTTGCTTTTTGCAGATCTCTGTGAAAGCACCACCAGAAACAAGGTTAGATAAACAAAAGACAGAGGCAACTTACAGCTTAAGTGCTTAACTTAGAAAATAATGATAAAAAAAATGATTGAAATAAAATTAGAACCTGTACTTCAAACCTATGTTTCTGTGTACCAAAATTAACAATTAGCTTTTCATAGAAATAACAGGTACTAGAAGTTGCAGGCTACAAAGAAGAAACAAACCAAGAAAATTCTCGCAACCTTGCAAGTTTCAATATGAAACCCACACTATTTTTTTGCAATAAAAAATGTAGCATGGTTTAGACACTCTGAAAATAAAAAATCACACAATAATACACGTAAAATGGTAGAACATGTCTTCTAACCTTCCCTCATTCCATCTACTTGAGAGTTTTCAACTTCTCATTAATTCTCAAGAATACCATAGAATCGTGAGACCTATCTCTAATTATTACATCAATAAAATCATCTCCCATTTCTGTAGGGCAATTTTTGATGCTCAGACCTCTTTCTTCACATCTATCCTGTCTTCCAAATGGTTGGGTAACATGATTCAGCAAAGCTCCCTTCTAACTGATAATTGATATAACCTGCCAAACTACACCACAAACCAGATTGGTCATTTTCCACCTTTCCAAGGATTCAGGCTTCCATTTCCTTCATCCCAATTATAACACAATGATGAGTCCTTCACCTTAGCTCAGTTCCAACTAAGTTTGCCAGGAAAGCTTATGACAAAAATTGGTCAATCCGACTGACTATTCACAAAAATGTGTGTAACATAGGCAGAATTTCTAGTTGCATGAACCTTTACTCTCCAAGGTGCCATTCCAGCTGCAGAATTTCATTTCCGCCTCCTAAACTAATTCAATTGAAATTCATGTGCTAAACCACTTCCCGGTTCCACCAGCTTTTGCACCCACTATGCAACTAAGGTCCAATTCAAAAGGTTTGACTTAGATAACTACTAGTTCCTCATAGGTGAGATTAGATATGATCAAGTATGACTAACACAAACATTTTTCTTTAACAAGTATATACCATTCAAGTTAGTGAAAGCTTTTCTTTTCCCTTTTATAATCAAAATAATCACATAATCCCATAATCAGTAACATTGATCAACATTCAACAAGCTAATGTCATTAATCAGTAATATACAGGAACTATGCTGCATGGATGTATGGATACAGTGTAAGTATACAACATAGGTACAGATGAGCCTCAGATTCAACAAACTCGAGTAAAAGAATTCGTGGATTTGGCAGCATATCTTAAACAATGGCAAAGTAACAATTTTTATTTACTGTTAACGACTATAACATGAATATGGCAGAGTGCTAGAATTTGACAAGTGTCCGTGTTTGACTCATTGAGAAGAATCCACTCAACACCAATACAAGCATGATCACAACACAAATCCCATAAAGATTAACTTTAAACAGAGAATTATTACCCTGTTAAAAGATAATTGCAAGAAGCCTGAGTAGACTATAGAAATCAAACAAGGTTCTAACAGAGATATAATCATACTTGTAAGAATACTTAGGTATTCCAGATACAGAGACTGCATTCTTCCTCTTAGTTCCTTCCCTCCACAAAGACATCCCATTATTCCCTTCAGATATTTTGGGTGATTCCTGATCAATTGTGGAGTTCGACAATATAGTACAAGAATCAACACCGTTAGTTCGAATAGGGATGGTTGCTGCCCTTCGAGAACTGCTGTTCCCAATCTGTGAACGCTTCCTACGGTACCTAATGCAGAACAGAGCAGAAATAGCTAAAAGAACTCCAATTAATACTCCAATTGAAATACCAATTATCAACCCCTTTGACACGCCTTTCATCGCCTTAATTACGATAATGAAATTCCCTATTTAAGCCTCTGATCCATCTAAATACCTGCAAAAGGCTCTGTATTATAATAAGCTCCTCAAGAAAAGGAAACAAGAAGAAATCTCTCAGTTAAAGTCCAAAGATCAAGTTAAGCAGTTAAGCTTCACCTCCATCAATCAAAGATGATTGAAATCCATAAAAAACCATAAACTATCAGATATAGCAGAAATTTCAGGATATATGCTACAGAAGTCGATTAATTACTTCATTCCGCATAATTTAAACCATAAACAACCAATGATTCATTTGATAAAAAAATAGAAAAATACTGAATTTATTCCAAAACACGAAGAGAATTCCACAAATACTGATTTTTAAAGAAAAAAATATAGAAATTTTCAGATCAGACAATAATAAACAAGCAGATCTATCTATCAAAAATAAAACCTTAATTAGATGAAAATGCAGAAAATTGGATAGATTATAAAGAAACGCAGATCGGTGGTCCATTTTTAAACCAGTTCAAGCGATTATTGATGGATTTGAGAGATGAAATCGAACAACTTGAAGAGAAAATCAATAAACAGAAATCAGAGATTCAAAGAAAACTGAGGAGAGATGGAGATAAAGAGGAAACCTTTGATCTTAAGAGGCCACATCGCAGTTAGAGTCATTGAGCTTCAGCTTGAGCTTTCAGCTTTCAGCTTTCAGGAGACGTAAAATAGGATCTGTGTCTCCGTGAGTCGCCGTTTGTATCATAAAACGCGCCTTTCTTAACAAAGGGACTATAGGGATGGCTGTGTTCCTAAAATACCCTTATTTTTATTTTTGTGACGATAATAACCTTTACATTTCTTACTATTTTCGTTTTTGTCCTTAATATTTTCAGTTGCTGTGGTGGTTGATCTCTGGCGGTTAGGAGGTTTGGAAATTTTGTACTTAGTAGATCAAAGACTTCTCTAATTAAGCTAAGAGTCAAACCTAACAGACCAAATGTGGAGGAAAAAAATAAGATGATGTTGGGACTTATCTTACCTGATTGGTTAGTTTGTTCAGTTAAAATTTAGATTTGTCAATCATGATTCCCCAATCTTCAACGAACTATGTTCATAGGAGTAGGTAGAGATGAATCGTTTCATGATTCATTTTAGTTTCAATAATTTGATTTGCTATCTCTGATTCTATTATACATATATAATTTAAGAGTCTTAATGATATGACTTGCAAGATAGCATACTCAACTAACTCCTTGACATGGGTAAATTCAAGAACTGTAAATTTGTATGTCTCGAGATACATTTTTTTATGGGAAAGTGCAATCGTGTATCCTGAGACGTACAGATCTTCGTTTCTCAAACTTGTCATGTCAGTGAGTCGATTGAATATACCACCTGACGAGTCCTATTATAACGACTTATAATTTAAATATATGCAAGTTATAAACACGATTATAATATTAAAAAAAATTATAACTCAATTTAACTAAGCTAGCATGACTAATTAGTCACCTTCTCTCCCTTAAAAAACTTTGTGTGGGGCCATGTAACTTGTCACGATAGTCAAATAACACCTTAGTCCTCTAGGGTTAATGTTCTAGATAAGATTTTTAATAAAATATATTTTAATCTTATTAAAAGGCTTTGAAAATATATTGTCAATAAACTCCCCAATTTAAAATTTGAATCCAATGGGAAAAAAGTATTCACTTTTAATAATTTTTAAATTCTTAAAAGAATTCTGATAATACAATATCCCCCTCTAACACCCATCACAAAACTGTAGATCATTTGCCTCGAGATATACAAAATATATTTTTTTAAATTATGCGTATCTTGAGGCAAATGATCTACGATTCTATAATTAAGGCGTGTGTCAGCAGGTGACATTAGAAAATCATTAAACTTCTTAAAATTATATACTCTGCACCCATGTGGTATCCTATCATGTTTTTGGATGCCAAAATAAGATGCATTATATATATATATATATAATGCAACGAATCCAATAATGAAATTTATTAAATTTAAAATCATCTTCAATAAAATAAAATGATTGATATTGATTCACTAATCACTATATTTTATGCACCTAGTACGAAGTACAAACCATATCATTGAATTGATTTGTTTCCAGCATCGATCAATCTAGTATGAACGGTCCTTAACATAGATTGGAGCAAATTCAATGGGGTGAGACTATATAACGATCCCATAGAACTTGATCAAATGATCCTGACCATCCGATACATCAACAAGGAAGGAAGTCCAAACTTGCACATGCACATAGTGTGAAAAGGACGCAATTGCGTACGCCATGTTAGTATAATATCATAATGGAAGAATCGAGGAGAATCGAGGAGAATGCGCAGTGGAGGTATATCTGAGACCATAAAATTTATTTAAAGGCTATTCTTGTAATTTCGAAGATATAAAGAGCTGAATGTTTTTGACGAGGATAACAAAGAAGAATGCTTCAAAACTAAGAATAATGCTAAAGTGACTTCAGGATGGAACATCATATCGCACTTCTTAACTTGAAAGTATATGAAAATCATAGATTCTTTTCATCGAGATACGTTTTGAAAAGCATCTATGGTTTCTGTCCACTTTCATATCAAGAAGTGCGATATGAGGTTTGAATTGAGGTCACTTAGCACGAGAGTAAATGAAAGAAATTAGAGCTTTGTTGCTGTTAGCCTGATGAGAACATCCTCCTTAGGATCTAAATAGTTGGCTTGACTTTGGGATTCGTGGAAACTTTAATTTGAATTTTTCATTAAAAGACGAGATGTGTTATTGCTTGGTATCTGTGCAATTAGATTCAACAGTTTACAATTAAGGAAAAACAAAAAGATCTAGGCTCTTAAAAGTCAACAAATAATAGAAGGACAAAGAAATAGAAATTTCCTAGGGATTGGTCCAACCTTCCTAGCACCAATTTTCATGACTATCAATTTAAAAAAAATAGGAAAAAAATAGGGCTGGTTGAATATCATTAATGCAAATCCAACTTAACTAAACCATCTATTTGAAATTTCTATAAGAAACTCTTAAATTAATTATGGAGATAATTCTAGCTCTACATAAATATTAATTTGTATAACTCATATGCAAGTACACATGTCAATACTATCATAACGAGAGAATAGTGAGTACTGTCGACATACATACATATATATATATGGGTGGCGTTCGAAGGCCCTAAAAAGAGTCAAACACCTTTTCAATATATGGGCTAGAAACTTCTAGCCCTCTCAAAACTGATTTACAAAAATCAAACGATTCACGATTCTTCAATTTTTAAATTAGGGTTAGAAGTTTTAGAATGAGCTGATTTTTTGTGAGGATGATCTTTTCATCGTAGATATTATCCTCACAAAAAAACCAGTCCATTCCAAAACTTCTAACTCATATTTTGAAAACTGTTTAGCACAATTTTTGACTCTCTTTAGGGCCTCCAAACAATACCCTATATATAAATTATGTAAATTTTAAATAATAAGAGTATCTTAAAAAAAGATCTATTAATGCAATCAAAATCATTCTGGTTCTATACATGAATCCCTTCCCTATAATCATTTTGTTGATCAAGTTCGTTTTCAATTATTTAGAAATTTGTCTCTCATTAAGAAAAATTGTGTATTTCTTGTTATTGTCTTACTTGTAGGTTTTTAGTCTCCATGGGTGTATCATTTATACATAGTCGTATAGTTATATTTATGGCTTAAAATCTTATTTCGTTCCATTGTTTTGATTTTAGCAAAAATCAAATAAGACCAAAACATTGGTGAAACATTATCAAAATATTTTAGACAACCGACACATTCCGATACATTAATAGAAATATCTGAGAAATGTTTTAGAAGAGATTTAGGTCAAGAGTCATGTCATTCTTTAAAAATATAGGTGTATCTCAAATATTTACAAAATGTGAAGGGAATTTATTTAAATAAGTAAGTCTTTAAAAGAATATCAAAGTCAAGGGCAGGTTATCCATTTGAGAATACAGATATCTCAAAGTTCAATATGAAAAGGAACTAGAAAGAAGAAGAAGGGAAGGATCTAACAAGAATTTCTGTGACTCCAACGATCCAAATACTTCTCTTGCTTCTCTCTTTATCTGTATTTCTGTTGAATCTCCCACTTTTTTTTTCAAGAATAAACAAACAAAACTCGAAATGTTCTAATTCTAAACTCATTTCGTCTCGAAACCCTGAAAATCTGAAACATTTTTTACGAAACATAATGAAATTTTAAACCATGGTTATATTCAAATACATCATGCTCATTTGGTGTCCTGTATCAATCTCACTATTACTGCTCATACTAAGACCCACATCAACCATAGAGGGTTGAGATTTCATAATTTAACTATTTAAGGTAAGTGCACGTTTTTATACTTGACACCGCTCTTGATGTCATTCTATTATGTGTGCTCTTTACGACGTTAGTTTATAGTCCCTAGTTCATAAAAAATTATCATTGTTTGCTTTTGAACAACTCCTAGAAGTTGGGCTCATTTCAAATTAGGATTTTGATTGACTCTAAAGGACAAGGATCTATCGTCGGTTCTCAGTTGGCTTGCGGGATCAACTTGCAATTTTAATGAGATTTGATTTATTCATTCGGCTCCCTCATTTCGTCCTTATCATTATAATGAGAGACTCTTGAATAGGTGTTTTCACACAAAATTTTGAAAGACCAAAAATGTCCTCACTTCTAAATTTATGTTCATCGTTATCAAGGTCATTTTTGTCAAAATAGATAGAATTTCAATCCCCTCTTAAAAATGTAAATAAATAAATAAATTTGCAATGGATCAAAAGGTAAAATACAACATTCCATGGCTGCTCATGATCTCACAAACGTGAAGAGATCATACATTATTTTCAAATTAGCTGTCAACTTTAGGGATGATCTAACTAGTAGACTCTCATCCCGATTTTGTCCAAATATTTTATTCTAAGATGATCTCATCTCTCAATAATGATAATAACTCTACATTTTAAACTATAAAGAATAGATAATTGTTAGCATGTTCCATCAAATTGTGTCAACCGTTACAATCTCCAAAAAATACATATTAAACAAATTTGAATGATCCAAAGAATGAGATAAATTGATGATTATTTTGGAAAGGTAACTCCTAGGAGTGATTGTGACCTATTAAATAGTGGTGAGCATCTTAGGTAGGATTTGTCCTCTCTAAGTAAGTTTGATGAGAGTCATTCCCATCTAATGTTTTTTTCGAAAAGAATAATGATTTCCCGACACCCCCCTCTAACATACACTCCTTGATGTGACATATGCTAGAATCATAGATTTATCCTCGGGATACATAACTGCATTCTAGTAGATACCACATCAGGAAACGTATGTCAGAGGGGATGTGAGAAAATCACGATTCTTTCGAAAATGATTATTGGAGCATATAGAAACCAGCACACTTGATTATCTTTTCAAAGGACCTAACGCAAACGATCAACTTGATTGGTGATCTCTTATAATTAGATTTGAGCATTTTTTTTTTTTTAACGATTAATTTCAAGGGGACGATATCAAGTTTTTTGTGATTAACATGAATGGCAAGAAAAGTCACCTTGCCACACACATGTTGGGTTCTGCGTGATTTCCTTAATTTTTTTAAGCGAATTGTTGACATTAAATTCGGCCTCTTGAGACTAGGAACTAAGAAAATATTGATTAATGAACCATTTGACAATGATTTTCTTTAAAATATGTTATCTAAATCGAAGACTAGAAGATTGAAATGTCTTCCAATGTAAATTGCCTTTTGTTACAAAGACGCATTAGCATACCCCACAATAAAGTCAATAAATAGACCAAAAGAAACTCATAGACAACTTAAAAACATTGACATTTATTTAGATGATTTTTCAAGGCAAAAGACCAAAAGAAACTCATAAACGACTTTAAAACAATGACATTTATTTAGATGATTTTTCAAGGCAAATGGAGACAAATTCAAGTCTTCGGAGTTACATAATCAAGGTCACTTGCGGCAATTTTATGGAGCCTTCATCAAGTAAAAGCCCACATATGTATAACCCCTCAAGTTATATATATGAGAAATATATAAAGAGTCCTGATAATATGACTTGCAAAGTGACATACTCAATCGACTCTTTGACATGAACAAGTTCAAGAATCGTAGATATGTACACCTTGGGATACACGGCTCCCTCAAGATACACTTTTTTATGGAGAAGTACAATCGTGTATCCTGAGATGTACAGATCTACGATTCCCAAACTTGTCACGCCATTGAGTATGCCACTAGGCGAGTGATATTATCTTGACTCATATGTAAAACTTCTAATCTACAAGTTGATTTATGATTAAAAACAATATTTTGAAATCATTTGATAAGAATTAAGATATTCATAATAGTGTTCATCAAATCAACTAGTATGCATTTTAAAATATATTTTTTGAATTTAATTTATCATAATATACATAATTTTGATTTTTAAGAAGTAACTTGGTGTATGCCAAAGAAATATAATTATTTCTCATATTTGTTTAATTTTTAAAATAAATGTATTTCTATTTAAAAAGAAGAGTCATGATAAATTGATGCGGCAAAACACATGCAGCTGACGTGGCAAGGGCACAAAATCATAGATATTTTTCTTCGGGATACACAAGGAAAAAAGATCAACGGTTATGTACCCTTGGCACGTATAGATCGCGTATGTTTTGCCATGTCGATTTATCATTAATATTAAAAGAAAATTTAGTCAACCACTTAAACAATGGCATTATGTAAGCGGCACAGGCACAACCTTCCTAGTCACAAAGTACCTGCCCAATGCAAAATTTTCCTTTTGTTATACAATTATCTGTTTTGATTTTAAATATTTTTACAATAATAAACAGTATTCCAATCCATGGAGTTGTATTTTCAATCTCTAGTACTGATTTGGATTTTTTTTTTCATACAAATCCAAATCCCACTCTGCATAGAGTACTGATCTGATTATAAAAATGCAGTTGAACTTCATCTTTTGTGTGCAACAACTAACAATTATCCAACCTTTATTGATGACAAGAAATTATTTTTCACGTTTTATTTAAATGCATTACAAATCCTAAACATTATGTATATAGAGGAGTGTAGATCTACGATTCCAGAACATGTCACGTCAGGGGTGTCGATTGAGTGTGCCACATGGATAAGTCAGATTATCACGATTCTTATATTTTTCTCAAAAATATCATTTTTCAACCCATTTAGGCATAATAAGCAAGTCTGGATTCGATAATTATTTGATGAGGGTTTTATTCAAAAAGTTTTGAAACAGTTTGTGTTGTGTTTAGTCCCACATCGGACACAAATTGCTTCGTCTATCTCTTTAAAAACTCTTGGACCTCTTCACTCATTATCAATTGATTTGGATTTGAACTCTTAATCATAGTATCAGAACAGGATTCTCTCTCTCTCTCTCTCTCTCTCTCTCTCTCTATTTATTGCCAATTGGTATTGAATTAGACTCCCAAAATTTTCAGTTTGATTAAAAAATTGGAGAGATTTCGAAAAATATACAAAGTTTTTATTTTTTATTTTTTATTTTTAACAAAATTCATAATCTTCGACACTCTTAAAAATCTTATCTTGTTCTTGAGATTTGAACGTTGCAGAAAATAAAATTTCAAGGATGAAAGAAAAAAAAAATGATTATATTAGATGATTAATTGATAAAATGATAAAAGATGGATTAATTCCTTAAGCGGCCAATCCCTTATTCAAAGAAATTTACAGATTTTTGAAACAAGTGGGAGAATTTTGTGACAGATAAATAAATAAAAGAGCATGTGATTCCAATTTATTCGGCCTCTATTATGGACCATAATTTACATACCACCTCTCATCATGACTTCTCTAATAAATGAGATCGGTCTTTGGTGGTAGGTGAGTCCTAAGCTTCATTTTTCTGTTCTGATTTCCTTATTAAATAAACGGACCGGGTCTACTTTTAAGTAATCCGAAATGCCTTTGATCTGTTTAAATCTCGAGGAATATCTAAAAGTTTTGATCGAAGGAGGATGTCTACCTCAAAACGGTTGCATTAGTTCACACTTTACACTCTTAGCCGTCAATTGGCGCGAAAGTGTAGATGCCTTGCGCGCGAAATACGAAGAGGACGTCGTCCCGGTTTGTTTCAATTTCACACTAAGGCCTTTCTGCAACTCAACTATTCTCAAGGCATTGTTGTTCAGATTTCGAAGAGAATACCAGTAGAGTTCAAATGGCTACAACTCAATTGCTCCTTTCGATCTTAATTAATGGTGTAGTTTTTCAATTTCGATTCGCATCTCAGATACTCTTTTGATGTTGAACTACGATTGTTATACATGTTTTCGGACTGAAACCCTAGCTTTTCGATGCAGAAATTTGCAATTAACTTCGAGTTCGAATCTCAGCTACTCTTTTGTTAATAATATACGAATGTTCTAGAAGCTATTAGGCAGAAACCCTACATTTGTAATGGAAAGTCGCAATTTTCTAAATAATGACATCCAAATTATATTTTTAAACTGATTATTGATAAACTAGAGAGGAGAAATTAGTGAACTTTTATTGTGGGGTAGTGGGAAGAAGAATAGAATACACCTGCAATTTATTTATTTATTTATTATTTTTTTCAATGTTTAATCTAATTTATAGTTGGTTGACAAGCTATACAGCTTTTTATTATTGTTTTATATTTTTAATTTTTTAATAATATTCTCAATTTGGTCGTGAAATTGAAATTTATGGAGATAGCCTCACAATTGTGTGTGTGATGGAAATGAGAGGTATACAATGTGCTTATAAATTTCTGTTGTTAGAAATGATTTGGAGAAAACCAAGGTGACATTAATTGAAACGGAGAGGAAAGATATTAGTTTTGATTCTATCATGGTTAATACTGGTGAATGGGTATTCTACAAGAGAGACCTTTTGATAAATCTCAAGATTTATTTTGTTCAATGGTTAACAAGGCGATTATAGAAAGTATAATAATTTATGGCACACCTACTAATCGATTTTGCAAAGAGGGGGATGTTGAGAAAGGAAAACAAATGATCCTAGAAAAGAATAATTTTGGTGTAGATCGTGATTGTTGTACAAAATCTGTAAGGCAGGACATAATTATTTTTTTTTTTTTTTTTTTTTTTTTAACTTTATATTTATTACATGTGTGGTGAAACAGATAAATTGAAATAGATGATAATGGTGACAAAAGTGAGACCAATATAGACTTAGGGGGATTTGATCCTTGTTGTGCAACCAAAAGAGTTGTGGCAAATGTTAATGATCTCGAATGTTCTTAAACGAACTAAATAAAATCCTAAAGATACATCTCATTTATTATCATCATCAAAAGCGAGATAATTGTTGTAGATATTGAAATGTGATTTTAAGAACCTTTTATGATTTGTCAACAACAACGTGTCTATGTAAAAAAATTTGCATGTTAGAAGGTCTAGAATAATTTAAATATCTTGATCTTTTCTCCCAGGTCTTGGGCTAATTTTGACCTTTGATACTTAGCAATTTGATTTAGAAGGCCCGCTGATTTAAGCCACTAAATTGTCCCCATTGACGATAACTAGTCATCCAGTTTGATTAAATGCATTCTTTACATGGGTCTGTGGTAGTTCCTTTGCTCTATTTTTTCAATTTATTTATTTTTTGATAATTACTTCCAAGATCAAAATATTTGTTAGAAACAACATTTGTAGTGTATGTTACATTATTAAAGAATTTTGAAAAAAGTAAATAAAATAAAAATTCAGGGTATGTTTGAGTGCGTGGAAAGTGACTTTCCATGGAAAAATAGTAGTGGAAAATGGTTATGGTTGGAAAATCAAAACTCATTGTTTGATTTCATCTAAACAAAATCATGGGGGGGGAGAAGACTTGACGAAAAGGGAGAAAGAAGAAGAAGAAGAGGAGAGAGAGAGAGAGGTGGTCAGCAATGGTAATGAAGAGTGAAAGTGACGGTGGTGGTGGTGGTGGTGGTGGTGGTGGTGGTGGTGGGGAATAAGAAGAGATGAGGTTAGGATTTTGATTTGGGAATAAAAAATATAAGTGAATTTCATTTTCCAATATAGGTGGGAAAATGAAATCTACACTTTGCTGGATTTTTTGAAGAGGGTGAAAAATTATTTTCCCTCACAAAAATCAGTCAAACACATGGAAAATGATTTTCCACCCTATTTTTCATGTGCAATCAAACATATTTCATCACCTATAGGTATAAGTGGGAAAATGAAATCCTCACTTTGCTAGATTTATTGAAGGTGGAAAACTATTTTCCATCACAAAAACCAATCAAACACATGAAAAATTACTTTTCCCATAGAAAATGGTTTTCCACCCTATTTTCCATGTGAATCAAAAATACCATTCAATAAAAAATTGATCAACTTAAGTCAATCAAGATCAATAGGAAATGATACAGTTGCCAATCTACTTCACAAAAGCTTTTCCTACAATGCTAACGACCCAAGTAACACTAGCATGTCATAGCTCAAGCTTTACCAGCTTTTCAGCTTAAAGCCTTGATATTGCTTGACATGGCAATTATATGGGGTTATATGAATTCTATTTCACGATTCAACTATATGTAGAACTAGCTATAGTTTGCAACTCACTATCCAAAGGAAATATTACAGAAGGAAGCCGTAACATGTTACCAATACATCTGTATCTTGTCTAGAAAAGACCATTACAAACAATAAAACACTCTGCATCTAGACCCTTGATCCCTTTTAGGTTTGAGTTTCTACAGGTACTTACTACAATCAGAACCGAAGTAGTGTTGTGTCATGTTCTTGGGGAGTTTTGTGAGCCCTTACTGGTCAGGTTACGATGGCATATTCATTACAAGCTGAAATGTGTCCTTGGAAGTTGATGCAGGTTTCATTCTCTGTTAAACAGGTTTCAAGGTACATTTGGTCACTATAATTGAAAATCTGGACTGTGTATCTGATAGACAATCACTTATATTAAAAAAAATCTGGACTGTCCATCTTATAGATGATCATCTAGACTGTTGAATTAAAAAACCATGATCACCAAATCCTACAAGATTTGTTGTTCAGCTAAATAAATTTGTTTCAGCTACTGAATTTTGTAGACAATCACGTTTCCTCTAAATTCTAGTATGGTCATATTGGACTCATTACTTCAATTTATGTTCTTGTTTTGTCTTCCCATCACTCTTAAAACCTTTGATTGAATCGTTTTTTCTTTCCAAATAGGTTATAAGTATTGCTATTGTTATTTTATAAAATTGGAAAAATCTTCCTGTTGGTCCTGCACAGTTTTCCTAAATTGGGTTATGTGATTGCCTAAGACTAATTATGATAATGATATAGTAATTATAATTTTCTATTTGTTAATTTGATAGGGATTCTAATTGCTAATATGGGTTATGATTTCTAATTTTTATGCCAACTAGAAGGCGGCATGTGCAAACCCACAGGTCATGTATCAAAAGGGCTTATCTATAATTTAAAATATTGGAGGGTGTGTGAATATTGCATAGTAAAATGATTGTTTTGTAATTTTGAAAACTATTCTAAGATCAACGGACAACAATTTTCTTGGTTTTTGATCAAAATGACTCTAATTATATTATATTTAAATGTAAAAGTGAGGGCATTTGTTGGATTCAAAATTTGGCATTGGACATTTAACTCTGCCTTCTCTCTCATTATAATAGTAAAGATATTAGGAAGGTATTTCTTATCCAAAATTTAGTTTTCATGGTGGAATTAAACTTTTAGAGTTCTAACTCAATATTATTCCCCTACCACAACACCACATGACCAGCTATCCTATTATTCTCCCATTTCTCCATGTCATGTGGAAGGATTCGAGTAGTGCTCTCTGGACCGTATTGTTGCAGGTTGGGCATTTAGTTTGAGAAATGTGTGTATCCATCAGCATTGACTATAGCAATAGGGTTAGGATTTATTTTAGCTCGATGTTAATCCATTATTGTGTTTTTACTGAAATTAAAAACTAATAGCTTGTTATTTTATTTTTTTCATTATGGGTATCCCCACTGTTCAGGTGCAGATTAATCTCACAGTCACACACACCGCCCCCTCGAAAAGTCCTACGTGCAACTAGTTGAGTCGAGGGTCAACCCTAGACCCTAGAGAGTGGCCCCAAGGATGTGGGATTTCAAGCACTTGACCTACCTTTCTTGAGGAGCTTATCAAGGCTCGGTTTGCCACTAGTTCAATCTCCTGGGGTTTATAACTTGTTATGTTTGAAGTAATTTGGGGTTTATTGAGGGGCAGATTTATAGTGGGAGCACTTGCCCCCACCAGAATTTTCGAAGTCTATAGATTAGTGAGCTATTACGATCGATTTTAGCGGCGGATAAAAAAAAATTACTACTATTGCTCTCACACAAAAAAAAATTCAACTCTTAGTTACCCCCACAAGCTTTTTTTTTCACTTTTAGTTGTCCCCACAAAAAAAATTTCTACTCTTGGTTGTCCTCACATGGGCAAAATCTTGACTCCACCCCTGATCTTATCCCAAATAATCATGTTCTTCCTGTGAACATGGGATTTTCAATATTTTAAAAATATCCCTCCACTTTGGGGTGTTTTGGAGTCGCCACCATTCAAATTCGAAAATGGGTGTGAATGGTCACCCGAAGTCGTATTTTTTGAAAAATATGTCATTTTGACATTTTGATGACTCTCGTACGGATAGGGTACATGGTCCAACCTTGATTCAAGGTAAGGGAGTCCATTTATGGAGTAGGGAAGGTGTTAGGCACTCTACTCCACCCACGTAATGTGGTAACCTCGGATTCGATTTTTTTTTAAATAAAAAAGAAAAATAAAATCGAGAAGAAAACTCGATGTGTGCCCTCAAGCATGAGGGGCTTTGATGTTGATTTAATCCATTGAGGGCACCCTTATTGAAAAAGGGGCCCTTGAAGGACTCAAATCATTGTGGTGTGTGTGAGAGGGTAGAGGAAGGGGTGAGTAGAGAAGGGGAGTTGAGGGGGGTGTTCCTTTTGTCAAACCCACCTTGACCCTTCCTTGACTTCCTTTGACCTTCCTTGACTTCTTTTTTCTTGCTTGATTTGTTTGAGAGAAGTTTGAGAGTTGAGAGTTATGAGATGTAAGGTGAGTTGAGGGTTGAGAGTAGTGAGAAGAGAGTTATCTTTTTAGATGATTTTTTTGTCAAATTTTCATTAGTTGTTGTAAGGGGAAAATGAAGGGATTTTTATAGAAGTTAGGGAGTTATTTTAGGGGTAAAGTTGGGTGAAATGAAGAAAAATGATGGAATGATTATAAGTTTGAGAAAAAAAATGGGTGTAATTTAGAGGAGATTGGAGGGTATTTAGGGAAAGGGGGTTAAATGGGTGAGTTTTGACCCAAATGATTTGGATCCTACCCAACCCATTTGGGTGGAGTGTTTGGTGAGGTGAGTTTAAGATGGTGGTTGTGATTAAATGGTATTTGATTTAAGAGAATGGAGGATATAAGGAGGTGGTTAATGATATTTTGGGAGGGTGAGGGAGATGATGACATATGTCAAAGTGGGTGGAAATGAAGGGTTGAGATGAGTTGATATGAAAGGATGAGTGTTTGATTTGAGAGGATAGGTGTAGGCTTAGGTTGTAGAGATGAGTTTTATAGGGAATGATGGGGGTAGATTAGGGGGAGGTGTAGGTTATGAGTGATTGATTTGAGAGAATGGATAAAATAGGTTAGGGGGGTGTAGGTTGTAAGTATGGGTAGATGATATTTAAAGGAAAGTAATGAGATAGTTATGGTGATGGGGGTGGTGGTTAGATGAGGGAGGTGAGATGGGGTGATGACATGTGTCACACCTTGATGATTGTAGTGATTGGTTGTGATGTTGGATTGGATTGAGTTGGGTTTGGGTAATTAGCTGGGCTTTGGGCTTTGGTAATGGATTGGATTAAAGAATGGTTGGGTTTTAGGTTGTAGGTTGAGCTTTGGTGTTTTGATGGGTATGATTAATTTAAATGGGCTTAAGTGATGGGTTTAGTTTGGGTTGGGAAGTGTAGAATAAGAATGAGTTTGGGTTTGTATTGGGTTGAGAGGGTAGTGAGGAATTTTTGGTCTGTGGGCCACGTGGGAAGCCTTGGGCCGTTTATTGAAAATAAGATGACAAAATACGTTGTATTTTTGTAGGTTTGGACCTCGGAACCCATTCCAATTTTTGCAATTTTTGGGACATTTTGCATCAAGGGCCCGATCAAATTTGGGTGTCTACACTTCCATTCCACTCTTTTAATATCCAAGTTGTTCATCATTAAAAATGAATGTATATTTGCTTCCACTCTATTCATTCAACTTCTTTTGGATCTTCTTTATAGCAAATTTTCTTACACTTCCTTTTGAATATTATTTTGAAGAAATTTGTTAGATTGAACCCAATTTATTATTTAGAGTGTCTCATATGGTGTCTATTTCACAAGTTTTTAATCCTAACTAGGACTACTTAGAGATTATTTTTTTTTTTTATTATTTAAAATTAACGTATGGAACAATCCATTTAAGATTTCATAAAATCTCAGATTAACCAATCGTAATAAGATCCTCGTGTGTATTGAGGGTTACCCTAACATGGATATTTGTTAAATTGGTGTTGCCCTCAATAGATGCTGTTATTAATCAAGTTAGAATTAAGAACTTTAGTATTAACCGGGTCAGAGCTGGTTAATGTGGTAGATCCGACCCAATCTGATGGTAATACTATATGAATCGTGATAAAAATGACTCCTCCATGTGGCATACTCAATCGACAATCGACTCCCTTGACTAAGCATATGCTTGAATAGTAGATTTGTACTCCTCGGGATACACAATTACACATTCTTATAAATATGTGCAGTCATGTATCCCAAGGAGTATAGATCTACGATTCAAGCACATGTCACGTCTAGGAGTGGCAATGGGGTGGGTCGTGGTCATGTTCGTGTTGTATTGAAGTAAAGGTATTATGAAAATTTACCAAACCCAATCCATTTAATAATCATGTCAAGAATTTGAATCCAACCCCAACCTATTTATAAATAGGTATACTTGACCCAACCCATATATAACCTATTTAATAAAATTCTAATAGTTATTGAAAAACATAAGTTCTATTTCCACCACCAAAAATAAAATATCATCACTAAAAATAAGGTCATACAACAGTAGACTAAGTTTAATAATGAAAAATAACGTTCTTTTGAAAATAATATCAAAATTCTTATAATTTTATCCTTTACAACCATGAGGCATCGGATGATACTTTTTGGATGCTAAAAGGTGATGTGATCAGAAAATTTTCTCACTAACTTAGTAAGAAAAGTGTTTTTCAATATTCTTATTATTATTACTATTATTATACCTTTAAAAAATATATATATATTATTATTATTATTATTGGCTAAGCAAATTGTATTTCATTATAACATGAAATGTAATAACCTTATTTGGTGAGATCTTAAATCTTACTCAGAATCATTTTGCCAATATCAAGAATCAAACACCATGTACCTCTAGATTTTAATGAAAAAATTGAGTAAACATTTATAAATATGAATAAATAATTTATTAAGAAAAGAGTTTTTCTTTTCCAAACTAAAGTTTAACCATTTATTAATTTTAAGATAAACACATTTGATATTTTATAGAATTTGATAATAAAAAATGTATTATAAAAAAGTCTTGTAAAATCTAGAAAAAAATGAGTAATTTAAAAAAAAAAATAAATAATTATTGATATATTTAAAATTATATGATAATGATAGAATAACTATATGGATTAGTTGGGTCGACACCCATAACCCAAACTCAACCCATTGAATAATCGTATTTCAAATCCAATTAGACTTGATCGAAACCCATTAATTTTGTGTCGTTCTCACATTATCACCTCTAATCACGTAAGTCAATTGATTTTGAGTCAAAAGAGTCGTGTTCGTGGATCATGTTGACATTGTCACCCCTAATCACGTCAGGGAGTCAATTGAGTATATTGAGTGTACCATCTGTTCTAACTAAAAAGTCTTCACTCGTCAAGAGTCCACTGACGTGTTACGGGCAGTGAACCATAAATACATTTCCTCGGGATACACATGCAAAACTAGAATATCGACCGATTGAAGAATTTCTAACTAGAATATGAATATCAGTACTATTGTAACAAAATAATAATTAGGAATCGCTTTTTCCCGTTCGAATCGACTTATTGGTGAGTGGGACCTTATTTGTCTAACGCGGTGCAGGATACAAGGGTTACAAACCCCCTTTATAAATGACACGTAGACAAACGAGTGTCAATTGCTTTGACTGTATTCCCACGTGGCCTAATTACGAATTGTTGATAGACATTTATTATACTCTTGTAGTCGTCCACGATATTTTTTCTAGTTGCGTTCATCAACCAACTCAATAAATGTGTATTTAAAAAGAAATACGTGACACTACGTAGGATTTATCCGAATGTGTTCAGCTGTTAAATGAACAGTAGACTCCACGTGTCTTTTCATCCGAAAATAATAAAAAATTAAAACACTGATAGTTTTTCAAGTTCAACAAATTCCTTTGGGACAGAATCTAAGGCAGAATCCAACATTGACAAATTGGAGATCTCTTGTGGGTATTCAAACTCATGACTACCTAATAAATGTAAGTAAAGAATCACCAATTCTTTAATTATTGTTTAAGAACTTGTTGAATCAAACTCAAAACTTGGATGAGTTGACTTTGACTTTATTTGATTTTGAGGTGACTCAGTTCCAAAATTTCATGAGTCAATTCTTAAATCATGGAGTTAATGTTAGAAACTCACTCGAATTATTTGATTATGTATAATATTTTAATGAAAATGAAAATAAAAATAATAGTTTTATTTATTTTAAAAATAATTTCTTAAACATTTATAAATTTAATATGTTTTTAGTTCACTTGTGAGTTTTTTTTTTCACTTAAATCTATTTGACGGGAATTAGTTTTAAAACTACTAAGATAAACATAAAAATTATACATCAAGTGGAATCAAAATTTTAAATTAAAAGATGTTGAATCAGTCGAAACTGAAAGTTGATTGGAGATGCTATCCTTAGCTTGGAATGACACACCAACATGTAAATCATGGCATTGACATCTGCTGATTTTGTCAACAAGGACATACCAAGACAACGAAATTTACAAATATTCTTCCACATTAAGAATCAACATCACATGATTCTCGTAGCCGAAATCCCTTACTATATGGTGTTGGATATTTTGATATTTTATTTGCACAACAATCTCAAGCATCCCATGTCGTACCATCCGTCAATAAGGATATGTAAACCACCACATCTAAACACTTGTCTTGGTTGAATAGTCCATTTGTTTTGTTTTGTTTATAATTAAAATGTTGGAGAGGGTTTGTGTGAATTGAGAAAAGTTAAAAAGTTTGAAAAAAAAATGGCTTAATTAACAATCTAATTGACTTGATGTCACACATTCATGTTGAATTTATGTTAAAAGTCATAGATGAGATAGGTATCCATGTCCTTTCTAAGTTGAACGTGACACACAACAGAACTAATCTTCTTTAAAGAATTTGTTGCACCAATAGGTTCTTTTTTTTTTGGGTTTCTTTATCTTTGGTGGGGTCATTTGTAATTAAATTGGAGAAACTTAAGGTCTCAATATTCGTTTTTTTATATAAAAGGAATTATAAAAGTATTATATGAGTGAGAATTTTAAAGGCAAAGGCTTGTGCAAGGGTAGGATAGAGTATTCTTGGAATTGTGTACCATAATCCCGACTAAGAACTACCTTACCCCTCCTGCTCCCCCTCTATTTCAAATATATAATCCAAACCAAATACACTCCCAAGTGGATTCGCTTGTATAAGCAATCATGTACTTGTTTCTAATAATTAAAAGCATGATATTGCACCATGTTTTCAAAATTCGGTTTGACATCTCGTCTTGTCCATGGACGAGATCAAGTTGTCTCCAACGAGTCAACTTGATTTGGAAGAGACAAACCTTTTAACTTGGTTTAGAATGATTAATTAACATATATTTAAATTAAAATAATTATAATTTTGTTATTAAAATAAGGTATATTAAAAAAATATTAATCATAAAATTGTGTTTTTATTGTTATAATAATTATTTAAATTCTAAAAAAAAATAATTAATTTAATCAAAATCTACAAAATACCAATTGACTCAGCTTAATTTTCAAAATGTCGTTCAAGATATCTCACGAAATGATATGAATGGTAAGACACCTTGTATATTTGTAACGTTGCTAACTGAGACCGAGATGATTGGGTGAGATTTAAAACCATGTCTAGCACAAATAAGAAATGTGTTAAAATAGTTATTTTTCTTTTCTTTTCATGTGCCATCCAGATTACTCTAATCCATATCTCACATAATAAGGAAATTGTAGTTTAAAAGAAAACTACCAATTAAGAGAGAAAATTCGAATGTAGAGAGATCAAGAGAAGAAAATTAATACATAAGGGATCAAAAAAAAAAAAAAAAAGACAAATATACACAATTTTAAACATTCTTATTGTTATTCATTTATAAGTAATTAACTAGGGATTGGTGTGTGATAATGAAAAATTGGTATAGCAATAGAAATTCTCTTATAAAACAGAAAATCGTTGTGGAACTCCATAACGACTCAACCAATTGTACTGTCTCAAACTCAAACTAATTGATCTGCTAACTCGGACGATTTAGAGTCCATAGAATTTTGTTAGAAACTCAAGTCGTGTTGAATATAACTAGACGAGAACCTCAACGAGCAGAAGTCCAAGCTTCAAGTCTTTCAACTTTCTGAACCGAGCGTTAAGATAACGTCACGTTAGCGTCATGGCTCATGAGTCAATGACCGAGTCAACGCGGCTAATTACACATTTACACCACCACCACGGCCTGCGTGCACGTTAGAATCCATGACGGTAGAGTCTGCTACAATGTAGTTGTACGCCAACTTTAATAATAAAAAAAGTAACAGTGAGCGCGGGTTCGTCGAAGTAGAACTGTGGTCGGTTGAGTGCCGTCATTCTTAGCTGACGTGGTCTCATCAAACGCGGACAAGACCGTCAAACATCAACGGTTTCCGTTACTTTCCCACTGAGCTTCCGTTAAATATCTCTTCCTCACTCTCTTTATCTATTAATCGAAGCTTAGATGCTTTTTTATCTTTCCACCTCTGTTGTAAACCCTAACAGATAACAATCAAAATCAAGGAAAATTTAAAACAAGAAGAAAAGAAGGGATTTTGATTTCGCAATCCAAGAAATTCGAGGTAGATTTCGACGTAATTTGTCTTTTATTTGTTGTTATTTTACGATTTTAATGAAATTGTGTATAAATCATTATGATTTCAGTTTGTAATTTAATCATGTTTGAGAATCGAATTTCTGGTTGATTTAACTTTGAATTTTTAGTATATTATGGGAAGATTCTGTTTCATTTGTCACAAGTTTTTTTTTTTTTTATTTTTTTAATTTTTATTTCTTTGCTTTACATTTAAGATATATCTTTTTAATTGTTGAAAGTTAGGGTTTTAGTACCTTGTTTTGGGGAAAACAAAGTCTTTACTTTCTCTTGTTTTTTCTCTTCGAATGCAAATTTTTATTGGTGTTTTGTGGCAATTTGTATCTCAAAGCTTGGAATTATGAATTTGTTTTAGAGGTGTTTTGTTTTGGCTCAAGATTTACTTTGATAAACTTAATCAATTATTTATATTTATTTATTAGCATTTTGGGTTTGAGATAGTTAACTAGTTTCTGTTTTCACTCATAGACGTGATTTGTATTGGTTCTACCATATATCATTGATCTAACTTTTGGTATCTAGTATAAATATTTGGAGATTATTGATACAAAATTTGTAGTAAATGGTTTGAAATCAAAGGATCATTCGACAACTTCAAAGTTCCAAGCTTTTTTATATTGATCACAATGAATTTTATAATTTCAGTTTTTTTTTTTTTTGGAAATTGAGTTGTGATATTTTGAGTAATATTTAAAAAATATATATATTTTATCTTTAAAGTAAGTCCTGCTTGAAGGAATAGATATTCAGATGATGGAAACATGTTTTTGAAAAAAAACAAGAATCTGTATAGTTTATTTATGCAGAAATTACCTTCCTTCCTACTTTAGTTTGCACCAGATATAATTTCCTTGTAAACATCTACGGAAAGCAGATGTCTTTAGGGTTCAATTTCACAAGTCAAGGTACAAGATTGTTTTTTTAATAGGTTTCATAAGTGTGAAGGCAAATTTTTATCCCATGTGTTGGGTATTAACACATAGACTTTACTGTCTCAATGAGGAGACACCTTCAATTTGAAGGCAAGAAATTGATGGAGTTAAGATGCAATTGTATGTGAGGAGGAAGAGATTTGTAACGTTAAGCTGAAAGAAAGTGAACACAATCTTCTAGAAAATCGTTCCCTTCTCGAATATGGGGATTCTGTCTATTAGAATGTGTAGCCGCATTTGTGAGTTAATGTCTGGTCAGTGAAACTTATCTCTTCATGGAATTCTTATTAGAAAAACGGCATATAGAGAATACATATTCTAAAGACTCAATGCGCATGAAAACTTTGAAACCTCCGGCTTTGAGAGCTTCTTGGTTTGCTTGACATGAGATTCATTCTTTGGAATGTCTGCCAAGGCACCTTAGTTTGATCCCCTTGACATTACTTCAAATTATTCTCATACATCAGTTTGCATAGCCTTGTGGCAATCTTCCACATAAGAAACTAATGGAAAATGACCCCGAATATACTCTGAAGAACATTTATTGATGTTGGCATTTTTATGATTGATGAATTGTAGAACCTCCACTTAATGGTTAATGACTGTTGTTGGGGTATTGTTCATTACGGATGCTGAATTTGTCATACCTCCATAGGAGATTTATATTCTTTCAAAACAATCTTTAGAAATGAAAATATATTTGAGAGACAAGACGTTAATTTTCGTTTCTACCTTTGAAATAAGTATATGAGGTCCTGTCCCACTCATCTGTGCAAGGGAAAATTCTAGCTAACATGCAAGTAGGGCTTAAAATGGGTCGGGTTCAGGCCAATCTGAGTATATCCAGATCCAAATTTTGTATCTGAATCCGTAACTGTGTCCGAATCCAACTTGGATCATATTAGCTAAAACCATTTTGCTTTCTCTAAATCCGGTTCTGGATCCAACTTGACTGAGTTACTTAATTCGGGTCAGTCGGATCGGATAATTTTGGACCGTTCTACATTTTTTGTTATATTTCTTTTCTAATTTCTATACTATTCTATGTTACTATTATAATTTTTATTTTATAAGAATTCATGTTACATTAAAATAGTAGAAAATATATATTTTGAAAAACATAGTTTTCAAAGCAATATATCATTCGGATCTAGGCGGATATAGGGATGGATCTGTATCCAACCCAGATCTTGGGTCAAGGGACATCAACCCATATTCAAACCATTTTTATTTGGGTCTACTCCAAGGGTCCAAATCTGCTAAATTTGGATTCAGGTCACTTGGATTTCGGGTAAAATCCGATCCATTTATGCCCTACATGCAAGATATCTGTAGCCTTGTTGATATCAACCACGTTCAACATAACCTTTATTTTGTTCATCCTTTGAAGCTCCTAGAATATGTTCATAGCCCTAAACTGTGAAGTTTCTTTTGGCTGATGAAGCATTTTGCTGCTTTGGGTGTACTAGATGATGAGATCCACCAGCATATACATTTTCTGCATTGATTTTGTGTTGAAACTCAGTCAAGAACATGAGCTCTTGCAATTGTAATGATGCTTCACAGAAGAGTTCATAATTTAGAGTGAAAATAATCTGTCCTCCAACTGTGCTTCGATTCTCTTGTAAACATTGAGTGTCTGGCACATCTTATTAACTATTTCAGATCATTTTTCCTGATTGAAGTTTTTGTTTGAAGGGAAGGGAATACTTCATTTTACTCTGAAGAGGATAATGAGGTCGGCAGTATTTCTTCCTTAACAAAAGGCAGAGAGGGGAGTTCATTTTAAACCATCATAAGACTAAGAATCGACACAATCCAACAACCGATGCAATCTCCATAGCATGGATATGGACCAGAGTTTCAGGTATGGTGTGACTGGTGTGGAATTATCCTGTGAATCGTCTGATACTCCTCCTCTTCCTTCAGTGATCTCCGAATGGATGATTGGGCCCATGAAATTTGAATTGAGGAACTCACCCAATTCCCCTCTTTCCTCTCACTTCGACTCCGACACCTTCACTACATTGAGCTACGGCCAAGAACAGTACAGCTCCTCGGAGAATCTTTCAGGGATCAGCCCTTCGTGTAACTCTTCTTTAGATTTCAACAATTCCTTTCAGCAGATCAGTCTTCCCCCGACCCATTTTGGAAACATTGTGCAACTTTATTCTGGTGGGAACTCAGTTTTGCAAGATGTGAATCGTGTTCAGAGCATGAAGCATGTCTTGCATGAAATAGAAACTGCTCTAATGGCCCCTGATACCGACGAAGACGAAGCAACAACTCCCATTACTGCTTTTGATGGAAATAAGCAGGAAGAAATATCTAGTCAGAGGCCAAGCTCGAGCCAACAACCTCTTGTAGGATCCTATTGTCATCCTCAGCCATCTTTTGCTGCCAAGCATCAGAAGTCAACCGATGGAACTAAGATAGAGAAACGTCACAAAGTGATGGAAGCATCTTCTCAAGAAATTCCCCCAGGTAACCTGAAAAATTTGCTGATCGAGTGTGCAAAGGCTCTCGCTGAAGAAAGAATGAATGATTTTGAGAAACTGATTGGAGATGCCAGATGTGCTGTGTCCATCAATGGAGAACCAATCCAGCGTCTTGGTGCTTACATGATAGAAGGGTTGGTGGCTCGAAAGGAGGCTTCGGGCACCAACATATACCGTACACTGAATTGTAGGGAACCTGAGAGCAAAGACTTGCTCTCATACATGCAGATTCTTTATGAAATCTGCCCATACTTGAAATTTGGTTATATGGCAGCAAATGGTGCGATTGCTGAAGCGCTCAGAAATGAAGACCAAATCCACATCATAGATTTCCAGATCGCTCAGGGGACACAATGGATGACTCTGATACAAGCGCTTGCAGCAAGGCCAGGTGGGCCTCCACATGTGAGGATTACCGGGATCGACGACCCAGTAAATAAATACGCTCGGGGTGGCAGTTTGGAGACTGTGGGGAAGAGGCTGGCTGCAATGTCCGAGAAATTCAAAATCACCGTTGAATTCCATGCAGTGCCCGTCTTCGCAACGGAGGTCACACGTGAGATGCTTGATGTCAGGCCTGGGGAGGCTCTGGCCGTGAACTTCCCTCTGATGCTCCACCACATTTCGGATGAGAGTGTTGACGTAAAAAATCCAAGGGACGGGCTCATTAGGATGGTGAGGTCGCTGTCACCCAAAGTGACCACTCTGATAGAGCAGGAATCGAACACAAACACGACCCCATTCTTGATGAGATTCAGAGAGACGCTAGACTTCTACTCTGCAATGTTTGAGTCCATCGATGTGACCCTACAGAGAGACAGCAAGGAACGGGTCAACGTGGAGCAACATTGCCTGGCTAGGGATATCGTGAACATAATTGCTTGCGAGCAGAAGGAGAGGGTGGAGCGACATGAGGTTTTGGGAAAGTGGAAGTCGAGGTTTACGATGGCTGAGTTCAAGCCTTTCCCACTGAGCTCCCACGTGAATTCTGTCATAAAGAAGCTATTGAGTTATTACTCGGAACACTACACACTGGAGGAGAAGGATGGGGCGATGCTGTTGGGCTGGAAGAACAGGAGCTTGATCTCGGCTTCTGCTTGGCATTGAGAAGAATGAACAGATGACATGTTGTCGTGTTGATAATAGGTTGATCAGCTGTGTTTCTTAGTTATGCCATTTTGGTAGGTTATATATATGTACTTAACAGTGCAGGCTTCTCTAAACATCTTTCTTGAATTTCAGGGATTGATTGTTGTTTCACTACAATCATGTATCGTGGATCTTGAACACCTGCATCCCTCGTGTATATTCTACGTTGGCTCACAATAATCTGAACTTAAATTTGTAATACTGATGGGAATTTGCCCTATAAATTTTGGGTTACTTATACAATCTTATTTATACTTTTTTTCTTTTCTACTGTATTTATTTTATGGATGATTGATTATGGCACCTTAAACTTGCAAGATTAGCATTGATTTAAAACTTAAAGAGTGTTGGGGACGATTTTCTAGTCCAAAATATCGCTTCTAGCTTCCCACGGGAGTTGGAAGCCAAATTTGGAGCTGAACCATACACAATGTTAATAACTATTTGGATGAGTTCCTAGATCCTGTGGGAATCAGATGCGTTTCCATGTGAAAAATGCTATTTGGATCAGCTTTTGAATCTTGCTTTCAGCTTCCAATTGGAAGTGCTTTCTGATGGAGCTGGTCTGGCTCTTCCACCAAGCTTTCAACTCCTGTTAGAAGTTGATTAATCTCAAATGACTTCTGATTTTGATTTGTTTTTATATTAAATTGGTAAAATTGTGAGTTCTGATTTTGGATTTTGAAAACATCTCTGTAGTGAAATAAAAAATATAATTGATCACATTTAAATCCATTGATTAGAAATCAAGTCAATCAATCCCTCCTAAGCCAATTCAAGTGATTCCACATCCATGTTGGCATTAAATAATTTAAAACTATAATGGAATTGAAATTCATCACATGCTCTCTCTCTCTCTCTCTCTCTCACACACACACATAATCAGTTTCATTAAAACTTGAACTCGCATCTAACTAAAACTGATCTACATACCTATCAATGACTTATAGGCTGGCTGATTTATCTCACCCTCACCCGACCAAATATTGCATTTGCTGTGAGTATGGTTAGTTAGTTCATGCATGCTCCTCGTTCTACCCATCTCACAGCAGTTTATTGTATTCTCCATTTTGTCAAGTCTACTACAAGCTGTGGACTTGGATATCGTTCGCATGGCATCTGGACCTCACCACTTTTACTAATGCAGATTGGGCAGGATCTGCTTCTGATCGTCGTTCAGGTCTAAATTAATGATTATTGTTGATATTTTAAGAAAAGAAAAAAAAAAAAAAACGAAGAATAAATGAAATAAAGCATTTAGAAACCAACAAAATTATTAGAGATTGCATGTTAAACTGAAAAAATTAAGAGTTGAAGGACATTAAGCATTGAATCTTATAAGTTTTGAATTTAAGTGTTGGAAAAGATGTTTATTTATATGTTAAAATAGTGTTAAATTCATTAAAATTAAGCAGTAAATTCACATAATCATATTTGTTACATATTGTTGAAAACTGGTAAATGAACTATTTTACCCTCACAATTACATTATGCATTATTTTCATGTTTCTAATGCCTATTTTTTATCAAATATAATAAAACATATTATTTCTTACATAGTTAAAATACAATTCATTTTTAAACAAAAACAAAAAAAGATAAGGAAATGAATCATTCATTGGTGGAAGATAGCTATTGTGATCAAATGAAGACAAGAGTTTCAGTATCATATATATATTATATACACTATTTTTAAGTAAAAAAATCAAGACGAAACCAACAAATTAAAACCATCCAATCTACTAAAATCAAGTTGATAATGGTAAAAGGAAATATAATAATAAGTGGGTTGAATACCTCTAACTCTAAGAACCATTTTTCCAAGCTATAAAGTGCAATCCAACCATTTTTCTAGATCCATTCGCCTCTGTGAGCTTCTCTCAAGGGTTCAAAAGAGAGATGAGATGGGAGATATCTTTGGAGACGAAAGGTCTCAATGGATTTAACCATAAAAGTGTATAATTCTTTAATTTGATGGAGGGCATACTTATGCCATTAAAAATTGAACGGTGCTTACCTCAAAAAGCTATCAGCATTAAGCTTTCTAAAGTAACTGAAAATTTCGGACAAAAATTCAGCTACGTGAGCTGAGAAATCACGCGAAACAAACACGCTAATTATTAATATAGTGATGAAAATTATTTTTTTAAGCAATAAGCACTAAAAATAATGTTAAACAAACAGCCTCTAAGGGTTCCATTGATATATCATCACAAGTGTTTATATCTGCTAAGTTTTATAAATTAAAAAGTTGGATCTTAACAAATATCTCTCAAATGCATGCTTTAGAAGAATTAGTAACTGCCTCATAATCTCTAATTTCTTCTTAAGATTTTCTGATGTAGGATAAGAAGAAATGATAGTCATCCTCTCCAAAACGATGGCATTCTTCAACAAGAATTTTAGAACATAGAACTCGGACTCCTCGGCAACAAACGCCGTAAATTTAACTTCCTTGAGATGAAACAACATACATTGAAGCAGCTCTTCAAATATCCAACATTTGTTGTTGTTGGCGACGAACTTTTAAATGAAAATCAAATGTTAAAACATTAATGATAGATCAATGATGCAACCAGCAAAACGTTAAGCGCTTAATGTCTTACCTTATTGAAAACAAAATATTCTAGATTAGGCGAGATTTGGACCAACTCCAATAATATTCTGACACTCAAATAGTGGAGTCCCTTATCGAGCTATGAAATGTTGGAAGATGGGTTAAGAGATCTTTTGCATTAGAGAGAACCTTTGACATGATAAACATTAGAGCAACAAAACATAATTTTCAATTATCTTTAGCACAAGCCCTGAAATATATACATATCTTTACAAAATCCCATGTGCAATTGGAAAAGAGTTGTTGGGTCTCACACTCATCTAAAAGTACAACGTTTGAAAAACAAATAGTCTTGAGGCTTGATAACGAAATCCCCATTTATTTTCAACTTCACAAGTCAAAGGAGACTAAACTCTTCAACTCTACACCTCATGACCTTTGATATCCATTCCATTAAAGCGAGATTTATCAAATTCTTTGTCAAATTTCTGTATAATCATGTCTTGTTCAAGCAAAAAGTCCTATCCACAAAATTTATGAATTTTGTCACATTTGCTGGATTTGAATCATTAAAACTACAATATTTAAAATTGATAAAAGGGTAGAGAAGTCCATATATATCTCCATCTTGTTGATAAAAATGCTGGTAGTCACAACTTGCTCTATTTAATTATTGGAATGAAAGAGAGGATGCGATGAACAAGTGAATTAGGTAATTTTTTTTTTTTATAAATGAAAACTAGTGAGTTTTACATCATCGAGTTCGACAATAAAAAGTGGGGAGCTCGACAAAAACAAGAGACCAGTAAGAAAAAAAAAAATTACTAAATAGATTATCAAGTTACGCCTCACAATTCAAGGACTTTTAAGAAAGAAAATCCTCCATCAGAGATCTTTAAGTAATTTTCTCCCTTTTTTTATTTTTTTATTTTTTAATGTTTGTTTGTTCTCGAAGAACCTGAAAATCCTCCACCATAGGAAAATATTGGGCCCTCAAATGATGTTTGAAGCTCTCATCAAACGAACGGCTGAGATGGAAAGATATTCCCTATAGATCCTCAATGGACAATCTTTAAGAAAGATACGAATCTCTAGAAAACTGTGTTTCTTTTCTTCCTCCTGAGTCCCAAGTTCCATCTCAACCTAATGCTTAGAAAGCAAAGCTCCAGTCTTGCTGTGGAGATTTGCTGACAATTTCTCCTCAGTTAAAGATGACCCAATTGGGATTAGGGTTAGGGTTCTCTGGTTGCAGAGATTTTCTTTTACAGAAGCCAAAAGGGTTCATTGAGCTTGTACCAACAAAGGTAAATTACTCCAATTACAGTCGAATCAATCAAATTCTCGTAGAATTCTTGAATTTAGTTGCTATTAATCTTCTAGGATTTTCTTCGCATTTGTTGTTATATATAGGTTACAAGTGTTCGACTCGTAAAGTGTTCGAAAGACCAGAATCGAGGATTGGTTCCATCGAAAGCCAACAACCTTGACAAGTTAGTACTATTTTGTTCTACCTCACTTCTTCTGCTCATCTCTGTTTCAAAAATCTTCCTTTCTTAGTATTTAATTTGGGTCTCTTATAATTTGTTCTTTAATGTTAGATAGTAGTTTTAAAATGAAAAGTAATATTTGCAGATTTTGTAGTTCAGTTTGTCTCAATTGCTTCGGCTTTTGGTTATTTCGGGCCTTAAAGAAGAGTAATAATGGCAGATTTTGTAGTTCAGTTTGTCTCAATTGCGTTGGTTTTTAGATTATTTCAGCGTTTAATGCAGGAAATTGAACAACACGAAATCAGGGAAAAGGGAGCATCACTTGTGGATGAAAAGAGATTCAGCTGGATCTGGGCAAAAGGCCCTTAATCTTACCCGCATTGTAAGTTTGTTCTCCGTGTTCTTACCAATTTATAAGATGGTAACCGTGTAGTTCACATGTTTCGATTTTGGCCGTTCTTTGATACCGATCATGATTGTGTTCGATATATATGGTGTTTATAGTCATATAAAAACATAATTTGATAAGTGGAAGAAACTCTATCACGTCATATGGTATCCAAGAAAAATTATGTCCTTTAGTTATTGTTGCTTTTTCATTCTCAAATCTGCAATATTCAACGAGGTATTAGTTGCTCATCTTCATTTGAAGAATGATAGTCATGATATATTAAGGTCTTGGTGCTATATTTTTGTTTTCTAATTTGCATTCTTGAATGTGTTATTTTCAATTATTTAAGCGTTTGTTCAGTTTTTAGGCGACAAAGTTGCATGGAAGAGTTACTCTCTGTTTTTGAACCTTGGAATATGCAGGTTTCAGAAATTCCTAATGAAAAAGAGGCTGTTTATGGAGCGTTAGATAAGTGGGCAGCTTGGGAGACTGAATTTCCACTGATTGCAGCAGCAAAAGCTCTCAGGATTTTACAAAAGAGAAATCAATGGTTACGTGTAATTCAAGTATGATATATGGCTTCATTTCTATATGCAAACTTATTAAGCCTGTCTTCTTTTGTTTTGTGTGTGTGCAGAAAATAAAATTTGGATCATATTATTATGATTTGGGGCTTGGTACAGATAATAAAAACCCCACATGTATGTACCATACCAATTAAAAATATTCTATATAATACATAATGACATTAATGGTTTTTGTAAATTCATATAAAAACTACATTAGAATATAGTTGGATTTTCCCAATGGTTAATACAATGTAGAAGAATAGTAATTGACCAATCATTGGCATTCTCCTTATGGTTACTCTATAGCAATCAAGAATTCTCAAATCAGGTAAATTAAAAGTAGAGTAGAATGATGATGTTAATTTCACGGAGTTTCTCATACCCATAGTATTAAATTTTGGCATATTTACCTGAAATATTTCATTTCCACAAGTTCTAACACGAAGACAGATTCTTTTTTTATAGAGAATATTTTGATGAATAGTGAATTTCAACTGAAATATTAAATTTTAGGTATAAAATTCTTTAATGTGTTCTAAGCATACTAGTACGTCTATATAAACACGCACACAATCAGCCATGTTTTAATTAGTTGGATACATTAGTGATTTATTCCTACTTAGTTTAAAAAATAAGTGATTTATTCCTTCATTAGTAATAACACATGAATGCAATACTTGATAGCTTCTTCATTTCAATGTTTTACATATTTAGTTGTATGTAGTTAATGCAAGATATTATTCTTATTTCCGTTAAAGTATTATTATTTTTCATTGTCAGAATACGAATACTTGTGAGTATATGTAGCAAAATGTTGTTGTTCTTCAATTTCACACTCCATGTGGTTGTTTATTGTGGGCTTAGATCCATAGCTCAGTTGGCTAGAAACATTGCAAAAAAACTTTGAGGTCGTGGGTTCCAGTCCATCTTACCCATAAAAAAAAAAGGTTTTTTTTATTGTATTTTGATGACTTAATGAGTTTGTTTTAATGCCAATTTTATCATTTCCTCAAGGTCAATGAACATTTCTTAATTACTTCTATCATTTTAAAAAATTGTATTAATTCCCACACTAATCAAAATATTTCCATTTCCAGATTAATCAAAATAGACGCTGAAATCGAAATTTAATATTTTGCTCATACCCATATTTAATTTCTCCTAGCTAGGTAACCGAGTTTGAGCTCATATTGTAGGTCATAAGTCTTGCGTTTTCTCATTTGCAAAGTTTGGTCTGCTTATACAGGTTTTTCTGTGTGCTAATCCTTACGACATCTCAGGTGGCCAAATGGATGTTGAGCAAAGGTCAAGGAGTGACTATGGGAACCTATGATGCACTATTATTGGCATTTGATATGGATCGAAGAGTAGATGAGGCTGAATCTTTATGGAACATGATTTTGAACACTCATACACGCTCTATCTCAAAGAGATTGTTTTCTAGGATGATCTCCTTGTATGATCATCATCACATGCCCGATAAGATAATAGAGGTAACCTCATCAATTGCCCATAGTCATATAAAATTAACTCTTTTTGTTGTAAACAGTTTGCATAATTTGCTTAACCTTAAAATTCAGTTAATTATCTTTAGAACCTTGAAATGTCTTATGTAACATCATCCATAAGTCTAATGGAGAATCCAAGAAAAGCAATAAACATGGTTCTCAATTATATCTTTTGAGAAAACGCAGGTGTTTGCAGACATGGAGGAGTTGGGAGTAAAACCCGACGAAGACACTCTCAGGAGAGTGGCTCGAGCATTCCAAAAATTTGGCGACGAAGAAAAGCAGAAACTGGTGCTGAAGAAATATCAGAATAAATGGAAGTATATGCACTTCAATGGAGAACGAGTTAAAGTAAGAACAAATTTGTGGGATGAGTAAGTCGGAGTTTAATCAATACAATGGGAATTAAGGTCGGACCATCAGTGTCGTCATTGCTGACTGTAAAATCAATCAGATTCAGGAATCAGACCCTCTTGTCTGGGGTTTTCTTTTGGACATCCAAAGTCAGGGAAGAGAACAGAAGAATGTTTCCAATATGGGTCTCTGTTTGCTACATCCCATGCTTTCTAACTCAAGATATTAACTGTTTTTTCCTCCTTTGCTTGTGTTAAAATGCATAGTGGTCGATGAACTGAAAATAATATAATGTGTAACATAAAAGGAAGAACACTCTTTCAATTGTACCTAATGATGTATATTTGTCTTGATCAGTTGTATTTTATGAAAATTTACCTTCCATTCTCCTAGCTCATCATGATCACTTCGCTCTCCATGATAGTTCTTGGAGAAGGAAGTAAGGAAGTTCAAGATACTAATTTCATGAGACTTGATCGTCGATCTCTAACGAAGATTTCCATCATATCTTTGGGAGTTGACCCAGACAAGATCACTGACTTTTGCTGTGGCTAATGTCCCAATCAGAAATCAAAAATCCTGTAAACGTTACTTAAAATTAATTTTCCATACTTTTCTGACTTAACCACATTTTTCCTAGGACCTAGGATGTCAATTAGTTCCAAATTAGATTATACTTGCCCATTGTTCCAATAGAATGTTATAGGTTACTCTGATACAAATCAGATTGAAAGTTGACCTATACATGAACTACTGGTTGGAAGCAATTAGTTGGTCGTTGTGATTACTACACAACTTAGGGCGGAATGAGGCCAGATATGCTCGGCAGTTAACATAGATTCAGGTATCCATCTTGGATCATGATCTAGTAGGGCACATGAACATGAGAATGCAGCATATTAGCACCCCTTTAACCTGAGAGAAGAACATATGAGGTTTGTGTATATAAACCTACTAAGATGATCATTTCTAAATTCCAATCCAATTGTGATGGTAATAAATCTTGTTGATGTAACGGGGGTCATGGCTTTGGACAGTATTGAATCAAGGAACAATTTTGTTTAACCGAGATCCCAAATGTTTCAATGCTTATCATGATGAGCATGTAAAACTTGTTGATGCTTAAAATTTTCAAACATTGTGCTCACACTCACTGTTAAATCACCAAAACTGCCAGTGAGTTCAGCATGTTCTAGCATAGAATGTTTGAAATTCCTCCTACTGATTTATTCGCTAATTGATCCATGATTGCCTAACCTATCAGGGAACTGTGTTAAATTGAACAACAGCAGATGCCCTTAGATGTAGCCAACCTTCCTCATATGTTAGATTTAGACCAAGCAGAAACAAAAATCATGAGAAACTTGACCCTCAGTAAGGATGATATGATATCAGTATATCAATTATTTCCCCAAAATCAGCAGTACAAACTGTTTGAACTTAGTTTTGGCATCACAGGAAAGAAATTGAAATCTCAAGAAAAAAATTAGCTTTTTTTCCTTCGCACAGAAAAGGCAAAGCTAATCTATAACAATGTTCTGATAATGGGTTATAAAAATATTTGGAAAAAACAAAAAAACCAAAATGTAAGATCAGGAAAAAAATGTGGATGGCAACCTTTTAACCTTTTTTTCCCCTTTTTCCTTGGAAGAAAAAAACCAATGCTCTACTACTGAATAATGAATACAGATTACAAAGAGGAGAAATAAACTGTACACAGGAATGGGAGAAATTGTTTTGAAATGATTACCAACTCCCACATTACAAGGGGTAGCTGTGACATAAAATGGAATAATCATTCCAAAACATAATGGGCGAGTCAAATTAATAACCCACCCATGGCACTGCCTCACACAACCATGACAGAATCGATCACCTGTCCCACATGGCCTGGAATATAGGAGCTCTACTCTTCAACCAATGCACCATATCCTTGTCTAGTGATGTCTTATTCACAACAGCATCTAGCATCGGACTGCCAAAAACTACTGGGGCACTCTTGAATGACCATATCCTCTCCTTGGGCCATGGTCTCTGGGGCTGCTTCTCCTGGTAAACCAAAAAAAAAAAAAAATGGAGTTCAATAAACACACTAACACAAAGCAGACAAAGCTCGGATAAGCATGCTCTTGAACTTCCAAAGCACCTGTGTTGCAATGGATACATAGTCCAAAGCACCTACATCTAACTAGTCCATTTAAACTATCAAAATCTTGATTGGGGGAAAGGGGGGACGAACTGCTATTGGCACCCCAACTTTTTCTTATTACACCCCAATATAAGAAAAATAGTCAATGACTGAGAATAAGTAAAAGTTTGGGTGCCAATAGAAACTCCCTTCCTCCCTCTTTTGTTTGGATTTCTATTTGTAAGATTTAGGATTTTATATGAGACCCTAATCTTAATTGTAAACAACTGTTGAAGTTGTTTGAATGTGTTAATAATGCTTTGTAATGTTGGGGTAATAAATTGAACCAAGCTTTTTTAATGTTTGAGTAGTCTTTAATCTTTTGATTAGGGTGTGATAAATAATTTAAGAAATTGTGGTGTAATAAGTAAAGTTGGGGTGCCTGTAGCAGCTCTAAAAAAAATCCATAGATCAGACATTAAGACTATACAATGGGATCAATTTTTTGTAATGAAATTCCCTAGTGGGGCATATATGGTGGTCACAACCCCAGTGCATGCATAGCACATGCGCAGATAGAACAGGTAAATGGGATGGTGGGTAAGATTTACATGCCACCTGCATATTCAAAAATAGAATAAAGCAAATAAGAAAGAATCATAAAATTATGAGCAAACTGACCATTCTTGACAGCATAAATCTGACAGTTCTGGGACCATAAACACGTTGCCGTGATGGCTTGTGGGCCTTTGCATAGAAGGAGGCAATGTCAGGCAACGACAAGCAACCTCTTCTCGCTCTCACTAGGCTACAATCTGGCTCGGGATTGGTCTGGTTATGCCAATAAATCAGCTGCCCCAAACAGTAGTTCTCACCATATGTCTTGCAATACTCCTTGAAACCTGAACCCAACTTATCCGAGTACTTGGCGCCCAGGTCAAGAGGACTAATATAAACAGGCGGAGAAGTTACAGTCTTGTACTCCTGCAAGCAGAGAGCTCTCTTTAGTCAAAGCAAGAATGTCATTTTACAGGGTTCCAATCCTAGTCTCTCACCATTTCGAAAAGTCAGACAGAAAATTTAGACTCACCCGGACTCTAAAGAAGCATTCTGTGTAAGCATATATGTGGATCAAGTCAGCAGCGGCATCATTCCGGCACTTGTATGTGCATGGAAGATTCCGAACCTCATCCCTCAACCTTAATTAGCAAGAAAAAGAAATTAGTAAGAACCACAACTACTACCAGGTAGTAAGAGAACTACGACAAAAAGAATCAAGCGCTTGTGCTGCTCACCATAGTAAAGATTTCTTAAGTTCTCTCCGGATATCATCAGAACCTGATGGGTCGTGAGCAAGAATCCTGGACTTAAGGTCATTTAGAGCGTCCTCTTCCATATGAGGAGCCATGCACTGAAGTAGTTCCTCAACAAGTGATCCCTCCCCTTTCCAGAGGAGAGAAACTACTGCTTCAGGATTCAGCTTCTCTAGTGGGGGTGGAGCTTTCTTTGAGTCACCAAATACACATCTCATTACATACCTCACCTGTAATACGAATGACATTCAGAACAAGGCCAAGTGATCCCAAAGCTTAATCTATGCAAGAAATTGAGACATTAGGGCTTCAATTCATAACATTCAAAAGATCCGAAACAACGAACAACATTCTTAAAGCAGAAAGAAGATAGAAATCAAGTAATCACTCGTTTTTCCTTCAGTAAGTAGGTATCTTATTTGCTATTTAATAGATGGGAAGAGATTATCCAGAGTAATCATAGTCATCTTGATGACTTATGAAGCAGTAATTTGTGGAGGAAGCAGCAAAAATGTTGGAAGCAGGAATTGGAGAAGAATAGAGATTTGGGAGTGGGACCAATCTCCGTTTTCTTTTGCGAGAACAGCTCCATCTATCACTGCTCTAGCAAATTATAGCATGGATTCTAATATAACCTTCTAAAATGAAGCACGTGGGGGTTGGAGGAGAGAAGGAGGCCAGGGGGGTGGGGGGAGTTTTTTCCTCCCCCTTGATAAATAGAGTTCCCACGGAGTCGAACAAAACTTTCTTAAATTGGGTTATGGCATTTCAGGAAGACTCTTGCATGAGGTTGTATATGCCATTGTGTCTTTTGTTGTTTCAGCTCAGTAGATGGAGGATCTTTTATTTCACCAGGACCAAGCGGATTACTACATTTCCACAATCAATCTAGCTCATGGATAGATTAAGTTGCTCTTGTCCTCGCAATTCTCTGAATACATGATCCCTGACTGGACATCAGGCCCATGACCCAGACTTATTAGGAGTCCAAATTTGTTAGGAGTTATTTCCTTTCTTAATTTTATTTCTGTTTTAAGTTTTTAATTAATGGGGACAGATTAGACTTTTCCTACTTAATTAGGATTCCAGCCACTTAAATGATAAAAATAGAATTTTCTTTATTTTATTAAGTCCCTCTTCAGCTAGGGTGGGTTGGTACGATGGAATAAAGAGTCACAGCTTACTTTAGGAAATTTTTGTAGTTGGTTTCTATTTTAGGAGTTAAGAAAGACTTTCTTTACATATAGCATGTATTTGGATTTATTTACAGAGAAGTGAATGAATGAATAAAGAATTTTCATTTTTTTTAACAGAAACTCCTATAATTGGTCTGAAGCCAAAAAAGTGTGGTCTGAGCCCATTATTGCCTTGGAGTAATTCCTTGGTAAGTTAATTCTCCTTCTTACTCTTAATTGTCTTCTTCTTTATTTCTTCTCTCTCCTATACATTCTGTTTCTATTTCTATTTTCTAGTTTTCTTCAGCCAATCAATCCTCCAAAACCCTACCCTTGCTGTCCATATCCTTCTCTTTCATCTTCTTCTTCTCCTTCACTTTTTATTTTCTGGGTTCGATGTCTGAACCTAACTAGAAACCCAGCAGACCCAGTAACCCTTTCTGAAATTCCAATTCCAGCATTAAAAATCTAAGCGAATTGCAACTGAGATCCAATCAGAACAGGGAAACTTAGCTGCTGACCTTACTCTACCAATTAACCCTAATTTTCATCCTCAAAAGCATCATAAGCCATTAACCATAGGCTGAACCTTCTGCCGCCATTTTCCCAATCCAAATCATCCATATCTTGGCCAAACTTACCCTACCCCTTTTAAATCTACCAAACTACTCAGCCCTTAACCTTTTCCCTCTCGTCCTGCATCAGTGCTCCTAGGGCATCTTTCCCTTGTAATAGATTCATGAAATTGTTGCAAGCTAATTCCAATTATACAGTCAGCATGCAGTATATTTTTTCATAAATAATGTTTCTTATGTAACAACAAGAACAATATGGTATCTTCATGCAGGATACAATTTACTGGCATTATGCTATTCAAAAGTTGTCAATTGTTTCAGTCAAAGATATGTCAAAAAAATGTGGTCCAACCAATTTATATTGGATTTTATTGAAAATAACTAGGATTTATTAAAAACCATAATAAAAATTGTCACCTTGTCAAGAGTCACAGACAAATTCTGAAGCCTTTGGTTGTAGACACCCTCAGCCTGCCTCATGCAAGAAAATAAGAGATGAATATTCATTTAACCATAAATAAACTCACGTATACACCTACTACACACCCACATACACATACACGTGGCCACGCACATTCAAACAGTATAAAATTGCAGAAATCATCACCTGAACGTCAGCATCACTTTGCTCAACCTCAAGGCAAATATCCGAGAAAAATTTCCTCTTCTCCTCCATATTATACCTTAGAATCTCCTCGGGAAGCTTCGTCTTTTCGAAATTTATAAATCTCACCTTAATTAAAAATTTACGTCGATTGTGTCAGAAACCATACTGAAAATGTTAACTGACAGCTAACAATGAGAAGGCAAACTAATTTTGAAGAAGGAAAAAAAACTATGAGAGGCTAAACAAAGATACGCACCAGACGAGCTGAATATGCAATGAGCCAATCTGGCAAACCAGCAAGCAAACAACTGCCCAAACCAGCACTTCGCAGATCAACATAATCTTCTTCAGAAACAAAATTCAACTCACAAGCCTCTAGCATCAGCTGATGGCGGTTCAGCAAACCATGGCATTCCTTCAAGACCTGAAGGATGTTGGAACTCCAGTTAAAAAAAGAAATATAAATATAGCATCACAAGGAAACTGAATCAAAAGAGGGCAAATATTCAATTGATCGTCGCTTCCAACAACAGAATACTGGTCATGCATGCCTTTCAGACTTGGACTGTCTAGGCAGGGCAACAAAAGATCCCCCTTGAAACTGTTTATACTTTTATAGACTTCTGACAGATTATTTTTTCTCAATCTGTATTCTACTGCAAAGGATATTGATTCCATATCTATAACACCAAATTAAGTAATAGGGATGCTGCTGAGAAACATTGTTTCCGAGTTCGTACCTTTTGATAAGCCCCTTCACCAGTCAGATTCAAATAGCTTCCCCGGCAAACTTGGCTGCCACACAGACAAACAGATGCTTCATACTCCTCCTTACTCTGCAGCACAAATAATTAGCATTAATCATTGAGAAATCATCTTCATATGATGTAATGGAGGGTCACAGAGAGAGGATACACACCTCCGTTACCGAGTTGTAATCGAAAGTTATCTCTTCACCATATCCAATCGGCCTTACAGTATAGACTCCAATCTGGTACTGACCATTTACAGCAGTAACTCTGTTTCCATAAAGTGGATGGTTAAGTAGAGAATTTACAAATGATGACCATACAATTCATACCGATTTCACAAAAAATTACTAGATGTGAAATTACTAAATGTGATTGGGCAATTCCTCTACTCTCCTAGCAAGGGAAAGAAAGTCCAATTAATTAGTGGCTATATACGTGTGGTGTTTAGGTGATTGTTTAAATTAGAACCAAGAACCAAGAGTTAAATAAGAACTACAATGTCTTTTTATTTAATTGCTCAAAAATTGAATAACTTCATAATGAACTGCAGGTGTAAAGTGATCAAGGCCATCAACAAAAGATAGTTGGTCTCGCTGAGAATTAAACTCGACTGCAATATTACTAATTCTTTGTACTCTTCGATATTCTATGCACATCCCTCTCTCCCTTCCCCACATAGTCTTAGCTAGGAGAGACAGGCACCATGGAGTTTTAACACCAATCAAAGGTAATTGACAGCTATGCATATAGCTTATATTCCCATGTTTCATGATAGGACGAAACACATTGAAGTTGACTACCATTTTATTCATGAAAGGCTTCATCATAATATTAAAACTAAAGATCAATTGGCAGACTTGTATACTAAATTGTTGGGACGCGATAAGTTGACTTATATTTGCAACAAGCTGGGATTTTATGATATATATTCTCCAGCTTGAGGGAGAATGAGTTAAGTTCGACTCCTCCCACTTTCTCCATTCTTTTCTCTTCTCTAAACCATAATTCAATCTTCAACCTTTCCTATGAAACATCAAGGTGCAGCTGAGCACATCTGACACAGATCTCATACTTGGGGTTTGGAAATTTTGGGAAAAAATCATCAAAATTAGAAAAAATTGGGAAAATTTTGTCTGATGGTTAAGCTGGACTTGAACTCAAGACCTCAAAGTAGCTTTGCAATGTTTCAAACCAACTGAACTATGGAAAAATAAAAAATATATATATTTCAAACATTACACATTTATTATAAGTTCTCAATATATCTTTCAAGCAAAACATATCATTAAATATTTAACATGTACATGAATATAAACCATACTTCCCATTCTCACTAGTCACACCGTTGCCAGACCAAGAGGAGAGAGGAGGAGGAGAGGGTAGCAGAGAGAGGAGAGAGAGTTTTAGCGCTTAGGCTGAGAGAGAGGGGAAATCAAGTGTGTTTGTGTGTGTGTGTGTGTGTGTGTGAGAGAGAGAGAGGGAGTGAGATAGACATTTAGGATTTTTTTTTTTTTCGATTTTATATCATTTTTTAAAATAATTTAAGTGGAAACTTTTTAATAAAAAATATCGTGATGTAAGCAATGAAGGGAAAAGGCCGTGATTAACTTGCAACCTTTTCAGTAAGTCACTGAATTTGATGACAATGCTCATATCCATTTTTATTCATGTCAAAAGGTAACCAAATGGGATTGAAGGACCCCGGTAAAATGGGATAGAAACAACCAATGACAACAAAAGTAAACAACAATAAAACTTACTTTGCTTCGCAATTAGGCCGGCATGAGTGACAGATTCGGCTTGCATAGTTTGCCTTGTGCATGGCATCAACAACAACTAAGTCATACCCATTACGGTCACCCTGCCAAATAAGAAAAATAACTAAATGAATTCATAGACCTAGAGAAGCCAATGATCATACACCATACTCGTACACCTAATGAAAAAAAACCTTTGGTCTCTCCAAATATATGTTGTAGAACTCGGGAGCCGGATCTTTATTGTTTTTTTGCAAAGATCGAATTCCATCCTGCTTCTCAAACCATTTCCAGGCTGGATAAACCTAAACACATTGGAGAACCATGAAACATAAGTGTCAAAACTTTTTTTTATGATAAGTGTCAAAACAAAAGTCGTTATACCATACCTCTCCCAAGAACTCTACAACAAAATCGTCATCTCCAAAACCTTCTTCTTTGTTGCAAACAACTCCAAGCCCCTGATCACCACATTCCAGAAAGGTCAGTGTCGATAAAAGTGAAAGGAAAACAACCCACCCCATTTGAAAGACGGATGGAAAAAAGTCAATAGCGTGTGCAGGATAAGCATACCTTTCTGTAAGCAACATAATTGTCCTCAGGACGACTTCGCATTGCCTTCAAGATGCCCTGACACATTTTCATCATGCGTTTGTCACCACTTTCTTCATAAGTCCTTTGAATTTCTTCAACAACGGGCTGCAAAGTATACATCATAGGGGCATTTCCACTACCAGTAAAGTGCCTGACTTTCATATTCAATGTACGCAGAAGCACATCTTCGATAAACACATGCTTATCTAGGAGTGGCCAATCCAATTCTTCTGGCATGGAATCAAGGAGAAGATTATGTGTATAAGGATCTATACCATAGACTTCCTGTTCTAGGACCTCTTCTCCAAGCTGTTTTCTAGGTTTGTAGTCCTTCACTTCAGGGATTACCATATCCGACTCCTCAATGCCATCTTTCTGTGCATTGAGCTTCTCAACATAATCTTCAGGTAAAGAAACCCGCATCTTACGTTGCACTTCCTGCTCATCTGCTATGATAACATATCGATCAATGACTTCATACTTCCGGGTGACAGGAGGAACAAGGCTTGCTTTTGTCATGCGAGCACCCCATTCACGGTCTTCAGCCATAGATTCTAAAGAATCATCTTCCGTAAAGTATTCACCTCCTAAATCTTGCATTCCACCTTCTGACCGAAGTTCCAAGTCACTTTCTGTATCAGAGGCGGTAGTCTCGCCATCAACCCTACCATCTTCAGAAGACCGGTCAGGGTCATCAGATGTTTCACTTTCTGAACCTAAATGTTTCTTATTCAATTTGGATAATCGCCTTCTAATTTCCCTATCAGATGCATATTCTCCATAATCTCCACTACCGTTGACATAGGTGGTGCCATTACTCCTACTCAAGTATTTTCCTTCACTCATTATTTTATTATAGTGTTTATTTTTATATTTGGAGGCTGTTGAGCAAAACCCGGCTGGTGAATTGTCCTTTAACATCTTCATCATCTCATTTCTTTCATGGGAGGACTTAGAGTTCTCTTCCAAATTTGTGACAAGACGGATAAATAACATAACGATATGATTCATATCACCAGCATCACCCCGATTTTTAGCTCTGCATTGATGCAATATATGAAGTTACAAAAGGAAGGAAAGCATTAAAAAAGAAAAAGTAGCACAAAATAGTACAGAAAAACCATGGCAGCAACCACAAGTTGCAGAAACAATAGCATAGTTAGATAATATTTTTATGAGCAAGTTATAAAACTTGATATCTAGAAAATCATTATTAGAGCTTGGATATATAAAAAGAGAGCCAAAAAAAAAAGATCAGTCTCACTTCAATATAGTCAGTTCCAACATCTATAGAAAGAACCTCAAAAGCATCTTTTGCCATTTAATAGGGGACTTCTATTGTTATTTACTTCAAAAACATCAAATAGTAAAAGAAAGTTTACTTTATAGCATCCCGACACATTCGACTGATATCCTCCTTCACTGAGGTCAAGCCATGGCCCATATAATAACCATTTTTCATCCTATCTTCAATTTCTGCAACCTGAAAAGTTTAAATTTACAAAAACAAATTAAGATAAATACAAGAGTTCAAATGCTAAGTGTAGCAGAGTGCACTCTGTCATCATAAAGAAACTTAAAAGAGGTTACTCATACCTTGGGTACAAAGAAATTGAAGGTATTCTCCTTCATAATGTCCTTTAGACTGAAAGCAAGGAATTCTTCCATCCTCTTATATCCATTTTCTGATTTCCGGCGAAGCCACCGCCTCATGTGGGCATCCCTCGAAAGAAGAGATGAGGACTTTCTGGCATTAAGTAGCTTCGTACGTTTGTAAAAGCTTTGTCTGAGTGAACCACTAGCTGAAACTCTACCATCCAAAGCAGAATAATGATCAAGCGAATATCCCAGCTCACTGGACTCATCCAAATTACTACTCGAGCCCTTGGAAGCCTTAGAAAGTGTGAGACTTTTCTCTGTAATCTGTTTAAGGCTCCTTATCTTAGAATGTGAATCCCCAAAAGTCTTGGTCTCCCGCAAACTATGGCTATTTATCCACTTTACGTTCTGAAATTTGTGCGTCAACTCTCTAAACTGGCCGCAACCTCTGATATCTATAGATGACATACACGGGAACAAATGGAGAACTTCTGCAAGTGTGGTAGCACTAATATTGGTGCAGCCGATTAAGATGATTGACGTTATCTTTGTTTTATTATAACCATTCTGCAAGGCCAAATTAAGAGAAAGATTGAAGTTAGGGCTCAGGTGAATATCTTGATATCCAGTATAACTATAACCAACCAAAATGAGAACATACCATGATCTTCTGAAACATGGAATCAGTGCAGTTGGGGCCTTCAGCTGACAAGTCAACCTGTCTGGAAATATCTCTATAAAACTTGACCGCTTCATTCCAGTGCTTGCAAGTAGAGGCAGAGAAAACAAGGGACTTCATGTTGGCCCTCAGAAAGTAGAAAACTCGTGCTAGAATATGACCTTTCAGCAGACCCCAGCTTTCCATCTTGGATCCAGAACTCGTGCTATTTTCTTCGCCAAAAGAAGCATCACCGCATAAATCTTCAAAGGAGTAATCATCCTTTTGACCTGTCAGTAGACCATCTTCCAAGTAATCTTCTTGACTATCATCACCCAGCATACGAGCTCTTTTACCAGCACGAACGCGATCATCATCTGTTACGAGAAAAAAACACCACAAGAATACCTTTGTAAACATACAAAAGAGGAATCCTCAGAATGGGATTAGAGGATAAGTTCGAAAGAGAATTTCACATACCTGATTTTCGAAAATTGTGCATCAAGTCATGGGAGAGTAAAGAACTCTTTGTGATCGATGAAGTAATTGTGTGTTTCTCCAGCTCCTTCTTCGGCTGCTTTGCATTGATCCATGGATCCAAGACCTCATTTATAGCTGCAGCAAACTCCCTGCTCTTGTAAGATTTCATGACCAACTCATGCAGCTTACCTCGTGTATACCCAATGAATTGTGGATGAAAGCTGTGAAACGAATTAGTACCCGGGTTGACCGCACCAAGAGTACCAACCTCAGAGTGTGAGAGAGGAGCCGAAGATGAATCGGTGGCGGGACCCACTTTTTGTTCTTGTGCAGCAGTAGAACCCAGTCTAGCCGAGGTAACTGGAACCCAAATGTTATCGAATTTCCTAAAGACACTTGTATGCTTCTGGATGATACCTTTCTCAACTAAACCCTTAAGGTCGAAGAAAGATGAGGGTCCATGTTCATGGCCAGCCCCATCGAGGTAGTACCAATCACCCAAGTGTAACTGTAATTCATCTACCGTGCAAACATGGTCTTTTGGGGTGTTAATGGGTATTATACATTTTTGCATGCCCTGCAAGTCTTGGTCGCTAAACCTTTTGGATCGAGAAGCACCTTCTGCTAATGAAATCCTTCCATCAATACTTGAAGAGAACGACCGTGAAGATCTCGAAGAATGCCGTTCGTTTCCTCTAACTGACATCCGAGGCTCGGAAACAGTATGGGCATTGACCACGCACGCATTTATCCTGACCACTGGAAGTATGGTTCCTTTCATGCCCCTCGTAACGAGTGGTGGCTTGATTTGACTCTCTTCCGGCAAGGAAAAAGCCCAAGATGGTAATTCAAGCCTTCTGCTGCACGAAGGGTAGTACAATTCATCTTTCTTATGCCACCGAGGGTCTTCGTACCCAGACTTTGGCATCAGACAAAGTGGGTAACCATTGTTGAGAACAAGTTTCCTTTTAAAATATCTATCTTGAATGGCTTCATCATTCCTCCTCCAATCACTGCCTTTGCATGACCATTGGCCAGAAAATAAATCACTAACGTCACAATTGGGAAAGGCATAATCCTTATTACATGGCGCAATTGACTTGGATTCTGAAACTTCTTGTGATGTAACCTCCAAGGATCTACTCAACTCCTCATCTCTTCGATGACCATATGGCTCCCCAATACCTTGTCGAAATCTTGTGAAACCTGCACATGCACGAAAAATAGGTTATTCATCACGAGATAAAAACCAAATATGTGCATCATATTTTTAGGAACTAGCATGAAAATAGTTACATCCAGAGGATCAATGTATTACGAAAATGGAATTTGAAAAAATAAAATTTGTAGTATTTTGTATTATACAGTGCTATTAGATTAAATTAGTGCTTCAAATTTGAATATAAATTTTATTACTTATGTTATAAATATTAATATGGGAAAAATGATTCTTCCAGAGAAGTTTTCATTTCTCCAGAGAAATATTTTTCATTTAACGCTATAATTATAAAGTAAAATGAGATGTAAACGACAAATATTTTGTGCAAGAGGTGACAGTCTCTCTGAAAAAAATCAATTCCTTGGATCAAAAATAAAATAAAAAATAAAAAAACTTTGCAATATTAGCACCTTTGTTAGAATAAACATAATACAACAACCAAGGGTTCAAATTCTAACCAGAAAATACGAAACATAATGTTACTACACAAGATTTACATAATATTACATTCTAACAGAGGTATTTGACAACAAGACAGCACGAAATTTCAGGCTTCTTTGATCCGTTCTCACCATGGAGCATGCATCTGCTTCACCCAATAGGATAATCAAACAATACAATAGACTACTTTTCCAGACCATTTTATCAAAGATTCACAAAGAAAAGTTAATTGGATGGCCAGGTTCCCCAATGAGGGTGAACATTATGCTATCTGGTGAATGCTCCAATGCCCCTGTCCCCCACTGCGCATGTGGGAATGTGCACCACAACGACATCTCATAGAAGACAAAGCATGAAAATTCATAAAGTCTGCATGGTACTGCACAGACCTGGTATCAAACCCCATCTATACACTTACACCTATCAAAAAATTCATATCTGAATACATATGTAAGAATGCAATATTACATTATTCAATCAGTGTTCATAAAATTGCATGTAAAGGGCAATCCAATATAAGTGGAGTATCAATTCAAAACAGCTCACAGATGGCAACAGTCGTTCCAAATCAACAAACTGATGATAATAATTAAAAAGACAGCCAACGGCCAGGATTTACCTTCAGAACTACCCCATTTTTCCCATTCCATATGTTCAAACGTCATGTGCAAAACTTCTGCAGGATTACAGATATCCAGAAATCAGCAAGAGAGTCAATATCTAAACTGCAAAAAAAAAATAGAAAGAGAAAAAGGAAAGCATACCGCCAACAGTCTCAAGTTCCTTCCCCGGAATAACAGTGTGACCTTTTAACAAAGCTGCAACCCTTTCATCAATGTGGAGGTCTTCCAAGTTCCCCAATTCAACTGCATTGTCATTAGAGTGCAACAGCGGCTGCAACGAAGCAACAGATGATGGTTCCTCGTCAAGCTGATTACCAGATTGACTAGCATCCCCAACATCAGCCAACACATTTCCAGGAGCCTCGGGAGGACTCACTAGCTGAGTTACAGCATCCGAAACAATAGACTGCAAGTTCCCGGGAACCAATGGAGATGCAGCATTTTCGACAGTAACCCACCAGTTACTCGCTGAGTGCTTTACCAAATGATCTGACAATAGAATTCCTTCATCAACAAGCCTCTTAAGGTCACACAATTTAGAAGGACCTTGTTCCATACCAAAATGATCTAAATAAAACCACGTTCCCGACGTAGAATCAGACACAAATGGGACATGTGGTGGTGTGTCAGATATATCCATATCCTCTTCCATTGACAGCAGTTCTTCAGGGGCTCCATTAACTGAAGAAGGAGGTTCTTTGCAATCAACATTCAAATTTTGTGACTTTTCTTCTTTGAGTGCCTGATCATCGGTGTTACTTTCAAAAGAACCACCACCATTATCTAGGGGTTGTCTAGTTGAGGAATGCCTATGAGAATCTTTTCCATTAGAATCCCTCCATCCATGCTTTTCTCCACTCTTTCGACTACTTGTTTCCCGATAATCATGGGGCCGCCCCCGATCAAGTGGGGACCTCTCTGAGTAACCTGGGGTCCGGTCCCGGCGATCATGATGCCGAGCTCGAAAATGTGGGGACCGCTCGCGAGGAACAGGACTTCGGTTCCGGTGATCATGGTGACGGGCATCGCGGGCCCGATCATGTGGGGACCTATCTGAATGGGCCGGGCTTCGGCCCCGATAGTCATGAAAACGGGCCCGATCATGTGGGGACTGCTGCTCATGATAACCTGGGCTTCGGCCATGTCTATCATGCATTCCTCCTCTAGAAGAAAGAGAAGAATCATAATGCCTTGAAGCATACCTACTGGAGGAAGAAGCCCGAACCGAAGAAGAAGAGTGTTTGTAAGACCTCTCTACTGATGAACGTGAATAGTGCTTCTCCGAGTACCCGGAACGGTTAATATCATCAGAAATCCTACGGGATTTTGAACTGGGATGATCACTGAAATCACCATGGAATCTACGGCTGCTACTCTCGGATTCCGTACCATGCCGTTTAAGCCAACTACCTGACGAGTACTCTTTTCGATAACTCTTCCCATCGCTTCCATCATCAAGAATTTTCGATGCGATCTTTGAATCCCTCTCGTTGTTGGGATCCCACCTCAAAGACCTCTTTCTCCATTCACTCCCACCACTTCTACTGAATTCTTTTCTCTGAGAAGCGTCCTCGTCCGAAAACTTTGTTAAAGGTGGTGTGCGCTCTTGCTCACATTTCCATCCTTTCTTACCAAACTCATCCTTCTCTACTTCTCGTTTCCTTGCCTTTGTGAAACCAAATTCATCCTTCACAACTTGACCACCCCTTCGCCATTTATCTGGGATGAACTCTCCTTTCTCTAATTCATCTTTTCGTCCTCTCCCAATACCTAACTTGGACTTCTCGACATCCCCTCTTCGCCATTTCTCGTGAAAATATTCACCTTTCTCTACTTCACTTTTCCGCAACTTTGGTCGAATGAACTCCCCATTCTCCAATTCTCCCTTTGAGTCCTTCCCCGAACCCAATTCTCCTTCTTCGATTTCATCTTTCCGCGATTTTTCCGATACAATCTCTCCTTTCTCGGCTACTTCTCCTTTCTTCACTCTCTCCAAATCGAATTCCTCCTTCTCCAACTCCCCTTTACGTGCTTTCTCCGAACAAAAATCTTCTTTATCTACTTTCATTTCCTTCTCATGGTTTCGCTGAAGCTGAGATTCTGAAAACTGGATTGACTTTGAAGTAAAACCACCATTGCCGCCTCTGCAGTACGTATCTGAAATCGGAAATCTTTCCATAACATGCTGCGAAGGCACACAGGCGACTCCGCCATCGCCCATGGAAATCCAAAACTGCAAAAAAGAACCCTAATTCTCCCCTTCCCTGGGGCTATCGATGCTCATACTGCAATTTCTTCAGCCGGATCAATCCAACCACCAAACTCGAAACCCTAATTTCCACCAAAACATAACCATAAACCAAATCAAAATTAAACCTTAAGCAATGTAGGGTTTCAGAAAAAACAAGAAACATAGAAGCTTAGAAACACGATTCAACGAAACAAGAAAACGATAAGTTTAAAAATCGAAACTTTTAGTTTCCAATCTAAAATCAGAAAAAACTAATCCAAATCAAACCTGGAATTTTTTTTTTTTAAACTCACAACGACAATCGAAGAGCCCGCTTAAACGGATCTGAGAAAAGGCTTCAGAAGCTTCAACTACAAATCACAAACAGACACAAACTCGCTTGCGTACGGATCAAGAGATTCCATGGAAGAACTCGAACGAATCTCTGTATCTCCTTCAACACTTCTCAATCTTTCTCTCTTTCCTTCTCTCTCTCGCGCGTTCGTTCTCTGTAGTTGTCGCTGAGAGACGAAATCTTTCGTTTCTTTCCTTTTTCTTTCTCTTTCACCCTTTACCCTCACGTATTTATATTCTCGTCCTCGAAATATAGAAATACTATCGAAAGTCATGTATACGTAGAAGGAACGTATATGAAATCGTAAAATTTTGTAAAATATACGGTTCGGTCAGCGGGCAGAGGAAAGATGTCTTGCTCTACGGATCTTGTGTGTCCTTGAGATGCAATGTCTACGAGGAGGTTATTTTTTGTTAAATACGAAAACGTTGTAATGTCGTATATGTAGTTTATTGGTTGGAGAAAAGGGTGTTTTCGTCATTTCAAAGGTCATTGAGCTGGGGATGTTGTGGACTTGTATAATATATTGGTTGGTGAGCCCAAGTACTTGGAGTTTCAACGCCTTCTCCTCCAATGGTCCAATTGCTCTCTCCCTCTCTTTCCTTTCCAAGAATGCATGGTACACTACTATTTGTAGATTTTTTTAAATTTCAAATAGAAGGTAGAGGAGGTAGTCTACACTCACAAAAATAATTAAAAATATTTTAAAACTATTAAGGGAAAGACCAATGAAAAAAATTGTAATCGCGAAAGGAGATGGCAAAGGAAAGTACGAAGAAATGAATGACGAAGACGACGGAGAAAATATGTTGGAGGCGACATTATCAACTATTAGGACTATGTGATTGTTTCACATAGTTGGTTGAGAGTCTCGCATTGGGATAGAGATGCTCGTCGAACCATCGTTTCTATGTAAACTATTCATTCATATTTTTATGGTGTGGTAATATTATAACTCAAAATTTATGCGCCTCTGATATATAGGTAATGTGGATACATATCAAGTGACTATGTTAAAATAAAAGCCAAACCTTAATGGGACATTTTGATTTGAGAGACTCAAAGACAAAGGGTCCAAAAAATAAAAACACAAGCAGCCAACTGAAAAAGATGAAAGAAACTCGCTCTAAAACATATGTTGATAATGCATTATCCATATTATGTAGCGAGAAGACACTAAATACACATAAAATTCAAGAAGTAAATGGTGATAACACATTAAACGAGCAACTACCCGCAAAACTTCATGAACGTATGGTAAAATGATATTAAATGACTATGAACAGCTTATGAAACTTAAAAGAACGATAACTATCTATCAATTTAGATAAGAAGACATTAAACGGTGGATCTCATTCCGACCAACTATAGTTGTGGGGTCTACACTATCATATTTTATTGTCTTTCCTTTTCATTCCCCTTTAATTTTATTATCTTTCCTCTCCTGTACCCCCCATGCCTTTCAAAAGGATTGCAATTTAAAATAGCGTCCAGTTCTTATAGGAACAAGCAATGTCTATGTGCCACTTTTTGGTTGGGGATAAAACACATTGGGTTGTGAGATATATAGAAAACAACTTGTTTAAGAACCCAATGTGTTTTAATGTCCAACCAAAAAGTATCACATAGACACCGTCTTGTTGCTATATGAACGGGCACCGTTTTGGATCTTAATCTCTTTTAATAATATCCCCTCTAACTTTATTATCTTTCATTTTTTATTATATTGGCAAATATTGATATATAAATAAAAAGGATGATCACTTACATAATTGAATTTTTTTATATTTAAACTCGGAGTATTTTTAGTAGGTACTTTATTAGTGCGAGAACTACTTACCAAATCTAAAGGGGGAGGAAGTCAACATGCAATTGTTTGTAGCCAAAATCTCGAGGTGTGTGGTTAATCAATAATTTCCTCTTTGTCTACTATATATTTATCAAGTGCATAGCTCTTGTGATTTTGGGTCTATTTTTCACAATTAAAAAAAATCTTATAACTTAGGTTATAAATTATAGAAATGCCATATAAACAAGGCTAATAATATAGTTTTTCGTTGGGATGCACAAAGACTAAAAGATCATTCAAAGTTGTACAACCTATCATGATCTTAGCATCATAAAAAAATAAAATTAAAAACCAAGCTATTAAACTTATATCTAATTTGGTGATTATTGGGGAAACAAAGAGTCCTAAATGGATATATCAACACAATAAAGGACATGTATACAGGGGTATCAATGGATAATCGAAAAGTCAAATCCCAAAATAGTAGATTTGAATTCAAATTATTATTTATATTCAAATGCTTTTCAGATATTAATACATCTTAAATGTAATATCCGATCCAAATTATAAAATATGATTAAAAAAGTGTTTTACAAAATTTTGAAATATCCCTCGATCTCTCCTTTTGCAATCTTAACTTTTCATACCTCGATTTAGAGCTTGCAAACTCAATGGCCATCTTCTTCATTGTCAAGGTAAATCCTTCTCTTTCATCTACTTAAAGGACCTTGGCGGAGGGACTTTTTTTCTTAATAGTCCATAAGTTTGTGATGATTTCTTAATAGTCCATTTAGCAAACTTTTATCTTTATTAACAGTCCTTGGATTTCATTTCCCACATTTTTCGCAATTGAATGTCATAATCATTCAAATTCATCATTTTCATAAATATTAAATTTTAAAAAAAATGAATTTTTGGCATCTCAATCGAGTTTTGGAGGCTCAATTCCATCAAAAATGATTTAAGAAGGAAGAAAAAGTCATTTTCAATGGGAGTTTTCAAACATTTTGAAAATGTATGTAAAAAATTAGGGTTTTTTTTTTCACTTTTTTCTTTTTAGCTTTTGGATGAAAATTGATCAAGAATGATTTTTTTGGGTTGAAATCATTTAAACAAGTCATTATCTCAAGTTTTTTGTTGATCTTTTCATATATTTTGGTTAAAAAAAAAACTCAAAAATTGAAAATGGGTGGATTGTAACAATGTTAATAGTGGTGAGTTCGACAATAAAAATTGTAAACTCGACACTAAATAAAAAATGTAGAGTTTGACAGTAATAAAAAGTGGTGAAGTCGATAATAAATAAAAAAACGGTGAGTTCGTCGGTAACAAGGGACCATTACGAAAGAAAAAATTTACTAAATGTCCTATCAAGCTACCATGCAAAATTTAGGGACTATTTAGAATGAGATCCCTCTGCAAGGGTCCTTTAAGTAATTTTTCCAAAAATCTTTGATTTTTCTCTCATACTCTATCACCTTCAATCTCTTTAACCTTTATGAAGTAGTTGCTTATGTTCAATAGTAAGTCCTTGATGTATATTATATGTTAATGAAGTAGTATTAGTTGATGAGATAATAAAGGAAAGCAATGTAGTACGAATAGTATGGAGAGATACATTAGAATCCAAAGGATGTAGGATAGTAGAACCAATGCTAAGTATTCGAGGTGTACATTTAGCATTGACACCCATGAAGATGAATTCACATATCCACTTAAAGTTGAAGGTCCAGTAATATCTTGACCATCTTCGTTATTTTTGATATATTATATGAGTCGTGATTTTTTGACACACGTCCCTATACGTTCCTGACGTGGCATGGGTTAGAACCATATATTTTTTTACCTTGGGCCGGAATACACAACTTTACACGAGTAGTGATTTTTTGACACACATCCCTATACGCTCCTTAACGTGGCATGGGTTAAAACCATATATTTTTTCCCCTGGGCCGGAATACACAACTTTACATCCCAAAAATATGTACAATTTTGTATCCCGAGAAAAATAATCTATGGTACTAGCACATGCCACGTTGGGGGCATGTGTTAGAGGAGGGCGTCAAAAAAATCATTATTTATATTTTGAGGACTAAGAGATTGAGGAAGGTTTTACCCATAAAATTAGATTTGCATGGTTAAAATAGATGTGCGGTTTTGGAGTATTATTAACATATGCATACAACTTAAACTAAAACATTTTATAAGATGGAAGCAATACCAACTATGCTTAAGGTTGGGTAGTCAAGAAGCATCAAGTTAATAGATTGAAAACATAATAGAAATAAAAGAGTCATGCTTGGGTGACATAGGATTTATTGTGATTCTCACAAGTCTGACATGGACATGCATACATAACCGTAGATGGTTTTTACTCGTATTGCAAGGAAACACATCTATGGTTATATGCACATCCCATGTCAAACTTGTGAGAATCACACTAACTACTTTTTGTCATTTCAACATTTTCCGAGATAAAATGATGAGTGGAAATACTAGGATGGATGAAATGAGACAATAAGAAAATTAGGAAGGATTGCTTATTAATATCTATGAATATTGCTGAAATGACCTCAAGATTGTACCTCACATTGCACTTTTCTGATGTAATTGTGTGTAAGAGCCATAAATACTTTCATCGAGATATGAGTGAAAAAGCATTTATCGTTCTTACACACTTCCACATCAGGAAAGTATGATGTGAGGTAGAATCTTGATGTCACTCTAGCACGACTCTCTCTCTCTCTCTCTCTCTCTCTCTCTCTCTCTCTATATATATATATATATATATATATAAATCTTTTTTAATAAAGTAAGTTAATCTAATCAAATTGAATTAATGACAATGGTCCCAAGGGTATTAATGGGTGCCCATTATTTAGAATAGAACTAAAACCAAATTCGAAAATCCCAATTTCTAATCCTTATTTTCAATATTTGATTAGAGTCAAGTCTAAAGGATTGTGATTGAATAGGAACTAGAATTGATTGATTTTACCTGATGGATACCCGTGGGTATTTAGAACCATTTTTTTAATATTACAAATGGTTGAAAGTTTTTGTACATTTTAAAGTTAGTAGAGATCATGTACAATTTTTCATATTTTCACAAATTATGTATTGTAATTTGAAATGTCCATCTTTCCTATAAGTTTATTACTTCTAAAGATGAATTTTAATTTTTTGAAAAAAACAAAAGTTAACTCATATATTTATTAGAATAATTTATAATTATGTTGATGCTTTTATAGATAATGAGTAACACTATTGAAAGATTTTTTTTTTCAAAATAATAAATAATATTTTATGTCTTTTATTGTGAAAAAAAAAATTCATATAAAAAAATAATGATATCATCACTTGAGTTTTTATTTTTTATTTTTTTATTTTTTATAGGAAAAAACATCCATCTATCAAGAATTGAGATTGATGAGTACATGCGTTTTTGGCAATTCCAATCTATAATTTTAGAAGCGCTATGATAATCTAACTCAAAGGTACGTACTCGATCTATACACGGTTGATATAGCAAGCGCATGGAGTCATAGACATTTTTCTTCAGGATATATAAGGAAAAATATTTAAGGTTCTATGCACTTGCCATGTCAACCGCATATAAACCGTGTATGTTTTAGAAAGTCATTTAGAATTGGAACCAGAATTGACAAGAACTAGAACAAACAAAATAAAAAATGATGATTCATGCTAGGACTTAAAACTAGTTGGGTTCAGGTTGGATGTGAGTAAGTTCATATCCATATCCAAAATCTTATCTAAATTCACATATGGATCTGAATCCAACTTGAATCACACTAGTTAATATCATATTCAAATCATTTTTTAAATGTGATTAAATGATTACTTGAACTTGAGATCTCTCTCATTTTGAAGAAAAACCTTGACCATTACACCTAACTATTATTTGTTGATGAAAGATAACTTAAAAAATATAATAATATAAATTGCAAAGTAATATATCATTCAGATCGTGACGGATATAAGGATGAAATCGTGTTTAACCCATATTCAACTCGATTTAAGGGGCATCAACCTATATCCAAATCAGATTTTAATTTTGATATACTTAGTGAAACCAAACCTGTTAAATTTAGGTTCGGATGATTCGAATATTAAAAAAAAATCCGTACCATTTTAAACCTTAACTCATGCTCCAGAAACTTTAGGGTTGTAACAACACCCCCTACACATCGACCCGTCGACATCCTAAGGTCCCACCAATTTGATAGATTGCTCTAAAAGGGGGCGATTCTTAAAGCATCAAGAGACAGTGGTGCTTAAGGTGAGATGGTCTGGCGGGAGTTTTTAAGTACCAATATCATTTCATGTTTTTGTTTCCGCGCTTTTTGTACTTTTGATTTTGGATCTTGTGAGATCCACTCTCTCCTTCTGTACACTCAGCGAAGCCAAAAGTAAGAGAGAGATAATGAGAGAGAGAAGATCTGTCATGACTTTGAAAGACTTTCATGGTGGTTCCATCTATATTTTTACTGAATTTTTTGTATCCAAACCCTAGATCTGAACATTGAATCATTGTTATATACTCTGTTTGATTTAATGCACTTTTATTGCTTTTCGTTTTTATTAATTTGGAGTTTGATATTCTAAAATATTAGATCTATGGAATATGGATTGAGAAAATAGTTGATCACTAGATGTAAACTCTATTAGGTTTTCAGCATTGTAAGGCCTTCAAATCTCTCTGGTTTCGATCGACAGTTAGGGAACCCTTCATATAGGAAGATCAGGTCATTGTTTGGACCACGATTTTCTTGTGTGATCGTAATTTTGATGGATGGATCTCTATTTCTTTCGCATTCTGCACACATTGCCTGGAATTTCGATGAGTGATTTCTGTTCCAAGAATCAAAATGCATATAATGTGTGAATCCAATGAATGAGGAAGCAAGTTTCAGTATGCTGAGAGGGGTTGGATTGATCAAAATGGGCACATTATGGTGGAAAGAAGTTCTTGGGTTGTGAGGTGGAAACTTATTTTCATTCTTTCTTGCAAAGCAATTTGGGGTCTAAAGATCCTTCCAAGATATCGTTCTTCATTCGGTCAGCTTCTCTTGGAAAAATCCCTATAATGGACTAGATCATAGAATGGGGTAATTTCTGTTAACTTTTTGTTCTCTTTGCAAATTATGGGGGCTTCTGCCAACCCAATATGTATCCATTGTTCTTTTGCAAGAGAGGAATTCCATGGTGCTTTCTTTCTTCACTTTTATCTTGTTTTAGAGCTGGCAGATAAAAGCAATCCTTTGCTCTTTAATCGTATTTGTGATGTGTTGGGGTATTTGGATGGAACAGAATTGCAGGATCTTTGAAGGGACGGAGCAAGTCCTTCTCGAGGTTATCTTGTCCATAGTTGGGCTTTTATTCTGTTGGAGTAAAGTTTTCAAAGAGTTTAAGGGGCTGTTTCTGTTATGGTTTGTGGAGTCTGATGCTATTGGTCAACAAGGTGTACTATGCACCATTTAACACAATACTCGCTCGTCGAGCTATGTTTTCCTTTCGGTATATATTTCTCTTTTCGGTGAAAGGGTGTAATCTGTAACTGTGACTTTTCTCTTCTTAGTGCAATGGGCGTTATCCATGACTTTTCTCTTTGTGTGTGCTTGTGTGTGATTGCAGCTTGTTTCTTTTTTTCTGGTTCTCCATTGTTTCTGCTTTTCTTAACAGCTTCTGGAGGACTTTTGGTCTAAATGAGGTTCATCTTGTACATCATTTGTATTTATCTTGGCCGCCTATCTCTTTTAGCTTTCTAATAAATCTGTTTACCTGTCAAAAAGAGAAAATAAAAGAAGATAAATGGAAACATATTCATTGTACCCAGAAGAGAAATAGTGCGACTCACCAATTGATGGGGTTCAGTCAGCTTTCACTAATGCTTGATAGAGTCAGTCCCATTGAAAGCGCATCGATATCTTCAGAAGTATCGGAGAGGCCTAAGTCGAAGCTTCTTCCAAGATTGAAGCTATTAGAGAGCTCAGAACCACTTGTCGTGGATCAAGCAGGTAGGACATTGATTATTTGATGATGCTTTCTTGAAGTTTTATGTGGGTTGATGTACTTAATGTTAGACATTTGAGATTCAGGGAAATACCAACAGCCCTCTATTTATGGTCATGTAGATGCTTTTAACCAGTTATAAGGAGAAATGCAAGTCCTCCAAAACCAACTTGTCTTGAGGTTAGGACTTTGGAGTCTGGTAGTGGGTTGGATCAAATCGAATTTGAAGCCCTGCTGCCAGACTCTTCAATAATTGGAAGAAAATGTTGAAAGAAGAAGCTCAGTAAGCTTGTATCAGAGCTCTTTGCCAATGTAAATTATTCTAAGGGATTTAATGAATTTTACTATATGCTTGGAGTTTATTGTTTCCACTTTTTCTTGTAGTTTAAGGTCTGGGAACCACAATTGAATGATGGTTTGGAGTAATTTTTTTTAAACATAATTTTATTAAAGAAAATCATGGAGGTATGGGAGACCTCCAAAGAAAGAAAGACAACAATCACAAGCTACCAGCCCCAATGCAAACCAAATCTCAATAAAATAAGTGATCCTCAAAAAACATCCCCTTAAATTCCTTAAAAGCTTTGCACTAAAAGAACAAGAAGCCAAAGATACCAATAAAAACCTTCTGGAAGAGTGACCCTTTCATTCAAGTAGGCAGATATTCCTTTCAATCCAAAACCCTCAACAAACAAACCTCCACAGAACCCTTCTCTAGAAGCAAAGGCCAAAATCTGCCAGTTTTGAAACTACGTTTAGTACAGGGGAAACAAAAATCAGGTTTGTGGTTGGTTGTCTGACGAAAATTTGTTATTCAACATGAATGCATAAATTGTAAAAAATGAGTTCATATAGGAAATGATGAAAAGTTGTCTTGGCTATCTTAGTTTTAATGTCCTTATTTTGATGCTTCTTTGTCTCTCTAAATTTCCAAATTCATTTTGTTCTCTGGTGGTGTAAATGTGTGAGTTCTTACATTATTCTTGGCCGTGGAAAGTTTTTCCATTGGAAATCCAGTAAAATATGGATGTTACAAAATACAAATTGTTGCCTATAAAAAAGTATAAATTACTTTATTGAATGATTGAGTTTTAAGCTGTAAATTAAGAGGTTATCACTTTGATGGGAAAGTTTATTGGTCCTTATGTCTTCTTGCTCTGTGGCTGTTCTTCTCTAATGACTCTTCTGATGAACAAAATATTGACCAATGTTAGCAAACCATGTTCTTGTAACTTGTTTATCCCTCAACATTCTTGATCGATTTGATTAATATCCATTATCCAAGTTCATATTCAAAAAATCCTCAACGTCTAGTTGCCCCAGAGATCAACATTTCCTTGAACTTCGTAAAATGGACAATAACAGATACTCTTGGTCAAGTTCTTTCAGCCTATCCAATTAAGAAAGTCTTTCTAGTTATTGCTGCAAAGAGAACTGTACAGACTGTAGGCTTCTGTTGGAAATGACACAGGTTAGGTAGCTGGTAAACATGTAGGGGTTTATTATCGGACATGTTTAGAATTGGAATTTCCCCACATTTTAGAGATTTAGAAGTTGTGCCCTCCGACATAATGATTTCCAATCTTAGGGGAAAATACGTTTAGTCCCGAGTAAAATGTGCAAGTGAAACAAATGACCTATTTTGTTTGCCAGAGAAGATTCTCCAAGAGATTTGCTAGTTATGGTTTCATTCTCAGTTTCAGCTGGTTTTAGAACTGAAATTTTAGCTTTACGATGTTGCATATTTTCTCAGGTTGTTGAGGAGTGAGGTTGATGATGATGCCATCAACAACCTTGACTTAAGGCAACCATCTAACAGGTACTTCCTTGCATGACTCTGGATTTCTCTCTATGGCATTTGTATTTCTGAAACCTATCGATTATGTGGATTGATCAAGACCTCAAGATATCACAAGCAATGTTTTTTTTTTTTTTTAAACTTTTTCTTCATATTGGTTAAAAGCAGCCTAAAACATTGTCACCCATTGGCATGCGAACTATGGGAAAATGGCTTTTCTTTGGAGCTTAGCCAAGCATTTTCAAGGCCAGTCTCTGCTGTGAAGACGTGCTGGCAAATTAATGCTGAATATCTCGTCTGCTGTTGCTCAATGCCAGCCAAGAGAAGCTGAGGGACAATATTTCCAAACACGGTCAAAAAGGTATTGTGTGGGTAAAAAGTGGTAGAAGACACGTGGTGTAAATAAGACAAATATCAATGATTGATCACACGACAAATTCAATGCGTATCTTGAGGCATCAATTGATATATTTTGAATTAAATTTTATTTGGTTAAGATTGTAATCTTATCCAGGAATAGAAAGTCTCATAATTGACTAGAGCGTATCTATTTCTAAATAAGGATGGATTTGAGGAGAGAATCCCGAAATGTTTGCCATTCCTTTTTAGGATTTTCTATTTCCCAGAAAGAATTGTGTCAATCCTATTTGAATTATTGTGGAATGTTTTGTTTTTTTTTTGCATGGCTCTTTTTATGTATTTTGCAGGCTTATAGGCCCTTAAACAACATCAATGTTTGACACAAGTGGGGATTCTAACAACCTGACCCAATGTCATCCATCCCCTCAACCACATTTAATTATTCTTTCTCACTTTCTATTCATTCTATACTTACCAAGTTTCTTTAAAATAGAGATTCCACTCTTCATTACAGAAGGACAAGAACATGAAAAAACTTTCATTCCCTCGATCTTCCATTGATGAATCTTTATCTATATTAAAGAGTGGGCATCTACACAAGTCGCCTAGAGATACAATTTGGACTGTAGAATGGTGAGGGATTGGATCCAACTCCACCAATTGAGATAAAAAAAGGAGTATTAAATGAGATTATCACTGATCGGGTAAGATCTTTGACAAAGTAAGGATTCACTCAAGAACGTCTCTAATATAAATCGAGCAAGCACATCAGGACCAATCGAGCTATGCACAGTCAAGAAGAGGTATATTTTTGGGTAGGGGTGGAGTCAGGATTTTTTTGTAGTGGGGGCAAATTATGGTTAGTTGTATAGTTGAAGAACTTTCAGATGAATGATTTTAGGGAGAAATTCAGAGGATTTGGTTAAAAGTTGAAGAAATGATATTTAGATTATTTCCAATTATTATATGAAAAGAACCGATTAAGAGGCAATGTCATCAACAAAAAATTGAAAGGGGGGGGGGTTTTGGTTTTGTAATTACCCCCACCAGCTACTTACTAACTTCCACCCTGGTTCTTGGAAGTTGTGAGGCTGAAAGAAAGCATTGTGTCACAGACCTAGCCCCGTGTGACACTCAAGCTAAAGTCAGCCTTACCCACGTGTCCTAAGGGTCACCGCAACTCACTTAGGCACACATACTCAAAAGAATTCTCACACACAATTGTGTATAACTCGGAAGGGATGGGCTATGGTCGAGATGATTCAAAGGACATTCTATTAACGAAGGGCACGAGATCTAAATAAGACTCCAAGGAGGGGATCCCTACTGATCTCCTCCATTTGGTTGTAACAGGGATATCAAATGAAAATCAAATTGTGCACTCTCTAAATTTAAGTTGATAATCGGCTAAATTGATTACTGACTTCAACATCAGAATGAAATAATAGGTCTTTATCAAACTGAATAAGAAAATTAAAAGAGTTATCTTGGATATGATCTTCCACACCACAAATCTCGAGACCATCAATAATTTTGCTCCACAATAAATACTACTTTTGCTCAATATTAACAACCATAATATTTCTATACAATATATAATTATATAGAAATAAATAATATACAAATTGAGATAAACGGCGAGATCAAAATATAAATGACGTCGGAGAGAACACAGGAATGACCGCCGGAACAGAAGTTCGCCTGAAAATTAAAACAAAAAAAAAAAAACCCAATTCAGTCCCACGTTATGAAAGAGAGGGTATGTGCAGTGAGGGCATTTTAGTCACAATGTGAATTAACATATTTCACAGGTCATTCGTCAAACAAAAGAAGGTTGTTTTGGTAATTTCATATAAATAAATGTAGAGGTGAAGATGATTAGAGAGAGACCCAGTCTTATCTCCTCGTACCAATTTCACTCCCATCACCTGAAAAAGTCCTCTTTGGGCTCCATATATTATTTTACTAAAAAAAATCATTAATTAAAAAATAAAATAATATTTTATTCTTCTTCTTCTTCTTCTTCTTTTCTTTTCTTCTTCGTGAGTTAGATTAAAATAGGATTTTTAAAAGTATGAAACAATATTGCCTCATGATTGCACACGTACATAAGACACAATAGCATGTTCAGGGGTATTTTCGTCATCTAAATATTTCAGCCATTACTAGCTTCTAAGGAAAAAAAAAAAAAAAGAGAATTTTCACCAAATTATTCAAAAAAATAGTTTTATTTATTTATTTATTACCGATATTCATTGTCGTTATGGTCCCAAACGCGATCCCTAACCCTCGATCTGTCCTTTGCCGCGACTTTCTTCCCAGATCTGACCGTCCGATCCATTTTTCCACCCACAATAGAGACAACGTTTTCCTCGGAAATCGCACAAAGAGATGGTCGCCACTGAGTCGAAGACATCGAGTTTGATCTCTTCCCGCGTTTCCTACATGGTGAAGGATCGCTCCCGACATAGAATCGAGGCATTAGGTATCGCGATTCCTCTATGCGAGGAGGAATCGTTGGAACCGTCTCACGTTCTATGGATCCACAACAAGAAACTAATTCCAAGAAGAATTTCATACTCGCAAGTGAAGAAGATTCTTCTGATTCTAATCACAACGTTCTCCATCTCTGAAACACAACAGAAAGAAACTCATTCTCTCTCTCTCTCTCTCTCTCGTTATCTGCTTTTGGACGATTCTTTGAGTCCAGTATTTATAGATTCATTAGTTTTACTCCTTTTCTTTAGGGAAATTCTATAGCCACACCAACCTTTTTAGGACGTCCGAAGACGCTGAAATCAATCACTTATTTACATATGAATTGGTGTGTTATAAGCAATAGTTAGTATATTACTAGTAAAACTCTCTCTCTTTAGTTGATTCGTCGTTATCCGAACTTTTATGTTTTTATAAAACTGATTAAATATGTGTTTCTTTATAATTACTCATGCGCCCTTGTTTGGGATTATTTATAGAGGGTATTTTAGTCATTTAAGATAAACTGTTGCATAATACACTAACGTTGGATCATAATGGTGTGTGTCCCACTCTTGATGATATCAGTGCTTGATGGGCCCACATAAATCTGACATTTGATTTTGGGATTTCTTTTTTTATTGTGAGATATGTGAAGTAGTTGCCAAAACGTGCCCAAATGTCCGTGGAAGGTCCTTTAATAGATTCCATAAAATAATTTTTTTTAAAAAAAATAATTTTTTAAGGTTTGACAGTTGGCCTCCAAAGTTTAACGTTAAAAAAGATTCTAAATAAAGGAAAAAATCTGCCGACAAAGTTTGTTACACGGCAGACATCTATTAAAGATTCTTACCTGGATGAAGGCAAAATTGAACCAACATAAAAATTGATAAAACAATTGTGTCCACTAATTAATATTGGTGGGGTTTTGTTAACACGTGTGATGTGCCCTCAAAATTTAAATACACCTCAAAGAAAAGTTTTTATACCTAAAATATCCTAAAAGAAAATTCTACCAAAATTACTCTAAAAAATTTATTAGCAAAGTGCATTTAATGCATCTTAACATATGCCCTTAGAACACACTAGTAAAAAAAAGTGATACTATCACATTATTATGTTATGTGATAAGTTTAGAGGTCTAATTCAATGAATTGATAATGAGTTGAGAGGTCCAAGAGCTTATAAGGAGAAGAATAAGGCAATGAGTATTCGAAGTGGGACTAAACTCTACATTTCCCGCACGTTTGAGTTGAATTACAACAAAACACGTGGAGATATGAATTAAGTGACATTGAAGAGAGAAAAACTCGCTCTAATACGATGATAAGGTTGGGGGTCCAACTCAGAACTAATTGACAACAAGTGGAGATGCCTACAAACTTTTAAAGAGAAAGACAAGATAATGAATGTCTGATGTGAGGCTAAACTCAACATTATTAAAAGTCTTGTTAAAGTGCAATAAATACATATTGAAAATTGAATTTTATATCGAAAATCCCTTTAAAAAATTATTTTTTACTAAAATATTCTTAGATTCCAATTACCAAAGTCTATTTATTGCACTTTACGTGTGCTCTTAGAGCACATGGTAGGGGTGGAGCCAGAATTTTGGCCATGTAAAAGCAACCAAGAGTAGAATTTTTTGTTTGAAGACAACTAAGAGTGGAATTTCTTTTTTTTGTGGGGGACAATAATGACATTTTTTTTTATTGGTAGAAAAAGATGGTTAATTTCCTTTTATAGCCCTATTATGGATAACAAAAAATGATCACAATTTTGTTAATAATAATCAAAGAGTCCAAATTATATGCACTTAGGGTGCCAGGGTGGATGATTGATACCCTCCTCATAGGCTCCCATACCTCAACACATGCCACGTAAGTTATAATTCAATGATTTAATGCCTAAAATATATCCTTTTAAAAATTTCCTTCGATTATGGCCTGTGTGGCATGTATTGGGGTGTGGAAGGAGGATTTCATCCTTCGTGCATACGCTTTGGACTTATGAGTTCAAATCATATACGCTCAGGGTGTAGGATTGATACCCTCCTCCCACACCTCAACACATGCCACGTAAACTACAATTCAATCACTCTCTTGATCGGCATAATCTACATTTTCTCCTTGTTATCAATCAATTTTTACTCTTATGATGTAATAATAGAATTTCTTTTGCCTAATCGGTACTCTCTCAGACTTCTTTCTAGTTGAATTTCTCTTGAAATATCCATATTATCCAACAATTTTTTGGATAATTTTTTTAACCATCTCCCAAAAAAGTCTTACTCTTTTCCATTTATCAATTAAAATAAGGTCATTTAATTCACATGTTTTCTCATAGGTGTATAAAGAAATTGAAAAAACAGTCTTGAAAAAAAAAAATTGGTTTTAAACTATTTTGATAAATATTTTGAAAATCTGGTTGATGTGGTAAATTTACCAAAATCTCTACCATTTAAAAAAAAAAAAAAAAAAGCCCAAAACCCCAAGTAAAAAAAAAAAAGTTACAGATTCTTTGATTAAGATGTAATAGGTACCACCATTGGGGGATGAATCTAGATTCTATACTGACAAGACACAAAAAGGACACTCTACATAAGGAAATTAGTAAATTCTGTATCTGATAAATCATACTTTCTGCGAAAAAAAAAAAAAAAAATCTCACACAATGACACAAATCCGTTTTTCAATTTAATTTGGAAAAAATGCTGGAATGACACAAACGAAATACAAATCAAATGGTGGTGTGCAGATAACCGTAGATATTTTTTATTCGTATCTCGTGAAAAAACCTTCTACACTTAAATGTACATAACCACATCATCCTGTCACCTTTGTGTTTCCCTTTAATTTGGTGCAACCAAATTCCATCTAACCATTGTGACTCATTTGTCCTAAATAGGTGAGGTTGCGACCAGACTTAGAAATATCCATTGTTTAGTATCTTTCAAGTTTTTAAGTAATAAAGGCAATTTAGAATTTTTCTGAATATTGGAGAGAAGGAAGATAATGAAACAGTGCCACGTGTTGAATTATAGGTTAATGTTTTGCCACGTGTGGAGCCCATAGCACTTATATATATATGAGTGGTGGAAGATATTATTTGTACTTTTGATTCTAATTCAATCAATCGAAACAGACTTCAATTGTAGCCACCCAAATGGCTTATGGATGGATCGTTATCATAATAAATATCACCTCGAGATGCCAATTTAGTCAACGATGTAATCATCCGTCTTAATCTTAAATCTTAATTAGGTTACAAAAGGATCGGCATTATGATTCAGTGCTAACAGGGTTAAAAAAAAAGAAAGAGAGCTGCTATTGCTACATCAACTTTTACTAATACCACATCAATTCTTGTGTAAAACTCCAAAGAATTGTACATAGTTGGTGAGGTGTCAGTAAAAGTTGGTATGGCAATAATAACTCTTTAAAAAAGGTAGAGAAATTTATCCGACAGACCTTTCTATTGCATTCTATTACAAGAATTCTCTTTCTTTATAAAATTTATTACTCAACAAGCCTTTGTTTTTTTAAAAAACAGGCTAGCCTACGTTACGAAGTAAGATTTGGAATCTTATTAAAGGTCATTGGGCCCATGTGTACCATCAAATTAGCAATTCAACATCGTAGCCTTTAAATTTCGTGGAAAACTAGATTCACAAGAAAACAATTCAAATAATAATAATAGAATAATGTTGAAATGACTTTAGGATTGGACCTCACATCACATGCCTTGACGTGAAAACGTATAGGAACCATAGATGCTTTTCTCTAGATGCAAGTGAAAAGCATCAATGGTTCATATCCACTTTCACGTCAAGATGTATGATATAAGGTCAAATCTTGAGATCACTTCAGTACGACTAATAATAATAATAATAAAATCTTATTTTAACTTCATCGAAGTGTTGAAAATAGAAGTTTATCAAATTCTCAAAGTTAAAATTGAAAAATTAACTTTATTTTTTGAATTTTGTCCTTTACAACCCTATGGCATCAGATCATATTTTTTGGATGCCAACAATTGATATACTATCTTAGTAGGGAAAGTGTTTTTCTTTTTTAACAAACCTTATAGTGCGATCCACATTTAAAAAAAATTAAATACCTATAATACTCTTGTATAATGGGTATTTGATTGAAAATTTTGAGATTATTATAAGTATTTAATTATTTAAAATGACGTGGATTCTATTCAAGGTTTGTTGAATAACAAAGTTGGTAAAGTAAGGGAGTATTTATGATAAAAATGCAACATATACGTTTGTTTGGTAAATCTCTCTCAAAAAATAAAAATAAAAAACCAAAATTTATCTATATACTATATAATGAGAGAATGGTCTATATTACTCAATGAAATTAAGTAGTTTTTTTAATTATAAAAATATCCTTTCATCTTACCTCTATATAGCACTCAAAGTAGCACTTCAGTGTGGTGAAAATCATAGATTTCTTTTCTCAAGGTACGAGTGTAATGTAATCGAGGACAATTGAAGGTTCTTTGCACATTTGAGTGCTACGTCAAGTGTTATTTCAAGTCATTGTAGCAAGCTTATTTAATTAAAGAGGTCAAGTTATTTGGATTGAATGACTATTTGTCTATATCGACGACATGTTAAGGAGATATTAAAATATATGATGAGTTCCTATATAGATGTAGAGCAAAAAATTTTAAGAATTCTTAACAAAAAGGAAATTTTTTTTGTACATTTTTTATGTTGGTTAATACATTTTAAATTTGGCGTTTAGATTTGGAAAAAACCTTTTTCTTTAAGTCTAATCTAAATTATAAACCCTAAAGGATTAATAAGTCATTTGTGCAAACATGATTCAAATGAGGACCTCAGTCCAACCTCTATATGATCATTCGATCTATATAACATTTTTTTTTCTTAATTAAAATATCCTTTTATCTTGGATTTTTTTTTCATATAATAAAAAAATTTAAAGAATTCATTCTTTTATCTTCCACCTTACTTATGCACACCACAATGTAAATTTTTTTTTTACTCAGTGATTAACTAGAATCCTAAAAACAAATCAATATTTTTTTCTTTATTTTGATTGCATATTGAGAGAGAATCCCATATTTCTTGGGGAAATTCAAATGCACCTTGAGTTATGAGGTGGTATCTTAACAACCCAATTAATAAAATCTTTCTTTCTTAATGGCACCTCACTGCAATCGTTGAGATCAATGTTTTATAATCAAATTTCAATAGCTGAGAAAGACCGATTTCTGCAATTGGATCCAAGGTTGATTTGACAATTTGAATTATTTATCTCACCAATTAGAAGGGGGGAGAAATTAAAAAGAAAAAAAAGTTTATTTAATAGACTATCAAGTTATTGTGAAAAATTTAGGGGGTATTTAAAAAAAAAAACCTCTACCAAGATACATTAAGTAAATTTCCATTTCTAAACCATTGAATCTTATGTGAGGTGACTCCACTTCTCAAGTATCATGGCACGTGTTTCTTGCTAGTAGCAAAGTTGTATCCATTATTGATTTGATCTTTAATGGATATAAAAATAGAATAATGATTTTGTAACTCCCCTCACCCCCTCTAACATACTCTCTTGACGTGACATGTGATAGAATCATAGATTTTTTTCTCGGGATGTATAATTATGCATCCCGAGAAAAGAACATCTATGATTCTGTCTCATGCCACATTATGATAGTGGGAGTGGGAGGGAATAAAAAATCAAAACTCATAAAAAATATAATGATGTAAGACAAGTAAGCTTTATTACCGAGAGAAATCATATCTTTGATTAGATATCACATCTTTAATAAATTTTAATATTACATTAACATCATTCTCATATGATTTACATAATTGAGTCTCCTCAAATACTTTGAACACTCTCTCCTAAAGAACTCCATTACCAATGGGGTCCATCTTTTTTCTCACCAATAATTCTTCAAAAGTCATCGATTAATTCCCACCATCAAATTTTCTTTTATTTGACTTCAAAAGGGTTATATTTCCTAGGAAAAAAAAAAAAAAGAAAAGTAGATTCAGAAACACCAATCATACAAGGGGCTTTTGCCACTAGTTTGGGTGGACTTTGTCTTTGTGACTCATCATTTCCTTTTCTGCCTTTTTTTAAACTATAAAGAGAACTACAATTGCCAAAACGTTTTTTGTTTGGTGATTATGAAAAGGGATTCCCATAAATTCAGAACTTGGATCATAATATTATTATTATTTTTAATATTATGATAAATGCATTAAGATTTTACATTTTTTTTTTCTAAATTGAGGCATCAGGGCCTCTTTGAGTTTCTGACTAATCCTCAGAACATGTAACAAGTAATTTTTGGGACAAATCCTTAAGATTGGCCCCTAAGGAGGGATTCAAACTTAAGATCTTTGCTTTCTTGAGACGTGGTCATGGCCATTTTCTAGTGCGAAAAATATTTTAAGGTAAATTGCCATTTCGTGAGTTGAATATGACGAAATTCCAATTCCAGATAACCGTTCATTTTAATTCTCAAAATATGAACACTGAGATCACAAGTTTTTCAAATGATGACCTCGTAGGTTTAAAGTGGTAGTCCTGTTGATATTTTTATTCCAAAGTGACAATCTAGCTAAAAATAGTGAATCTACGAGATTGTCACTTTAACTTGTGAAATCTTCATTTGAAAAACCTGCGATCTTGTTGCTCACGTTTTATGAATTAAAATGAATAGTGAGTTGGAATCAAAATTTCGTCCAAAGTTGATCACATTTTGGAAAATTCTTAATATTTTAGAGGGTGCTTTGATAATTAACTAAAATAAGTAAAGACATGTTGTATAAGATATGAGAAGACAGTTTTTCACACAACTCAATCTACTTCTTTGCTCGTTCTTTTCACTAGAACTTGTCTCAAAAGTTGAATTGAGATTCGTATCCAAAAATATCTTCTGAATCCAAACCAACTAATTCCCTTGGCTGAGGTCGAGGACTTGGCCAAGGGCCCCAAGCCAAGTCCCCTGCCCCCCAGGGTAGAAGACTTAACTTGAGTATTGCCTAAGCATATACGACCCATTCAAATATACAGAGCTTGATGCCCAAGCTAGCTAGGCACCCCATTAAAAGATTGAAAGTTCGATCGAATCTTGATTAAGTACTCTACCTCTCCTCTAAGGAATAAAAAGGATTAACTAGAAAATCCAGGAAGCCAAATTGAATACTTCAAAGAGGTTGACCACTCGATCCAATCCTAGTCTCCTTGGGTAAACTCAATGGCAATTAAGTAACCATGCTACTTAACCCATGGTACCACATATGGACCTTAGTGCTTTAGCTGTTACAAAATCAACGACATATTGAACAGTTAATTAGAAATTAAGAGAAAATGATGGAGGATTATAAAATCAAAACAGGCACTTATATGAAAGAAATGATAATAGTGGAGACAATTTTGATCAAGGCACAATGACCCTCATTCCTAAGTGCCAATCTTGAACTATTAAAAGGGACAAGACCCCATTACACACTAAAAATCAACTTGATTGATGACTTACATGAGTTTGGATTGAAGCATTTTCATTGAAGACTATAACTATATATATAACTATAAATATAAATAATAATAAAAAAGGCTATCTTTTCATTCCTTCAATGATAAAATTTGAAGCCCAAAAACAAAAAAATCATGAATCGAAATATTTATTTGAATAATGATTTTCTACCCCCCCCCCCCTTTGACATATGCTCTCATCACAGAACCGTAGATCATTTGTCTCGGAATACATAGAATCATAAATCTTTTTCTTGTGTATCTCGAGGTAAATGATCTACAGTTCTATGATGAGGGCATCAAATTATCACGACTCTATTTATTTAGTTTTGAATTTTAGATTCATAAGTTGGTAGACCATATACTCATGGAAGTAGAGGACCCTAAAAAATGGGCCACCTGACAATATTTGGCATCTCAGTTGGCGATCCCAGAGAGCTTAATTTTAAAAGAAATCACTTATTATCTCCACATAGAAACATCCTCTTAAAGACCCATATTTTATATGTCTATTAGAACACCTCAATGTTGTGACTTGCCACTATCCTTATCGAGTGCCATCACATCAACTAAATTCAAAATGCCATCAACAACAAAAGGTTCCTCTGCCAACATTGGACCTCTCTTATATGGCCATGAGACAGATGTTTATGTTCATAAAGTCAAGTTACTCGTTTTTGAGATAAGGAGTGGACACCTGAAAATTCTACATGAAATGATCACAAATTCGTTTCTATCACTTTAAAAATGAATAACTAGGAATAAATATTTCCTATTTAACTTTTGAAGAGCTCTATGAGTATCAAATGGACCTTTTATTATTGGGGATCGATGTTGCTCCTACCTTGTAATTTCGAAGAGTTGTTCCTTCTCTGTGCCTCATTCATAAGATATTGTAGTTTTGCGATTGAAATTCTTGGATTCAGTCTGATCCCATTAGAATTATGGGAGAGATCGGGTGTCGACACTTTATCTAAAGATTGGGTGGAACCTATTTTATTGGACAAGGACAAGAAGGAATCTTTATCGGAGTGAGTTGGTAATGATTTTCAAAATTCAATGTATTTGCTCAAACGAGAAACCGCGCTCCCCTTCGTCCTTGTGTTCACTTTTTCTTTACATGGTATATGAAAAAAAAAAGTCATGTTCTATAATTGCATTTATAATATCTTTAGGGGTAAACTTCTAGTGATCCTAAATGTATTATAAAATATCTTAAATGTACTTTATAATATCTTTAGAGTGATTACTGATGTATCTTAAATGTTACCTTTAAACGAAGATGAAGGGAATAAGGTATTTTTTATCCCTAAAGATATTATAAAATACATTTATAAAAAAGTCATGTTCTATAATAACGATAGTTATTTTTTTGGTCAAAACCTCATTAGAGATTTGTGGGTAATAAATATTGATTTCTTGTGGCTTGTATGATTTCAATCGTAACAACATGAGTGAAAATGTCTATTATGTGCATGGACAATGAATTTGTAACTAAACTATGAATATGAGAATGAAGGAAAGGAAGATGAATGAGGCCATTTTTAACCTTGAAATGCATTAGGTTTGGCATATCCTAAATGCAATTTATAATGTCTTTAGGGGTAAATTTATGACGATCCTTCAACCTTTTCTCATGCATTCTCCAAACTGATGGTCTCGTGGGAGGTCCTTACAAAATATTCTGACAATCAAGTTAACTTAGAATTTGACAGAGTAACAGCCTGAGTATCAATAATTGCATATCTTTGCCTTTGCTTAGCCCCCTATTTTCTCCAAAAGCGGAGAGAAATCCTTTTAAAATAATTTATAATTTCAATTCTGTCCCTTGATCTCTTTTAAGATGTTTTAAAATTTCGAAGTTGTCCCAAATTCTCTTTTGTCAATCCAAACATGATGGAGGTAAATTGAGTTTCTCTTCTCTCCACTTCTCTCAATCCAAACATAACCTTAATTGAATAAATGCTTTGCGTCATGCACTGGGCATTTGCATATTTTTTAATTTAATTAATGCAGATTTCGGTCAACAATATCCATCCTTCAATCATTCTAATAGTAAAGATCCACATGTGCGCATGGGTTTCAATACTCGATTTGATGTCACTGACGAGACAATCCACTTAACTTGGTTTATAATAATTGATTTAGATATATTTAAATTAAATTCATTAGATTTTTTTAATAAGATAAGATAGATTAGAAAATGTTTAGTCATAAAATCATGTTTTAGTCATATAATAAATATTAATTTTTTAATAATTATTTTAATCAAAATCTACAAAATCCAAGTTGACTCGATTGAGATTTTCAAAATATCATCAAAGACATCTCAGTTATCTCGCGATATGATGTGAATATTGAGACACATCGTATATCCGTATCGTTGCTGAACAAGACCGAGATTACTTGGGCGAGTCATCTCGGACGAGATTTAAAACCATGCATATGTATCATTCTACAAAGCCCTTTGGACCATAATTTTTTTTTAAAGACCTTCAATCTTTTATTAAATATAAATGATTCTAATTTCTAACTATTTGATCAAATCCCATTTAATTTATATGTTATTAAACATATGTTGCATGAACTCATGTGATCAATTTTTACTCTTTTTATAATAATTTTATCTAATCATACCCATCAAATCCATTCCAATTTTGAGCCAACTAACATTTATTGTTAAAAAAAAAAAATGAAAAAACAAATGCGGTGAGCGTGGATCGAACACGCGACCTTCAGATCTTCAGTCTGACGCTCTCCCAACTGAGCTATCCCCGCAAAGGGCAACTTTTTATTTGGGGTGAGAGAGGCTCGAACTCTCGACCTCAGGATTACTCAGAAGCTATGAGACCTACGCGCTAGCCAACTGCGCCACCACCCCGTTTGTTGACATTTTTGTTACATTAAACTATTTGTACAAATAAAAGACGGTCAAGTTCTACTGAGACTGAAAGGGAACCTTTTACAAGAAGAAAAAGAGAAACACAGGAAACCACGACGAAGCAACAACACGTGAAGTCGATTAAGGATTTTTAGGTTTTTCGATCTTGCCTTTTTCGATTTCTATTTTACTGGATCTTGATCTCCTCTTTCTGTAAGGAAAACGAGATGTTAGAGAAGATCGGTTTACCTGCAAAACCATCTATGCGAGGAAATAATTGGGTGGTTGACGCGTCTCACTGTCAAGGATGTTCTTCCCAATTCACCTTCATTAATCGAAAGGTTTTTTCTTATTAATTCATCGTTATTTTTTCTCTTATTTAATGATTTTATGAGATTTTTTGAGAATATGAATCATTTATTTTTTTAATCATTTTTTATATATGTTGGGAAGTCTCTTGTTTCTTGATTTTAAAAAGAATATTTGATTAATTTGCATATGTTAGCATGTTTTCAATCTTTTTATTTATTTATTTATTGGTGATTTGATATTTATTTTGGGGTTTGGGTTGTTTGTTTGCTATGCTAATCTCCATGTAGAGGGTGCTTTCGATGTTGTGTTTTATGGGATAAATTGGACTGATAGAACCCTAGAGAACTCGTTTAGAGTCCAACAATTTTAGAATAAGGAGATCAATGCAGAGCAGATGGAATACAATTTTAGTAAGAACGCATCATTAATAATTTTAAACAAGAAATCCTAAAAAATAGCAGGCCTACTGTATTAATAATCACTTCCCGTTCGTCTATACTTATAGATTGCTATGTGAATGATACTTTTCAATCAAGTGAAAAGGAATTATTTTTATAAAATGATAGTAAGGTTGGCTATGCTTGACAAAGCTGAATGATGGGCAATCAAGAAATAAGTATCTTGTTAAAAAATTGAGTATGGAAGAGATGCTGCTTTGTTGAGATGAATGAGTGGAAAGACTACAAAAGATAACATTACAGATGAATGCATTTGTGAAAATGTGGGAATAGCTCCAATAGATGTGTACCAGGGAGACTCTATTGAGATAGTTTGGTCATGTATAATGAAAACCGTCCTCAATTATAAGGGATATATAAGCTGATTGTTCCAAAAGAGGGAGAGAGGACGACAAAAAGAGACGTGGATTAAGATAGTGAGTACAGATTTAAGGACTTCTGAATAACAAATGGCATGAATTTAGATCAATTTAATGGAGGAACATGAGTCAATCAACCGACCCCATATTTTTGAGATAAAGTGTCGATGATGATGATGAATTGAGTTGAGTAATAGCCTAAGAATCTATGAAACTAGTTAGGATAGTTGGAAATGATCCTTGGCACACGATTAGAAAGGTTGATCTTAGATGGTTGATTCCATCAAACGACTCCATGAACTAAAAAAGAAATGCTTTCTACTTGTTCTAAAAGGATATTGTAGCACTTGGCGCAAATCTTGTATTACCCCTGGTTATTTGAACTGATGTTTTCAAAGATGTTGGAGGCTTATGCCTTGAGGTTCATCTTAGGGCAATGCTATAAGAAAAGGCTCAAGGCTTTAAGAAAGGTCTTATTATGGTGGTCTTTACAATTATGAAATCGTCTCTTTTATAACAGTTAATTTAATTTCATTATGGTCCTATATACGTTACATCATTGCTTTTGGCCCTTATCTTTAGTAAGCCCAAGTCAATTTGCAACTCCAACAAGCTATTTTTTTTTTCTAGTTTCTTCTTTATTTATATTCCTCTCCCTATGTCAAAACCACTTCCCCTCTTGATGAAACATCGTTGTAAAGAATTAGATCCCATATGGTAATTGTGGCTTGTGATGTTCTTCCATATATTATTCGTATCTATCTGTTATTTTCCCTTCTCATTTATGAATTTTCTATTATCTGGATTTCAGCATCACTGCCGAAGATGTGGGGGCTTATTTTGCAACAGTTGCACTCTGCAGAGAATGGTTTTGCGAGGGCAAGGTGACTCACCAGTGCGAATATGTGATCCTTGCAAAAAACTTGAGGAGGCAGCACGTTTTGAGATGCGTCATGGCCAAAGGAATAGAACCGGAAGAGGTCTGACTAATAACTTTATACTACATTAAGGATTAAACTAGGCATGTTGTTAAAGGGTATCCTCTGTTCCAATGGTTGAACTCTTTTATTTTCACTACAACAATCGAATATTGAGTCTTTCGTTGTAGGAAGCACATTTTATTTATGATTTTATCTAATTATTAGAATGCTAAATCTTGATGCTTGATTACCGACCATATCCTTTTAATACCCCTGTTAATTTTATTCCCTTTCTTAATAGAAGCAAAATTTGAAAATCTGAAAATTCGTTAGATAATCTAGTGCAACCAAAATATCTGTTTTATAAACTAAAGAAATATTAGTTATAGCTTAAGTTGAACAAAGTTGTATGTGGTCACCGCATTCTTTCAGCAGAAATGTTGAATAGGACACATCTCTCTTTCCTCATTCTTTGATGGACTACATAAGCTAGGATGGAACTTGTGACTTAACAGCTACAACATAGAGAAATAGGCTTGTCACCAAAATTAGGTCTTTGAAGTGGTCTTTCCTGTTCCAAGGTTTCTTAAAGTTCTGGATTGAAAAATTAAGTCTTTTCTCATAAACCTCAAAATTTTTATTAATTAACTATTGACATTCTCTAAATGAAGGCACTAACCAGTCTTTGGACTTCAGATGTATTTGCTTACCCTCATTGTTCAGCATATATAAATGTTATAGGTGCTTCTGGAAACATAAGCTGGTTAGTGTATCAATTAATAGTAAAATTTGGGAAGTAGGAAGCCTATGAATTGGCTGTCAAAATTATCATAGAAATTTAAAAATACATACTAGTGGAACAATTTTTATTTATTTATTTTCCATTGAAATCTTTGAAAATCCAGTTTCTCTTGCCTCCCCTTTCTGGGGAGAATAAGCTGAGACTTTGTCTTTGTGGGATTACTGGCAAGAAACAGTAGTATTTACAACCTCCCCCGTCCCTCTTTTTTATTTTTTGATAGGTAGTATTTAGTATTTACAATCCCTTGCATCATCCTCAACAATATTGTGGAGATTAAATGGAGCTCATGAAGATACAAGAACATCATAAAACCCAAAACAAAACAATTGCTTGTTGACATGAACTCAGTTGTGTTACTTTGGCCTTCTATGTTTCTCAAAGTTAAATACCTGATCATTGGATAGCTGCCAATTTGGTTTGTAGAGTTTTAGTGCAGTCTAAAGTAGCTTTCTTGCGGACAGCAGTACTTTGCCAAATCCATATGGTGGACAATATGATTGGAGAGAAGAAGATCATCCCAAAATCTTGCTTCGTATGGAAAAATTGTGTAGAGTCAATCACTCATTTTTCCCTTCATTATAGACACTCTTATTTCTGAGAATTTTTTTTTTTTGACAAGAGAAGTTCACTTGTGAATCTATATGGAATGCAATTGCTTGTAATATTAGGATGCTTCCATGGTTAAGTGGCAAAAAATAATATAATTTTTTTTTGATCGGCAAGCCTGCTTTTAATGAGATCAGGAACTCGGTAATCGAACTTAGGTCTATGGTATCATCACCCAAAGATTTTACCTACTAAGCTAGCTGGCACCTGCCAGAAAACAATAAAATTAGTAAAAGAAAAAAACTATAAAGTGATGGTACTACCTTTATTGATAATAACTCCTGGTACTAAATAAAGATACATTGAGTAGGTCATGCAACCTTTTACTTATCAAAAGGGAAAAAAAAGGTAATACAATCTAGTTAAACTCCCTTGGCTATTGTTATTTTTATTATGTTTAGAAAGGATCCGTACTTATAATCGCATATGCACTAAGGGAAAATTTACATGGATCAACTGAAGCTTACTGACGTAGATGATAACCACGTACCTTCCTATTTGAAGAGGTGGGAACATTTTTTTTTCTTATCCTGTTGCATTTTGGTAAAGGCTGTCTAGCACTCATATAATGCTTAGGCTTTTAGATAATCTTTTTTTTGAAGGTTTACTTTTAGATTATTTTAATAGATACTTTTGCTGCATTTATATGCTGGCATGAATGTCAATCTTTTTAATTATATGTCACCCCCTCGTGAAAATCAGTTGCATATTTTTGTTTACTCAGTTCTCACACTGGTGTAGGTCACAAACAGTTCTTTCAATAACTTTTTAGCTAATATTTGGTTTTAAGTCTAATCGTCCTCAAAAACATATATTGCTAATTTATAAAATTCAAAGTAGCTCAACACCTAACTCTATTCCAATCACTTTTATTCAGGTACTTCAAAATTGATTCCAAAGCATGAGGATGAAGTGCTAAATCAAATTCTAGGCACTGATGTGAAGCAACAATCTTTGTCCGCAAGGGAATTCACTACCATGAGTGTGGTTTCTGATCTCCAAAGGGTTGCCAGCAATGCTTCTTGTTCAAGTTTTCGTGAAGAAGCTTCTACTCAAGATGGGAAAGGAGAGATCCTTAGCCCAGATGAGATCGTGTCCAGTAGCCCAGAGAAGTTGCTTCAACAGGCATTAGAAGAGAAAAAGAAATATAGAATTTTAAAGGGAGAAGGCAAACCCGACGAAGCTCTATTAGCTTTTAAGAGAGGGAAGGAACTTGAGAGGAAGGCCAAGGCTCTAGAAGTTGCATTAAGAAAGAACCACAAAAAAACTTTGTCTTCCAGCAGTTTGGCTAGCATGCAGAGCTCAAATGATGAACCTGAAGAATCAGGTAGTAGAAAGAGCAAATTTTCTTCCCAATCAAGTAAAGAAAAGAAGGATGACCTTGCGGCTGAACTCAGAGAATTGGGATGGTCTGATGCTGATCTTCATGCTTCAGATACGAAGCCAGCAAAGATGACTTTGGAGGGCGAACTGTCTAGCCTTATAGGAGAAGTCCATAAGAAATCGGGTGTAGGCTCGGGAACGGGTGGCATTGATAAGACCCAAGTCCTTGCAATTAAGAAGAAGGCTCTTATGTTTAAGCGGGAAGGGAAGCTTCTAGAAGCCAAGGAAGAACTGAAGAGGGCCAAAGTTCTAGAAAAACAATTAGAAGAACAGGAGTTGTTGGCCGATGCGGAGGATTCGGATGAAGAGCTATTGTCTTTGATCAACGGTATGGATGATGGTAAAGATGACAATTTATTGATGCCAAATGAACGAGATGGTGGTTTTGATTTTGATCATCTTGTTAATGTCGCTGATGATCTCAATCTTGATGGCAATTGTGAAGTCATGGATGAGGATATGTATGATCCGGAGATTGCCTCGACTTTAAAATCATTAGGTTGGACTGAAGATTCAGAGCACCCTGAGGTCACTGAACGGAATCTGCTTCTATGGATGGGAAATTACTAAATGAGGTTATATCTCTGAAAAAAGAGGCCGTTAACCAAAAACGGACTGGTAATGTTGCAGAAGCAATGACACTGCTAAGGAAGGCAAAATTACTCGAGCGGGATATTGAAAGTTTGCAGTCTCAAGGAAATAGTTCCGTCGCACCCAATCCTACAACGGAAAAGCAATTAACCTCTCAAATTGCAGAAAGATCTTCAAAATTAATGAAGGTGGATGATGGAATGGTTGCACTGCCACCGAAAAGTAAATTAACGATTCAAAAAGAGCTTCTGAATCTCAAAAAGAAGGCCCTTGCTTTAAGAAGGGAAGGACGATTGGACGAGGCGGAAGAAGAATTGAGGAAAGGAAAGGTTCTTGAATGTCAACTTGAAGAAATGGAGAGTGCTTCGAAAGTTAGGACAACTAAAGTGAATATTGGAGGAATGGACTCGGAATCGGCAAGCAAACAATCTGTTATATCTGGAACTGTGGGTCTTGGGGATGAAGTTGATGATGTGGATGTAACAGAACAAGATATGCATGATCCAGAATTTGTGTCACTGCTAGAGAATTTGGGATGGAAGGATGAAGACAGACCTAAGAGAATTGGTAATCGTTATGAGCACACTACTACTGATTCCTCTATAGTCCACACCTCTTCTGAGATCCGAGTTGTGGCACCAAAAAGAAGTAAAGCTGAAATCCAAAGGGAACTCTTAGGTTTGAAAAGAAAGGCACTCACTTTGAGACGCCAAGGAGAGGCTGACGAGGCTGAGGAAATGATGAAAATGGCGAAAGTATTAGAGGCCCAAATGTCTGAGGTCGAAGTCCCAAAGCAAGAGATGCCGACAAACTCTGCCAACAAAGAGACCAATTCAGTGGAGGAAGATGTATCGGAACAAGATATGCATGATCCGGCGTTGCTCTCTCAGCTAAATAATTTGGGATGGAAGGATGACAATGTTGAACGCTTTGAAATCCCAGTTATAGCATCAAGAAATAAAGCTGAAATTCAGAGGGAACTCTTACAATTGAAAAGAAAGGCGCTTTCCCTAAGACGGCAAGGAGAGGTTGAGGAGGCGGAAGAAGTGTTGAGAAGGGCTAAGGTATTAGAGATTCAAATCGAGGAGATGACAGTACCTGAGGAAGAACCACTGCTCAACTCCACCAAGCACATGGAATCTGATGGTGCTGGATCATCTTTGATTTCTCAAGGGAAACTCGGAAATATGAAGGCTGTGAAGGAAGTATCAAAAGATATGTCTGAATTGTATGTGGGTCCAAAGGGTGAAGTTTCTGAGACATCAATGGGGTTTGGCTGGAACAAATATAACACAGGTAATCCTCCTCATGGAGACGACCGGCCTCCATTAATAGCAATACTGGATCCTCCAACCGACACAAGAATAGCTGAACATGTGGTTTCGTTTGCTCCATCGGGTCAGTTGGCAAATCTAATGGACTTGTTAACCGGGGATGATTGGCAAAGTTCTCAATTACCCGTTGAAGAAGTGAAAAATGAAGGATATTCTACTAACATTGCCCCTCTCGATAATCTGTTTATTCAACCTGGCACTTTGAAGATTCCCAACAAAGAAACAGAAAGCAAGGATGAGATTTTATTTGGAAAGAAAGAAAAAACAGTTGGTGTGATTGAGAAAATACCGACCCATGGGATGAGTTCTGCTTTCAATACTGACAATCAAACTTCCCATAAGCATGAAATACTAGTCCATAAAAGAAATGCAGTTTCTCTTAAAAGGGAGGGAAAATTAGTGGAAGCTCGAGAGGAGTTACGGCAGGCAAAGCTCTTGGAGAAGAGTATGCAAGAAATCAGTACCCAATCTGATGTGGGCCCTATCGATGTATCTACTTCTAACGATACTTCGGTTGTGATAGAAGACCGCAGAACGATAGACCAGACTCCAAAACCAATGACAAGTCGAGATCGTTTCAAGATTCAACAGGAGTCCCTTGCGCATAAACGTAGGGCTCTTAAGCTGCGAAGGGATGGTCGGACGGAAGAAGCTGATGCTGAGTTCGAACTGGCGAAGGCTCTTGAGGCCCAGTTGGAAGGATCGGCTGGCCATGATTCATCGAACGCTAGCAAGCCTGTTAATGAAACAGAAGGAATGGATGATTTGGGTGTGGAGGATCTTCTCGATCCTCAACTTTTGTCTTCATTGAGAGCAATTGGATTGCAAGACAGTGAGATTGTTTCACGCCCCCCGGAAAGATCAGAATCTGCTAAGCAGAGTCCTGCAAAGAGGGAACACTCCAACCAAGAGAGAATTCAGCTTGAAGAACGAATCAAGGCAGAGAAGGTAAAGGCAATCAATCTGAAACGAGCAGGAAAACAAGCTGAGGCCTTGGATGCCCTTCGACGTTCCAAACAGTTTGAGAAGAAGCTCAACTCTCTAGCTTCATAAGGAACTATGGCATATTGATATGTAGTTCTAAATTGAGACGGCAATAAATTGATATGTTCTGATGAACGCTTCGATGTTGGAAACTTTTGTATAATTTTTCTTCCTTACACTGATTTGTGTTGTATTGAATTTTTTTTTTTTTTTCTTTTCGTTCTTCCTCAAATTCGTGGATATTTAAATATCATCTTTACATTTTTTATTTAATTTTGATCAACCATATTATTCGTGGCACACAAGGTTCAGAAGCTTGAATATGAATAATTGCCAATTTCAAGTATCCTTGCTTGTTACGCGCCATGAAATAGAAGATCCTTGAAGCTCCGTTGAGGGAAAATAGTGAATTAAAGGTTTCGTAATTATTATTCCATATCAAGAGTCAAATAATTTTTTTATTTTTGGTATGTAAGCTAGACTTGAACCCAGGACCGCAAAGTTGCATTGCAGTTTCATGGGTGATTCGTCAAATTTAGGTTGGGCGTGATGGTAAGACTGGGTGTGCTCCCCAGGTCTTGTCTTCGAATCCCCTTCCCACCACCTTGTGTGGCACTTAAATGGGTTTGGGTTAGTCCCCTTAAATCTCGTATGGGGTTGGTCATGCGGGGCCCCCAAGGGAGATTAGTCTGTCACGCTTACGTGAGAGTATTGATGGGATACTCCCTCGGTTATTAAAAAAAAAAAAAAAAAAAAAAATTAGGTTAGCTCACCTTGCCATCCATGCAATTTATACCTTCTGCTGCTTCATTTACAGTAGCATATCTGATGAAACTGAACTCTTTGCAACATCCATGAACATTGTCTATCACAACCTGAGCAGTAAATCATAGAGGTTAATGATCAATCTTTTGTTAAAGCAATTTTCCCGAGTTCTTGAAAAAATGACACAAACCATTGACGACTTGACCAACTTTCGAAATGGCTTCTCTAAGTCTGTTAAGCACAGTAGAAAAATCATGAATTGTATCGGCAACTCAATAACAATTGATTTAGGCTATTTTTCATTAGTTTAGAGAGACAATACTGTGGGTATCAGATATTTTCCAGCTTCATTCTCCCTGATCTCAGTTTTGATGGCGAATCTAGTAGTTGATTTATAGCTCTGTGGTTTATGTGATTGCACTTTGACGATTAAGTCAGTATAAATTTGAGAAGGTAGTAGGGGTTCTCTTGTTCAAAATTGCATACATCTTCTTTTGTTGACTTCATTTATATAATTTTCTCAATTTTCTAATTGTATTGTATAATTTTCTGCTCATACCGCAATAAGAAAAACATTAACATGTGTTTGTTTTAAAGCTTCAAATATAATTCATTTTACATGGTGATTATATGTCGGTGTAATTTGATTTTTCTATTTGTCATGTCACATGCTTAATTGGAATAGGTGCTCACCTCCATTTTGTTGTGGATCCCAAGTCAAAAAATGTTGGGATAATCTCCACAAAACTCTTGGTCATGTATTGCGAACTTTGGAATCGGGTTTGCCCTATAAAACTCTATAGTCATCTAACCGTGTCTTTCTTGGAAGCCAGCTAGTCAATAGAGCTTTCGGACTTGTGTCACAATTTGTACAAGACCACACAAAAATAGTTGAACAATCTATATTTGACTTTGGGACAGCCTGCCCAAGAGAAAAGACTATTGATATATGATTCTATGCATTATAGGTAGGGAGTGTACAAAGAGCATCAATTTACCATGACTCAATTAAAAGATTTGAAGATAATTGATTTTAAGGAAAAAAGTCAAATTTTGTTTTGATTGAAAGTTAAAGACAAGGACATTTATGTGATGTCTAGACATCTTGGTTTGGTCTTTAAGAACCATTATTAATCCTGTCGAGGTTAGAAAGGAAATTTAGGTTGGATCATGGTTTTAAATCTCGTCCAAAATCGAACTGACTCGTCTGATACGTCTTGATATCGTCCACCAACGAGACAAATAGATAAGTCAATTTATCGGACAAGATTTAAAACCCAGGTTCATTTTTCTCATTGTTGAACGAGGCGTCTCAAACGTATCGAAAAACTCGTTCGAGACAACTCGGTCTCATTCACAGACAAGACCAGCTGTCAAAACGAGCTTTAAAACCAAGGATTGAATAGGTTTACAACCCAGAAATTAGGTGATTATCATCGTCAAATTGATAACCAAACATGGACACTATCAAACTACAAATGATATATCAAGATCACTTTCAACATCATTGGGAAGAAAACAACACCTGATTTTGACCCCCGACCTAAAATTGTAGGACCCCCTCTATAGTGTTGGCACTTGGCACCACCACATGTATTTTATTAGATTAAAAACCACTAGATTGTTATATATTTAAAACATTATTGATTTAAATTATTATTCTTAGTCATGCTTTAACCCAACCATAGGATTTCATATTTAACGAACAGGATTACGGGTTTTTATGTGAATAATTTTCAATGGCACATACGGGCCCAACATTGAATCCTTCCAACACCTATAAAGCATATATCAACTAAATCAAAAATTAAGTAACCATGTTTAACAACATCATATAAATAAAAAAGGGATCATTATCATAATAAGAAAAACAATCCCAACACTGTTTCAAATGCTAATTAAGATTAGGATTCATGAGATACTTGGATTATTTTTAAGATTTGTGATTAAATTTTTTATTTTTATTTTTTATATTATAAATATTTGTAATCAGCCCTTTCCCCGAAGATACTCCTTTGTGAAGAACTAAGGGGATTATTATTAGAGTCGTGATGATCTAACTACCTCACATGGCATACTCAATCGACTCCCCTGATGTGACATGTGCGAGAATCGTAGATCTATACTCCTTGTGATACACAACTGCACATCCCCATAAAAGTGCAGTTGTGTATCCCGAGGAGTACAGATCTAGCACATGTCATGTCAGGGGGAGTCGAGATTGAGTATGTCACATGGGGTGGTTAGATTATCACGATTCTTATTATTATTAAGGCTCGGATTACTTGCACATAAAAATGTGGTCGGACGGCCTAATCTAAAAATAATTTTGATTTTGTAGTTTTTAAGTCCTTACGATATTGCCCAAGGCAAAAACTACTTTCCACACCAATTAATATCCCTTTGACATACTCCCCCATGCTCTAATAGATTTTTTCCTCGGGATACACATCACATATTTATGGGGATGTGAAAGTATGTATCCTGAGCAAAAAATCTAAGATTCTGTGCACGTGACTGTTAGGAGAGTATGGTGGAGTATGTCAGAGGAGGGAGTCCGATTATCACAACTCATTTCTCTAAAGTACTTTTTGCCTATAGTTCTCTGTAGTACATTTCAACGGTTGAGATAACACATATAAAAATCTCTTTGTTGAAAATTTGGAGTTCAATGACTGCTCATTTTCAAAGCCTTTGATAAGATTTAATTTTTTTTTTTCAACTTTTTTAAAAATATGAACAAGGTCATGATTTTTACATGCATGATAATTATAATAATAATTATTATTCAATGAGTCACTCTTCTCCATTATGGAAATTGAACAAAGTACTACGTAGGATAGACTCGAAGTAATCACCATGTTTCTCACTTTAAAGTGTTGTCGGCAATATCACATTTATTTCTTAAAGCAAATATAAATTGGGGGTTACTTAATTGATTAAAGATGGGTAATAGTTATTTATATCCCCCAAGATAAGACATGCCTTACAGGTTTAACTTCATATTTTCACAAATTAATAGGATTAATAAGCAATGAAGTAATTTTATCTTTGGTTCGACCTGTAGAGTCGCTGTACCCATCTCCATACTGATATATGACTTCACTCATTCGTGTAAAGTTGAGAACTGGCCTAAGAAGATCTAGAGGGAACCAATAATTTCCTTTGAGGCACTCTTCGTTAATGTCTTTCCATGCAATTGCAACCAATTTCCTTATCTCATCACACGCCTCTTTTTCTGAGGCACCGTGCTCCTTCATATAGCATTGAACACTCGAAGCAACATCTCCTCTACTTTGCTCAACCTTCAAACATGTTAAATAACATGAGTACATTCCTTTAAATATCTAGGTTTTTTGTACAAAAAAAAGAGAAAAATAAATGACGATAATCCTTGTATAACAAACCTTGTTAGTTTGGATGTCGTCAAGAAATCGAGCAATCAGAGATGAAGATCTAACAATCTTAGGGACACCGATCAGCCAATCAAGGGCTTCCTTTGTTGCCTCTTTTCCAATAACAATAACAGCTTGGACAACAAGCATAGGGTACCCACTGCTCATTGTTGAAACAGCCAAACACTCCTCAAATGTTGGAACGTATCCTTCATTATACCAATTGGCTTCTACAAAGTAGGATCTAACCAAACCTTTCATCTGGTATTAACCAAAAAAAGCAATAGGCCTTTATAAAACTAATGACATTTATATGTATAAACATAATAGAATCAGAGTTAGTTTCTGATTTCTATCAAGCATGTCATAATCATTTTAGTGAAAATTTAGCACCAACAAAATAATCTATTAATATGTTAATTAAACATGAAAGATCAGAGTATGCCGTACTGCTTCTTTTGCGTAGTATACACAGTGTGATCTTCCTTCCTTTCTCATATATTCTTCAAAATCTTTGACAACATCCAATAATGCAAGAAAACACACATTCATGTACTCCGGTAGCGTATCAGAAGCCTCGACATCCCACCTGTAGAATTTGAAGTGTTATTTATTTAACAAGGAAGGCGAACAACAAAGATGATTCTAGCTAGGAATTAGTGTAGCTTACCATGTTTTATTCATGTTTAAAAGGATTTAACAATGGTGTTAAATACATAGAAAAATATTACAAGTTCTGAACTTAGAAATTGAAATCTAAGGATTAGTTACTTGAGATGCAAGAGAGCATGATAAAACACATTAAATCAACTATACTTACTAAGAAAACTGATATTAACTTGTAAATCATCCATGTACAAACCTTTCAATTGCATTTGTAAATAACTCAAGTTCTTCCAAAGTGCCATGTACGTCGTAAATGTCATCTATTACAGATGTAATAGAGACAATTTTGGTCAAAAACTGTCTACCAAGGGAATATTGGGGTTCAAAATAAACCCCCAATATCCAAAAGTAGCACTCCACCAATCTATCTCTAGCAAATGATAGCTTTGATTTAAAGTCAAGATCCTTCCACCACCTATAAATTGAAAAATTAGTATGTATTATAGCAATTTTCCAAAATAATCCTCTGTGAAACAGGCTAAGTTGATTAGTCATTTATTGAACTTACTTTGAGACATCCCTTATCTCTCTCTGGTGCAACGACTGTAATAGATTGAAATCGACCTTCGCAAACTCTAGTAATGAATCATTACGTGCCATATCATCTTCATAGACAGAGATATAATGTCTCGCCTCTAGTCTTGGCATACCTTTGTAAAGCGGTAGCTGTAGTGCATGATCCACTTGTGCCTTACAAGGGGAGCTTAGATGGTTCATCATGGTCATTAGGTTTGTGCTGGTGAAAGCAAGGGCTTCATCCAATATATATTCTCCTTGTACACCAAGATGTGAGGCTTCATACAATTGTAGCATGCCTCTTACATCATTAATTAAGACTAGTTTGAAGCCACCATCGTCATCCTTGAATTTCATGAACACATCTGCTTCACATTCAAAATTCCCTTGATCAAGATATATCGTAGCAAAAAAATTTAGAAAATAGGAATCACAGGCTGCAAAATAAAACAGAAAGTAAGGACAGATTTAGGAGGATCACCCTTTATATATGGGCTACGTTCTTGGAAGTGATCATTTGTCTTTACTATCACAAGTGAAGGATTACAAATTAAGAGATTTAACCTTCTCCTCCACTGAAATCTCTTTTCTCTCAATCATGGAAAACCTAAGGTTGAAGTTATGAACTTGTACTTCTATATAATTAATTACATAATTTTCCTTAGTGCACAAATAATTTTCATTGAGTCTCCAAAAGGAACATGATCCCCCAAAACCCGATGCATGACCTCAACAAATTGCGTACTTACAAACTGAATACAAGACACACCTCTGCTCATCAAGATACATGTGAAACGTGGATAAAGGAAAAGTTGATAATGATGGACATGCATGGACTTACCTGAAGACACGTTATATCCTTGTTGTCTTAGAAGCCAAAACCGAAGAGCAACAGTATATAAATTATCATCACCATCATCATCATGTTTATTATGGGCATCATATATAAGTTGTAATGCTTCTTCGATCTCCACTTTGAAGTGATATGCCACACCGAGATGTTGGAGGGTGTTGATTAAGTTCATTTGTTCGAGGGGTTTCTTGGCAGTATCGCATAGTAGCTTCTTTACCTCTTCCTTCAGTACTTCAACTCTCTCTTTAGCTGATGATGTCTGCGTGAGTGAGAATGATAATAATTATTAATTCTTCAAATTAAAATAAATGGAGATCAATTTTCATTCCCTTAGTTATCATACTTGTAGTTATAAAGATTAAGCTCCTAAGTCATCTCAAAAAAATTTAAGTAATATTATTTGAAGTCCAATGTTGATTTTATTTGAAGTTCTACGGAAAAAAAAAATGGTGACATGGTACACTCAGTTACTTACTATGTTCTCTGTGAAGGAGAAGTGGAGGAAGTAGTCACCCCAAACGCTAGGGTGATAATTCGCAGATCTGCGGACCGCTTCATCATGTTGTTCTTTACTTTTTGATGAACAATTCAAAGATGAACTCATTGTGCAGGTGAAGTAGTGATGCAAGTAATGGGTGAAAATGGTAAATTGTGATCAGATATTTATAAGCACGATTTCTTCATTTCTTTAGGTATGAAGTCATTAATTATAGTGTTTTATTCATCCAACTACTTGTAGTTGGAATACTGCCATACTGGGATAGATAGAGGCGTACTACACTGGCATCCAACGACATTGTTTGTGCAGGGAACCATCGATTTTCCTCGAGTGCACCCAACTCATATCTCGATGAAAGATATATGGTTCTGTACTTCACAACATCAGTGCAGTGCGGGGGCAGTGTTGTATAGAGTCAGTTCAGCATTCCCGAACACTTATATGCATCGTTAGAAAAAGATTCGTGCTGGTGTGACCTCAAGATTGTACCTCATATCGCACATCGTGACGTGAAAGTGTATGGGAAGTGGAACCATAGATGCTTTTTCACTTGTATCTTGATGAAAGCATCTTTGCTTCTTATCCACTTTCAGGTTAGGATGTGCCATGCGAGGTGCAATCTTGAGGTCACTTCAGCATTGTTCTTAGAAAAAACTTTATCCCATTCAAATTAGAGGAAATTACCTGATAGATCAGGTGGTAGGGACGTCTTTCTACATGCACCAAGTTTTGGGGTGGAATCTTAACAACCCAGGTTGTAAAATCTTCCTCTTTAATGCCCCCTTGCCCCAATAAAATGGTGAACTCAAATGTTGGGATCAACCATTCAAATTGTATTGAGATGAACAATTTGAATGGTTGATGTCGATTATTCATGTTCAAATGTTGAGATCGATGATTTATAATCATTGATCTTGCTGTTTGTAAAACATTGATCTCAACGATTGGGTAAATGGTTGATCTCAATGATTTGAATAGCTAATATTCATTATGTGAAAATTGGAAAATTTGACAGAAAAAATTGACGGGCCAAGGTTCACGAATTTTAGAAATTGAATTTTGACAGTCTAGGAACGTCGAAATTCCTGATGTTTCTAGATTTGACGGTTTAGAGATGTCAAATTTCTCCAATCCTTCATTAATTTGACAGTTTCGGCCCGTTGAAAAAAATAAAAAAATTGACAATGAAAAATTCGATGCCAATTCGATCTCTTGGTCCGTCGAATTTTATGAAATTTGATGGCCCAAGGCCATCAAATTTGGGCTTTTTTCATATTGTGATTGACAAATTGAATCATCGATCTAACCAATGGATATGGGCTAAGGGGCAATTAATAAAGAAAATGTTTACTAAATGGGCTATTAATAAAAAGTTAGGGAGTTTTTCCAATTTTCCCTTGAAATAGTGATTCAAAGTATTGGTGGAAAAGTAGCTGCATTTATCAGCATCCCCCGGTAGATGGGGGTTGTCACCTACAGGTCATTAATGATACTATTCAATATGATAAGAAAAGAAAACGTGGTACATAGGAAAGAAAATATCTAAGAACAAATGGGGCAATGACCCAATGTGAATCACGATTCAAAGTATTATTCAAAGTATTGAAGAGAACGGACATGAAATCGATCACAATATGTGAAGTCATGTGAAAAAATCCAAAATCAGGCATCGTTTACACTACGCTTAAAAGGGAAAAAAAGAATAGAAAACGACTATACATACCCCCAATTAATTAGTGTTAACATCCAAACAACACCTATAGATAAATAACATCAGCAAGTTGCACAGAATAAATGTATGAAAACTAATCTAGTACGTTTGATGGACACTAAAGGTATGTTTGATTGCACATGGAAAATAGGGTGGAAAATCAATTTCCATGAAAAATGACATTTTTCAAGTGTTTGATTGCATATGAAAATGGAAATTCATTTTCCACCCCCTTCAAAAAGTCCACAAAAACATGGATTTCATTTTCCCACCTATATGGGTGGGAAAATGAAATCCACCCATATTTTCCATCCCCAATTCTTCCCCACTCATATCTTCTTCTTCCCTACCACCACCAACACCATTACACTAACCTCGTCGTCGTCATCATCGTCGTTACCATCGCCATCGTTATCTCCGTCTCCGTTATCATCATCTCCGGCCACCTTCTCTCTCTCTCGCCTCCTTCGCCACTACTACCACCACCACTTCCTCCCCCGATTTTTCTCATCATCTTCTTCCTTACTTACCTCTGCCGTCGCTGTCGTCGCCACCACGTTCTCCCATCTTCTTCCTCACTTACCTCTATCGTCGTCGCCGTCGCCGCCACCGTAGCCGTCGCCTCCGCCGCCATCGTCACCGTTGCCGCTACCCTCGCCGTTGCCACTGCCATCGCCGCCACATCCTCTCCCTCCCTCTTCCTCCTCATCTTCTTCTTCTTCTCCCCCTCCTCCTCTTCTTCTTTTTTCTATTATTTTCCATGATTTTGTCCAAGTAAAATCAAACAATGGAATTTAATTTTCCAACCCTACCTATTTTCCACAACTATTTTTCCATGGATTTCAAATTCCATGGACAGTCACTTTCCATGCAATCAAACATACCTTAAGTGAAAAAAATGGTGAATTCGATGTGACACTTTTAAACAATAGATAAAAAAAAGGGTAAATTTGATGGACCTTGGCGTTGAATTTACCCCCTTTTTAACTCATGATATAAATTAGAGTTGTCCTAGAGTAATTGTGTAGGACACTGCATTCAACACTAAGCTGATGTGGAGGTACACACTGAAACGTTGATGCGTTTCACTTGTTTCTCGAGAAAAAACATCTATGGTTTTGTACACACCTCCACATCATCTTAGTGTCGAACGTAATGTCTTGTGCAATCAATTTTCCTATAAATTAACATAAGCTTGTGTAAATGGGGATGAGGCTTTAGATGATCAAATGACAAAGGTACTATAGATTGATATCTCGCATACGGGCCAAGAAATTAACCGATCATTCTAGGCTATTATGGTAAGAACATGAAGGACATGAAGTCCCATGTGTGTGTGTGTGTGAGAGAGAGAGAGAGAGAGAGAGAGAGAGAGAGAGGGGATGAGGTTAGGGCTAAAAAAAATGAGTCCCCTCTTTTGTTGCCTTAATATCCTATTACTAGGCAAAGGGGTATGAAATGACTAAAATGCTCTTCTTTCATCCAATGCCTTGCAATTTAATGGAATTCTTAGATAAAATGTGTTGGATCAAGATGAAACAGTTCAAATAATCTCTTGAATTCAAAACCCACCTTTCTCCCCCCCCTCATATTGGATGTATTAATTTTCCACCTCACTCATGATCAGTCCATATATGACATTAGTCTATCAACTACTTAGACAACTACTGGCCTAATTGGGACCTTTTTAGTCAAGGTCGTGGATTTAGAGGTCCTTTCAAAAAGGGTCTAGATCATTCCATTTGGAAGAACGCATGAGTGATCCATATATAGATGACCAATGCCAATGACATCTAGCATGAAGACAAAGAGTGATATGAGTCAGGCAATAGTGTTCTCACTTCTTGAAAGACCTACATTTGGGAAGGGAGCGATTGAAAGAAAAAACATCTAATGAGATGAACACCTGAGAAGGCAAGCTGTACACACTAGGAAGCAAATAAGCGTCTGACGACACAAACATCAGGAGGTGACATCACCTGTGGGGAGGTTGGGGGTGGAGCATCACCCAAATGCTATTGAATATTATCAAAATAAATAAATAGTTTTGTGGTTTATTTGTTTGTTTTTTTTCTTAAGTTAAGATTTTGAGATTTTTGTATATGTAAGGTTTAGTCTCACATTGCTCAAGTAAGATAGTGATGTACCTTATAAGTAATAGTTAACATATTTAGTTATATTTGTGTCATACCTTTAAGGCTTTGATCCAGTGCTTCGAGGTAGTATGAATCATCACCCCCGCATGCGCACACGTATATGAGTCGTGCGAATAGACGATTGGGCGTTTAGGGCGCATTAGGTACTTTGAGGCGCACTTTGCACTTCGCAAGGAGTTGGGGAGTCTTAAAGTTTTTGGTATACGAAACCATCCAATGATTGTGATTGATTCGTCACGTGTGATGGATCGGGTGTGATTAGCACCGCATAATCAAGTTAATATCTGATTGGATACTAATAAGATATGATGGATCAAAATAGTACTAGATCGGGAATGATCCGGTGCATTGGATCAAATTAGTACCTGATCAGAATCAATCAAGTATGTTGATTCATGATTGGTATCCGATCAGGGACGATCAGACCCGTTAGATCAAATGACAACTGATCGGTTGCGATCAGAGCCACTAGATCATACAAATTCAACTAAAAGGTATTGGTTAAAAGGCATGAGACACATACCTTCGATAAAGTGTAGTCTGGATCGTTAGATCTCAGATCAGATACAATTCAACAACTATTATACCAAGAGACTTTAAATCATGACTCTTGGTCAACAGACTATAAAAAGTCAATCAGAAATCAGATTTCTTCATTGAAATTTTTTGTATTCTCCTCTTTTTAAGCTTAAGTTATAAGTATCATCAGTTTTTTATTTTTTTCGAGTGTTTTAGATTAAATCGGACTGTACATAATCTGATTTAGTAATTTAAGTGTAGACTTCTTTCTATCTTTAAGGTATTTATTCTTTGATCCCTTATGTATTGTGGTTCAACCAGTAAGGGAGAATATTTGTCTAAAAGAGATTGAATCAGATTCGAGCCTAAAAGTTAATTTTCTTCCTTCATTGAATTACTCTTAATTTAAAGGTTAGAATTTTCAACAGTTTGAGACAAATATACTTATTCGATGGAGGCTTCGACATTTATTATCTCCAAATGATGAATCAAGATGTGTTTCGTCTTGACCGATTCAATGAACAACACTTTACTTGATGGCAATAAAAATGTTGTTTTTTCTCACTGCATTGAACATAGCATACGTTTTACAAGATGATCATAACTCATTCCTGATGTTACTTTAGAAGACAATGCTAAATTGAAAGAAAAACGTAAGAAACGAAAGGCGAATGACTTTCTGTGCAAAAACTATATTCTTAATGCTCTCTTTAATTCGATTTATGATATCTACCGTACGATCAAATCAGCCAAAGAACTCTGGAAAGACTTAGAAAACAAATACAAATTGAAGAGACAAGTAATCAAAAATTTCTTATTAGTAATTACTTTGAATTTAAGATGTCAACGATAAATTGGTTCTGTCTCAAGTACATGAATTTCAATTAATCATTGGGGATCTTAAGATTGCCGGAATCGATCTTCTAGAAGATTCTCAAGTAGGAGCTATCATTTCAAAACTTCCGCAATCCTAAAAAAGTTATAAGAAAAAAATAAAACATGAGGAGAATAAGTATACTTTGGAATCTCTACAACGTCATCTTCGTATAGAAAAACATGTTCATAATAGAAAACATAAAGATGAGAAAATAGAAAAAATCAAAGTAAACATGATTGAGGGTGATAAGCCCAAGAAGATTGATTTTAAGTTAAAACATAAGAAAACTTTCTCCTTCAAGAAGAAAACTGATAAAAATAAAAATAAAAATAGTAAGTGTTTTTATTGTAATAAGCCTGGTTATTATGCACGAGAATGCCGACATCGAAAGAAGGAATTCAAGAAAGAGACAAATACGGTAGTGACAGAGGAAGCAATGGTTGCAACAATTTTTTATGCTCGTTTATTAGTAGATGTTGTGTCAAACAATAGTAGTTGGTGGGTTGACATTGGAGCAACAGAACATTTATGTAATGATATAAGTCTCTACACAAGGTATGAAGCTTGTGGTGAATGTATAAAAGTGAAAATGACAAACAGTTCTCTTTCCAACATTTTTGGAGTTGGGACTGTAAGTCTTAGATTCACTTCTGGGAAGACTATCCTTTTTTTTAACGTCTTCCATGTTTTAGATATCACAAAGAATCTCGTATTAGGAGAACTGATTAATAGATCAGGTTTCAAACTTGTGTACGAATCAGATAGGCTTACCTAGTCCAAAAATAATGTATTTGTGGGACATGGTTATTCTTGTAGATGCATGATTTGCCTAAATTTACATAATGAAATTTCTTTTATTATGTTTATTGTTGATTCGTTATGTTTGTGGCATGGTAGATTAGGACACATTAATTATGGTTCAATTAAACGTATAATTAATCTAAGACTTATTCCTAAATGTAATTTAGAGAATATTTTTAAATGCCAAACCTGTATTCAATTTAAGATAACTAGAAAATCCTTTAAATCTGTTGAAATAGCTTCTTCTATCTTAGAGCTTATTCATAGTGATGTATGTGACCTTAATAGTCAAACACGTGGAGGCAATATATATTTTGTTACTTTCATTGATGATCATTCAAGGTATGCATATATTTATTTAATGAAAACTAAAGATGAAGTTTTTGAGAAATTTTGAATATTCAAGGCAGAAGTTGAAAATCAACTTAATCATAAAATTAAGATTCTACATTCTGATAGGGGTGGTGAATACTATCCAAATAAGTTCATTAAATTTTGTGAAACTTATGGCTTAATCCTTCAAGTTACGGCTCCTTACACGCCGTAACAAAATGAAGTATAGAAAAAAAGAATAGAACCTTAATTAAAATGGTAAATTCTATGATTATTAATTCAGATTTATTTTATTCGTTAGTGGGTGAAGTAATTCTTTCTGCTTGTTATATTTTAAATATTGTTCAAACAAAGTGTAGACACCTCATTTTTGCATCTGCCTAATTTGATAACTCGTTGTCCGATTGCCGTGAATTCCTAATGATGATCGCAAATAACTCGAAGGCTTGTGAGTACTGTTTCTGACTTTTCCCATTTCCAATCCTTTCACCCTCCTCACTCGTTACGACTTGACATAGTAACTTACGTACGCTTAAGATCGCTATACCTTACACCTGATTTAGTAAACACGTACGTTTAGGGTCGTCATACTGTTCAATAACTTAGAGACTTCACTACGCCAGGAAAATGCGACTTTAAAACTTAGAAATAACCACGTTGGGATTGAAAGAAAACTCACGTTAAAATTCATAAAAATCTGTAAAAATCGATAAAATGACGAAAATACTCCTAATAAATTTTAGACCTTCAAAAAATCTCGAAGGTACCTCCATTGCATTCAGAACATGATTTCAAGTCTAATGGGACCCAAACTGATGAAAATAGAGAAATTTAGGAAAAAATTATAAAACTGATCGAAATGCCCCTCAACATCCAAATTCAATTTAGAGATCCCGATCCTTAGAAAAATGTAATAAAAATCGAAATCTAGTTAAAAATCCAATTTAACTAAAAATAAAACTCAAATTAAAAATTAAACAATTAAAATTTAAATAATTAAAACTAAAATTAAAAATTAAACAATTCAAATTCAAACAATTAAAATTAAACAATTAAAATTAAACAATTAAAATTAAACAATTAAACTATTAAAATTAAAATCAAGCAATAATTAAAATTAAACAATTAAAATTAAAATCTAACAACCGATCAAATTAAAATTAAAACGTAATCAACAAATTAAATCTAATAAAAAAATTTAAAATTGATCAACTAAAATAAAAATTTTAATTAATCAACCATTAAAATTAAACTCAAATCAACAAATTTAAAATTCAAGGTCTAACTCAATTGATCGACCAAATAAAATCTAAATCAAATGGTCAATTAAAATTCAAATTAAAAATTAAAATCAAATTAAAAATTTTAACTAAACCCAAAATAAAAATTAATCAACTAATAAAACTCAAAATTAAAAAATTAATCAACCAACAAAAACTCGAAATAAAAACTTTAACCAATTGACAAAATGAAAATTAAATCGACCAACCATAACTCGATAACAAGAGACCACTATCGTGGTACGAGTAGCGTGAAATTTTCCACCCCCATCCTCCAAAATAGAAAGTAAAAGAAAATAGGAAAGAGTTGGGCTATAAAAGAGAGAGACATCTCTATCTAAGGGGGCTGGACGTCTTCTTCTTTCTTCACGCTTTCTTCTCGAATGGTTGCTGTGCCAACGTGCCAAGCCTTCTCATCTCTTTCTCCTTGTTGCAATCCCCCTTGCCATCCTCTTCCCCATTAACTTTGTTGCAACGCCTTTTACTCAAGTCCTCATCTCTCACATTTTGCCCTGCCATTGAACCTGCACTCATGTTCCGATCAGCTATTGAACCTGTACTCTATTAAACTTGCTACACTCACGTTCTGACCGGCCAAGTCCTTCAATCTTCATCATCTCCAACACTCCACTTTCTTTATCAACAATCAACTTCTTCTAACAGCCTCTCTCTTTGTCTGCAGCAGTCATATTTTCCAGTCCTCTCTCTATCACGCCCCCATTACATCACCCCTTTCTGTCCTCATCCCTCTTTATCCCTATAACGCAGCCTCTTGCTGCATTCACGTACAACAACATAGCCATTTTTACTATCCAGTCTCTTCACACCATTGCTGCAATCAGTCCTTGCTACCCAGCAAATCCCTTCAACTCGTTGCTACGAAATAGCTACAACACGTATAAGTACATCTACTTCTCTGTCTTCGTCCCTCAATAGTGAGTGCTTGTGAGCCTTTGGATTATACCTAGAGGAATAAACTTGCTATTGTCGATTCAATAGGTAACTTTATTTTCGATCTAGTTTGTTATTTTTATTTTTGTTCTCCTCTTTTTCTCCTTCTTTTTCCAGTACATTTTCTTTCTTCTTTCCCTCCATGTTCATGTGTTTTTAGTTAGATTTTCCCTTGCATTGATGTCTCCCATTGATTTATTTTTAGCATCTTGATTATTGTAGAGTTTATTACGGAAGAAGTTTTTTATTTATACTCATGATGCTATGTAGTGGTTTTGTTGTGTTTCGAATGATTTACAATAAGGGATGTGCATTAGTTTACTTTTTTTTAGCATTTATTTTCACCTGTCGATAACATTAAAAGAATTTTTAGGTATTTTTTCTATGTTTTTGTATATCAATATGGTTAGGGGAACATTGCTTTTATCTATTTTTCCTACATGTTTTTTTTTATTTTTATATATATTTTTTATTTTTTATTTTTTGCATATTGATAGAATTAGGACAACGTTTTTTTTATTTATTTTTTATTTTTATTTTTTTTATAATGTATTTCTTATATATATATATATATATATATATATATATATATATATATATATATATATATATATATATATATATATATTATTTTTACATGTTAATAGGATTAGGGGATTTTTGTGTTAAAATGTTATAATCGAGATTCAAATCGAATTTGTATGACCTATGATGATATTCGTGCTCTTCATGTTATTTCAAGATGATTTCATGTGACTAATGCACTTCTTGATTTAACAAATATGCATGTTGGCGGATGATAATTGTTTTGGAAAGATCAAAAGTAATGTGTGCCTGCCTATTTGGTTATTTTGAGAATGGGTTGAATGTAGATTCCTTATTCAAATTTGGAAATTTTGTAGGCATAGATATTTGTCAATCTCCAAGTTGATAAGCATGGTGATGCGGGATTTTCATTATTATTTTATTGGTTTTCAATTTGGTGATTCGTCATAAATTCACGATTTTTTAATTCGAAAACTCATATTCATAATTTTATTTTGGAAAATCAATATTTGGAACGTTCTAATTTGGGAAGTACTTCTATTTTGGGAGGACATTTGCTCATAAATTTCTAACTTAGAAATTCCACATTTTAGCAGTTTCCAATTTGGAAGATTCTGCATCTTCACATCTAGAAAGTTCATGTTTATGGATTTGGAAACTCATAATTTGAAAATTTTATTCCTTTTGGAAACTTTCCCTTTTGGAGGATTCATTTTAGAAACTTCTAATTTTAGAGCTCATCATATATTCTCGAATTCTAATTAAGAAAAATTTAAATTCCTAATTTAGAAACTCCATAAGTCATAATTAAACATTTTCCCATTTATAATTTTCCTATTTAGAGAATTTTCATGAGTTTCTACTTTAGATGTTTTGGAGAATATTTCATGTGGATTTTCTTGATTGACTTTAGATTATGGTGTTAAATTAAGGCTTTTTCAAATATTTCTATTTTGTGCGGCGTTTGATAAATCATGTAATAATGGGAGAATCTTAACCATAAGATTCATTTGGCAAACCCAATATAAATTGATGATGATGATTAGACCATAGTCTTCTTTATTGACCATAGGTCAATTTTGAATCGTAGTAGAGTTCGATCATGTTGATTGGGCGAGTTCGGTGCCTAACACCTTCCGAAACCCGTATACCCCTTACCCATCTCTCTGATTTGTGGATCGATCCATATTCATTTGGAGTTATTTATGGTTCCTAGACCTAAACTAGGTGACGACTCCCATTTATCAAAAGTCCCCCCATTTACAAATCAGATTTCTCCTCATTATTTATTGAAGAAGGGTCGAGGTGATTTCACAAAGAAAAATAATGTTACTCTTTATGAACATTGGTTCAAAAGGAAGCCTAATCTCAATCGTCTTAAAGTGTGGGGGTGTTTTGCCTATGTAAGAAAACCTAGCCCTAAGAGACCAAAGTTAGGAGTTAGAACCTACAATTGCGTATTTATTGGTTATTCTCAGAATAGGCTAACTTATCATTTTTTAGATCTGGAAATTAGTGATATCATTGAATCTGTAGATGTAGAATTTTTTGAGGATTTGATTAAGTCAAGTTCTCATGATCCAATTTCTGAAAATTCTATTCCTAAACAGATTCATCAAACTGTTCAAGATAACACTAGTGGTGACCAAGTTCTGATCAACAAGATCATAGTTAGTAATTCGGTGGACAAGAAAAAAATGATACGAAAATAAATCGAGTACTATTCGGAATAGCGATGCATCGGTTTGCTTGAAAATTCAACAAAAAAAATGTAGGACGATAAAAATACGTTACAGAAATAGTTCGAGAATGATTCGGATCCAACAATTTTTAAAACTTTTAAAAATTTAGATATATATAACATATGATATGACTTAACAATTCTAATCTACTAATCAAATTATCAATACTTAAATTAAAAATATCTTAAGTAAACAAGTAAACAATCCATAATCACATTCATCTAATAAAATATTTATTCGCAATTAAAGATTTAGTTTTAATCCATCTAATAATCACGGACAGAGGTAGAGCAGAGTAACAGATTACAGAGAGAGATAGTGTGTGTGGGGGGTGGGGAAATTACTTATAGAAATTGTGAGGATGCGTGGAGCCGTAGAGCAATGGAAGACCGAGGATATTCTTGGTCACTGACAATCTAGCAACAAAAATTTCACCGGACAGTGGACGACATACGGCCAACGAGGAAACTCCACAATGGGCAAGTGGGGGCGATTTTCAACTTAGGATTTTTTCCCTTCTCTTGAGTTTTTAAGAGTGACAGATAGACGCTAAGAACTGAGAACAGGGAAATACAACATATTTCATTAAAATACTTATGAATTATATGTGTAAATCGTGATCTAGTCGTTGAGATTCAAAGATACGTGAATTAATCTGAATTTTTGAAACCAATGGTAGTTTTGATCGGGAAGAGTATTATATGTCTAATTCGTGAATCAATCGTGAATTGATGTATTTATTTAATCGTTCTTTAGTTGTAAAAACTATGGAAGCTTGATCCCTATTTGGGTACGTAGGCAGCCACTTAAGTGGTGCAGCTGTTTAATATTATAAATATATTTTAACTATTTATATTTTGAAATAGTGGGGGTTTGTTGAATATTTTCAAAATAAATAAATAGTTTTATGATTTATTAGTTTATTTTTTTAAAAGTTAGATTTTGAGGTTTTTGTGAATATAAGGTTTAGTCCCACATTGCTTACAAGTAAGATAGTGGTATACCTTATAAGTAATAGTCAACATAATTAGTTATATTTGTGTCACATCTTTAAGGCTTTGATCCAGTGCTTCGAAGTGGTGCGAAAGGACGATTAGACATTTTTAGGCCCACTTTGCACTTCATATGTACGTATCGTCGCTAGGAGTTAGAGAACCTTAAAGTTTTTGGTATACGAAACCATCCAACGGTTGTGGTTGATCAGTCACATGTGATGGATCGGGTGTGATCAGCACCACACAATCAAGTTAGTACTTGATCGGGAATTGATTGGATACCATGGATCAAAATAGTATCGGATTGAGAATGATCCGGTGCGTTTGATCAAATTAGTACCCGATCATAATCGATCAGGTGTGTTGATACATTATGGATATCCGATCATGGATGATCGAATCTGTTAGATCAAATGGCAACTGATCTGACGTGATCAGAGCCATTGGATCATACAGATTCAACTAAAAGGTGTTGGTTAAAAGGCATGAGACACATACCTTCGATAAGGTTCAATTTGGATCGTTAGATTTTAGATCAAACACAATCCAACGACTATTAAACAAAGAGATATTAAATCATGATTTTTGGTCAACAGACACAAAAATGACTATAAAAAGCCAACTAGAAGTCAGATTTCCTTACTGAAATTTTTTGTGTTCTCCTTTTTCTAAGCTTAAGTTATAAGTATCATTAGTTTCTTATTTTTTCAAGTGTTCTAGATTGAATCGGACTGTACATAATCCGATTTAGTAACTTGAGTATAGACTTCTTTGTATCCTGAAGGCATTTGTTCTTTGATCCCTTGTATACTGTGGTTCAACCAGTAAAGGAGAATATTTGTCTAAAAGAGATCGAATCAGATTCGAGTCTAGAAGTTATTTTTCTTCCTTCATTGAACTACTCCCAATTTAAAGGTCAAAATTTCCAACACATGCAACATCATTCGAAGGTGGCATCTATTAGATATAACATCACTAGGAAGCAGATATAGGCTTTACTAATGTCGGTTCTAGAGATGTAGGTCTAAAAATATGGACCTTAGATTTAGTTTGATCTGAAATTTGGAATATGTTAGTTGGTATTCTTCGCTCAAGTGAATAGAGATTTTTTGTTAAGAAATTTCTATGTTAAGTTGAAGAACCAATAGGATGTTGCCACGTGTATTTAAAAAATAAGTGAAACCCAAAATCTTAATGCAACCGCTCATAAATGTTTCCCTTAATTTCTCTCCATCGACCAATCATGCTTGCTTTTTCAATACACGTTGTGTCATACCATTGGTTCATCATAACACATAAATTTTCTAACAGCAAATCTCTGTTCCGCTCAATCCTAGGTTCATTATGCTGTGTTAGGTTTGGCTCAATATATATTAATCTCCTGATTCTTGGGTTAAACATGCTTATTGCTGATGAAGCAACTGCCCAATGGTATGGGGTGTGCATTGCCCAATTAAGTAATACATGTTAAGTCGCATGATATATATACTTAAAATGTCTAAACCTAATAGGGCTGCTCATTTTTTTGGCAAAATGGGTTATCATGGGATTGGGTTTTTTTTTTGTAACCGAGAATGTAGCACAAAAATTGACGAGAATCCTATTAGAGGATATGTGCTGTAATTATTCTCAATGATGTAATGTTCGTAGAGGGGCTCTCCAACCCCAGTTTATCAATACTGATGTGTGACTTACCACCTAGCTTGATTAGGAGGTTGTGAGAGGAATTTCAACGTAAATGAGGATGTCTACTTTACATTATTATATGAGACAATCATCTGTGATGATGTAACTTATAACTACATTCGCGTCTCTTTTTACCATTTTAATGAATGTGTGGTGGCGCACATCTAATTCCTGCTTATCAATTAAACAAAATCCAATAAAAAACACATGATAATAAAAGTTGGCCTCAAATTATATCAGTACAAAAATTGAAAGTTGGTGGCACATCATTATTCTTTAGGAAATCAAAATATCATGGTTTTAAAACTGTACAGAAACAGCTTCTTTCTGGAGTCCAACTTTGAAGTGGGTAGCTCGCTTCAAATTTTGAAGGAACCCTCCTCGTTACAAGACACACGGCATTTTGAATTTATTACACACCACTAAATTTTCACCAAAATTTGAAACACCTCCTTGGCCACACGTAACCCTTTGAAACGGGCTGCCCACTTCAAAGATTTTTCCTTTTTTATGTGTGCATCTACGGAGATGCATTGGACAACGAGGCCATGTTTTGGTGTGAGAAGCAGTGTTCCTTCCTACTCTACAGTTTTAATGGGTAAAAAATAGGGTTTTGTTCAAGGTGTTAAGAGCATTTTATAAAGAGTGTTCTAAACTGACTTAAAAAACACTCAGTTGATGGAGCAGTGTGCATAGAACTGTAATTTTTTTCTTGAGATACAAGAAACAAATCTCGATAAAAAAATCAATAATTATGTGCGCACTAACATGTAAGTTTAGTATTTTTTAGTCAGTTCAACATTTTTCTTTTTTAAAACACCTGAAATATGCATTTATGGGTATATTTTGTAGGAAATTTTATTTGGGGGCTCTTTATGTAGAAAAATACATTTTGGAATTGTATTTAATGTATCTTAATTGCCCTTAGGGTATAAGTTATCAACATATATGTAATAAAAGTTGTTATGATCAGACACCCCCATCATAAAATTGTAGATCATTTGCCTTTGGATACACAAGAAAAAGATTTATCATTCTATGCATCCCGAGGCAATTGATCTACGGTTATGTGATGGGGGTGTATGTCAGAGGGGGGTGTCATTAAATAATTATTCAAAAATTACTTTTTTACACTCCATATACATCACTGCATGAAAATACCCTTAATTCGACGACCCACAACCGTCGATTTTTCACAATTCAACAGCCTCACACGTCGAAATTTTTTGTCAAAATGGGCCATGTCGAAAAAAAAATTTGACGACTGGAAACCATTGAAAATATTTTCGTCGGCCTTGAAAACCATCGAATTTGGCATTGAATCAGAAACTCCACGATTTCAAAGGGTATCTTTCTATCGAAGAGATTTCAAATGCTAATTAAGATTAGGATTCAGGAGATACTTGAATTATCTTTAAGATTTGTGATTATTATTATTATTATTTTTAATATTTGTAATTAGCCCTTTCCCCGAAGATGCTCCTTTGTGAAGAACTAAGGGGATTATTATTAGAGTCGTGACAATCTGACTACCCCACATAACATACTCAATCAACTCCCTTGACGTGACATGTGCAAGAATCGTAGATCGGTACTCCTTGTGATACACAACTGCACATCCCCATAAAAGTGCTGTTTTGTATTCTAAGAAGTACAAATCTAACACATGTCATGTTAGGGGTGAGCCGAGATTGAGTACGTAACATGGGGTAGTCAGATTATCGCGATTCTTATAATTATTGAGGGTCGGAATACTTGCACATGTAAATGTGGTTGGATGACCTAATCTAACAATAATTTTGATTTTTAAGTTTGAAGTCCTTATATTGCCCAAGGCAAAAACTACTTTCCACGCCAATTAATATCCCTTTTGGCATACTCCCCCATGCTCTAATAGAAATTTTTTTCCTCGGGATACATAATTTCACATATATACGGAGATGTGCAATTATGTATCCCGCGAAAAATCTAAGATTCTATGCACATGCCACGTTAGGAGAGTATGATGGAGTATGTTAGAGGAGGGAGTCCGGTTATCATGACTCATTTCTCTAAAGTACTTTTTGCTGTACGTTTCTACGTTTGACATAACACATCAAAATCTCTTTGTGGAAAATTTGGAGTTCAATGACGGCTCATTTTCAAAGCCTTTGACTAGATTAAACAAAATAAAATAAAACAGATTTTTAACGTTTTTAAAAAATATGATCAAGGTCATGATTTTTACACGCATGTTAATTATTATTATTCAATGAGTCACTCTTCTCCATTAGGGAAACTGAGCAAATTGTAATCACCGTGTTTGTCGCTATAAAGTGTTGTTGACAATATCACATTTATTTGTTAAAGCAAATATAAATTGGGATTACTTAATTGATTAAAGATGGGTAATAGTTATTTATATCCCCGTAGATAAACATGCCTTACAGGTTTACTTCATATTTTCACAAATTAATAGGATTAATAAGCAATGAAGCAATTTTATCTTTGGTTCGATCTGTAGAGTCGCTGTACCCATCTCCATACTGATATATGACTTCAATCATTCGTGCAAAGTTGAGAGCTGGCCTAAGAAGATCTAGAGGAAAACAATAATTTCCTTTGAGGCACTCTTTGTTAATGTCTTTCCATGCAATTGCAACCAATTTCCTTATCTCATCACACGCCTCTTTTTCTGAGGCACCGTGCTCCATCATATAGCATTGAACACTCGAAACAATGTCTCCTCTACTTTGCTCAACCTTCAAACATGTTAAATAACATGAGTACATTCCTTTAAATATCTAGGCTTTTTGTACAAAAAAAGAAAAATAAATGACGATAATCCTTGTATAACAAACCTTGTTAGTTTGGATGTCGTCAAGAAATCGAGCAATCAGAGATGAAGATCTAACAATCTTAGGGACACCGATCAGCCAATCAAGGGCTTCCTTTGTTGCCTCTTTTCCAATAACAATAACAGCTTGGACAACAAGCACTGCTCATTATTGAAACAGCCAAACACTCCTCAAATGTTGGAACGTATCCTACATTATACCAATTGGCTTCTACAAAGTAGGATCTAACCAAACCTTTCATCTGGTATTAGCCAAAAAAAACAATAGGTCCTTATAAAACTAATGACATTTATATGTATAAACATAATAGAATCAGAGTTAGTTTCTGATTTCTATCAAGGATGTCATAATCATTTTAGTGAAAATTTAGCACCAACAAAATAATCTATTAATATGTTAATTAAACATGAAAGATCAGAGTACGCCGTACTTCTTCTTTTGCATAGTATACACAGTGTGATCTTCCTTCCTTTCTCATATATTCTTCAAAATCTTTGACAACATCCAATAAAGCAAGAAAACACACATTCATGTACTCCGGTAGCGTATCAGAAGCCTCGACATCCCACCTGTAGAATTTGAAGTGTTATTTATTTAACAAGGAAGGCGAACAACAAAGATGATTCTAGCTAGGAATTAGTGTAGCTTACCGTGTTTTATTTATGTTTAAAAGGATTTAACAATGGTGTTAAATACATGGAAAAATATTACAAGTTCGGAACTTAGAAATTGAAATCTAAGGATTAGTTACTTGAGATGCAAGAGAGTATGATAAAACACAATAAATCAACTATACTTACTAAGAAAACTGATATTAACTTGTAAATCATCCATGGACAAACCTTTCAATTGCATTTGTAAATAACTCAAGTTCTTCCTAAGTGCCATATACGTCGTAAACGTCATCTATTACAGATGTAATAGAGAGAATTTTGGTCAAAAACTGTCTACCAAGGGAATATTGGGGTTCAAAATAAACCCCCAATATCCAAAAGTAGCACTCCACCAATCTATCTTTAGCAAATTATAGCTTTGATTTGAAGTCGAGATCCTTCCACCACCTATAAATTGAAAACTTAGTATGCATTATTGCAATTTTCCAAAATAATCCTCTGTGAAACAGGCTAAGTTGATTAGTCATTTATTGAACTTACTTTGAGACATCCCTTATCTCTCTCTGGTGCAACAACTGTAATAGATTGAAATTGACCTTGGCAAACTCTAGTAATGAATCAATACGCGCCATATCATCTTCATAGACGGAGATATAATGTCTCGCCTCTAGTCTTGGCATACCTTTGTAAAGCGGTAGCTGTAGTGAATGATCCACTTGTGCCTTACAAGGGGAGCTTAGATGGTTCATCATGGTCATTAGGTTTGTACCGGTGAAAGCAAGCGCTTTGTCCAATATATATTCTCCTTCTACACCAAGATGTGAGGCTTCATACAATTGTAGCATGGCTCTTGCATCATTAATTAAGACTGGTTTGAAGCCACTATTGTCATCCTTGAACTTCATAAACACATCTGCTTCACATTCAAAATTCTCTTGATCAAGATATATCTAGCAAAATATGATACAAAATAGGAATCACAGACTGCAAAATAAAACAGAAAGTGAGGACAGATTTAGGAGGATCACCCTTTATATATGGGCTACGTTCTCGGAAGCGATCATTTGTCTTTACTATCACAAGTGAAGGATTACAAATTAAGAGATTTAACCTTCTCCTTCTCTCAAATCTCTTTTCTCTCAACCATGGAAAACCTAAGGTGGAAGTTAAGAACTTGTACTTCTACGTAATTAATTACATAATTTTTCTTAGTGCACAAATAATTTCCATTGAATCTCCAAAAAGAGCATGATCCCCTGTAACCCGATGCATGACCACAACAAATTGCGTACTTACAAACTGAATACAAGACACACCTCTGCTCATCAAGACACATGTGAAACGTGGATAAAGGAAAAGATGATAATAATGGACATGCATGGACTTACCTGAAGACACATTATATCCTTGTTGTCTTAGAAGCCAAAACCGAAGAGCAACAGTATATAAATTATCATCACCATTATCACCATTATCATCATGTTTATTATGGGCATCATATATGAGTTGTAATGCTTCTTTGATCTCCACTTTGAAGTGATATGCCACACCGAGACGTTGGAGGGTGTTGATTAAGCTCATTTGTTTGAGGGGTTTCTTGGCAGCATGGCATAGCAGCTTCTTCACCTGTTCCTTCAGTATTTCAACTCGCTCTTTAGCTGATGATGTCTGCGTGTGTGAGAATGATAAAAATTATTAATTCTTCAAATTAAAATAGATGGAGAATTTTCATTCCCTTAGTTATCATACTTGTAGTTATAAAGATTAAGCTCCTAAGTCATCTCAAAAAAATTTAAGTAATATTATTTGAAGTCCAATGCTGATTTTATTTGAAATTCTATGGAAATAAAAAGGTGAGATGGTACACTCAGTTACTTACTATGTTCTCTGTGAAAGAGAAGTGGAGGAAGTAGTCACCCCAAACACTAGGGTGATAATTCGCAGATCTGCGGACCACTTCATCATGTTGTTCTTTACTTTTTGATGAACAAATCAAAGATGAACTCATTGTGCGGGTGAAGTAGTAGTGCAAGTAATGGGTAATAATGGTACTCAAATTGTGATCAGATATTTATATGCACGATTAATTGCTTCATTTCTTTAGTTATGAAGTCATTAATTATAGTGCTTTATTCATCCAACGACTTGTGGTTGGTGCTACACTGACATCCTACAACATTGTTTGTGCAGGGAACCATCGATTTTCCTTGAGTTCACACAACTCGTATCTCGAGGAAATATATGATTCTGTACACCACAACATCAGCGCTGTGCGGGGGCAGTGTTGCATAGAGTCAGTTTAGGATTTCGGTACACGTATATGCATTGTTAGAAAAAGATTCGTGCTGGAGTGACCTCAAGATTGTACCTCATATCGCACATCGTGACGTGAAAGTGTATAGGAACCATAAATGCTTTTTCACTCGTATCTTGATGAAAAGCATCTATGCTTCCTATACACTTTCATGTCAGGATGTGCTATGCAAGGTACAATCTTGAGGTCACTTCAGCATTATTCTTAGAAAAATCTTTATCCCATTCAAATTAGTGGAAATTACTTGATAGATCACATGGTAGGGACATCTTTCTAAGTGCACCAAGTTTTGGGGTGGAATCTTAACAACCCAGGTAGTAAAATCTTCCTTTCTTAGTGCCCCCTTGCCCCAATAAAATGGTGAACTCATATTGTTGGTATCAACCATTCAAATTGTAATGAGATGAACAATTTGAATGTTTGATGTCGACGATTCATGTTCAAACGTTGAGATCGATGATTTACAATCATTGATCTTGACAGTTGTAAAACATCATTCTCAACGATTGGGTAAATGGTTGATCTCAATGATTTGAATTGTCATTATTCACCATGTGAAAATTGGAAAATTCAACAAAAAAATTGACGGGCCAAGCCCACGAATTTTAGAAACTGAATTTTGATTGTCTAGGACCGTTGAAAAAAAAAAAAAAAAAATTGATGCCAATTTGATCTCTTGGTCCGTCAAATTTTATGAAATTTGACAGCCCAAGGCCGTCAAATTTGAGTTTTTTTTCACCTTGTGATTGACAAATTGAATCATCGATCTCACCAATGGAACTGGCCTAGGGGGCCATTAATAAATAAAATGTTTACTAAATGGGCTATTAATTTGCTACCAAAAAATTAGGGAATTTTTAGAACTTTCCCTTGAAAAGTATTGGTGGAAAAGTAGCTGCATTTATCAACATCCACGAGTATTTGGGGGTTGTGTGAGTACCAACAGGTCATTAATGATACTACTTAATATGATAAGAAAAGCACATTTGGTACACAAAAGAAAATATCTAAGAACAAATGGGGCAAGGACCAATGAATGTGAATCAATAGAAAATGCGGTTGAAAAATCTCCAACTTGCAATCCTGAAGCATGAAATCGATCACAATATGTGAAGTCATGTGAAAAATCCAAAATCAGGCATCGTTTTCACTATGCTTAAAAGGGAAAAAAAAAATAGAAAACTACTATAAATACCCCTAATGAGGGAAAAAAAAGAATAGAAAACTACTATAAATACCCCTAATGAATTAGTGTTAACATCCCTATAGATAAATAACATCAGCAAACTGCACAAAATAGAGGTATGAAAACTAATCTAGTACGTTTGATGGACACTACGTGAAAAAAAGAATAAATTCAATGCGACCCTTTTAAACACTACATGAAAAAAATGGGTAAATTTGATGGATCTTGGCATTGAATTTACCCCCTTTTTCATTCATGATATAAATTAGAGTTGTCCTAGAGTAATTGTGTAGGACATTGCATTCAACACTAAGCTGATGTGGAGGTACACACAGAAACGTTGATGCTTTTCACTTGTTTCTCGAGAAAATGCATTTATGGTTTCGTACACACCTCCACATCATCTCAGTGTCGAATGTAGTGTCTTGTGCAATCAATTTTCCTATAAATTAACATAGACTTGTGTAAATGGGGATGAGGCTCTAGATGATCAAATGACAAAGGTAGGGGTCTATAGATTGATACCTCGCATACCGGCCAAGAAATTAAGTGATCATTCTAGGCTATTACACAAGTTAAATGGTAAGAACATGAAGGAGATGAAGTCCCATGTGTGTGTGTGTGTGTGTGAGAGAGAGAGAGAGAGAGAGAGAGAGAGAGAGAGAGAGGATGAGTTTAGGGCTAAAAAAATGAGTCCCCTCTTTTGTTACCTTAAAATCCTATTACTGGACAAAGGGGTTTGAAATGACTAAAATGGTCTTCTTTCATCCAATGCCTTGCGATTTAATGGAGTTCTAAGATAAAATGTGTTGAATCAAGATGAAACAGTTCAAATAATCTCTTAACTTCAAAACCCACCTTTCTTTCCACCCCCCCACCTCATGTTGGATGTATTAATTTTCCACCTCACTCATGATCAGTCCATGTATGACATTAGTCTATCAACTACTGGCCTAATTGGGACCTTTTTAGTCAAGGTCGTCGATTTAGAGGTCCTTTCAAAAAGGGTCTAGATCATTCCATTTGGAAGAACACATGAGTGATCCATATATAGATGAACAATGCCAATGACATCTAGCATGAAGACAAAGAGTGATATGAGTCAGGCAATAGTGTTCTCACTTCTTGAAAGACCTACATTTGGGAGGGGAGCGATTGAAAGAAAAAACATCTAATGAGATGAACACCTGAGAAGGCAAGCTGTACACACTAGGAAGCAAATAAGTGTCTGACGACACAAACATCAGGAGGTGAGCATCACCCAACATCATTCGAAGGTGGCATCCATTAGATATAACATCACTAGGAAGCAAATAAGCGTCTGACAACACAAACATCAGGAGGTGAGCATCACCCAACATCATTCGAAGGTGGCATCCATTAGATATAACATCACTAGGAAGCAAATATAGGCTTTACTAATATGGGTTCTAGAGATGTAGGTCTAAAAATATTTACCTTAGATTTAGTTTGATCTCAAATTTGGAATATGTTAGTTGGTATTCTTCGCACAAGTGAACAGAGATTTTCTGTTAAGAAATTTCTTCGTTAAGTTGATGAGCCAATAGGATGTTGCCACATGTATTTAAAAAATAAGTGAAATCCAAAATCTTAATATAACCGCTCATAAATTTTTCCCGTAATTTTCTCTCCATCAACCAATCATGCTTGCTTTTTCAATACACGTTGTGTCATGCCATTGGTTCATCATAGCACAAAAATTTTCTAACAGTAAATCTCTGTTCCGCTCAAACTTAGGTTCATTATGCTGTGTTAGGCTTGGCTCAATATATATTAATCTCCTGATTCTGGGGTTAAACATGCTTATTACTGATGAAGCAACTGCCCAATGGTATGGGGGTGTGCATTGCTCAATTAAGTAATACATGTCAAGTCGCATGATATATATACTTAAAATGTCTAAACCTAATAGGGCTGCTCATTTTTTGGCAAAATGGGATTATCATGGGATTGGGTTTGTTTGTAACCGAGAATGTGGCATGTGTTCCACAAAAATTGACGAGAATCCTAGTAGAGGATGTGCTGTAATTATTCTCGATGATGTAATGTTCATGTAGGGGCCCTGTAAACCCAGTTTATCAATAATGATGTGCGACTTACTACCTAGCTGATTAGGAGGTTGTGAGAGGAATTTCAATGTAAATGAGGATGTCTACTTTACATTATATGAAAGACTCATCTATGATCATGTAACTTATAACTACATTCGTGTCTCTTTTTACCATTTTAATGAAATCAAAATATCATCGTTTTAAAACTGAATGGAAACAGCTTCTTTATGGAGTCCCCTGCTTCAAATTTTGAAGGAACCCTCCGCATTACAAGACACATGGCATTTTGAATTTATTTCACACCACTAAATTTCCACGAAAATTTGAAATGCCTCCTTGAAAATGCCACGTGTAATTCAATGGATAGGGTTTCTTCAAAATTTTGAAGTGGGCTGCCCGCAAAGATTTTTCCTTCTTTATGTGTGCATCTATGGAGATGCATTGGACAAGGATGCCGTGTTTTGGTGTGAGAAGCAGTGTTCCATCCTGCTTTACAGTTTTAATGGGTAAAAAAATAGGTTTTGTTCAAGGTGTTAAGAGCATTTTATAAAGAGTGTTCTAAACTGACTTAAAAAGACACTCAGTTGATGGAGCAGTGTGCATAGAACTGTAATTTTTTTTCTCGAGACACAAGAAAAAAAATCTCGAGAAAAAAATCAATAATTTTGTGCGCACTAACATGTGAGTTTAGTATTTTTTTAGTCAATTCAACATTTTTCTTTTATAAAACGCCTCGAAATATGCATTTATGGGTATATCTTGAAGGAAATTTTATTTGAGGGCACTTATGTTGAAAAATAAATTTTGGAGTTGTATTTAATGCATCTTAATTGCCCCTAGGGTATAAGTTATCTGCATCTATGCATCTAGAAATTATGAGTGTTATAAGTAAAAATCGGTGTGCTAATAACAACTCGCTCTCTCTCTCTCAAGGTAGATTAGGGTGATTTAGAATTATCCCTTCACGTTTTAGTGAATATTTGAGATATTCAAATTGATGACATGCCCTTTGATTCATGCCTTCTGTAATAGCCTAATAAAAATTGACCTAAATGCCCTTGACTTCAATCTCTAGGAAACAAATCCTTTGACTTTTCTTCTCAAAATCAATCATTTTGAGTCTTTTGGGTAAAAGAAAATTTTACTCTCATCTTCAACTTTAAGATACTATCTCGTTGAACCTCTAAACAATTTTTTGGAGAAGTAAATAAAGCATGTAATTTTAGGTAAAAATCCCAGGGCTTTTTTACAAACCTTCTCATGCGGCAGACATTAGAGTACTCATTTCTTTGGTTCAATGATTCTACCTACTCATCTATGTTTACATGCTAAGTTCAAAATAATGGATTGAAAATATACGATTGAATAAATTAAAAATAATTTACAATAAAAGTTGAAGAGCTTGTAGATGATTGGATTTGATGAATAAAAATCAAATAGATTTTTAGCTAAGATCAAAAAAAGGATAGAATTTTGGACATAAATATATAGGTCTTTTTACAAATGGTTAAGGATAGGTTGAAAATAATGGATTGAAGATAAGATTTCGAATAATGATAAAGCGACACGCTAAATAATACACGACTGACATGGCAAGTGCACATAGCCATAGATCTTTTTTCCTTGTGTATCCCGAAGTAAAAGATCCATGGTTCTGTGCATTTGCCACATCAGCCACGTACTATTTAGTGTGTCGTTTTATCATGCTTCTAAGATTTAATATGTGAAAAATATTTTATCATAAGATTCTTAAGAAGATTGATTTTGGGAAGAAAAATTAAGGAATTTTTACTACGGGTGGAAGGAGAAGATATTTGAGTCACATTCAGTATTCTATAGTGCTGCAACTTGGGTGGGTTGGGGATCAAACAGCTCCCAATGCAAACTTGACAAAAAGTAACCTGTGCCCTTGCCCAACTTGACCTCGGACATGAAATGCTTAGAATCCCAACTAAGTTGGGTTGGTTGGGTCGTTCGGGTTGGTCGGGTTAATGCATTCCTTGTTAATATTAGATAATTTAGTATTGGTAAGGGTTTATAAAAAGATAAGTGACGTGTAAAAGAACTAAAAATTTATAATTATTTTTCCAAAAAGTGCGTTTCAAAAGTTGTTATACATAAAATTATAAGCAAATTTAAAGAGAGAAGGAAAATAGTATGATTAACTAAGATAATTATTTTTATTAATAATCATAATTTTCAAGAAAAGAAAAGTATAGCTGTTACGTGACCTCCTCAGATAGCTTTACAATTGAGTCTAGTATGCCTTTGGTAGCTAGAAAATCTCTTATGGGAGATAAGCTCAAGTTATCTCACATAAGACTTGTAAATTTTTAGGGATTTCCCCTTAAATTTGTAATATAATCATTTTAATGCTTTTAGAGGACATTCAATGTTTTGGGAGTTATGATGTATCAGAAGGGCTATAGTGGTAACTGAAAGCGCCCTCGATCCGCAGGGTGCGCGGATCCGCTTTTGACCCGTTGAGGTTTGGGAGTCGCCACCTAGTTATTGAGGTCTAGGAACCAAACTGACTCTAAAAAAGGTAAACTAATCTACGAAAAAGAAAAAGAGTTCGGGGATCACGTTACGGGATTGGAAGGTGTTAGGCACCAACCCCGCCCGGCCTAAGCCGGTCTCTACTAACTTCCCAAATAAATTACATTGCTAAAAACCTAGATAAAAAAAAAATAAAAAATTTTATACCTTTCCGATAGCAATGATTTTGCTCCCTTAGATCTGACAAAAATAGCTCCTTGTACTGTACTCCCTTGCTTCGTTCTGTTTCCGGATTTGATTTCGAATCTCCGAGATGAAGGTATCTCCTTGTTTTTTGATCTGAACTCTTCAAGTTTGTTACGGATTTGGGGGTGTTTTGGAGGGCTTTTAGGTGTTTTCTAGGCTAAAATTGAAGGAGAGATGTTAGGTAAGGAGTTGGGACTCCAAAACTAGGGCTTATGGGAGGCTAGGGGGGCTTTTAGACCTATTTCTCTTAGTGTTTATTTTTTGATACGAAAATAGGGTGTGAGCACCTCTATTTATAGATTTTTTTAGGGGTTGATTTGGATAGAGTTAGTATTTAATTAGAGTTGTGTTTTAGTTGGACTTGTTTTAGGTAGAATTGTGTTTTAATTAGAATTGTTTTAGGTAGAATTGTTTTTAAGTTAGAACTCTATTAGATAGAGTTATTATTTAATTAGAATTCTATTATGACTTTTGGTCTTATTTGATTGACTTTTAATGTTTTGACTTTAGTCTTAATTGATTGACTTTTAATATCTTGACTTTAGTCTTGCTTAATTGACTTTAATTTTGACTTCAGTCTCACTTGATTGACTTTAATACCTTGACTTCAGTCTTGCTTGATTTACTTTGATTTTTAGAGAACCCCCCTTCTAAAATATCTTTAATTCTTTGGACCCCCAAATGGAGGGGTCCTTAAAGAAATATCTCACGAACCCTCAACAATTTTACTTGAAAATCCGATTGATCGATTTCTCTGGTTCAAAATTTTAAATTAATTTCATTAATGTTTCACTTTAATTATTTAATGTTTTATTTATTAATTTCGAATTTTTTAATTATGAAAATTGTGAAATTACCGTTTTGCCCCCGGAGAGGACTTTTCACGTTTCAAGTTGATTTTTAATGTTCTAGGATGTTTTAGAATCGATTTTTCGTAAGGAATTCAATGGAAATATTAGTTTTTGTTATTTAGGAAATTTTTTGTATGAAATGGTTGTGAACTTAATGAGGGGCATTTTCGTAATTTTGTCGAATTCTGTTAAATTGGTGAAATGATTTATTTGATTTCGATTTGTTGTTTTATGTGTTTGAGAGAGTTTTCCTAAGCGTAACGTAGGCTCTAAGGTTGTTTTGAGGTTAGGGGTATTTTGGTAATTTGATCATTTTTAGTGATTTTTATTGTGAAGCTTCTTTTTTATCTACAAGATGATGATTTCTATGTTTCTGAGGTCGTATTTTCTTAGCGTAGCGTGGTTTCTAAGGTTTTGTCAGTTCGAGATACCTTATCCAGATTTCTGAAACACATATGGTAACAAAATAAAGCAATGGAATACACATCCATCATTGGGAATCATTGCGATCGGGTTGACGAGTTGATTAATCAGGCGAGTGTAAAAATGGGGTGTCTACAGTAACATTAACTCTTAGGTCAATTATGGGCAAGTTAGTTTCACCAAGCATAACACCTATATATATGCTGATCTTTAGGGTTTTGAACAAGTAGGCTTGGTTGAGACTAAACCTCTAGCAGGTATAATCCGGACAAGCCTGAGTCGAGTTCAGATGGGTTCATGTTGAGCTCAGATTTGTGTTTTCCGTTATGCTATAGCCACATTACCAAGCATTAATATTGTTCTAGAGACTAATTAAATTCCTTTGTGAGCTACATCATTGATGTGAAGATTTGAGATGAAGTGAATATTAAATAGCCAATAACTACATGCATTCGGTTAATGGAACCTCATAATAAAATACTACATATATATCTACTATGCTAATACCTTGCTGCAATTGCATGTTCCTTTGATTGAGAAATGTGTGATTGATTACATAAAATTAAGGCCCTTGTGTAATGATGTGATTGTCGATAGGTAGACGAAAACATCGATCATGTTAGGTTGATATCTCTATTAATTTGTTGAATTTGATTGCTAATTTCGTGTCCTCGATAGAGATGAAGAATTAAACTGGATTGTTGTCTAATAAAGATAAGTGACAATATATCCCTGTGTGTAGAAAACGAGGAGTGATACATTCAACTCGAATGGATCTCGATTGGGCCAATTTTTGGTTTAGGCTACACCGATACCTAACGGATTTTAATCTGAGAATAATAAAACAACGAGATGGTCTGCAATGGACCATTGAACGTGCTCAATGCCAGCTCCTTCGGAGGCTTGATCATTGGCAATGGCTCTGATTGGGCTCATCTGGAGCCAATGGACTTTGGGCCTTCCTTGTACCCATAAGTGATAGTAGTGGATTTTTTTATTAATTTTTTTTGTCTTCTTGCACAAATAAAGGTGGATAGAAAGGTAATGGGCCTGCAGTTGTAAGACTATAGGCCTAACAAAGTTGTGATATGTATTGAGATAGATGTCTGTGCGACACAACAAATCAAACCCAAAGTTGGTGTGGACTGTTGGATCAGATATGTAAGGTCAAATAGTAGATGAAGCGATGAAAGGCTCCAAATATGAGAACTTGAAAAGTTGCACTTGATCTAAATTGGAGCGGCATCATCCAATCAACATGGGAGGAGGTATGAAAGCCACGTGTGCCAACATGAATGACTTTCTTCTTGAACACAGAGGCCTTGAAATCAAGAATCGTGGAGGGTTTGATTGCAGGCATGGACATGATGCGAGATTCACATACAATTAAGATGGAGGGATTTTTGACACGTGCGAGGAGAGGTTAAGGGTTTTAGAAGATGAGTGGGAACGTGTAATGGACATGAGATTAGGAAAGAGTAAAAAAAAAAAGGTGTGTATATGACATGCTTGATGAAATGCATCAAACGTGTTGAAAGATATGTTAGATAGACATGTAAGGAGAAGGGTTTGTGATGGCTGAAATACACATATAGAGAAAGGTACCCACTATCGTAACTACATCACCTACATGATTCAGTTGATCTTGACACACCATAATAAAATACTCGACCCATGGTGAAAATTATTACTAATTGGCTTTTTCTCAACACATCCACTAATTGACAACGTTGTATTATCCAGTTACACGTAAAAATAACTTTCAGCATCATTTACTTAATGGCTCTAGGGATTTGTTAACCCTAGTTTCCCTCATCAATTTTGCAGTTAAACGCAGCTCTTTATGGATTGAAACAGATTTCTCGATCCTATTTCGAGTGTTTCAACTAATTTTCTAGGTTATGGGGTTCATTTTGTGGCAAAAGGGATGCTAGCTTTGGTCCTCTACATTGATGGCATAATTTTTTAACTGGTGATGGAGGAGGTCATGCAATTATTTATTCATTCGATTGAGCAAGAATTTGCAATGAAGGACTTATGATCTATTCACTTCTTCCTCAAGATTGAGGTGTCTAAGACTCTAAGTACATGTTCTTGTGCCAAGGAATGGGTCCAAGAACAACACATCTGCAAGATATATCAAGCCTATTGGATGCAAGGGCAGCACAAGAGAAAGATAACATGCACTTAAGAGATTTTATTCTCTTATCAAAGTAATATTTCTTTATTTATTTATGTGAAGTTTCTTGATGCCCTCTTGTAATTCTTTGCATACTCAAACATGTATACAAAATACAAGTTATTAACTTGGCTTCACTCGTATACCCATCAATCCCAAAACTCTCAAAACCATTGCTTGTACCATTAGTATATTTTTATTATTATTTGTAAGTTCATACTTTAATAAAGCAATGATTTAATATGCTCTTCAAGGGTTGGGAGTCGTTGATTGTCATCGTAATTGTACATCAGACTGACCATCCTCGCAGTATTGAGTGAAGCTTTTCTGATAGATCGCGAGAAAGGATTCGGTGACAGGCATTCTTTGTTCAATCTTTTCCATTCATTTGAAATCAAAAAGAAGACTTGTTCTCGGGCATTTTCAACTGTTGAGCATCCATGTTCCTTCATGTAGCAATCTATGTATGACCCATCAAAGCCTTCTTGGTTCTCATCCTGTCAATCAGTCCAAACACTGATATTTTTAAAAAAGCTCAATCATGTGGTGGACAAGGAAGGAAATATCTGTGTCCTTATATTTTTCATTTGGTGGCGTGTCAACATCAGAGGCCTCACAATGTTTTTTTTTTTTCTTTTTCTTTTTATTGATCAGTAAATTGCGGCATGATAACCCTCGATCCCTATATTGAAATTAACCACGATAATAGTTACGGTGGTTTGTAATGTTGGCATCAGAGAATGTAATTTTATTCTCAAAACAACTGAAAGGACACTTTTTTTGAAAGGTTGTTGTCCGAAAGGACACTATGACTCCTGGCCATAGTTGCAATTTTAAGTGCATGTGTTTCATGGTAAGAGCTAAGAGTAACCAAAGATTTTCTTACCTTGGCACTTCCCAAGTCATCCCAAAGGCGAAGAATAGTCGCGGGGCAAGATATTATGCCTGGAAGACTGCCCACCAGATCTACAAACTCCTTGGTTATACCTTCACCAAGAAGAAAGAAAATGTGAACAAACACAACATGCACTCCTGAGCTGATGATTCCATTCTTCAAGTACTCCTCAGCTTTTGGCAAGTGTCCCGAGGCAAACCATTTCGCTTCCACAAGAAATGCGTTGCAAAGATTCATCCACTGAAACAATAAGATTAACAAACGTTTGTTAGATTTTGGGCACTTGAAATAGGATCTATAAAATCAAATTCCATTTTAATTCACATAAATTATAGTTACCACTTTTCGTAGTGAATCTGAAGGGTTCCATCCATATTTCCTTAGGACCTTGTAACTAATCTCATCAGTTATTTCAAAGATAGCCTTTAAAAATACCTTCATGTAATCTGGTAGGTGCCCAATTTCAGTGAGTTTCCATCTGTATTTCATTCATCAAATCGTTAATTTATTTTAATTAAAGAGTATTTTTATGTAAGTAGTAAGATAATTAAATTTGGTATTTCTTACTTATTAATTGCTTCTGTAAAGAGAAGAAGTTCATCCAGTGTCCCATATACATCGAAAATGTCATCCATTAAGTAGATAAGCGAGATAGGCTTTGTGAGCTCAATTCTTTGCTCGGAAAAACTAGGATTGCTGAGTGTCGCCACGGACCACATGTGCCATTTAACTGGTTGATCTCTGGCAAACTTCAGTTCCTGTGCCAGACCCAGGTCTCTCCACCACCTAATTAATTTGAGGAAGAATAATATCAGAATGTATGATATATTATGCAATGCAGCAAGATCCGAGGTTGGAGGAAAGAAGGTCCCATAAAGACCAAGCGGAGGTCCAAATATGCAAATAAATGCTTGTAAAACTTTATCTATTATTTCGTGAGCTGAGTTTGAAGAAATTACTATTCCAGTTAACCATGCATTTTAATTCCCGAACTTGAACGTGCGAGATCACCGGTTTTTCAATAGATGGTCTCTCAGGTTTAAACAGACAATTTCTCTGTTTTTCTTTTCCCGAAATGGCAATCTGGCTGGTTTATATAGTGACGATCCCGCTAGCTAAAATTAGTAAACCTGTGAGATTGTCACTTTAAACTGTGAGATCGTCACTTGATAATGTGTGAGATCTTCACGTTCACTTTTTGGTAATTAAAATGAACGGAATCGTAATTTAGTCAAAAGTCGATCACATTTTCGTAAAAATTCCTATCAATTAATATCAAACAAAATATATCACATATAAACCATATTTTCTTACTTAGAAATTTGTAAGAGTTCTGTTTGATGTAGGGATTGAACAATGTTGAAATCCATTTGCGCAAGTTCCTGTAGGATACCATTTTTTCCATATGTTCTTTCGAAATTTTTGATATATTGTTTGGCTTTGAACCTTGCCAAGCTCTTGTGATAGGGATGCTCCAAGGTATCCTTAACCACTTCAGATTGATGTTCATCCAACTTTGTCACCCAAGCATTAAGATGATTGCTAGCAAAGGCATTAGCCTCATCTAGTATATCTTCTCCTTCTACACCAAGTTGTGAAGCTTCATATAAACCCATCATTCCTTGTAAGTCTTCACTTAATGATAGTTTAAATTTCCCATCCTTGTCCTTGAAGTTGTTAAACACATCTGTCTCAAACAAAACAGTTAGTAAGTTTCTCTTTAGCAATGTTTACCAAATATATGGTGATATAGAAACACATCCTACCTGAAGATAAATGGTACCCTTCTTGTCTCAGTAACCGAAAACAAAGTGAAACATTATACAAATGGTTACTATCACGGATGCCAATAAAACCATGACTAGCCATAAATCTTCGGTACTGCCTACTTAAGATTGTGTCTATGTCCTTCTGGAAATGGTAATCAATGGCTAAGTGTTGGAGGGTATCAATCATAATCAAGCGCTCTAATGGGTTGTCTGTATTATGAAGTAGACATCGAACTTCCTTTATTTTTAAGCGATACCCATCCTACATAATCAAACAAAATGTCGAATGTCAAACATGAAACACGAAACACTAACTAATTAAACATCTATGGAAGAACATATAAGAATCACAAGCACATATAGATAAACAAAGAAGCATAACTAATTAATTGTCTACATGTAAAGAGATGAAGAACTGCTTGCCATGTAGTCTTGAGAGGGTCTAGAAACCAAGCTGTTCTCATGGTTAATGTTCTGTTTGTAGGCAACAGAGATGCGAGGAAGTGTCACAGTTGTTTTGGATAGTTGTTTGGTTTTGTTTTCAGTAATACTTAGTCGTTGGGTTTTGTTTGCAGCAATTGGTAATGGAGACAACATAGAAATCATTTTGGAGTAAGCCATGGAGATTGGGTTTTGTTGGGTATTTATCGAAGTGGAGAGGAGAGAGTAGGGATGTACATTTTACACGTGACCCGAAAACCGGATCGAAATTGAGGATCGAACCGGTTTGGGTTTGGACAGAACCAAAGCCACGGAAAATCGGTTCGAGTTCGATTTGACTCCAGACCGGACCGAACCCAAACCCGAACCGAACCCTGTTTTAAAACCGTTACCCCCAGATCAAACCAAACCCAAGTAGCATTCTCTCTTTCTCATCCATGGTACAGAGGGCTGTCTCCCAATGATAAGTAAACAAAACTTTCTTAATTTTAATTCGGATTTTCAGAATCAGGTTATGGAAACTAATTCCCATAATCGAATTTTAAATTTTAAATTTGTATGAGGTATGTGTATACATCATTTAGAGAGATTCTATTGGCAACCCAACTTTTACTTCTTACACTCCAATTTATAATTATTTATCGCACCCTAATTAAAGAATAAAACACATCATTCAAATATTACAAAAGTTTATTTCAAGTTATCACATTCAAAGAACTTCAACTGTTTTTTACAAATTAAGAATAGGCTCATATAAAATCCTAAATCTAGCAAATCGAAATCTAAAAGAAAGAAAGAGAGAATTTCTATTGCCACACAACTTTTTCTTGTCCTTTGTTTATGCACACAATCCAAGCAGTTGAAATTGGAATATCACTCCATCGTAAGGTTTTTGTGTATGGATTAATTCGGGCGATGTTGTACCTTCTACTTCAATTAGCTACTATTAACTAGATCCATAGAATTTGAGATAATATCCTAATAAGGCCAACTCTCAAAATTTTAATGTTTTTACTAATTAATGATCCTCAAATCTATACTTAAAAAATGGTTGTTGACAACCGATTATTGAATGTGGCAAAAATGTTGGATTAAAGAACATGACAATAGAAAAATAGCAAGAGGTTTATACTATATATACTAACAAGAAATATATGTACTAGGGGTGCAACTTGGTCCGGTTCAAATCGAGAACCGAACCAAACCGATGGTTTTGGGGTGGTTTGGTTTGGTTTGGAACAAGTTGCGGTTCAGTTCCGGATTACAAAAATGGAGAACCGATCAATTTGGTTCGGTTCTTGGATCAAATTTGTATAGAACCGAACCAAATCGAGAACCGAACTCCTATGCAATAAATAAATATATATGTATATAATAATTATTATGAATTATTTTAAGAGTTATTACATAGATTAGTGATCTTTCATGGATAAACTAATGATTTTTTATGGATAGATTTGTGATTTATTATACGAAATTTTATGTTTATTTTTTCATTAAAAAATATTACTTATAATTTATAAAATATTTGTAATCCGTGGAATCGAACCGAATCAAACCGACTTTAATTTGATTTGGGTTCGTTTGGTTCTAATAGAATTTGGTTCGGTTCTGATTTTTATTTAGTGGAACCGACTTATGTTGGTTCGGTTCCAATTTAACCTCAAACCGAATCGAACCGAACCAAGTTGCACCCCTAATATGTACAGTAGTGGACCTCATTTTTTTTGGTTTCTGGAAAAGGTTTCGTGAAAAACAAATTTGTGTTGGTATGACTCAAGATTGATTTCATTTCGTACTTTCTTGACTAAATGTGAACACACAACCATCGTACATCACTTCGTTTATCTTCTTCAATGCCTTGATCAATTGTTATTGATTTAGTGAAATATATTATTATATATATGTATTATATATATGTTTAAGAAGAAATGATGACTAGATGAAAGAAAAAATTACATTGATTCATACTCCTCTTCTTCAATGTCAGAGGAGTGAACAACAATAATGGTTATTAATTTAAGAAGGAATTAAGAGTCATAATATTCCTAACACACCCACCACATGGGAAAGGAATTATATTACTATGTATATGACTTAGATTACTAAAATTGAGTTAATGGATTTTTATAATTTTTGGAAAATGTTGAAATAACATTAAAATGTAAATTGTGAGAGACATTTTTGACATAAATGTGTGTCAGAACCATATATACTTTCATCAAGATCTCACTCGTATCTCGATGAAAAACATTTATGATTTTGACACACTTCCACATAAAAAATAGGCAGATTTATCAAAACATGCACAACTTTTCATTTATTTACCAAAACGGTACACTGTAGCAATAAATTCCGAAAACGATAAATTTACCGTTTTCGGAATTAATTTTTTTTACTAAAATGGTAAAAACAGTAAAATGTATTTTTTTATACCGAAAATGCCCTTTTTTATTTTTTTGACTGAAATTACAAAAATAAAATTGATTTCGATAAAAAAAAATTATAAATACATATAATTGTTGGATTACCGAAAGAGTGTATCTTTTTAGTTGGATTTTCATTTTTTTAAGGTTAAAATTGTAAATATATATGTAAAACAAAAAAAGGGTATTTTCGGTATAAAAAAAAAATTGACTGTTTTTACCGTTTTGGTAAAAAAATATTAATTCCGAAAACGGTAAATTTATCATTTTCGGAATTAATTGCTACAGTGTACCGTTTTCGGAATTAATTTCGAAAACTCTACTATTTTGGTAAATTATTCTAAAAAATATCCCTTATAATATACATTTCAATGGTATTCCAGGACGACTCATAATTTTTTGACATATATAATTAAATTTTATTGATTTAAATATTATTCTTCAATAATGATAATTTTGGAGAAATGTATGAATAAATATCAATTAATCGAGTCAAACTAGACCATGATCCGACAGTTCCGGTTTTTATAACTTTAGTCACCACTATAATCAAGATTCGTAAACGTGATCCTCACCATTTTGAAGCCCAATGTTTTGGCTCCACGCGGCAGAAAGATAGATCCACCCGAAATCTCTGGATACACGTGTAATTGGACCATATAGACAACAATAATGTCTTTTGATATGGTGGGAACATACATGTGATGCACACAAGAGTTACTTTTTGAGGTACAAAACATAGGGAATCAAATTTCTAATCGCAATTTGTTTGTTCCCCAAAGGATAACCTCATCCACGTCTCATACCTAAAACCTTGTGGATGGCAATAAGTTAGGGATGTACATTCAGGTAAATCAAATCGGAACCGGACTTAATAAAATTTTCAGATTTGGTCTGAGTTTATTTAGTATCAAGATCAACTTGATAATTCTCAATTCGGATTTGGTCTGGATTCTAATTCCAATGGTCGAGATCAAACCAAAAGTTTTGGGTATTGTTCGGGTTTCTATCCATTTTTCGGTTTGGGTTTTAGGTTCCGGGTAAAATGTACATCCTTAAGTCCAACTTGCTTGGATCAAAATCAAGTTGAGGTGTGTCTATTAGTTCTCTCAACTTTATAAGCGTCCATATCTTTGTAGAATGTGGTTTAGATTAACTCTTGTACCAATCTTCGTAAATGTGTGTAAAACGTTGGAAATAGCCCATGTCTATTACTTTTTACTTAATTTCTTAATTGTAATTTTATAAAGTAAAGTTTTGACAAATATTATCAACAAATTTGATTCGTCAGTTTTGTTAAAAAAGTTAAACGAATTAAATCTGTTGTCAAAATCACATTTGAAAAGAAGGAAACAAAGACAAACGTGAGAAGTCATTTAATTGACAATATTGCATATAGATTTGATACATCGTTTTTGCTAACAATTTCAATATGTCAATCCATCATTAAAATCACAATTAAAAAGAAGGAAAAAAAAAAAAAAAGACAAAAGCACACAAAAATACATAGATATTTACATGGTTCCCACAAGATTAAGATACGCCCACATATTCACACTGATTCAATTATTAAGAGAAGACTTTGGGTTACAAATTACATCCTTCATGGTAGTAACTCCTTGTTGACCAATACTATCGAGTTCTAGAAAACTATTAACAACTTTGACAGTCATAACAAAGCAAGGGTTCTTGAGTTTTTTTTTTCTAACAGAAAACTAGATTAATAGATAAATGACAAAGAAATTATTGAATACAAGTGTTCCATATGCGAATAAGTACAAGAGAGATTTTATGGGCAAACCTATCTGTTGCAATTATATTACAAAAATTCTCTTACTTTATCAAGTTTGTCAAGGGACAAAACCTTATTTTAATAGATTTTTGCATTTTCTATACAAGTGTCTTGTGTATGTGAATGTGTGGTGGTGGTATTATTGGTGATGACCATTTTTTCTTCCCAAAAAAATAAAAAACAGTGGTCCTAAATTACTGTTAAGTACGCCATTGTTTTTTTCTATCACAAAAATTAAAATCGATGATTGTCATTTTTCTCTAATTAAATAATGGCTCTAAACTGTCATTTTTTCCAACATTTTACCAATGGTCCTCGTCCATCAAAAATTTTTTTTTTTGTGTGCAAATGACCCCTCCAATTTCAAAATAAAACTATCGACTTGGGTTGCTATTTTTTTTGTAATTTTTGATGTAGTACTATGATTGAAATAGGGTAGGTAAAATACCCTAAGTGCAGGGTTGTAGTGAAGTAGTAAAATCTTAGGAGTCCTAGGTTGATCCACGGGAATTATGTAAAAATTGAAATAAAACACAGATGAAATGGAAGAAGATTTGACCTAAACTATTAAAAACATGATTTTCCACACTTTCGTATGGAGCAAAAATTAAAAAATTTAAAACAAAAATTAAAAAATGATAAGTGTTCGATGTAGATTATCAATAAAAATAAGAACAAAATAATAAGCTTTGGCAAACAGGGATCGATCTACAGACACATCATTTATCCACAAATTTAGACTTAAAAACGATCACAATTTAAAGTATATAAAGAAAATTAAAATAAAACTAATATAAGATGAGCAAGAGTAGAAATCACAATGTAAAGAATCAGATCAGTCAAATTTACCAAAATAATTCATCTTATTAATTAATTAATTATCTTGATCCAATCAACAAAACTAGTATTATTAGATCGAAAAATGATATCTATTGATCCAAATATTGAATCTAAATTATGTGATAACATTTAATAAGACGAAATCGAAAGATTAAATATCAAATCTCTATCAAGGCATATATAGTTTAACTTGAACTTATCTAAGATTAAACTATCAAAATCAAGAGAATAAATATTATATCTAATGATCACTACTTAACAAATTGGTATCACAATAGAGAATTAAAGCATTATTAAAAACAAATAAAATTATCTAAGATGATCTTGCTTAGGCTTCATCGACCTTCCTAATGGAGGTCTAACTACAGATCATAATAAGAATAATAAAAATAAATTAAAATAATTGAAAAGAAAGTGATGCTCATTTTACTTATTTTGGCCTGAAACTGGCAAAGTACTCATTTTGTCTAGATAACTTGAACAGAAAGTAGACTAAAAACTAAAAACTAAAAGAATAATTGAGGATTAGAGAAGATATGAGATGATAAGAGAAGATGATCCAAAGATCTTGTCTAGTCTCTTAATTATAGAGATCAAATTATGATTCCTTTAGAATTCAGAACACTTTCGTGTTTTGACTGTAAACCCTACACTATGTGAAAACTACAAAATTTGATAAGAAAATTCGACTGGCCCAAGCCCACAAATTTTATAAATCGAATTTCGACGGCCCATGGCCATTGAAATTTTTTGTGTTCCCCAATTCGGTGGCTTAGAGCTATCAAATTTCTCCCATCCTCTAATAATTTGATGATTTCGATCCGTCGAAAAGTAAAATTTGACAATGAAAATTTTGACACCTTGGTCCATCGAATTTTATGAAAGTTAATGGCATTGGATCGCCAAATATAGGATTTCTTCACATGGTGCTAGCTTGTTACATTACAAATTATGCCACTTCAACATTGCACGAATCACAAGAAAAAAGTCTATTGACATCACCGCGTCATGACTCTTGCGGGCCCAATGAATTTGGTCTTTGGTCCATGGTCTTGTTTTGGGTCTTGAATTGCAATGTATGTCTCTAATTGTCTTAGTTCATCCTTTTGAATTACGTTAGTTTAACCTATCATAAATAAATAGTCGGAATTAGTCCATAAAATTTACAATTTATTCAAGAATAATAATAATTATGGACTATCAAGTATTATGTCTATTTAGGGGATTTTATTTATTATTAAACCTTAAAGTATCTGTAAATAGGGCCCTATTCACACCCCCAAACTTAGATGTTTTAGTCCAGAGCAAAAATTAAAGAAAAATTTAATTTTCACAGGTGATATGAGTATGTTAAGCAAATATAGCAAACCCTTAAACCCCTAGGTTACCTATAGTGGACTAGTTTGACACGTGAGGGTTTATAGTGAATATACCCACAAGATTCAAACATTAAATAAAATACCGAAATCAAAATCGACGTATATAATAAAAATATAACGACATTCCATAAATCAGTCAAAAGTCCTTTATGTTTGAAAAAAGTTTTAAGTTTTCATTCCTCACTTTAGAAAGTTTTAGAAATCAATATCTTGAGTGCATGTGCAAATTATTTGATTTTAATAACAAATTTTTTTAGAACAAGATTTCACTTCCTAATTGATAAGAATAGTCGATCCTACCTAAGTTTAATTCAAAACTAAGCTTCTTATTTAGGATAGTAAGAGGTGTAGATGTTCACTTTAATACCTCTAAGGGTTTTTATTAATGATATTCCAATTAACTCATGTTTTTACCATTGACAGCTTTCACCCTACTGAAAATACTATATTTGACCTCATTGGACTCTTTTTGTAGTTTTTCAGTTCTAACATCTTTTTCCTTTGATTTTTTTCTAATTTTTTAATTTTTTTTGTCAACTTCTTTTCACACATCACCATTTTCTTTTTCAACAAAAAACAGGTAGCCATTTTCAAACTACTCAGTTTAATCCTAAGGTTGATGTCTAAGTTATACTAACTTCAGTTCTATTTTTCTTTTAACGAGTCAACCAAAGGACTAGGAAGTCAAAGTTCACTAGACATGATTTTACTTACACTTTAAAGAGAGGAGATGGTTAACTCTTGTTCTGTGAAATCTAATTTTTTAAGTAATTTAATCAAAAGTGACATGAATTTTTCAAAATAATAATTTTTTTTTATGATTTTCTATTATGGAATAATAAAAGAACTCGTGACAAAAAAAATTTAAGACATAAGACTGAAATTTGAAATTTATATATAAAAAGTACATACAAAGATTTTGAAGAAAATATTTTTAAAAGTATTGTATTTATTGTGAATTTTCTAATTTTTTGAAAACATACAAACAACTAATAATGCAATTGTGAGCTAATCTATTATCCCCAAACCTAAATGAAATATTGTCCTCAATATGCAAGTAATAACAGAATAAAGAGAAAATGTTAAATCACACCTAAAAAGGATTGAGCATTAATGTGTAAAATCTTGTTACAATTGATCTGAAAAGATTGTAAGTTATAATAATGATAATGTCTGAATCAGTTTTACAGAAAAGAAATCCTACATAATAATAGAAAAATAGCCTAATAAGAAAAATAAGAACATCCTAAACTAAGAAAGAAAAAAATCATAATATGAATCTAAACTTTGAGTGATCCGAGCACTCTCACGTGTCTTCTTTTCCTCAATATAGAACAACATTTGTCTCTTTTGATCAATCAGTAAATGTTGATTGGTCTGTAGATCTTTGTATTGTTGGTTGACCTTCTTAAGTCCCCTAAATACCTTCCCAAAGGTATTTCTATGCCCCTGCCGAGATACTTGATCTAGCCAAGACACATCCTCAAAGTTGGAGTTCGGTGTGCACTCCTCCTCAGGTGTTGGTTCGTTGAACTCTACCCTTGCGAGTTCATAACCATAAGGGCTACCATGTTCATCCTCGTTAAGACCAGGGGTCCAAAGACCTTGAACACAAGTATAAAAAGTTTGTTTTCCTCTAAATGTTGGAATTTTCTTGAGTTGACCCCTGAGTAATTAGGCCAACTATGGGAATACCCATTCGTCATTGTAGAATACGACATACAAGATAAGGTATGGGCAATAAACGAGTCTAGGTCTCTATCACATCTGTGATTGTCTCAAGAAGTAGGCGAACCACATAAAAGGTCGGATCATAAGTCTAAACAACATGTAAAATATAGAGATGTTTTGTATACATCTATGTCGAATGTTGAGTACCCAAAATATATCTCGTGATCCATTACTAACTGAGGCATTGATTCTCGTAGAGGCATTTGGATTTGAGACCACCGTCAATGATTCAAATTTCTTATTTAGAAAGTTCGAATTGGGTAACATAATGCTCAAAACTAAAACTCGGTTCGCAGACACCATTCTCAACCAACCCAATACCTAAATTTTCTTGAATATCAAGGGTATCGATTGTGATAAAAATGCCACGAAAGTTGATATTGACTGACGAGGTGGATGGGTCAACAGAGATGAAAAAATCGTAAAATCTTCCAACGAGTTCTTCAGTATATGTTCCATTACCTTTATAAAATAACTCACTCTACCCTCGAGCGAGGAGCTCTTTATACAACCACGCACTTTGATAAGAATCGAAAGCATTGGAAAAAACTTCTTGGGGATAAAATTGTGTGAAGTTTCGATGGCATGATTGGAGATTGGAGGACAAAAGTTTTTTGTATAAAATTGAGGATGGGTAGATCGTACGACACCGCGGCGTTGAGAATGGGGTGGACTGCGCGGGGTGGAGTTTCATCGATCTAAAGTTGGTCACCGTGCAAACACAATATGGGTGCACCGATCGGTTTCTTTGTTGGGAGCTTTGGAATGGTTTGACCGAAACTTTGGTAGTAGAGGAAAAAAAAATTTTCAAAAAAAGATTTTTGAAATTTTTTTAAACTTTTTACCCCTTGTATCCCATTTGGGATTTCAGAAAGAAAATAAATTAAGATCTTACAGAGCAGAGAAATTGATTTGCAAACTTACTACTCAAGGGTTGCCTCCCGAAAAGTGCTAAGTTTATTGTCTTCAGCTAAATAAGGACGCGAGTCAAATCCTAGTACACAGGATCACTAAAAAATAAATCTCGTTCTTAGAAGATGAAGAAAATGTTTTAGCCTTTGACCATTATTTTGAAGATACTTCCATCAGAGGGATTGAGAATCTCAATGGCTCCATGTGGATGGATATTGTGAACCACAAAAGGTCTTGTCCGTCGAGATTTTAATTTTCTTGGAAACATATGTAATTTAGAATTATAAAGCAACATTTTTTAACTTAGGTGGAAAGTTCTCCTTTGAATGTGTTAATCGTGTCAAACTTTAGTACGATCCTTGTATATTTTTACACTATCATAGGCATCATTTTACAGCTTTTCCAACTCAATAAATTAAAGTTTCTTATGTTCACCTACCTTTGCAAGGTCAAAGTTAAGGTATTTTACTATCCAATAAGCTTTATGCTTGAGTTCTACTGGGAGGTGACAAGCTTTACCGAAGATCAACCGATATGGATACATGTCAATCGAGGTTTTGTAAACAGTTTTGTAGGCTCACAATACATTATTCAAGCGTAAAGACCAGTCTTTCCTTGTAGGATTGATAGTTTTCTTAAGAATGATCTTAATTTCTCGATTGGAAATTTTCACTTGCCCATTTGTTTATGAGTGATATGGGATGGATATTTTGTGAGTTATTATGTATTTATGCATAAGAACTTGAAAAACCCTGTTACAAAAATGTTTACTACTATCATTAATTATGGTGTAACAAATCAAGTAAACACGTTGTTTTTGAGAAATTGAACAATAACTTTATGGTCGTTAGTTCGACATACTATGGCTTCCACCCATTTTGACACATAGTCTATGATGACTAGAATGTACTAAAAATCGTGGAAAATGGAGAAGGAACCCATAAAATCAATGCCCCATACATAATAAATTTTGATGATTAAGATTGGTTGTTAGGACATCTAATTTCTTCTATTAATTTTATCTAAACGTTGACATGTATTATAAGATTTAGTGAAGAAGTAAGCATTGTGAAAGATGGCGGGCTTGTAAAAATCACACTATAATATCTTTGCATCTATCTTTTTGCCACCAAAATGCCCTCCATAGGTATGATTGTGAAAAAATTAAGAATGATTTTTCTGATCTTCATTAGAAATACACTATCTAGTTATTTGATCTAGGCAGTACTTGAACAAGTATGAATCATCTTAAAAAAACTATTTGGATTTGGCAAAAAATCTCATCCTTTCTTATTTGATCCAAGAGTGGGTGTTTGCCCTGTTAGTAGGTTATTGACAATGTCAGCATAGTAGGGTGTGTCAAGGTTAGAGATTAGCTTGAGTTATTCATTAGAAAATTCTTAGAGATAGGTGGGGAATTTAGACTGGACTCAACTATTAACCTAGATAAGTGGTCCGCAACCACATTCTTGTATCCTTTTTGTCTCGAATTTCAAGATCAAAATTTTGAAGCAAAAGGATCTATCGGATTAATCATGCTTTAACATCTTTTTTAGCAAGAAGGTATTTCAGTGCAACGTGATATGTGAAAATCACAACCTTGGACCCAATAAGGTAGGATCGTAATTTGTCAAGTGCGAAAATTACTGCTAATAATTCTTTTTCAATGGTGAAGTAGTTAAGTTGTACATCGTTTAGCGTTTTGCTCGTATATTGAATAATGTGGGGGGTTTGTCAACTCTTTGTCCCAAAATAACACTTATAGCATAGTCAAATGCATCACATACTACGTCAAAGAGAAGATCCCAATTGGATGGTTGGATGATAGGTGCTGAAGTCAACTCAATTTTGAGTTTCTCAAAAGCTTTCAAACAAGGTTTGGATAGATTAAATATGGTGTCCTTGGTAAGTAAATCACACAAGAGTTTGGAAGAATTTTCAAAATCCTTGATGAAACATCAAAAGAACCATGCATGCTCAAGGAAAAATGTAGACTTCCTTGACCATTTTTTGTGGAGGTAGATTTGCAATAAAATCAATTTTGCTCTTATTTACCTTAATTCCTTTGTAGAGATAATATGTCCTAGAACGATTCCAAAGGTTATCATGAAGTGATACTTCTCCCAATTAAACACTAGATTTTTCTCTCAACATCTAGCTAAGACTTGTTTAAGGTGATTCAAACAATTGTCGAAACTGGATCAAATTACAGAAAAGTCATCCATGAAGACTTCTAAAAAAATTTCTACCATATTGGAAAAGATACTTAACATACACCTTTGAAAAGTGGTTAGTGTATTATATAACCTAGAGGGCATGCAACGATAGGCAAATGTCACAGAAAGACATATAAATGTGATTTTCTCTTGGTCTTCTGGGGTAATCGAGATTTGATTGTATCCTAAATAGTCATAAAGGAAGCAATAATAGGCATGTTTGACTAATCTTTCGAGCATTTGGTCGATAAATGGGAGAGGGAAGTAGTCTTTCCTAGTCACGAAATTCAACTTCATGTAATTAATACATACTAGCCAACCAGTTTAGATGCAAGAAAGAATCAGTTTGTTCTCTTGATTGGTTACAACGGTGACATCAGATTTATTTGGAATAATCTTTACTGGATTAGCCTATTTGATGTCCGAGATGGGGTATATAATACCTACATCTAACAATTTGAGAACGTCTCCTTAGACAACATCTTGTAATATCGGATTCAATAGTCTTTGTGATTCTCTCGAAGGTTTGAAATTTTTCTTGAGGTGGATCTAGTGCATGACCCCAGAAGAATAAATACTCTTGATGTTAGCTATGGTCCAACCTATAATTTTGCGATGCTCGCGTAATACATCAAGAAAAAACTTCTCTTACAACTCTTCTTAGTCTGGTGAGATGATGATTGGAAATGTTTCAACCTCTCCAAAAAATGCATATTTTAGTGTATCTGGCAATTATTTCAATTTAAGCTTGGGAGTTTCGCTAACTAGTGATGGAGGTGGATTAATGTGGAGACTCTCTGGTTTGGGTTGCCATTTATGAAAATCCATCATTGGAACAGATTCAAGTAGAGAATTTACTTTCCTTATCGATTTTTCTTAATCAAAATCTAGGTCGAATTGGCCTAGGTATTCTTCTAGCGGATTAATATTCTTTGCTTTTTTTTAATGTACTATTGATCAAGATATCGATCATGTTGACTTCTTCCAAGTCATCCATATCTAGTGATTAGAATTTACTATGGAAGATATTCATTTTGACTTTCATGTCTCCAAATACCAAGGTCATATCCTGTTCCTACATCTAATAACAACATGAGATTGTTTGTACAATTAGGGGAAAATAGTTAGTCATATGGTCGACAATAATTGTCCTTTGATCAGAATTATGAGAAGATGGAGAGTATTGTTGCTACGAAATCAAGACTAAGTTCGTAGCAGGTTGAGATTGTTTATTATAGCTCTTTTGGAAACCTGGCGCACCAACCTATTGGATAGGTTTATTTTGACGATGGGAAAATTTTTGGATGAAACCTATTATCAGGGTGGTAAATCTGACTATAAGATTTAGGAGTGGGTTTCCTATAAATGCTATAAGATCCAATAACATTAGTTTGCTTAACCTTTACTATAGGCAGACTCGAACAACTCTCGATGAAGTGATCGAAACTTTCACATCGGAGGCATTATGATTGTCGGTCAATTGTGACACGCATTACTTGGGTAGTCTCTTAAGTATTAGTTTTGATACTAAAAGCATTAAGTTTCTTATTTAATTTTTGTACCCTACTAACCAGACTTGTCATAACATTTTTGAGATCTAGATTAGCTTTGATATCATACATGTTTGGTTTCTTGGCTCTTATGTCTTTTCTATCGAATTCTCCTAAGTTGGTGTTCTAGTTTAGAGCACTTCAACCAGCTCAACTTGGAACTTGTAAGCCTGATTGGGAGTTTGATTCATAAACTTGCCTTTGTGCATTGACTCCATAGGATACGTTTGGCTATTGAGAGGTTACGATAGAAGAAATTGACCAATTGGGCTATATCTATCCTATGATGAGGGCATTTGACTAGCAAGTCATTGAATCTCTCCCATGTTTGGGAGAATTCTGCATCAAGTTTTCCCTTTAAATTTCAAATGACGTTCTTAAATTACTCAATTTTTTTTCATTAGAAAGAATTTGGCCATGAATTTCTTTGATAATTCATCCCATGTTATGATAGAGTTAGAGGCCAAGGAGTCCAATCATATTGTTGCATGATCCTCTAAGGAAAGAGGGAATAACCTTAACATGCACTTTCCTCGTTCAAAATACCATTCCTAAAGGTCTGACACAAAGTCAAGAATTTGTGAAAATGGTTGTAAGGTTGTTCTCTTTCAAACACATGAAATTTAGGAAGCATATTAATTGTGATTGCCCTAATTTCAAATTGTGCCACATTGGTTGCTGGTAAGGTAGTTCAAGAAAGTAGAGTGGCTACGATAGGTGCAAACAACTCATTAAGAGTTCTTTGTTTTTCTACAATAGGTTGACGTTGATAGGTGGCTGACTAGGCTGTTGATCCATGTTAAGAATTTGTGGAGTAGGTATTGACTTTAAATCTCTTATTACCCTAGGGAGTGGGTGAGATCTTGTGATCTCTAGATCAAATGGCTCAAGAGTTTCTTGTTGAGATCTCCTACCTACCATATACTATAGACTCGCACATAATATATGAATGAATTCACACAGTGCTTTATGGGTTTCTATAGATTAGACAACTCTTAATTATTTCAAAGGAATAGTTTAAGTTTTCAACATAATTATTTGAAATCAAAGTCTACCAGTTTAATCCCTCGATGAAAGGTGACATGCAATGCTAAGCAAGCGCACTCATAAATCACATTCTCATCTTGAATAGACATAGTCTATCCCCTTCGTACAACAGGGTATAATGGGGCAGGATTTTGCTTAGGCACTGACCTTAATCAGGAAGTGTAATTGCTGCAACTTAAACTAGTTTTGCCTATTGAGCTCAATGGGACCTAAGGTTAAGTCTATTCAAATTTTAATTAATTATTGGCTGATTGTGAATTAAATTTCCTATTAAGACAAGAAATCGATGATGAAATCCGATTCTTATGTTATTATGTCATCCTCATAAGGGTGCCCTCTTTACTAAGTACAATTCAAAAAATTGTTAGTTTCCTGTAGAACAACATTATCTTAAAACTATTAAAAAAAAAATCAAGTTGGAAATCCCCTTAAAAAATTAACCTATTACATTTAAAATTTTAAATAATAATAAAACACTCAAACCACCCACGTATTCTCTTAAAAATGCTTAGTTTCCAAAAATTCTTGAAAACCCTATCTTGAAATTAAAAAAAAAAAAAAAAAAAAATTAAACAATTCCATTTAAAGTTTAAAAAAAAAAAAAAGAAAAAGATGCTCAAATATTTCACCCATGTTGTATCAAATTCTCCAAAGAATAGTTAACTTCCAATTTATTTATTTTTTAAACGAACCCTATCTTGAAACTTAAAAAAAAAAAAAAAAAAAGGAAAAAAAAAACTTTTAAACCTTGAAAAAGATATATTAACAAAATTTGAAGGTAAAAACTTAATTAGTAATTTTGTATATAAAAAAGTAATAAAAATAAATTTTAAATAATTAATTATTGTTTATATAATATATTAAATATAAAAAAGACCTAATTTTAAAATTTCGCCTTCATCCTCAACTTGTACGGAGCCGGCCTGAATACAATACAACATAATTAACTACTCTAATTGTCTAACATAATCCTTATCCTAATTATATCTTACTAACAGAAAAAAGGATAAAAGTTCCATGCAATTCTTTTTAATCAAGAATACAACTGCACGCGGCTCTCTAACACTGGGTACTTGAAGATAAATACAGTGGGTGACTGGGCAGAAAAAACACATATCAGATAATAGTTATTTAATCTTGGCTGAAAACCTCTATTTACGGAGAAGACTTGGAGCGCTGGTACACATTCACATGCTTCTAAACCTTTGGGAATAATAGAGTGCAATATTGGATCACCTTCAACGAGCCTCATGAATTGGGTCTTCAAGCTCACGGAAGATGTTCAATTCTTGGTGACTATTCTGTAGAAAAGGAAAAACATCCGCTGAACCCTACATATATAGTTGCTGATGGGGTCGTTGGACTATATAGGCTTGAACCATTATACAATATTATGAGTGACTGGGCAGAAAAAACACATTTCATAATTCCCAACTCCACTGCTTGTTACATCTTTACTCTCTTAAGTCTTTCCCTTACTATGAAATACATTCAGAAAGCAATGATTTAATATGCTCCTCAAGGGTGGGAAGTTGTTGATTGTCGTCGTAATTGTACATCAGACTGACCATCCTCGCAACATTGAGTGAAGCTTTTATGAAAGATTGCGAGAAAGGATTCGGTGATAGGCATTCCTTGTTTAATCCTTTCCATGCATTTGAAATCAAATACACAACTTGTTCTCGAGCACTTTCAATTGTTGAGCTTCCATGTTCCTTCATGTAGCAATCTATGTATGACCCATCAAAGCCTTCTTGGTTCTCGTCCTGTAAATTAGTCAAAACAGTCGTAATCCCTCAAACAATATGCCCGGATATTTTTCGAAAGATAGTTTTAATCAAGTGATGGACATTAGAGGAAGTGAACATCTGGGCAAAATAATGGCCTGTCAAGAAAACATTAATGTTCGTATGGTGGCCTGTCAACGAATCATGGCTAGCAATGTTGACATCAGGGGATGTAAAGTTACTTTCCAAGTGACCAAATGCCACTAAGGCACCTGGCCCATGATGCAATTATTATATATAAAGCATAAAATGGGTCCTGATCAGTAATCCCAATAATTTGAAAACCAAATTTAGCAGATTTGGATCCTTGGAGTTTATTCGATCAAAAATATGGGCCAAATATGGTTTCATATCCATTGACCCGACTCAAATCCAGATCGAATATGGATCCATCCTTAGATTTGCCCGGATCCAAATATATATTGATGTGAAAACTATGTTCTTAAGATTTATAAAATAACATTTTTTACTACTTTTCTACCACATGGATTCTTATAGAAACGAAGAGTTTAATGGTAAAATAAATATTATTATAAACTTGCAAAGAAGTAAAATAGGAGGAAAACAGTCCAAATATTCAAGAATTATCTGACTTGAGCCGAATTGAATCAAAGTTACGATTTGGATCAAAATCCTTATAAAAAAAATCCAGATTTGAATATGGATAAACTTAAAGTTAGAAGGTGTAAAAGAGGAAAGAAATTAAAGTTAGAGGCGTGAAAAGGAAATTCAATAAAGTGGGATAGTTTGAGTGGGCGTTTGTAACTGTAACTGGAGTGAGATCCACCGTTGTGTACTTCATGGTAAAAAAGATAACATTAACCACACACACACACACACACACACATACACACACACACACACACACACACATATATATATATATAGGGTCCCGTTCCCCACCCTAAGCTTTACCCTACACTTTAACAAACGTGTTTTGTCCTACATGGGTTAGAAGTTTTGGAATGGGCTGATTTTTGGTGAGGAGATCATCCTCACAAAAAATCAGCTCATTCCAAAACTTCTAACCCCATCAAAAATGGTTTACAAAAAATGGACGGTCCTCAATTTTTCAACTTGTAAACATGGGGTTAAAATTTTTGGAATGGGCTGATTTTTGGTGATGATGATCTTCTTATCATAGAGATCATCCACACCAAAATCAGCCCATTCCAAAACTTTTAACCCATGTAGGACAAAACACGTTTGTTAAAGTGTAGGGTAAAGCTTAGGGTGTTGAACATTTCCCATATATATATATATATATATATTTTTTTTTTTTCTTACCTTGGCACTTCCCAAGTCATCCCAAAGGCGTAGAATGGTTGCGGGGCAAGATATTATATCCGGAAAATTGTCCACAATATCTACACTCTCTTTGGTTATACCTTCACCCAAAAGAAAGAAAATGTGGACAAACAAAACATGCACTCCTGAGCTGATAATTCCATTTTTCAAGTACTCCTCAGCGTTTGGCAAGTGTCCCGAGGCAAACCATTTCGCTTCCACGAGAAACGCGTCGCACAATTTCATCCACTGAACCAATTAGATTAACAAATGTTTGTTAGATTTTGAGCACTTGAAATAGTATCTATAAACTCAAATTTCCATAATAATTCACATAAAGTAATATATAATTACCGCTTTTCGTAGTGAATCAGAAGGATTCCATCCATGTTTTCTTAGGACCTTATAACTAATCTCATCAGTTATTGCAAAGATGGCCTTCAAAAATACCCTCATGTAATCCGGTAGATGCCATATCTCGGTGAGTTCCCACCTGTATGCCATTCATTGAAACGTTACTAATTTATTTTAAACAATGTATAGGTGAGTATCTCTCAGTTAATTACTAGGCCGTTAGATATAATTAACTTGGTATTTCTTACTTATTAATTGCTTCTGTGAAGAGAACAAGTTCGTCAAATGTCCCATAAACATCGAAAATGTCATCCATTAAATAGATAAAGGAGATAGACTTTGTGAGCCCAATTCTTTCTTCCGAAAAACTAGGATCGCTGAGTATCGCCATGGACCACGTGTACCATTTAACTGGTTGGTCTCTCGCAAACTTTAACTCATGTGCTAGACCGAGGTCTTTCCACCACCTAAAAGAAAGGTCCGAGCATGTAAAGAAATGCTTGTAATACTTTATAAATATTTACAAAATGGATCAAAATAAAATATATTTTCTTACTTACATTGAAATTTCTAAGAGCTCTTTCTGATGTAGGGATTGAGCAATGTCGAAATCCATTTGTGCGAGATCGACACCATTTATTCCATATGTACTTCCGAAATTTTTTATGTAGTGTTTGGCATTGAAACTTGCTAAGCTCTTGTGAAAAGGATGCTCCAACGTATCCTTAATGACTCTAGCCTGATGTGCATCCAAATGTGTCACCGAAGCATTAAGGTGTTCACTTGCAAAGGCATTCGCTTCATCAAGTATATCTTCTCCTCCTATCCCCAGATGTGAAGCTTCATATAAACCCATCATTCCTCTTAAGTCAGTACTTAACGACAGTTTAAATTCTCCATCTTTGTCCTTGAAGTTGTCAAACACACCTGTCATATAGAACCAGTTAGTAAATCTCTCCTAAATACGGTTGTAGCCACAACATGAAAAAAACTCATATTCGACAGCCCAAGGCCATCGAATTTCGTAAAATTTGATGGACCATGATGTCAAAATTTTCATTGTTGAATTTTTTCTTCTAATGGGTTGAAACTGTCAAATTAATAGAGGTGGGAGAAATTCGATGACTCTAGACCGTCGAATCTAGGGAACATCACAAATTACGATGGCCCAAACAATCAAATTTTGATTTCTAAAATTCATGGCCCTTGACCCGTTGAATTTTCCTATAAAATTTTCAAGTTTTCACATGGTGAGCAAAGCAGTCATGGTATAGAAACATAACCCACCTGAAGGCACCCTGTACCCATTTTGTCTCAATAATCGAAAGCGAAGCGAAATATTATACAAATCGTCGTCACCAGCACCAATAGCACCACCACTAGCCATAAATCTTGTATACTCCCTACGTAAGATTGTTTCTATCTCCTCCTTGAAGTGGTAATCAATGGCTAGGTGTTGGAGGGAATCGATCATGACCAAGGACACTAATGGGTCTTCCGTATTACGGAGTACCCATTTAATTTCCTTAATTTTTTCACAATACTCATCCTACATTATCAACACAAAAAAAAATTAAATGTTAAACACAAAATAATAGAATTAATACACAAAGAACTTAAGAATCACAAGCACATGTAATTAAATAAAGGAAGCTACCATGTAGTCTTGAGAGGGTCTAGAAACCAAGCTGGGCTCATGGGTGAAGTTCTGTTTGTGGGCAACAGAGAGGAATGGAAATGTCATGACGTTTGTTGTGAGTAGATTTTGGGGTTTGTTTGCAGAAATTGGTAATTCTTGGGTTTTCTTAGCTGAAATTGGTAGTTGTCGGGTTTTGTTTGGAGCAATTGGAGATAGGTACGACATGAGAATTCTGTTGGAGAAGGCCATAAAGTAAGAGTGTTTGCTGCTTGAGTTAAGCAGTTAATGGAGAGAGAGAGAGACTTGGTAGTTTGTAGTTGTACCTTTGAAACAAAGAGACTATATATAGAATCTTAGCCTCAACGCCATTAAATATTTGTGGATCTCTCGTTTATCACATTGCATACACGTTTTAAAGGTTGGAAGACCATCATAACAAACAAAAAGGAAGACTTTTGTTTGTGACTCTGAGTTTTCTACGTTTGTGGATAGTGACACAGCCACGTTCGGGATAATTCGGCAAGAGCAAGCTTCAAATTAAATCACTATTATTCGTGATTTTTTTTTTTTTTATAAAAAAAAAACATGATTCAATCGACAACTATTAAAATTTTGATTTAATCATGACTTTTCAAAAAATTGAAGATTTTGTCATTATGATCTTGTTAAGAAAACATGCGCAATTGAAACAAGAGAATAAATCGAAAAAAAAAAAAAAATCAAACACAAGATTTTACGAAGTTCCCTCTACATTGAGGTATGTCAATGGATCACACCGATTCCACTATAAAAGAAAAACTTGCAATTACAGATTACACCTTTTTACCTAAAAACGAGAAATATATACACCATAGAAAACCTAATTAGATTGTACATAATTATTAAAATTATGAAAATACCCTTCAAAAAATTTCTTTCTTGGACTTCGCCCCCCAACCTCCTAGCAAGTTCGACCAACGTAAAGACCTGACTTGATTTACAATACCTCCTTGTTGACTAGTACTATCAGGCTTTACAAACCACAACAGATCTGAGGTAGGAGTTTCAATGGGTACCCATTTAACCAGAATCGAAACAAAAAACCTGTGAGATGGTTTAAGTCCCATTTTTATTGGAATTAGTTAGAATTGGGTCTCTTGAAATCAACTTATTAAGAACCAAAATTTATTGGAATTGATAAAAAATTAAGAATTAGAATCGCTTAAAGAGAAGTATTTTACCGGTACCAGCTCTACTTCCATTAATTTTATAGTCTACAAAAAAAAAAAACAAAAAAACTTATGGTTCTGATTCTATAGGAAGAGTTGAACCTGAATTGACCCATGCACACCATTAGGTACAAGTGGCCACGTAGTAGATGTGATAAAAATGTCACATGAAATCTCCAAATGTCAGTGTCCTCTTCACATGGAAAGTGACGTCACAAATTGTGAAAATTTTCGTAATATTCATTTTAATTTCAAATATTTTAAATTAAAGATTTTAGATTAAAAGTTTTTACTTAAAAAATAAATATAAATAAATAAATAAATAAATACTAATACCGGAGTGCCATTGGATTTGTTGTGAATTTTTACATTTATGACGTGGAGGTGCACTCATAACTGTAGGTGTTGTTTTCCCTAGGGGTGCAAGTTAATTCGGCTCAAACCGAGAACCGACCCAAACCGTGAGATTTGGATTGGTTTGGTTCGATTTAAATTGATAATGGTTCGGTTTCGGGTTGAAAAAATGGAGAACCGATGGATTCGGTTCGGTTCTCTCGGTTCAGATTTTATATATAACCGAACCAAACCGAAAATCGAATCCATATAAGAAATTTTTTTTTTTTTTTTTTTTTTTTAAAAACCCTAAACACCACTCATTCTTTCCCTCTCTCTCCCTCTACTCTCACTGTCTCTCTCATCCCTTGCAGTCAACCTGCGGTTGTGGGCTAAAATCTGACGGTCGGAGTTCGGCGGTCCTCCGTCCCTCATTCCCTCTCTCTCTCTCTCTTCCTCTCTCTCTCTCTCTCTCTCTCTCTCTCTCTCTCTCTCTCTCTCATCTCTCTCCCTCTCTCGCACGCGCAGTTGTGTGGGGCTGTGCGGCGTGCTGCACTGCAGCTCACCTGCGATTGCAGCCTCAAATCAGGCGGCCGACGATCGACGATCATCCCTCTCTCCCTCTCTCTCTCTCTCTTGCAATTGTTCGCGACTGTACGGGCGTGCAGCTGCGACTGTGGCTGTGGTTGTGGGCTGCCTGAACTCCGGCTGCGAGCCTCAAACGATCATCCCTCTCTCCCCTCTCTCTCTCTCTTGCAATTGTTCGCGACTGTACGGGCGTGCAGCTGCGACTGTGGCTGTGGTTGTGCCTGCCTAACTCCGGCAGCCGACGGCTCATCTCTCTGTCTCTCTTGTTTGCATCGACTGTAAGATGGCCGGTAGAATGGCAGTAGAAGATTTATTTTAAATTGTTTTTTTTTTCTTAATTATTGATGATTTTTTGGCAACCCATGGAACCGAACCGAACCAAACCGAATGAAGGTCGGTTCGGTTCGGTTCGGTTTTACATCATATCGGTTCGGTTCTGGTTTTAATATAATAGAACCGACCTTGGTCGGTTCGGTTCTAATTTTACTCGAAATCGAACCAACCCGAACCGAGTTGCACCCCTAGTTTTTCCCGTATAAGCACCCCTCCACGTCAGAAATGTAAAAATTACAGTAAATCCAATGTCACCCCAAAGTCGACTGAAAAAAAAAACTGTTTTGAATTACTAAAAATTGAATTTTATTATTTCGTAATTGAAATGACTAGTGTACGGATTCGGAACTTCACATTCTTTTTTCTACTTTTATTTATTTATTTATATATTTTCTGTTGTATTTATTGTCTTCATCTTAATTTCATGAACCTTGATCGGTATGGACACAAATCCCTAAATTTTTAGGAAGGATAAAATACTAAAACCACTCCGTTCTCATTCCTCAAGAACTAATTACAACTTACTTGTCAAAAAAAAAAAAAAGAACTAATTACAACCTTAAGGGGTTGCAATTTTAGGATAATTTTAAATTTTAATGACAGAATGAGAACCAAGAAGTGTCTACCAGTCTACATTTTGTTTGAATTGAGAAAAATGGAGAGAAGAAGAGAAGATAGAGTAACGTTCTCTCCGATTAGGGGGAGAACAAATATTGGCATTTTGCTATCCTACTTTCTCTCCATCAACTTTCTCTTCTCTCTTTACTTTCCAAATAAGAGAAATGGAGAGAAAACTGATTTCTTTGTCTTCTCTTCTCTCCATTTCTCTCAATCCAAATTGAGTACTCTCTTCAAGGGTTTTGGTTTTCATACTGGACATCCTCCTTGACTTCGATCTCATATGAGAGACTAACATAAAATTATCAAAATTCATTCACCTTCAATCTTATAAAAGGAAAATCTTCTTTTGCATAGTAATTAGAGAAAGTTTCCAAAATGTGGGTAGCTTTTGATGAAATTCTGATTCCAACTCACTATTCATTTTAATTCCCAAAATGTGAACAACGAGATGGCAAGCTCATGAAGTGAAAATCTCGTGTGTTTCAAATAACTCTCATGGGTTCACTACTTTTAGCGAGATTATCACTATATAAAGCAGTGAAATTGTCACTTTGGAAAAAAATAACAGGCAAGATTGTCACTTTAAATCTGCGAGATTGTCACTTGAAAAATCTGCAATCTCGTTGTTCATGTTTTGGGAATTAAAATGAACAGTCATCTGGAATTTTCGTCATATTCAACTTAGGAAATGGTAATTTTCCCTAGTAATTATATATGCATTCGCGTCCAAGTTTACATGTAAAATCTTTTTTTGTATAGTTGAATATTGAATTCTTACCACAAAATTATTGTTTGATGAACTAATCCAACCAGTTGAACACTCAAACTTTGATCTTACCAAATTGATAAATTTTGGATTCAATTTTTAAAATATTGTCTTTAAGGGATTGCAGACTTCAACAATAATGTTCTGGTCTGGACATTATCCTTTCAACGATTGCTAGGTGGTTGTTGCAGCCTTGTTATTTTTGTTGTGTTAAAGGACAATACTGCCAGATCCCACGCATGCCCCAAAGATGATAAAATATCGACCTCAATAATTTCTGTGACACAAGGATATCCATCACTGAGGACAAGCTATGTTATTGTGTGAGTGTCGGGTCCACCAAATGATGGCTCAAATATAGGGAAAGTTTACTTAATGAACCCGACGGAGATATTTCTTTCTAAATATTCCCCAAGTTTGAGAGGTAACTTGATAGTCGCGTGAGTAACATTTTCTTTCTCAAGGCTTCCTCATCCCCCCACCCCCTCTTCAATCATTGAGATCAATTATTCAAATTGTTAAGATGAATAATTCAAATCATTGATATCAACTTTTTATCCAATCATCGAGATCAAATTTTTACAAAGATGGATAACTATATATCAGCAATCTTGATGATGTTTGAATATAAATCATTGAAACCAACAATTTAAATCGAGGAGAATCTATTAGCGTAAGTGATGTCCTCAATACCCCCCCTCAACTATGAAACATGATAAATAATACTTAGGGGAGCTTTTATGTCAATTCAACAGTTCTAGATCTCAAACACTATCAAACAAGTTGTAGGTTTGTTCTTCAACTCCCAGCCAAAGTATAGTAAAGAAATCTTTGATGCTAAAGTTAATTACATTAACAACTTATTTTTTGCGAGAATTGATAGGTGAACCAAATAAGTTATTCTTACCCTTTTTTAATGTTCAGGACCTCACTCCAAAAAGAGAGAGATCTTAAGTTCAAACCTCCTCATTGGCCTCTTATAAAGATTTATCCCGACTTGTTAGATATGTGTGATTTATGGGGTATTACGTGTACTTAAGAGATTTAGAAGACATATAATACTCTAAGAGATCAGTTGCCTCACCCCTGTTAGTCAACTCTAGGGTTTGTACACCCTCATCATCCAAAAAAAAAGTTCAAAAAAATCAACCAATATACAAATATTTACGTAAAAAATCCTATATCAAGTGAAAAAATCATGGAGCTACACTAGTTTCACCATGCTAAAAAAATCACAAAAGAATGAAAACATTTTTCTGTAGAAAATTACTATGAATACGCCGAACAATTTAGGATTAGCAACCTAGTTATAAAAATGTACAATTTTGCCCATTGGGTCCCTGTTCACTGGGATTCTGCCATTTTTTTACTATGATGGCAATAACTACATTCCAAATTTTCAGGATCTAATGATGTGAGCCGGTTGTGTGGTGGGACGAAATTTCCTAAGATTTTAAGTAAACGACTATAATTTTCTTAGGAAATTGGAAAAGAATTTTTCTCCTTAGTTATTTGCCTTCTAAAATTCTCCTCAATAATGTCAAAGGTCAATAAAGAAATAGAAAACATGCAAACTTCATGTTTTAAATATTTGTGAGGACGCAGTCCACTCCCGTCAAAGTGAATATGATTTATGACCCACCTCCTTGACGAAAAGAAGGTTGGAAAGAAAAAGCGGAAAGAAAAAGCAAAGGACGTCGTTTTAGTTGGAAAGTACGAAAAAAATTAGTGGACCTCATTTTTTATCGAAAAGGTTTCGTGAAAAAAAAATATATATATCTAAAAGGAGTCGTGCAGGAATGACTCAAGAGTGACTTAATTTTGCACTATCCAAACATGGCGGTGCACTTATAATCATACATGTTTTTCACTCCAACTCCAACTAACTCCAGCTTCCAAACACTCTTGTCTTGATTTATGTTGGAGTCAGAGTCACAATAGTCCTTGAGATACCTATCACATGGGAAATGAAATATTACTGTACGTATTTAAGAGGAAAGGATGACAAGATGAGAGAAAAACTACAGTGTTTCATATTCAACTTCTTCGATGCCATCATGAGCGAACAACAATTATTATTGATTTAAATGGGAGTCAAAATCATAATAATCCCTTACGTACCCACCACGCAAAATGCTTATATATATATATATATATTTATATGGGTCCCATTCACCACCTTTACCCTATGTATTTTGTCTTACATAGGTTAGTAGTTTTGGAATATACTGATTTTTGGTGAGGATGATCACTATAGTGAGATCATCCTCATCAGTTCATTCAAAAACTTCTAATCCCATAAAAAATAGTTTACAAAAAATAGACGGTCCAAGAATTTTCAACTTATAAACATGGGATTAGAAATTTCGGAATGGACTCATTTTTAGTGAAAATGATCTTCTAACCGTAGAGATCATCCTCACAAAAAATCAGCCCATTCCAAACTTCTAACCCATGACAAAATATGTTGGGTAAAGTGTAAGGTAAAGCGTAGAGTGTTGAACATTTCCATATATATATATATATATATTACAATGTTTCATATTCAACTTCTTCAATGCCATGATGAGCGAACAACAATTATTATTGATTTAAACGGGAGTCAAAATCATAATAATCCCTTACGTACCCAGCACGCAGAATGCATATATATATATATATATATATAAAAGAGTGAAGGATGATAAGACGAAAGTGGAAGCTACATTGTTTCATATATATTCTCCTTCTTCAATGCCACGGTGAGTGAACAATTGTTATTAATTTAAGTGAGTTAAGAGTACATACCAATTGTTATTAATTTAAGTGAGTTAAGAGTACACCCACCATGGGAAAGGAACCATATTACTATATGTATGAATTGTATTAATAAAACTCTACGTCACTTGGTTGTTGTAATATTTTGACAAAAATAATTAATTTTTAATAATTTAAATATTTATTCATGAATAAATTACAATCTTGCCATCGAACAACTTCTAATCCATCATATTTTATAATAAAATTCTACTTTTTAATATAAACATATATAAATAAACAATTTTAAGCTGTCATAAAGAAATACCTAGTCAAACAAAATTACTTGGGCAAGTCAATATTTGTGGTAGTTGAAATGAGATAGAATACCAAATTTGAAATCGAACCAAAATCTTTGGTCCAGCCAAAGTTGTAGAAAAATTCAGTATGACCAGTGAAACTATCTATTTTTGTAAGATTTTTCTTTTTCGTAAGAAATGATGATAATTTTGGAGAAATATACGAATAAATATCAGTCAATGGAAACAAATTGAACCATGGTCCGACCGATCCAGTTTTTAAAAGTTTGGCCAACACTATAGGAAAGATACATAAATCTGATTCTCGCCATTTTGAAGGACTATGTTTTGGCTCCACACGGCAGAAAGATAGATCGATCAGCACTCAAAATCTATGAATACACATATAATTGTCCTCGCTCACTCGTATAAAATGAAAAAAACAAACGAAGCTGCACATTGAAGTGACTCCTTTGGTACGTGGTAGTGATGTCATTGAGTGATTTGTACAAGTCTCATGGACTACCAGCAATTTTGGACCACAAGATGGTGGACGTAATAGTCTAAGAGTTGAGATCCCATACGGTGTCCCGTTCCTATTGATAGAAACGGTGTCTACGTGGCTCAATTAAATTAGAAAATAAACACATTGGACTGCATGAATGGTTTAATTAGGAGGCCGAAGTGTTTTAAACACCAACTAAAACGTGCCACAGGACACTGTATTGGATCTTGAATCATGGTGTAGTACAGATATTTTTCACCTATTCACCGACAATAAGTCTTGACGAATGCATGTCAAAAGTTCCAAATGAAATTTGGCAGCTTCTTAAAAGATAGCGTTTTAAAGAAAACGACCTAGTCCATGTCTCATCCCGATTTAAACATTTGACAACAACGACGTCTTAATATGGAGGAAATTAATATACATGTGGTGCACACAAGAGTAACGTGTTGATGTACAAGATATAGGGACCAAAATTTCTAGCTGCAATTCGTTTGTTCCACACACACACACCCCCCCAAAAAAAATAAAATCAAAACAGAGAGCAACCTAATCCGCATCTCATCCCGAGTCAATCTTTTCTTCAAAACAGATCACAAAGATATAATATACTTTACATAGATTTTGGAATTAATATGTATGAGGAAATTTTCAATTATATTAGAGGTGTCTTTCAGTTCCCTCAACTTTATACGTTTCCAATGTTGCTAAATGTGTGTAAATGATGGAAATAGTCCATAGTTTATTATGTTTACTTCATTTTTAACTATAATTTTATAAACTAAACATATTTGGGTAAATTTTGACCAATTTTATCAACAGATTTGATTCACTGATTTTGTTAAAAATTTAAACAAATCAAACCTATCGTCAAAATCACATTTAAAAAGAAGGAAACAATGGTAGACCAGAACCGTCGTTTAATTGACAATATTATCGACAGATTTGATCCATCGTTTTTGTTAAAATTTTCAACATATCAAATCAATCCGTCATTAAAATCACAATTAAAAAGAAAGAGAATAACGATGGACCAAAACCGTCGCTTAATCTATTATTAGTTCTGATGGTCTTTCAACCAACAATTTTCTCTATTGACCAAATTTAGTTTAATCACTATCCCTCTCTCACTCTAATCTATGTTTTTTAATTGCTTTTCGTAGTTTTACATTCATCTTTCACAAATGTAGACTTTCCCTCTTTTAATTCGATTGGAGGATGCTCCATCAGAGAAATGGGCTGCTATCATCGCCATTAACATTGAAATAGGGTAATAGGGTTTACTCACTCGCTACCTTCATTTACACCTCTTATTTTATCGCAAGTTTGCATGGAAAATATGGATTTTAATTAGCTCAAGATTGGAGAGTAGCATTCCAATTCAATCATGGAATGTGTTTATTTCAATTGGTGTTCAAAGCATCATCACAATGTGGTTTTTATCAGAGCTCTAACCATCAGGGGTTAGCTAAGATGCAAGTGCGACTGGATTTGCTCCCCAGGTCACACCTTCAAATTTCTATATGCCCCTCCACATAAAAATGACTATATTTAACTACTAAACACTTGCTAAGGTGGTTGGATCATGCAGCCTACAAAAGCAAAAAAAGAAAAATAAATTAGAGCTCTATTTAGAGTCTTCAAATTTTCAATTGAAGGCAAAAGGATTTTTATAAATACTAATTTAATCTTTTAACAATTTTGAGTTGCTAGAGGCCTAGAAGAATAGATAAATAACAAATAAATTATTGAATACAATTGTTTCATATGTTAATAAATACAATCGTTAAGTAATTTTGAGCCGTACAGATTACATACAATATATTGTTTCATATTCTAATAGAGTTTTGCTTTTTCTATACAATTGTTTGGTGGGTGTGGATGGGTGGTGGTGGTGGTGGTGTTGTGGTAGTATTGGTGATAACCATTTTTTTTTCTCGCTGAAAAAAATTAAAAAACGGTGATTCTAAATTGTCATTAAGTATATTATTATTATTATTATTATTATTATTTTTAATTACAAAAAATCAAGCAAGATGACCCTTTTTTTCACAACACTAATTTATCATTTTTCTCTAATTAAATGATGGCTCTAAGCCGTCCATCATTTTTTGGACACTCTAATTTCAACATAAACCGTGGATTTGGGTCACCATATTTTGCTATTTTTGACATATTGTACCCAAACACAATCCGTCGGCTGAATAAAAATAATCTATGTTCAATCCTGATCCTTATCTAGCCCAACTCACCTGCATTCAAGTTATTTTCAGGTCGGACTGGGCCAATCCCATTTATACATGTTAAATCATTGGCTGATGGGTTTGAAGGAATTTTTTTCAAACATCCGTAGAGCTTAATGCATCACGATTCCAGTATGAATTTATAGACTCTAATCATGTCAAAACAAAATATCACATATTTTGAAAATGTAAATGTTAGACTCAATCCATCAATCAAAAAAACTGACCCAGATTTAAGCTTTGGATGTGGTTATTGGTTAATCCCTTTTGAATAAACCTATATTCTTCTCTGTAAAGAAACCAAACCAACACAATGTGAAAAAAGCCCAAATTAGACAGTTCTGGATCATCAAATTTCATTAAATTCGATGGACCAGGGGACAAATTGGCATCGAATTTTTCATTGTCAAATTTTTTTTTTTTCCTGATGGGCCGAAACTGTCAAATTAATGAAGGATGAGAGAAATTCAATAGGTTTAAGCCGTCAAATCTGGGAACATCAAGTATTTCGATGGTCCTAGACCGTCAAAATTCAGTTTCTAAAATTCGTGGGCCTTTGTCCATCAATTTTTTCTGTCGAATTTTCTAATTTTCACGTGGTGCAAACCAAACCAAAAAGATGATCATTAAGCTTCTCATCATATGACATTAGCAAGCTTGCTCATAAGGACTCTGGGGTTCCTTTTTCTTTTCCTCTATTTTATTTGGTCGCAAAATTCTCCAAATTTTTTGAAAAATAAATAAAATTCTCTGAATGAGAGACTACCCAATTAAAACGGTGAAATGGATGAATTAATCAGTGATTTATCAATAATATGTTAAACATTTTCACCCTTCTTTCACGATTTTTTTTTTATAAAAATATTGATAAGAAGATAGTGTTTTAAGGGAAGTTGAAGATGATGGGTTCTTTTGGTAAGAAACCCAAAACCATCATTTGTATTTAAAATTTTCAATAATTAAGCATGGTAATTAGCTTTCAAAGCTTGTAATCTAGTTTATCTGACTCGGCTGATGGATCCTATTCTCACTTCCTATATTTGCCCAAATGTCACTTAAAACTGACCAAAATAGATAAACCACTTGTAAACTCAATTGGAAATGCAAGTAAAATCGATTAATAATAGTATAAATCAAATGAAACAACACAATATAAAAACCCACATGATAAAATCTATTTGGTATTAGATTTTATGATTTTATAGTAAAACCATCAACTATAAAAACACATTTTACTGACCAAATTAGATTTGACTTACAAAATCAAGCATGTTACCGACCAAATTTCACTCTTCATCGGTAGGCATTTTCAACATCGAGGGACCATAACGTTTCGACCTTGCAAGCTCCACAAGCTTCTTCGCTTTCTCAACTTTTGATTCCTTAACCAAACCATTAACCACAATCTGCAATATCCACGCATCAATAAAGCATCGACGTTTCATACTCTCATTGCAAAGCTTAAGAGCCAAATCAAAATCCCCCTTCTCACAAACACAAGGAACAAGTGCCTGAAAAATTGATCGAATCAGAACGAAATCGCTTTTCAACAATTCACTATAAATCTTCTTTGCTTCCTCTAATTTCCCATCATTACAGTACCCTTTAATCAAAGCACTAAAACTAAAAACATCGAGTTTCAATTCTCGAGTCCGTATCTCTTCAACTAACTTAACTGCCTCTAATGTCTTTCCCTCATGAACCAATCCACGCAACTTTGCATTATAAGTTCTAATATCAGGAACAATGTCGCTCTTTTCCATTCGAGCCCAAATCCTCTCACCATCACAAAACTTCCCACCATTATAATACCCATTTAAAAGTATATTAAATGTAACTAAATTGGGTTTCACCCCATTGTTCTCCATCTCATCCAACATCAAAATCGCAGATTCCAAAGAACCCATTTCACATAAAGCTCGAATAATTATATTATACGACATTTCATTTGGGGTAATCGACAAATTCAACGGAAGTTCTCGGAAAAGGGTCTCAACTTTGTCTAAATTCTTCGAATCTATACATGCAGTGAGAAGGGCATTAAAAGATTTTACTGTTCGATCGCATTTTAGTTCGGGCAATTCGTTGAACGTCTTGAATGCGTGATCAAACATACCCGATTTTCCATAAAGGGTGATAAGTCTGATAGCAAACCCTTCTCTGGTGATGTCGTTGTACTTCTTCTGGTCTTCGAGGATTTCTTCGATAGATGAGAATTTGTTTGCAGAGGCGAGACGACGTACTGTGACTTCGTAGATGTGGTGCTCTTTGCGAAATCGAAAGTTTTCGGAGTTTTTTTTGAAGTCCGAGATGAGTTTGTTAAGGTTTTTCTCTTTGAAAAGGCCATTAATGAGGGTTTTGAGAAGTTGAGAGGATGGATTTGTTGCAGAGAGAGAAGTGGAGAAGCTGCGTCGGAGATAGCGAGAGAAAAAATGCATTTTTGTTTTCCTACGTTGTGAAGAAACGATGGAAATGGAGACTGGGGTTTAAGGGTTTTAACTTATAATCAGAGAACTTGAATTTTAAAATAGGTGTTTGTTGAGATTTGAGACCAAAATTTTGGTCTACCAAATATGCCCCCATATTTATGTTTAATATTTTTATTATTAAGGTTATTTTTATCGAAACAAATAAAATTATACATCCACAACCACTCTAATGAAAATATGTTTTAAAAAAAATACTTATAAGTGTCAATGTTAAGAAAATCCATACATCTAAATGTAAAATGTTAGAATAATCATTAAAAAATATATATAAAGTAAAATTATATTTACACAAAATATAAACAAGTTTTTTTGTTTTAATCAACGTATTCAAGTCTCTTAGAGCACGTAACTAATCCTCAGGGCATGTATAATCCCCTCCTCCCATATGTATCAAGTAATGTCTGGGACAAATCCTTGAGAGTGGTCTCTAAAGGAGGATTCGAATTTAAGACCTCTACTTCCAGAGGTGTTGTTTTGACCATCTCACCAACCCTTAGGTGCTTAAGAAATGAAAGTTTGTGAAAAAGTAAATATGTGCATATGGTGATTCGTAGAATATTGATTATCCAAAGAATGCACCAACATAGGTTCTAGATTGAATGATAAGTGATAACCACATAGTTAAATGAATGAATAAACAAGTTCATAATAGAACTCTTATCCCAAAGATTTGAAATAAATTAGCCAAATTATATCCCTCAATTTAATTTTATTTTATTTAGAACCACACTCCTATCATTGAAAGTATGGGTGGTAATCTCAACATGACCTGCAAATAAGACTTGAAAACGACATAAAGTTTATGGATTTGGGTCAAGCCTAATTAGGTTTGGGTTATTATAGTGTCAACCCATCTAGCATGATTATTAAATGGGTCGGATTTAGATTTTGGGCATCAACCCACTTAACCCATTTTGACATGTTTAGTTATTCGGTCATTAATGTGTAATTTTAAATATATCAATAATTATTTAAGAATTTTTTAAATTACTCATTTTTTTCTAAAATTTTCTATAACTTTTTCATAATACAATTTCTTTTTCAAATTCTATAAAATATAAAGGGTGTTTTAAGATATGATTAAAGTGATAAATGATTAAGGTTTAGTTTGGGAAAGAAAAAACACTTTTCTTGCTAAGTTATTTATTTATATTTATAATTTTTGCCTTTTTTTTTTTTTCATTGAAATCTAGAGGTATGTGGTGTTTAATTCCTAACATGGGTAAAATGAATGTCTTATTTAGTAAGACTAGTATGTCTCATGTGATAATGAAATATATTTTGTTTAGCCAATAATAACAATAAGAATATTAATAATAATATTAAAAACACTTTCTTTACTAAGTAAGAAATGTTTTCTGACCACATCACCTCATAGCATTGAAAATAATATGATATGATGTCACAGGTTGTAAAAAACAAAATTTTATGAACTTTGAAAAAAAAAATCATAAGAAAGTTATTTTTCACCATTGAACTAAGTTTACGATTGTGTGACATTATTTTTAGTAATGTTTTTTTGTTTTTTTTTTTCATGAAAATGAAACTTATTTTTCTCAATAAATGTTAAAATTTTATTAAATAGGTTATATATGGGTTGGGTCAGGTATACCTATGATAGGTTGGGTTTGGGTTTGGGTTTAAGTTTTTTACTCGATTATTAAATGGGTTGGGTTTGAGTATGGTAAATTGCATAATACCCTTACTTGAACACAACATGAACACTACCCAACCCATTGCCACCCCTAATTGAAAGAATGTTCACGTACATTTACTTATACTGTTTCAATTCAACATTTTTGACCGTCTACTTGCTCTTTTAGAACTTTCAACTTGTATTTCCCTTTTAAATGAGATTGTAGTGTATTTTCATTGAACACATCAAAACCATCTTAATTGCCTTGCACCTTACTTTAATTCATGTTTGAGTTGCTCCTATATTCTCTTGAATATGATGTTTTTAATTGTCTTTAATTTTACTGGTATGCTTTGATTGTTTCCTTAGATCATAGCTTGCTTTAGTCACATGATTAATTGTTGATCCATAGAAACCAAGAAACCAATCATCCAAGACCGTCTGGGCCTTTTTTATTCTTTTTTTTCCCCACTTATCGTGGGTATCTCCACCCTTTAGATGAGACAAATCTCACGGTTACACACACCGCCCCCTCGAAAAGTCCTACGTGCAATTGGTTGAGTCAAGGGTCAACCAGACCCTAGATGGTAGTCCCAAGGAATTCATAGCTTTGTGGGGTTTCGAACACTTGACCTACCCATCCTGACAAGTTTAAAAATAAAAACAAAAACTAAAATGAGAGTAGAAAAGTTTTCCATTCTTTATTTTGGAAATTTCAACAAATCCATGTTTTTCACCCACAAATTATTAACTACTAGCATGCTTTCGACAAAGCAAGCAAGCATTCCCGCGCACAGGCACACCCACACACAAAAAGCTCATTATGTTTGGTGTTAGTCAAGGAGATGACCCAAATTTAAAATAGAGTCGTGAATCTGATGACCCCCTCTAACATACACCCCCATCACAGAACAGTAGATCATTTGCCTCGGGATACACAAGAAAAAGATTTCATGGTTCTGTGCATCCCAAGGTAAATGATCTACGCTTCTATGAGGGAAGGGGAGGGGGGGCGTCAGAAAATCATTATTCTTTAAAATAATACAGTGGAGGTCATTAATTAAGCAAAATTTTCAGAGAGCAGTGCTAAGACACCTTTAATCATGAGATACCTCTGGACCAAATAAGTTGTGATCATTAGGGAGTAGTACAGTATCCTAACAATTTTAGTTCAATTTACTTGAAACATAAAATATTAATTCTCTATAATTAATTTTGATTTATTTATTATGTTTAGATGAATAAAGCTACGCCATCACATACATTGAAGGGCATCAACAACATGTGACGGGTATTACAGACCAGCGTGTTGAGATGGAAACTACCGCATTGGAAGAAAGTGTATAGTCGGAGAATGAGAAGGATACAATGCATGAGATAGAGATGCCAGATGGAGGTAAAGATTTATAACCAATATCGCTTAATTAGTTCTTTCTTGAATATATTTTAATTTGAATTACGTTATCTACCATAGGTTCATGTTAAGGAGATTTCTGTCGATGAGAAAAAGTGACGGAAAAAGATCATCTGTGAGAGCAAGAGAGGGGGGTTCACAAAATTGAAGGAGAAGAGGTTTCGAAGCCACGGAAATGAATGTTACCACCTCGAAAGGTGTAACCCTGGTCGTGTTTTGTATGGAGGTATGATGAGAAACTCGGATCAACATTCCAAAACTCAAGTGTGAGTGATCGAAAAAACCTTTCAGGCCCATGAAAGTGATTTGCATTAATCCAACAACAACAACCAAAGATTCCAGGATGGAAAAACAAATTTCGTTCCTCAATTCGATTTTGTCTAGAGCCTTTCGCTTATCAAATTAAAAAAAAAAATCCAATTGTATAAAAGAAGTCCACTAGACACATAAAATATTATGGCTATATAATTTTGGAGGGGGTGTGATTTACGGGTAACCGATGTTGAAATGGCTGCAGTCAAGCAAGTGAAGGAGCTTTTGCCAGAGACCATAGGAGACTTCCACAACAATGAGGAATTTCATTAATCCTGATTCGACTGTTATGTTATTTCTTTGAAAGAATGCAAGTTTGGGTTATATTTATATAACTGACGGAATTAAGTTGTAATGTATTACTATTTTATTTTTAGATGGACTTAGAAGTTCACATCTTTTGATGCTTCAATGTTTATCATGAATATTGCTGTGCAAGACTTTGAGATCCCCCGGAATGAAAAGTTTACCTATCCCATCCTAAGTTAATTTGTTTCTATATTGATTGAATTGGTACAAAGCGAACAAGTGAACAATACAGTTCATTTTGGGTTCATGAAATACAACGAACCATGTACCAACTAATTTGCGAACCCAATTGTTGTTCTTCTCAGAAATTTTAAATTGGACTCGATGAACTGCTGAACTCAGTAAAACAATTGGGGGAGAACCGAAATACAATGTATTTTCTCGAGAAATTTGATTACATCTCTTTGCCATCTTTTATATATATATGAGAAGCAACGAAATAACTCTACATCATATTCAAGTGCCCATGGAAATTTATATACACTGTCCTATTCAGTCCCAACTTGGTGGAATAAAGGGGAACAACCTTACAAGAATCCCCAAGACTTCTATTCAGTGGTTCAACGGTGTCTTGGAACAACTGGAATGTGATCTAACTATCCAATTGTACCATGTACAATCCCTAGACATGTAACATAAGTGAAAATAATGAAAATCAAGCACTAATACAACAACCGAAGCTCTTTTAATTTGTTAAACTTCCAATTTGATTACAAACAAGCACAATAATCTTGGAATTGCCCATGGGATTAAGCCCCAAGAATTACAAAATTTCTATACGCCTTATCTAAAAGTCCAAGATCTAAGGAATTGTTATGAAGCTAGGGGATGTTGTCTCAATGGACTCTATTCTTGCTTCCTGAGATGCCAATATGTTGCTTAAACTGGCAAAAAAAAAAAACCTCAAAATCTGTTCTAAACTTTCAATTTCCACTTATAACATATCCACATTCTTCAATATTTCTTGCAATATAAATGAAAATCATAACTTGCAAACTCAATTGGATAAGCTAGTAAAAATAATTAAAAACAGTATAAAACAAATGATAGCACACAATATGAAAATGAATAGTAACAAACGGACTTATGATTGTATCAGATCAAGGAGCTAAATAAAAACAGGAATTGAAGTCTTTTGTTGAACAGAAAAATAAAAAGCGAAAACCCATTTCTATCATTGCCCATAAAGGACATTTTACTTATCAAAATGGATTTGACTTACAAGAGCTAACATGAACAAAATAGCAATTTCACTCTGCATCAGAAGGCATTTTTAAGCTCGAACGACCGTAACTTTTCGACCTTGCAAGTCCTACAAGCTCTTTGGCTTCCTCAACTTTCGACTCCTTCACCAACCCATCGACCACTACCTGCAACAACCCTGCATCAATAAAGCATCGATGACTCAAACTCTCTTTGCACATCTTAAGAGCCAAATCAAACTCCCCCTTCTCACAAAGACAAGGAACAAGTGTCTCATAAGTCGGTCGAATGGGGATGCAATCATTTTTCGATAATTCACTATAAATCTTCTTTGCTTCCTCCAAATTTCCATCATTGCAGTACCCTTTAATCAAAGCATTAAAACTAAAACTATCGGGTTTCAATTCTCGAGTCCTGATCTCTTCAACTAACTTAACTGCCTTTAATGTCTTCCCTCCATGAACCAATCCACGCAACTTCGCATTATAAGTTCGAATATCAGGGGTAATGTCACTCTTTTCCATTCTAGCCCAAATCTTCTCACCATCCGAAAACCGCCCACTGTCATAAATCGCATTTAGAATCGTATTATAAGTAATCAAATTGGGTTTCAATCCATTCTTCTCCATCTCATCCAACATCGAAACGGCAGAATCCAAAGAACCCATTTCACAGAAAGCTTTAATAATGATATTATATGAATACAAGTCTGGGGTTATCGACAAATTCGATGGGATTTCTCGAAATAGCTTCTCAATTTTATCAAAATTCTTCGATTCAACACAAGCAGTGAGAAGGGCATTGAAAGATTTTACCGTACGATCGCATTTTAAGTCAGGCAATTCGTCGAACGTCTTTGAAGCATTATCAAACATACCCGCTTTTCCATAAAGAGTGATGATTCGAACAGCAAAACCTTCAACAGAGATCTCACTATACTTTTTATGGCCTTCGAGGATTTCTTCGATCGATGAGAAGTGCTTGGCGGAGGCGAGACGACGAACTGTGACTTGGTAGATGCGATGTTTGCAACGAAATCGATAGGATTCAGAGGATTTCTTGAAGTTCTCCACAAGTTTAGTTAGATTTCTCTCTTTGAAGAGGCTGTCGACAATGGTGTTGAGAGGGGAAGACTTTGGGTTTGTGGTAGAGAGAGAAGTGCAGAAGCTGCGGTAGAGAAGGCGAGAGAGAGAAGACATGGTTGTTCAAGTTTGCTCACAAATAAAGTTTGGAACTTTTTTTTTCCTGTTTGGAAGAAAAGGGGGGTTTAGGGTTTTAGACAAACGAGGGCTTTGGGTCTTGAGGGTGTTTGGTAATGGGTTTGGAGTTGTTGGATTACTAGACCAACCGAGATGCATAATTATGCAATGGACAACTTCATATTTGCAACCAAACAACCTCCTTGTGGATTTAGAGTTGGGTATTGGGAGGGGGTGGTGTGTTAGTGATGTTAATGGATGGTCGTAATTCAAATTCATAAAAATCAGATATTATCTGAAAATTTCGAATACATGATTAGAAGTTGGATATGAGTCATGATGATTTGACTCACTTTGGACATCCCCTTCACATAACTGCGAATCCTTTGTTTCGGGATACGCGAGAAAGACAAATATTTATGATTTGTCCGGTGATGTGTGAAGGAAAGTTCGAAGTAAGTCAGACTATTAGTATTCTTTAGATATCTTTTACTTTAGGATATGGATTTGAATGTTGGTACATCTAATATAATATGATCTGATTCGAAATATTATTTTAATATAACAATTATATTTTTGTTATAAATAATGACAGAGATGTCACAATCATCTTGAATGATTTTTTTTATTTTATATATATATAGGTAAATAATCATTTCATTAGGTGGTCGAGAAAATCGATAAAGAAATAGTACAAGGCAAACAAGGAAAAAAAAAGGGAGTCAAGGGGGATCAATACAACAAATTTGTTGTCACCTAACCAAGAAATCTTCAACCCCTTTAAACTCCTTAAAAACCTAGCACCATAAAAATAGAAAATGCAACACCATTAGAATGATGTTGTCCCCTGCCTCGAAAACACCTTCAAAATCCGTTTATTATGTTTCTTCCAAGTCCCCAACAAATGGTGAAGGGGATAAAACTCCACAAGAGTCTCTTTGAATTTTTAATCGATTGCCCTCAAGAAGCCCAAACCTCAAAGACTTCTTTGATTGACCATGGAAGGCATCCATTTACCCCAAATAGGCTCAAGAAGTAGCTCCACACCCGACTTGCCAATGGACAATGAAGCAGGACACGGTTCGCGTACTCATCACTCCGCAACACACGAAAGACAAATACTGGGCCCCATACCCCCCCCCCCCCCCCATTGTTTCTTATATTCGTCGATAGTTAAAATTCTCCCTAACGAGGCACACCAAATAAAAGATGCCACACTTGACAAGACTCTAAGGCCCCAAATTGCAGGTGATGGGAATTTCAGTAATAGGTGATTTACTAACAAACCATAAAACAATCTCACTTAGAAGGTCTCATCCCTTGCACTTTACCAAACGTTTTTGTCCTGCACCCCGTTTCTCAGCTCAACACCTTCCAGTCCCTTAAGTAGGCTAGCAACAAATCAGTGCTACTCTGATCTGATTCCAATTTTTTAAAGATGTAACTGATCCGAACAAATCAATGAATATGTGAATTGAATCTAATTCGTTTCATTTCATCTTTAATCCAAAATTGGTTCAATTTTATCCAAACATATGCTTTATTTTCAAATTATTAATGTTCAAAATTTTAAAAAATCTACTTTCTTATTACAAATATATAGGGGGAAAAAAAACTAAAATGTTTTATCTATATGTATTTATATGAAATCAAGAATAATAAAAAAAATTATTAAATCAGATTGGGGTAGATTCGAATCCAATCCAAAAATTTGATTTTTCATGTTTTTTTGGTGAGGACAAATTTGATAGATTCAGACATCGAGTATATTTCGAATCATTGTCAGTCCTACCCTGAAGCATAGAAATAATTAAAGTTAGTTCCTAATCATTGAAGTTTCTTCTAAAGCCGAAATTCCAAGTCCACACATTCCTTTCCACTTAAAAAAAGAAGCCACCTGTAAACCCTTTCTCTAGGATAACCCAAACAACTCGGGAAACTATAAGGCTCAAGTTTGAGTTTACCATTAACTCTAGTTTGCCCCACCCACCCAGTAGTAAATCCTAGCTATACCCTAGTAAGATACAATACTCCAAGAGTCTTGTTGCTTCGCCCTTACTAATTGAGCCTATAGGTCTGGAACCCTCGTTGTAAAAAAATCTATCTATAGTAATATAAACTATAAAAAAAAACTAATTTTATTTATTAAAAAAAAAAAAAAATTACAAGTAACAAAATATGCAAGAACCTATAATTTTGAAGAGTTTTTACAACAGTAGCACAAGATACAAATATTATAAAAGTAGACTATTTGCTTGAAAATTTTAAACTAAATTGCCCACCCATTATAATGATAGAATGATGATGAATAGTGTTGATAAAAATTCTTATTAGTTAACTTTAAAAAATTTAAAATACCCTTTACTTATTGTAATATATTCTTACAAGGGAAGCTTTCGAAGGCCCTAAAAAGGGCCAAACATTTTGAAAAATAGGGGTTACAAGTTTTGGAATGGGTTGATTTCTTGTGAGGATGATCTCTATGGTTAAAAGTTTAGGAATAGGCTGATTTTTTGTTAGGATGATCTCCTCATCATAGAGACAATCCTCACAAAAAATCAGCTTGTTACGAAACTTCTTACTTATGCATTGAAAAAATGTTTGGCACAATGTTTGGCTTTCTTTAGGGCCTCCGAACGCCACCCTTCTTACAATTATAACGCAACAAGGGGGTGAGTCTTACAACGAAAATCCAATTAAATAATATTTTAACTAACAAAAGTCTTGTCGAATCTTAGGACTAGCTATATCACAAGGAATTAAAAGGCCTTAACATACTAATGTATCCTTACTTTTAATTTTTTTTTTATTTTAAATAAAGATAAAAAGGTTCTATACTACTTATCTAACATGACAGTTGCATTCTATATGGAAAAAATTACTTAAATGACCCTAACAAAGGGATTTATCTCTAAATAGTCCTTAAGTTTTGCATGAGCATGATAGGATATTTAGTAAAAAAATTTATTTCTTAATGGTCCCTTCTAATTGATGAATTCACTGTTTTTGTATTTACTATCTAGTTCACCACTTTTTATTTATTGTAGAACTAGACATTTTTTTTTTATATAGTGTCAAGTTCACAATTTTTTACTGTCGAACTCACCACTGGTAAAATCCACTCATTTTCAATTTTTAAGGTTTTTTTTAAAAAAAAATACTAAAATACATGGAAAGATTAACTAAAAACTTAAGATAACGAGTTGTTTAGATGATTTTAACCCAAAAGAACCATTATTGATCAATTTTCATCTAAAAATTAAGAAAAAATTTGAAAAAATCCTAATTTTTTACATACATCTTCAAAATGTTTGAAAAAAATCATTGAAAATGATTTCTTCTTCTTTCTTAAATCCTTTCCGATGGAGTGGAATCCCAAAATTCGATTGAGATGCTAAAAATCCAATTCTTTTTTGGATGAAAACAATGAGTTTGTCCAATTAGGACATTCAATCGTGAGAAAAGTGGGAGATGAGGTCCAAGAACTATTATGAAAAGAAAATTTTATTTAATTCATGGACTATTAAGAGACCACTCAAAAGTCAGAGAATATTTAAAAGAAGTGTCCATCCGCCAGGGTGATTTAAGTAATTTTCCCTTCTATTTGTCACATCTAAAGATGAGGACTTCGTTTTAAATGATTTTACCATTTTTTTTTTTCATCTAAAGCCAATTGGTTCCATGATTATATACTAGTTTTTAATTGAGAGCTCCTATTGGCACCCCCAACTTTACTTATTACACCCTATTTTTTTAAATTATTTATCACACCCTATTAAAGATTCATGCATTACACAAGTTTAGTTAAAGTTAAAACACCATAACACATTCAAACAACAAGAGTTGTTTACTATTGAGATTAGACTCATATAAAATCATAAATCTAACAAATAATAAAAAAAATAAAATAAAAAGAAAACTGCTATTGGCACTCCAACTTTTACTTTTTACAAAGTCTTAGGGGTTGGCTGTTCGTGAGCCTATTGCTATGTCTGTGGTTAGTGATAATGGGTGGCGTCCCGCATCCATCGAGACCAAGTTAATCAAACATGTTTCAAGTTCATGCATGATGAAGAATCGTCTAAGCAAAATTATCAGAAAATCTCTCTTATTCCCTACCCTTAGTCTCTTATCCCACCAAAAAGGAAGATTCATTGGTCACTCTATCGATTGGTCTTGTGATTAGACGGAGAAAAGATAGCATTAACATCAATTATAATTATTTGAAGAAAAATAAAGGTGATGTAGACATTATCCTTCACGATTGATTTTGTCAATATTAGAGACACCCTTATTAATAGTTGAAATATCTTTTTTATCTTCAACTTCTGAAAATATATGATAATTTCAAAGTTGTTGGGTTTTTCCCTAAATCAATCTTTAAACTCTTCAATCTCAGAGAAATTATCTTTAAACTCTTCATTCTTGTCTTTAATCAATTATTTTCAATCTCACCTTTCCATCTTATAGAAAAATCTAGAATTTTTCTATACAAAATCAGTCATCATTTATTATTTTCCCCAAAATTACATTTGTTCTTGAAAGTTTTAAGTTGAAGTAGGTAGAATTTTCAGGTCGAAGATAATGATAAGAGATTTGACCCAATATGATGACTTTCTTTTTGAAAAATCCATTCCCGTACTTATCCAACATTCTATCTTGTTATAAAGATTTTAAGATTGAGTGAGGATAAAAAAATATTACCTTATTGTAGATGACACATTTTGAGAAGAAATTCAAAGGATTTTTCGCTATAGATTAAATTTGAGTGTTGTAGATGCGGATTTTCGCTCTACTTTGAGATATGTGTCGCGACCTCGCGATCCCCTCCCCTTGTTCTCCTAGGTGCGCCTGCAATAACACCACTCCGACGTCCAAGTCAGAGATTTAGTACAAAAAATAAGTGAAGTTTGGAGAGGGGAGAAAATCATACCTTTTAGTTCATTTGTCCATCTATATATAAAGATGGATCCTAGGATTCATTTTAAATCACATTACCAATTTTACCCTTCTCCAACTTAGAAGGAGATTTTGGGGCGTACCTCGTAAATATTTTGTATTTTCCATCGAGCTTACCCTCGTATATCCATACCAAACTCGAATCCCTAAGTGCCACGTGTCACCCCTCGGTTTCTAGCGAGAGATATCCTCCACAATACCCCCTCTCGGGGGTTTGGACTTTTAGTCCGATCACCCGAGAATAAATGAATGGTACTATGTGACACGTGGTCACGCACCCCATAAATTGTCATTTTCTGATTATTGACTACGCTTGGTGCCATCATAAACCCGATCTCCAAAACCAATAGATATAACCCCCTGTGGTCAGGTTTGGAACATAAATCAATTTAACCTACCCCCAATGTATGGACTTGCCTCCCTTATGAATCAATTGTTATATATATATATATATAAACACAGATGAGTTAACCCGACCCTCATTGATCGGGCTTGGTTCCCTTCACTAGTCAAGATTTTCATTGTGTGCCGACCCCCTTACGGTCGAGATTTGCTCTTCTCACGAGCCATGATTTTCGTTAAATAATAGAAGAACCGACCGAAGTCCCAGATCGAATTTGGATCCTAAAATAATCCAAGACTTTGATGAATGATAGAATAACCGATCGAAGTTCGAGATTGGGCTCGATTCCCCTGATAGGCCAAGGCTTTGATAAATGATAGAATGACCGATCGAAATCTTAGATCGGGCTCGACTCTTAGGTTTTGATAAATAATAGATAAACCGATTGAAATCCTAGATCGGACTTGGATCACAGAATGATCCAAGACTTTGATAAATAATAGAATAACCGATCGAAGTCCCAGATCGAGCTCGACTCCCCTGATGGGCCAAGGCTTTGATAAATGATAGAATGACTGATCGAAGTCCCAGATCGGGCTTGGCTCCTAGGCTTTGATAAATAATAGATAAACTGACTGAAATCCCAGATCGGGCTTGGATCACAGAACGATCAAAGACTTTGATAAATAATAGAATAACCGATCGAAGTCCCAGATCGAGCTCAACTCCCCTGATGGGCCAAAGCTTTGATAAATGATAGAATGATCGATCGAAGTCCCAGATCGAGCTCGACTCCCCTGATAGGCCAAGGCTTTGATAAATGATAGAATAACCGATCAAAGTCCCAGATCGAGCTCGACTCCCCTGATAGGTCAAGGCTTTGATAAATGATAGAATAACCGATCGAAATCTCAAATTGGGCTCGGCTCCCTTGATGGGCCAAGGCTTTCCTTGTAGGCCAACCCCCAACAGTCGGATTTTGCATTAATTAGTCCCGCATGACCGACTTAGGATATGGACCACACTCCCTATATGAGTCGAGTGTGGCACTAAATGGTCTCGTACGACTGACTTAGGATATGGATCGGACTCCCCATATAGCACTAAGTGGTCCCGTACGACCGACTTAGGATATGGACCGGACTCCCCATATGAGTCGAGTGTGGCATTAAGTGGTCCCGTACGACCGACTTAGGATATGGACCGAACTCCCCATATGAGTCGGGTGTGGCATTAAGTGGTCCTGTACGATTGACTTAGGATATGGACCGGATTCCCCATATGAGTCGGGTGTGTGTCAAGTTCTTCTGCTTCTTGCATCTTTAAAGTAACAGTAGACATGCAACAATAATAATTACACAAACTAATAAGGCAATTAGTTCTCAATCCAATGTTGTCGATCTACGTCATTGCTTAAAACAATGTGGTTTGACCGAATCTAATTTATAAATCAATCTCTTAAGTCAAACTTACTCGGTTCGTTGAGTTGAGGTTAGTGAGTTGGGGTTGGTTTCCCATATGACTCGGTTAGTCGGGGTTAAATTGAATTCCCACACAGATTTTCCCATAATCCATTGAACTATTTGACTCGGATGAATTCCTAATTACTCGTTACACTATTCGACGGAGTCACCTTATCTCAATAAAAAATTTGAATTACAAACTTAGTAGCTCGACTTAGTGGAGTCCCTCAACTCATCGAGTTTCTAATTAATAAATTCAATTCATTGGAATCTAGTGACTCGGCATGTCTGGCTTAGTTAAGCCCTCAATTTATACCATTTACTAACTTAATTGGGTCCTGACGACCATCAACATAACATTTGATGCAAACCCCTTACCTTTATATTACGACTCTACTTATACCATACGATTTGGTAAGTCGGATTCGGGTTAAGTCTTCAAATTACATCACTCTGCTCGATCAAAGTCCTAAAATTTGACTCTTGAGTCGAGCTTGCACTTAACCCCCCGAGTCACTCATATGTTGAATTAACTCGAGAGATAAATTGAGTCACGTGGCGCCTTACTATGGGCGGCACAATACGTTGATTGACTTGATTGAGTCAACAATTAAGTAACTCAATGCGATTTGGTGGGAATTAGGAGTCCTATCCCCCCCTTTTTTTATTATAGAAAATGTGCCCACACCCCAATATTCTTTAACCACTGACCTCACTTTCCTCTTCCAATATTAAGAACAGATTTCCATACAAAAATGATGTATAATCAATGCACCAAATCCAAACCCAATTCCCACTTTAAGCCATTTTTTATACTTCTGCTTGATTTGCTAAATGGTTGCTGATTTTAAAGAACATCAACAATTGATGTGGATGCATCACAGCATCACTCATCAACTCTTGATGAGCTGTATACATCAAACCGACTTCCACTCTTTTTTTTTGTTTTCTACTTACCATTCAAAATGCTTTAAATAAGAGGTAAGTAAAAGTACCTGCATGTCATTGATTCACTGTACCACTCCTTAACACATTTCCTATAATTTGATCATAAATCCTGACGATATCATTGCTTCAGCTTTTCTTGTAGATGAAGTCACCAAGGTTGGAAACCGCTATTAATGGCTACCTCTTCTATAGTAGGCAGATCTTATAGATAGAAGAAACAAAATGCCGATGCTTACGTCTTCCACCTCTCAAGTTGAAGCTCCATGATAAGGTCCCAATTATTCGATTTTGGGACCGTAATTGCATTAAGATTACCATTGCATAAATGTTAGTTCTTTTAAATAATTACAAAATTATTTTATTTATCCAAATTAATAAAGCTAATGATATATTAGTGTTAATTGTAGCGCACGTGGAAGTCAACAAATCGCGAAACAATTACGGTTACAATACACGAGTCGAAGGGAAGTTTCCAGAAAAATCTCGGTCGATTTGGGCGCCACGTCACCGCGCCGCGGCTAGGCATGACCGCGCCGCGGTCATTTCGAGGAATTTAACCTCGAGATTTTTACAGAAGCTTCGGTGGTTGTAACTGATTGGGTAGTTCGAAGCAAATCATCCGAAAAGTTAACCCGATTGCCCGAATACGAACATTATAAATTTGAGGGTTGATTTTAGAGAAGGGCTCTCCTTGCTCTCTTCTTCTCCAATTTTTGATTGTTCCTCTCTTTAATTTGCTGTAATTTTCTATTGAGAGATCTCTTGAGTGTAGTGAGAACATCAAGAGTGTTCAATTCTTTTTCTTTGTAAATTGTTGGGAGAGCTATAAAAGAAGAATTCGGATCGATCATCATCTTCATCTTCTTCACCTATTCTCTCTTTTCTCTTTTATTATTTTTCTGCAATTACAATGCTTGCAATGATTGGCTAAATTCTCATTAGAGAAGTTAAGGAAGCCATAGCAAATTAATCCCTCTAGTGTAGATTTAAATTCTTGCTTGCTTACATGTTTTAATTCCGAAAATTCTATTATGATTAAGGTAATCCAACTTATAATTTTGATCCAACTTAGATAGCCATTACTTAGATAAGTTCAAGAATGGCTATGCTATGTGAATAATCAGAATATAAATTGGGCAATCTCCATCATATTAGGATTTTCATGAATAGCTTCTATTTTCTTTCAAAAATTTAATTGATCCATCTTCCGATCTTCTATTTTCATGAGCAATGACTTGCTCCATGGATTGAGTTAATTTCAGAATTTATCTACACTATGGATTACTTGCAAAGGTTTACTTGACCTCTCTAATCCCTCTCTCTTAGAATTTTAATCTTTATTTTCTGTTTAGATTGCAATTTAGTTTCTACTACAACTTTGCTTTGTTTTTAAAACTAATCTGTTTTTGTTTCTAAATTCTGTTTTGGCATTTTTATCCGAATGAATCCTTGAATTCTCATTGTCCCTGTGGAACGAATTCGACTTGCCCAAAGTCTATTTCTTAATCTTAATCTCTGCATTTATATTGCAAGCTTTACAACCGATCACTCCACAAGAAGTCTGAAGGTTAGTCTGCCAACGTGTTTGATTCATCGTTTGCAGCACTACCAACGATGGGGTTGGGATAAATCATCCTCCATCATTACCCATTGATTTGTAATTCGGTATTAAATCCTATTCCAATATGTTGGTTGCAAATCGATTCTAGTCGATTCGGTCCAAAACCGACTAACTTAATAGCAGATTATAACATTACAGAAAGCAGTTCAAGTACCTCTAACAGATAAAACTTCCTCAATTTGGATAATTACATTCCAACAATAATAATAAAAAAATATTGCACTCCTTTACTTCTTCTTCCCCAACCATGCTCACATAAATTATTGTTTCTTTCACTTTTGTATAGTCTAATTTATGTGCAAACATCACAAATTCTTTGTAATCACCATGTATCCGGAGTGATAAATCGAGGAATGACTAGTTTTAACAATTTTAAGGTCATTGTGAGACTTAAGAAATTCAATGGAATCCATGTCGACACTTCGGGCTGACCAATGACGATAGAATTCCAAGGGATAAGATCCAAGCATAATTAGCTTTTATCAATCACAAGAAAAATAGAGCACGATGGAAGAAGCCATGGGAAGATGAATAATCCCCTAAATTATAAGATTAGCATATCGATTAAAAACAAGTTTAAAAAAAAATAAAGATAAACATGGTAGTGTGCAACTATTCAGTCCCTTTTTTTATATGGAGGGAAATCTTTGGATTTGTTTGATAGTATTCCTCAAAACAGTATTTCAATAGATAAACCTAAAAGAGAATGATCAAAACATCATAGTAAAATTGAAATATTACCAAAATGGCACACTATCAATTTTAATCCTGAAAATGGTATTACTGTTTTTGGAATTAAAATATTTTGCCAAAACGGTAAATTTGCGAAATGAATAAGAATTCTTTTTTCCTATTAAACAAAAAATTAAATATATACTTTCCTTGTTTTAATTTCAGTAAAACAGTTAAAGAAGTTATGTTTTATAAAACAATGAATTTTTTTCCCACTTTAACAAATATATTTTAATTTGAAAATGATAAATCAGTGGGAAGATTATAAATAATCTCCTTATTTACTATAAACGTTTACACACACACACACACACACACACACACACACACACACACACACACACACACACACACACACACACACACACACACACCACACACACACACACACACACACACACACACACACACACACACACACACACACACACACACACACACACACAAAGAGAGTATTAGCATGATGTAACATATAAAGGTTCCAAGTGGGGAAGATGGTTAAGTGCATGGGTTTTGATAGAACCTGGGTTCGAAACCTGCCATCACCCACTATAATCTCGTTTTCCTAGTGAAGAAAAAGAAAAGAAAGGTAGGGGTGTCAGTGTAGGCGTTGTAGGTCTGAATTTGAATTGTAGATCAGGCCTACTTAAACATTGACAAGAGCCAAGCCCTGGCATGCCCCATAGAATGATTTTCATGTTCTAATTTGGAACTCCATCAAACGACTAACACATCCATACAAAGAAAGCTTGAAATATTTTAAAAACTTCGGAGGTCTTCTAATTTGACCAATAAGAGTAATTGGTTGAAGCCAAAAAATTCCCATTTTTTTAATATTATTATTTCTACTATAATTAATGGTCATAACCAGAGTTTTTCTTTTCACTTAGGAAAAGAAGGATGATTTAAACCGATCGAATCAATGAAACCAAAACAGTAGGATAAAGAACGTACTAGGAAGTATTCTACTCCAAGAAATGGAGAATCTGTAAACATCCATTCCCATGTGCTTCAGCAACCTCACATCTTCCTGTAATTATAATAAGTTGATCAATGTCGTTATTTAATACAATTTATCTCAAATATATATAACAAAAGCGGTTTCTTTGTGACATTTGGTTATTTTGTCCACTTTTTCATTTGAAAAATCCTTTATATTATCAACTAAATATCTTACTATGATCCATGGTAGCTTTTATCTCAAATGACCTAAAGAGTGTACTTGCTATATATGAATTTACTTAATTAATTTTACTTTTATCCACTTAACATGAAAATTGCATTTGAAGTGGAAAGTATCGAATAAAAATAAATTTAAATGAATAAATTACAATAAGCAACCAGTTTGGTTAAAAAGAATTTCATACAAGATATTCTCCATCTTCATTATAACTCTAAATGTTAACAGTGTTCAATATAATGAATAGAAATAAGTTATTGTAACACAAAATTTGAACTCTGCCATTTATAAGGGGATTTAAGGCTTTAATTAATAGGGTAAATACTGTAGCAAAGTGGACCCAACAATTGTGTTTTATGTATATAATATTGGTTCATTGGACAGCCAATGTTAAGGAGCCAACGCTTTGTCCTATATTAGTTAGAAGTTTCTCTATGCTTTGGAGATCATCCTCACAAAAAATCAGTCCAACTTGAAACTTTCAATCCCAAAAAGCAGTTTACAAATTAATGGTAAAAGTTGATAATCCATGATTCTTCAACTTGTAAACTAGGGTTAGAAGTTTCGGAATGGGTTGATTTTTTTGTGAGAATGATCTTCTCACCATGCAGATCATCCTGTCAAAAAATCAGTACATTTCGAAACTTCTAACAGATATAGGACAAATTTTGACTTTCGTTGACTATTTTTCTTTTCTTCTTACCGTGGGTATCCTCTCCCTTCAGGTGAGACTACTCCCACGAACATTGGCTCTCTAATATATATGGTCAGGTTTTGGTGAGTCATGAGAAAATACATGAACCCAATTGTGTAAATACGAAATCCAATGATTTATGTTTATAAATATACTAATAACACACATCTTGAGGATGCTTATCACGAGGATACATTTTTAGAAATATTAGATCCACTTCATATTTTCTTTTAAATATTGGATTTCTTTTGAAAATGATTCTATTGCTTAAAAAATGTCATTATTAGACAAGAAGGTACTTACTTCATACTTGCGATAGGAAAGAGTTGCTAAGTCATATTTACTTCGTATTCCTCTGAACTCTAAACAAAGGATATTCCAAGTTAGCCCAAATGTAGATGGAATTAGAACACATGTTTTCTAATGATTAGTACAATTTTGAGTCTTTTACTAGGCAGACCACAAACCTAAGTAATATTTGTATATTCTCTCCAAAAGCTTAAAAAACTATCTACAAACCTTACTTTTTAAATTAGTTACAATCTATCATTTTAATAAATTAATTTAATTTACTAATCTTCAATTTATTATTTTGAACCTCACCTTAATCCCTTCTAGAAAATCTTAGGGATGTCAAAACGTCGTTGCTCTCTTTTTGCGTTGTTTTAGGGGGCAATGGTGAAATAAGAAAAGAAAAGAAAATAACCAATCATGATATTTCAGATTTACAATAAAAAAAAAAATTATTATCTTAATGATCCATCGAGAATGAGATGCATGTTCATCTTTTAAAATAAATAAGGGTTGTTTTAATTAATTTTAAGGGAGAATATGTAAATAGTGCCTCCTTAGCATTTGAAAAAAAAGAGTAAATGGTGCCTGGGTTCGAGGTCCGACTAAAAGGCTATAATTTCCTCACCGATACATTTTCTAGGAAATTCCCATCTCAGCCATACTTAGAATCAAAGGAACGAATGTAAGCATAGCTTGTGACTAATGTGTACTACATATAAAAACTAAAGGAAATAGGATAGCACGCAACCTCTTTTAGTAGTAATCATAGAATCCCAGGTGCTGGATCCTCTGTTTCCAATGTGAGCTGGTCCTTCTGTCTGCACAATCCCCCAAAACCACTCGTTTGAGTCATAATATGGTTTAAAAATTATGTTACCTGATTCGTGGGTTCACTCAGTTCAAATTCGGGTTCAAGTTCGAGGTTCAGGGTTCATAGTTCATCACTCGAGAATGAACCTGATTCATACGGGTAGACAGAGATAAGGGCATTTGAAGGTAGAAGTGATGAATAGAGGTAAAAAGGAGATAAAGATGGCAGATTATAGTAAAGTAAAAATAAAGTGTGTTCGGTTATTTTTCATTAGTCTATCAATAAAGACCAAGGCCAAAGGGGTATATTATTATTTTGAAATTTTATGGAGATATCTCAAATATTAAAGACATGTAGAGGGTGTTGTTAAAAGTTAAGTAGAAAGGTATCAAATTTTCCCGTTTTTAGTCCTTTCATCTCTTTCACTCATTATAGTTTAACCTAAAAATTTACGCCTGCGTATGATCGTTACACCTTACACTTGATTTAACAAGCACGTACGCTTAGGTTCGCTACACATTTTGATAACTTAAAGACCTCGTGATACTAGAAAAATGTGGCCTCGAGACTTATAAATAATCACATTGGGACTGAAAGTAACCTCATGCCGAAATTCATAAAATTTGTAAAAATTAACAAAATAACAAAAATACCCCTCATGAATCTCGTACCTCCGAAAAGTTATAAAAATATCTTCATCGCATTTAAATTTAACGGGACTCAAATTGGTGAGAACAAAAAATTTTACGAGAAATCACAAAAATGATTGAAATACCCTTCGATGTCTAATTTTTACCTAGAGACCTGGATTACTAGAAAAACATGATTGACCTTCAATTTTCAACAAATTTACGCGCATCAAGAATCTAGAAAATTCACACTTAGGAAATTTGAAAATTTTCACATGCAATGATGAAAACTAAATTGGAAATTTTAACCTTAATTAAATGATCGAATTGGACAATTTTAATTTCAATTAAACGATCAAGTTGAAAATTTTAAAGGAACCAAATTGGAAAATTAACCTTGATTGACCATTAAAAATAAATAAATAAATAAATAAATAACAATTGAAATCAAATAAAAATCTTGAAATCAACCAATCAAATTAATTTTTTTTTAACCAACAAATATTCAAATTTAATTTAAATCCACCAATCAAAGAAACTAAATCGGTCAATCAAATCGAGCATTAAATTGTTAATTACATAAATCGAACGATCAAATCAAACCAATACTTAAATTTTAATCTTAATCGTCCAATCAAATTGAAAATTAAAATTAAACTTAATTTATCAATAGAGGACCACCGAAATGTGAATAACATATGATCAATACCCATCTTGTTTCACAAAAAATGTGGAAAAAAAAAATTAGAAAGTGAAAAAAAAAAAAAGAAACAAAAAAATTATAAAAATGAGGGTTCTCTATGTTTTGGAGAACCCTGACGTTTTCTCTTTTTCTCTCTTTCTCTTTTACTCTCCGCGCTCTTTCTCCTCTACACGTTCCTTCTCCCCAACCCCTTAGCTCGCTTTCTCTCTCTCTCCCCTCTTCTACAATCTCTCTTCCTTTACATTTTTCTTTCTTGTTCCTTCAAAGATATAAAAGAAAACAAAAGAAAAAGAAGAAAAATAGAATAACAAAAAATAATAATATAGAAGAAGAAGAAGCTCCAAGGACCTATATTCTTCATCTTGTCCTCCCATCATGCCTTTCGTAATTACCTCGGATCGCATTTGAAGGAATCTTGCACAACCATTTTTTTATATGAGTTTAGCTTCTTTGCTATACTTCGGTTTTTTTTTTTTTTTTTTATCTTGAATGTTATTTTTTTATTATTTATTCTTCTTTTTCTTTCCCTTATTTTTTTTTTCTAAATTGATATTCTTGAGTTTCTTTTATCATTTTAATTCAAGTGGTTATTCATATTGATTTCCATCAATTTTATAATTTATGAATGTTTATAATTTTCAAATTTTATAATTTTTATATGATATTGATTTTCATCAATTTTGTGATTTATGAATGTTTATAATTTCCAGATTTGATAATTTTAATATGATATTGATTTTCATCAATTTTGTAATTTATGAATATTCATATTTTTTAGATTTGATAATTTTTATATGATATTGATTTTCATCAATTTTGTGATTTATCAATATTCATAGTTTCCAAATTTGATATTTTTATATGATATTGAGTTTTATCAATTTTGTGATTTATAAATGTTCATATATTTTTAAGATCAGATAATTTTTTATGACATTGATTTTCTCCAATCTTGTGATTTATGTATATTCATATTTTATTTATTTGTTAGTTTTGTGCGATATTGAAATTTGCAAATTCATGGAGTTATCGAATATTTATAACCTTCTAATTGGAAAATTCATATTCATAACTTTCTAATTTTAAAATTTTCATATTCATAAACTTTTAATTTTGAAAGTTCATGCTCATAATTTCTATTTAGAAAAGTTTATATTCATAAATTTCTAATTTTGACAGTTCATATTCGTAGTTTTTTAATTTGAAAATTTCATATTTATAATTTCCTAATTTGGAAGTTCATTTTTAATTCGGAAATTTTATATTCATTACTTTCTAATTTGAAGTTTCATTCATAATTTTCCTAATTTATGAATTTAATCAAAATCAATGGTTTCCAATTTAGAAAATTCATATACATTCATATATTCTTAATTCAATATTTTTTTTTTACTCAAAGTGCTTATATCTTATCAATTTGGTAATTTGGATTCATTATTTTTCACACTAGATTTTAGAATATAGGATATGATTAGGACATTTTCATTTTATGCAAAATTCAAGGAATTATATTATGTTTAGAAAAATTTTAGCTGTATGATCCATTTAACAAATTCCGCATAAATTGATGATGATTCGATTTTAGCTCGACTCTAGTCTTTGCCCGTTGACCATATGATAGTTTTGGATCACAATAGAGACCGATCATCTCGATCGAGAGGGTTTAGTGCCTAACACATTTCAAAAATTGTAATCTATCTTCTTATTCGTGGATTGATCTGGATTCGTTTCAAAGTTATTTTTGGTTCCTAAACCTAAACTAGGTGATGATTCACAATTCTAAGAAAATCCCCTATTTATCAATTGAATACCATTTTACTATTTGGTGAAAAAAGGTCGAGGCGATTTTGACATCTTCAAATATTTGACAAAATCCTTGAAAATGATTTCTTCTTTTTTCTTAAATTCTTTCCAATAGAATAGAGTCTCCGGAATTTGATTGAGATGTCAAAAATCCAAAAAAAAATTTAATAAAAAGGATGAGTTTGAACTATTAGAACATTCAATCGTGACAAATGTGGGAAATGAAGTCCAAGAAGTGTTATAAAAAGAAAAGTTTACTTAATTCATGGACTATTAAGAGACCACCCAAAAGTCAGAGACTATTTAGAAAAAGAGTCCATCCGTCAGGGTCCTTGAAGTAATTTTTCCTTTTATTTGTCACATTAAAGATGAGGACTTCGCTTTAAATGATTTTACCAAAAAAAAAATTCATTTAAAGCTTAATTGGTTCCATGATTATATACTAATTCTAAATGGGAGCTGCTACTGGCACCTTAACTTACTTATTACACCTTGATTTTTTTAATTATTTATCACACCCTATTAAAGATTAAAACAGACCATTCATACATTACTCAAGTTTAGTTCAAGTTATTACCATTACAAAGCACCGTAACACATTCAAACAAGAACATTTGTTTGCTATTGAGATTAGACTCATATAAAATCCTAAATCTAACAAATAATAAAATAAAATAAAATAAAAATAAAAAGAAAATTGCTATTGGCACTCCAACTTTTAATTGTTACAAAGTCTTATGGGTTGGTTGTTCGTGGGGCCTATTGCCATGTTTGTGGTTAGTGATAATGGGTGGCATCCCATCCATTGAGACCAAGTTAATCAAATCTGTTTCAAGTTCATGCATATTGAAGAATCGTCTACGAAAAATTACCAGAAAATCCCTCTTATTCCCTACCCTTAGTCTCTTACCCCACCAAAAAGGAAGACTCATTGGTCACTTTGTTGATTGGTCTTGTGATTAGACGGGGAAAAGATAGCATTAGCATCAATTATAATTATTTGAAGAAAAAATAAAGGTGATTTAGACATTATCCTTCACAATTGATTTTGTCGATATTAGAGACATCCTTTTCAACAGTTGAAATGTCTTTTTATCTTCAACTACTAGTGAAAATATATGCCAACTTTAAAGTTGTTGGGTTTTTCCCTAAATCAATTTTCAATCTCAGATAAACTATTTTTTAAACTCTTCATTCTCGTCTTTAATCCAACATTTACAAACTGACCTTTACATCTTATAGAAAAATCTAAAAGTTTCTATCCAAAATCAGTCATCATTTTTTATTTCCCCCAGAATGACATCTCATTATTGAAAGTTTTTAGTTTAAAGTAGGTAGAATTTTCAAGTTGTAGATAATACTAAGAGATCTAACCCAACAGGATGACTTTCTTTTTGGGCTCGCACTTATCCAAAATCCTACCTTGTTATAAAGATTTTAAGATTGAGTGAGGATCAAAAAATATTACTCTATTGTAGATGACACATTTTGAGAAGTAAATAAAGGATTTTTCGATACAGATTAAATTTGAGTGTATTTAGGTAACTTGCTCATGAATCTCCAAATAGATGTTTAACTTATTTATTTTTTAGTTATTGCACAGATAATATATAATCCACTAACCCTTGAATGTTTAGTCCACGGTACACCTCTTGACAAATTGATATATCAAAATTCATCATCATTAATTAATGACTTTAATCCTTGGATTTAAAGTAGTACTCATTGATAATCTTTAGTAATATTGGACTTGACTAGCTTTTCTATGTCACATAAATTTTCATCGATTAATCGATAAACAATTTGATAGTAAAGTTTATGGGTGATAATACCATAGACGTGGTTCAATTCCTACCCACTACCGAGTTACTAACAAATCTTATTAAAAATAGGTGTACCTATACTCACCACTCCCAACCCTTTCCCCCTCAAAAAAATAAAAATAAAAATAAATAAATATAAAGGGTTTCTTTGACAAGGAGGGCCATTTAAAAGAGTAAATTATTAAACTTAAAAAAAAAAGAAGACATAAATAAAAAGTAGGAGGGCTTTCTATCTTAATATTTTGAAACAATTCATCTTAATCCTTTACTAATTTTCCTACTTTCGCCATCTCCAACACTCTTTTGGGGTCTACTAATGTCTTAAATCATTTTAACACACAAAAACTTGGAGTTTGATAGCAATCTAACTCTTGAAGCACAGGATATGACTCTATCTGATAAATGAGAATCTCCAAGTTTGGCCACTAACACACTTTCCCAAGCACAGACAACACCACTTCCCCATAAAGCGCTGATCAGACCGCACGTAAATCATTAAACACAATTACACAATTATCCCTTAAAAATATCTACTTATTAGCAATCATATGCAGGGGAAGTAGTGTTGTAACTTTACCATAATTAATCCCCATTTATATCGCATTTGCCTTTTTCAGCTGGCACGTGGCGTCAGCTAAGTAAAACCAAACAAAAAAAAACGAACAGTTTCCAATTCCAGCTAAGGCTACATCTTTAATCATCGAGATCTGCAATCTTACGTGGATAATGAAGTGGCCTTACTTGGGCTATAAAATGCTGAACTAGTCTTCGCAGAATATTTGCAATTGCAGAATAGAAGCTTCGGCTAAGCTTAGAGCTTGAAGCCGAGTGTCTCTTTCTTTGAAGCTCTCTCTCAGTAATGGCGGCTTCATTACCTTCTTCGTCTGTAAAGTTTCTATTTTTGAGCTTCTTTGTGTTTGTTTTCGTGGGTTTAGTGAGTACGGCTAGGTTCGATGAGCTGTTCCACCCAAGCTGGGCTTTAGATCATGTAATCTACGAGGGAGAGCAGCTTAAGCTCAAGCTCGATAGCTACTCTGGTAAATCATTACAAGATGACTTGTTTTGTTGTTTCTCTTATCCCCTGTTTTTATGGAAAATTTGAAACTATCTTGTCGATTTTACAGGAGCTGGGTTTGCTTCAAAAAGCAAATATTTGTTTGGAAAAACAACAATTCAAATCAAGCTTATACAAGGAGACTCTGCTGGAACTGTTACTGCCTTCTATGTAAGAAAAATCTCCTTTATTTTTTTTAAAGATAGATTATATTGGCACACCAACTTTTACTTACAACACAGCAATCCTTAATAATTGGGCGTTGTTAACATGTGCCCTTGGGCACACGCTAAAGCAGGGGTAAACCACATTTTTTGATAAAAAATAAATAATAAACAAATTATTTTATATAATAAATCATTAATAGAATGATAAAAAAAATTATTAATTTATCTCTAAAGAAGTCATTAATATATGTCTTATTCTTAAAATAATTCATAATAGATAAATAAATTTATTTATTTATTATATAAGGTTTGGTTCGATTGTATAAAAGCCTTTTCTAAAACCATAACAGAAACCGCAACTTGTTCCAAATCGTACCAAACCGACCCAAAACTATCGGTTTGGTTCGATTCTTAATTTGAACCGGACCAAGTTGCACCCTTACATTAAAGTGCAATAAATGCCCTTAAAAATCTAATTTTTATTGAAGTACCCTCATATTCCAATTTTCAAAGTGTATTTGTTGCACTTTAACACGTACTCTAAGGGCACACGTTATTAGAATCTTATAATTAAATACATATAGGAGTTAGCACGAATATCGTTTTGGATTAAAGGGTAAACGTGGAAAGATATTATAGGTAGAAGGGTATAAATTGGAGAGAGATTGTTGAAAGTGTGGTGGTGGGGGCAGATGAAAGAGAATGAGTTGAAGGGGGATGATTTTTGAGTTGTGATTTCCGAATTCACCCTTTCACCCTCTAACAAACCCCCCCCCCCCCCCCACGCTCCCAAAAAAAAAACCTCTCTTGAGATGGTTGTGCATAGAATCGTAGATTTTTCCTTGGGATACACAATCGCACATCCCGATAAAATATGTACAATTGTGTATCTTGAGAAAATCCATGGTTCTATGCACAATCATGTTAGTATAGTTTTTCAAAAGGGGAGGGGGTCATTTTATCATTATTCATGATTTTTTGCTCATAGCCCACCAACTGTTTGATATGTGGCACAAATTATATCACCAATAGAGAGAAACTTTCCAATCTCCTAGCAAGTCTGCCCATAAATTTCAATTTTAAGATTTAAGATCTTAAAATGGGTCATTGAGCCCACATTGATTATCACAAATTTTATGAAAAAACTTATGTTAAAAATATGGCTTTTCGAGCTTAATATAGGGAATTGAAAATAGATGGCCACTGAGTACCCAAACTTAAAATGAAAAGTCAATTGTGAAAAATAAAGGGTTTTTTTTTTTTTTCTCCATTTTTTAAAAATTCGTAGAATTTCGTCCTCTACAGTCTTATGACATCAAATCATGTGTTTGAATGCCAAAAAGTAATCCAATAAAATAAATTTCATTTTCCACCAAGAGCAAGAGAGACATTTCCTCTCTTATTAGTGATATCATTTGCACCAGATGTCAAATGATTATTTGATTGTGAGAAAAAAAAATACTTATTAAAAAAGTGAAGAGGGAAGACAATAAAGTGGATAATGTGAGCTCCACTATAGTTGAGTAGTGGACTAATATGGACCCTACACCATTATAGCTCGAGTGGAACATACATACCCTACAAAATTTTAATTGGAATGGGATCCATTATTGTCTTTTTAATGTAAGAGCACATGTTAAAGCGAAATAAATATATTTTCAAAATTGAATTTCCTATATAAAAAAAATACCCTAAAAAGATTTTATTTTATCAAAAATACCCTCAAATGCTTATTTGCAATGTATTTAATGCAGTTTAACTTGTGCTTTTAGAGCACATGTTAAACAAAAGGGTCTCGTTCGCCACCCTTAGTTTTACCACACACTTTAACAAACGCGTTTTGTCTTACATGGGTTAGAAGTTTCGGAATGAGCTGATTTTTGGTGAGGATGACCTCTATGGTGAGGAGATCATCCTCACCAAAAATCAGCTCATTCCAAAACTTCTAACCCCATCAAAATTGATTTACAAAAAATGGACGATCCACGATTTTTCAACGTGTAAACATGGGGCTAAACATTTCGGAATGGGCTGATTTTTGGGGAGGATGATCTTCTAATCATAGAGATCATACTCACCAAAAATCAACTCATTCCAATACTTCTAACCCATGTAGGACAAAAAAACGTTTGTTAAAGTGTGTGGTAAAACTTAGGGTGCTGAACATTTCCCTAAACAAAATCCTTTAGCCTCTGGAGATAGTTTGATGTGTTATTAGTAAAAATTGGTATGTTAATAGTAGACTTTAAAAAAGAAAAAACTTATTAATAGTTTCATTGTGAAAAACATATATTTTGATTTATTTATTTCTTTGTTTGGGTTTTAAATGTGGAGGTACAGATGTCATCTGAGGGTCCAAATCACAACGAATTCGACTTTGAGTTCTTGGGGAACACAACGGGTGAGCCATATCTGGTGCAGACAAACGTGTACATTAATGGAATAGGAAACAGGGAGCAAAGACTGAGTCTCTGGTTCGACCCAACGAAGGATTTCCACTCATACTCTATCCTCTGGAACCAGCATCATGTCGTGTGCGTAATAAACAAACCCCTTCCTCTGCCCTTGGCTTTCTTCGCTCTCGTGTTTTTGCTATTTTGCGCTAGTACAAGCATACCAGCGCATTTTAGAATTTCAGTACGTTTTTATTAGTGGAATTTAGACATATTCCTCGTTTTGGTGAATATATACTCCCTGACCATGGTCTTCCGTAGAAGACTAATTCAAACTGACTTAAATACCATTGCCTTTTAAACACTTATCTAAACAGCTTGATATTTAGGATTGACCATCAATTGGGCCTACTAACCCGGTATGATCTTGCCCATTGAGAAAATTAAGGATCCACAAAATTTGTCTTGGGCTAGAAAATTTTCAAGCCATTATATTCCTGTTGGGTTGTATTCTTGTCACTAAGGGTATCCCTAAGTTACCCTTCTATTACCTTTTAGAGTTGTGTCGAGGTGACACATGCAAAGGGGGACACGGGTGATACAATGACGTGGTGGCGAGCACATAATTGTAGATGCTTTTAGTGAGATACGAGTTAAAAGCATCTACAGTTATGTGCGCGCCATCACTTATTTTGTGTCATCCTTGTGTCTATCTTTGTGTCATTCTAGCATTAGTGTACTTTTTAAGTCAAGAGGCTAAGGGTCCGTTTGTTTGAGCTTCAGTGGCTAGTTTTGTTTTTGTTTTTTTTTTTTTTTGGCTTTTAAGTCAAAAAAGCTAAATAATGAGGTTCATTTGAATTTTTTTTGCTCCCATGGATTTCAAATGAAGTCCAAAATAACTCTTAATGGAAGTTGTCCAAAATGGACTTCTTCAAATGGCTTTTACGCGAAGTTAAAAATGTAAGACGGCTCAAATATAGTTACCAAAATATCCTTCATCTTTCAAAATGGGATTACTACCAAAATACCTTTCATCTTTACTATCAAGACTAAAAGTCATTCATCATCACTACTTTATTATTAAAACACCATTTATAATTATGTGAAGGGTAGATTGTGTATTATGCATGTGTTTTTTTTAGTAAGAAAATTTTATGTCTATTTTTAAGAGGAGATATTATCAAAATTTTGATAGAATTATAAAATTTATAAATTTATTTAAATTGAAAATAATTATTTCTATAATTTTTTAATATAAATTATATATATATTTATTAAGGTATTCTACCCATTTTTGGTGTATTATCAACATTAAGGATATTTTGGTCATTTATCAGAATCTAATAATAAAAAATTTTAAACGAATATCAATTTCTAGCTTATGTGCTTCTACAACGAACAAGCTTTTTCTGGATGTAGCTTTTCAAGCTCTGAATTTCTACTTCTTCCAGAAGACAGCTTATGAAACTAGAGTTGGCTCTGTAAAGATTAGATCCTAAGCCGCTAAGTTGAGCGGATGTGCCCACAACCAATTTAGTACAACAAAAGAAATTTAGGGAGAGAAATTAGATTTTTGCAATATCTCACTCAAATCAATACTTGGTTTCTTACTTCAATTTGTAATTTGGTACTCTTTACAGCTTTCTAGTGGACGAGACACCCATACGGGTGTTCACAAACAAGAAGAAACAAGTGGTGCCATTTCCAAAGGACCAAGCAATGGGTGTGTACAGCTCCATATGGAATGCCGACGATTGGGCCACGCAGGGTGGTCGGGTCAAGACAAATTGGAACCATGCCCCCTTCTTATCATCCTACAAGGGGTTTGAGATCGATGGCTGTGAGTGTCCCATCACGATCACAATGGTGGAAAATTCACGGAGATGTAGCGGCATTGAGAGGAAATACTGGTGGGACCAGCCCATGATGTCAGAGTTGAGCCTGCACCAGAGACATCAGCTCCTATGGGTTCGGGCCAACCATCTCATTTATGATTATTGTACTGACTCGACTAGGTTTCTTGTTGCTCCACCAGAATGTGACCACCACAAGTGATGAAGCACGATATTAAGAGGTGGTGTGGAGTGGGAGATTTTTTGCTCACAAAAAAGTTAATCTAGGGTTTAATAGAATCCCAGATGAACAATCGTATGAAACCTAGCTAATAGGATAGTTTTGTAAATTGGGGATACCCTCAATTCATATGGGTTCATCTGGATCCTGTGAAATCCTGATTTGACTTTTCTGTGAGTAAAATTTTATTTTCCGTGTGGAGTGGTGTATATTGTGTACAAAAAATATGAATAAGTTTTTCTTTGGATCTTCTCACCTAATTTATTATAGATGTAAGAAATCATGATGGATTAATATTATGTTTGAGCTTTTCTATTAAGCTACTCTGATCAAATTATGGCTATTGTGCTGGTGCACCAATCAGTCTCATTTTGTGGGGTTATAGTTGTTAATCCCACATAATAGGATGCATGGCTCACCATATACTAGTGACTACTATGTTTTGATTAATTCGCTTTTACTTTCTCAAAGATTAGTCTTGTAACTTTATTTTTATTTCTTAGCAAATTATCCATTGTATCATATTCCAATAATCAAGTCATTAATAATTTTAGTAGAGTAAAGGACTTTACGCAATGTCATTTAGGTAAGTTTTTTGAGTTGACTTGGATGACATCATTTCTAGTTACCTATAATTACATCAAGTCAACTTGTTTGTGATTCCAATCAATTAAAGGAAATTGTATACCATGCCATAACAAGTGTGAAATATTGCAGTTGATCTAATTCTCTCTTTTGTTTCCTTGTAATCTGTTTTGGATAAGACTTCCTTAATTAGAATCCTTGTTGAGGATAGCATAGGGAAGATAGTGATTATTCTATTTTTGGAGAGAAAAATGTGTTTTGTAAATAAAGATTTCTAGGGCTGTAAAATTCGAGAGAAAATAGTCGTGGTTCTTGTTTTATTATGTAGACGTAAGCACACTGCCAAATCACAAAAATCCTTGTGTTTATTCATTTTTTTGTCTTCTTTGCTGTTTCGATTATTTCACAACTAAACCATACCTCATGACAACTTGCTTGGTTAGTTCGTAAGTCATTGTCCTTGTACAGCTTAACATTGCCACCTAACAACAACAAACTTGGTCCCACCCATCATAATGAGTCAGTCCCTCCCACATGAAATACCTATCACTAGATGCTTGCCCTGACATGTTTTGTTCGCTAGAAAACGATTGTGTCCTCCAGATTGAAAAAACACTAAGCCACCGAGAACTCTACAAACTTAAATTACTACATAGTGTCAATATTAACAACATTCCCCCCACCCCACCCACTATTTGGTGAGATTATGTGAGACATCTATCAATAACATTTAAAGATATTAATGTAGATGCATGCCCAACAAACCATGGTGATCACTGTTATTTTTTATGGAGCTTGATGGTACTGGTTAGCAACGAGTACTATTCATCATTTAACATATTATTCTTTTTTTTGAAAGAGTGTAATATATAATTATGAATTTTCTATTTATAATGGAATTGGTGTTATTCGTGAATATACCTTAAAAATAAAATTCTCCGCACCATCTCCTTCAATATATCATCCATCCACAACAACAGGGAAAATCAGTCTCATCAGATTCTTAGGAGGCAGTTAAATATTTTGTGAATTGGTTGCGGATATTTTAGCTGCTTTTGCATTTTTTGACAGATATATCAAAATGCATCCTCAATTGTTACCTTCAAGCTCTCGAAAATTGCAAATGATGATGCTAACTAGTATGAGTCATTTGTAATATAAATTGTAAATATTTCTCCAAATCAAGTAATTTGATTGGGATTTGCTATTAAATATTATCTAATCTTACTATGAAAACCACCTCTGTTTTTTTTATTCGAGATCTAAGACTACCAACTCCATCGAACAATTGTGCACAATGATAATTAATACCAGCAAATGCACATTCAGTCACTTATCACGACCAACTAGTTAAAAGAAATAAATTATAACATTAAACTCTTATCAAAATCTCAGTAGTAATGATTTTACTTATTGAGGAATGATTTTCATTTTTATTTGATTGATATACGTTCTCTGCCACACCCGGTAATTTTCTTGGATTCCCAAATGTTGATTTGGCTGTCTGTTGAGTGTATTTTACTTACATGGCTTTATCAATACTAAGTCAACCAAGATTTGTTATTAGCAAAAATCTGTCCTAAGTTAATGACCCAATAGCATGACACCACATGTGTAAAAAAGAAGGATAAAATCCCAACACTTAAACCACTTGAAATTTTTTTGCTCTGGCAATTTTCTTGAAAATTTTTTGCTCATAGAAAAGTTAATTCGAGATTTCGAAGAACCTGAATTTGAACAACCGTGCGCAATCATTTGTGTTGAGGGCTTCCTCAATTCACAAAAATAACCATGTTAAGGAAGTCCTCAATACATATAATTGGTCAATCCGAGATTCTGTAATGTCTTGGATTGACTTTTGTATGCCTAAATTTTTTCTCTACAACTAACCCATCACTCTTTCTATTTTTGATACACATGGCATCATACCATTGGATAATCAATTCATCATAATTTTTTAACAACAAATATATGTTCCCAACTCCAAATTGAAAGTAAGCAAAGATATGATCAATCTTGAGTATTTTTTGTGCATGGCACAACTGACATGTGGCGCAAATGACGTAAGTCATAGAGAGAGTTTCTCTCTCCTGTCCCGTGTGTCATTTGCCCACAAATTTTAATTGTATGATTTCAAATCTTAAAATGAGTTGTTGGGCCCACCTGGATTATCACATTGGCAATCTAAGACAAGCTTTCATGAAAAAATTAAAAAAAAAATAACAATAATAAATTTTTTTTGAGCTTGATCCAAGTGTTAGAAATGGATGGCTACCGTGCACCCAAATTTAAAATTAAAATTCAATGGTGTAAAATAATCTTTTTATTATTATTTTAAAATTCATAGAATTTTGTCCTTTACAACCTCGTGGTATAAGATCTTGTTTTCAAATGCCACAAAGTGATCTTATCAGGAAATTTCATTTTTTCCACCATGGCCAAGAGAGAGAAATTTGTTTTTTTTATCTCATTTGCACCACTTGTCAAAACGATTGTTAGTCTGTGAGCAATTTGGCTTACAGTACTTTGAGTAAAAAATCACTAGATCAATCTTACCCTCATCTTAACTTAGGATTAGATAAGTGAAGAGTGATTTTTTGCTCAGCACTGTGAGCAAATCTACTATGCCCCAACACTGATTTGACATGTGGTACAGATGATATAAGTAATAAAAGAGAAATTTCAAGATTAAAACACCTTTTGGCATTTAAAAACATGATCAATACCACAATATTATAGAGGAGTAAAATTCTATTAATTTTTTTTTTAAAAAAAAAAAAAGTTATTTTTCACCATTGAAATTTAATCTTAAATTTAAGTGTTTGGAAGCCGTTCATTTTCAACAATTTGGATTAAGGTTAGAAAATCTTTTTTTTTACCATGACTTTTTTTGTGAATTCTGAAAGATTGTAGTATTCAAGATTTTCTTATTAGAAAATTTTCACTCGATGGATGGGACAAGTGTAAAGAACCATATGTCTTTTTCTTTGGGATACACAAGGAAAGATCTACGGTTTTGTGCACTTGCCGAGTGAAAAATTTTCAAGTTTCATGATCAGAGGATCTTCGCCACATGTCAAAGACAAATCAATGTTGGGCTGTGAGAACAAAAAATAAATAAAAAAAAAAAAAAAAAAAATGCACTCAGTCAATCTTACCCTCGTGTTAGCTTACATTTAAGATGAGCGGAATATTCAAGACAACAAGACATTGCGTTACAAGCCAAAACACGAGTGCAATTTACAAAATTTACCCATAAAATGTCATATGGCTGTTTTGCACTTGTTTACTCCCAGCAACAGCTGTAACTGTAACCGCGTCCCTTTATTTTCAAACAAGTATTACTGTGTCGGTTCTTTCCACGAAAATCAACGTCAGTCAGCTTACTCTGTCTTTATGACAAGAATAATAATAAAACACCCATTAGAGTTTCAATGATGATGTTATCTACATCCTTTCATAAACACGTGGACATAATTTTTATATATCTTGGACCAATATGTATAAACTAGATCACTATTGAGTCAAATTTCACTTGTGATTAGTTTTCTTCGACTTGTTGCAAGCCTCTTATTTTGAGGGTCACCACATGCAATAGTTCTCCTCCTAATTAGAGATATGAATCAGGCCATAGATTCTATCCATTCTTATAACTCAAGATCCAGATCGAATATTTGGATTCCAATAAGGATTTGGGTCTGATCAAGAATGTATCTAAATTATATTTAGAGCTGGAATCATCTCATATTGTAATTCTTGACGTGAAAGTGGAGAAATCTCAATGAAACGCATATATGATTTTTATACACTTTCACGTTAAGAAATGCGATATGAGATTTCAACGTAAAGTCACTTCAGCATAACTCTTATATTTAACTTAAATATATAAAATTTGGTTTAGATTTTGCAAGAGTTGGATCCAATTATTATTGGGTCATGATTCTAATGTTGAGATCCTATAAAAATCCAATTTATGTCGGATTAGTCCCATGTCAGATCCAGACTCAATCTATTGACAGCCTTGCTCCTGACATATGTAGGAAGCACCAATTTAAATGCTCCATGGAAGCACAATAACATCTCTCTAACCAGATTAAAATGGAACGACCAGGTGTCCTCTCATCACATGGTCACACTTAGGTGTGGATTTGACTCACATAGAAAGAAGTGTGAAGATCCTTTACAGAAAGTTGCTGTCTCCCAACACCACCGTCCTCAGTTCATACCCTTTTTTTAATTACAAAAACCCCAAAAGCCTTCAAACTTGGAAACTTCTTTCCACTTTCAACACAAATCTCATGGGTATTTTAGTAAGAAAACTTTCAAAACCCCAAAAAGCCCTCAAACTTGGAAACTTCTTTCAACTTTCAACCACTAATCTCATGGGTATTTTAGTAATAAAACTTTCAAACCCCAAAAGGCCTTCAAACTTGGAAACTTCTTTCAACTTTCAACCACAAATCTCATGGATATTTGAGTAATAAAACTTACAAAACCCCCAAACGTTATACTTAATTACATAAAAGACCTCATCTACCTTTCCTCTATATATAATGAACCACATTTGATTGGATTTCTTTCTTAAACAGATGACTTGGAGAGTCCAAGCAAGCAAACGATATAAACAAGACCAACAAATGGCTCGGATTTTTCTCCTTTGTTTGATCTTAGCTGAGGTTTTGATGGTCCTGGCAATGGGCCGTGGACTTGAAGACTCTGAACCGAATGCACCACCAAAGGTTGGGACCGTGGTCGAGCCTCAAAGGGGTGGTGTTGGTTTTGGGGCGGAGTCACCTGGTTCAAGTGAAAGAACATCAGAAGATGGAGAAGAAATTGCAAAAGCGCCTGGGATCGGACGGTCGGAAACGCATCATCATTCGTCTGATAAATCAGTTGCTGGTGGAGGTGTCATCATTGGAGGCCTTGTGACTACGATTTTTGCTGCGGTTTTTTGCTATATTCGGGTCACAAGAAAAAAAAAATACTGAGGGAATGGTTTGAGTTCCAAAGATTTTTTATTTTTTGGTATTATTTGAAAGGAATTATAATACAGAACGCATTATTAGATCATTAGATCTTAGAGACATTTATAATTTATTTATTGTGAATAAAAGTTTTTTTTTTTCTTTTAATTTTAATTTTAATTGAGTAATTACCATCCCAAAGATTTGACGGAGTGAAATTTAGTTCTCTCTCTCTCTCTCTCTCTGTCTCTCTTTCACTTAATTGGCTCAGTGGATCTTCAATATTTGGGAAGAACACTACAGTTCAAGCTCAGGAGGGTAAAACCGACGAATCTACCCAATTCCTTTTTCAACACAACGAGATACCTTACCACTAATTCATCCTTTGTCTGATACTCCCTGTTATACTGGTTGACTATCAGCTGGGAGTTAGTGAACACTAACAGCTTGTTGAACTTCAGCTCCCTTGACATTTTTAGCCCATTTATGACTACCTCATACTCCATCTCATCGTTTGAAGCCCCATCCCGAGCTTCAACATCCTCTCCAATCTGTCACTGGTTGGTGTCACAAAAACTATCCCGATTCCTGAGCTGTTGTAGTTTGAAGACCTATCTATAAGTATTCTTTACCTCGAGTATGCATCATATGCGCTAAGATCCCCTACTTCCTCTATACTGTATCCTCATCTTCTTCCCTATTCAGATCTTTGATTGGGAAGTCTGCCATGAAGTTTGTTAGCACTTGTCCCTTTAGTGTCGTTCGCCTTTCAAACTACAAGTCATGCTTTTCTTAATCACTACCCATTTCGTTATTCTCTTAGACTTGTTCGTTCTTTGCAACACATTCCCCAGGGGATAATCCATTACTACTCGAAATCAGTGACTGAAAATACGGACAGAGCTTCTAAGCTGAGTAAACTAAGGCAAACTTGACTTTCTCTTTCTATTATATTTTACCTTTGACTGATCGAGGTTGTCCTAATGAAGTACATGGGATACTCTCGTACCAAATCCACTTGAAATAATATTGAGCTAACTGAGAGTAATGTAACCGCCAGATAGATCCCGAACTCCTCACATTCCTTAGTTGTACTGATTATGGGTGGGGCTCCCCTATGTACTTCTTTAGGTTTTGGAATGCTATTTCACATTCCCGAACTAGTCACAACTCTTTTCCTTCTTTAGTAATCTAAACAATGGTTTAGAGCCTTGAAATGAACCTGTTCAGAGCCACGATCCTTCCTACAGGAGTTTGTACCTACTTTAAACTTCTTAGGCTCGGTATCTCGATTAGGAATCGTATTTGGTCTGGGTTTGCCTCTATTCCCCTTTGTGTGACCATATAATAGAGAAATTTCCCTTATGAGACAACGAATTTGCATTTCTTCGAGTTTAGCTTCCTAAGCCGTACAAACGTTTTCTTGAAGACCCTGAGATGATCTCTTCCTTGCCTGTTCTTCACCAACATGTCATCAATGTAGACCTTTATCGTTCTCCTGATTAGGTATTTGAACATCTTAGTGACTAGACTCTAATAGGTCGTCCATGCATTTTCAGTTCGAACAACATGAGTTGGCAATAAAATAACATTTGCTTTATTATGAAAGACATCTTCTCTTGATCATTGGGGGCTAGAGGTATCAAGTTGTATCTTGAATAACCATCTATAAAAGACATTTTCTTGTTTCCTGAGGTGGCATCTACTACCTTATCGATCCTCTGCAATGGAAACATGTCTTTTGGACAAACCTTGTTTAGGTTAGTGAGGGCTATGCAAACTTTGACTCTTCTGTCTTTCCTTAGTACTACCACTATCTTCGTTATCCATTCTGGATACTCGACTTCTCGAATAAATCCAACCTTTATCAATTCATCGATTTCTTCATTTACCCCTTACCTTAAGAGTGGGGATGGTCTCCTCAATTTCTGCCAGATTGGTCGGGTTGTTGGATCCACATTTAGTTGATGACTCATCATACGAGGATCTGCACTTGGCATATCTTTGAATGACCATGCGAAAACATTTTTGTTGGCCCTTAGATATTGTAATAACTCCTCTCCTTCATCTTTAGATAAAGAGGTTTCGATATTGGTTGTTTGTTGTTCATCTTTCTCAAGGCCAACCTATTTTACTTTTTCGATCAGAGATACCTACTCTTATTGCGGCTCCCTCTATAATTGCTATTGTTGGGGGTTCTATAGAGGGACCGTCCATCCTTTTCACCCCTGACACTACTTCAGATACCTACCTTGCCTTCTATGTTGTTGTAAGACACCTTTGTGACATTTCCTGGTCCCTTTTGATGTCCATTTGCCCCTTTTTGCTCGAAAACTATATCACCTGATGGTACATTAACAGGACTATATCCACATTCTTTCTAGTATCGTATTGTAAGCTGAGTCTACTTCTATTACTATGAATCTTGCCATAACTACCTTGGGCCCCGTAGTGACTGGTAGTGTTATTTCTCTGACTGGAATGGTCGGAGCTCTGTTGAATCCGAACACAGTTGCTTGTGCTGGCTCGAGGCTTTTATATTACTCCCATTTTTTCGTAGCTTCCAGAAAGGGATATCAATCACATTCCCAGCATCCACAAAAATCCTCCTTAGATCTAAATTTCTTACCTCTAACATCACTACCAGGGCCTTATAATGCAGTGTAGTGACTCGTAAAAAATTGTATTATGTGAATGCAATTGATTAACAGATTTTTTACCTCCTTGATTTTTTGATCCCTACAAGTTTTTTGGCAACTTTGCAGTCCCTTTTGAAATGATCATTCTTTCCACAATTCCACAACCATCTCTTTTTGCCAATGATGTTCTAGACTTGCCTTTTTTTTAATTTGATCGGCATTTCCTTGGTTTTCCTTATTAGACTTCCTTTTTCTTTCCTTAGCACTCAAGGTATTCCCTGAAGTATCAGTTGATCTCGAAATTTTTCTACAAGATTCATCGTTTAAGATGACACCAACAATACCATCAAACTTCAATTTACCAAAACCAGAAGAATTGCATCACAACCATTACCAGACTATCCCAACTTTCTAGTCATCCAGATAAAATAGTAGGACCCAGATTTCTGGGGAATCTTCTCCGCTTCAACGATCAACTCCAAGATTTGGTGCTATTTTGTCGATTTCGGAAAAAATACAGACAAGGAAAGATTTGCTGGCTAAAGGTTCTTAGCCGTTGATCCTTAAGAACCAGTTTCCTACTGTTGAGGCAGAGGAAGAAGATGAATCAGAAGAGGAAGAGGATGACGATGATATTTCTACTTCTAATCCTACAGAACCAGATTATTCTTCTGATCTTGGAAGTGCTAGAACTAAGAAATTGAAAAATCGAAGACGTCGATCGTGGTCCAATCTCGGTCCTCCTAAACGGACTAGATCAAAGAGAAACCTCTAAACATATTTTTATGTCAGCTTTAATCTGGAATATTAGAGGAATTAATAATTCCTCATCACTCCTTAGACTAAAAAATATGTTAAAAAGTTTTAAACCTCTTTTGTTGGCTGTGCTGGAACCAATGTCTAGAAAAGACATAAAATTTGAACGAATGCAGTTAATTCTGAAATCCCGAATAGCAACCTCCAATGACGTTAATAACTGTGGGTCTATTTGGGTGTTTTGGTTCGGAGATCCCTCAAAATTTCGAGTAGTGCATCAGTCGTCTCAATTTATCCTTATTGATGCTGAAGTGGAGCAGAAAAAATGTGTTTTTTGTATTCTTAGAGCTTCCTGGTTAATTGAAGAACGTCGTAAATTATGGAATGATTTAAAAGAGTTGCTGAAAGATGTTGAGAGTCTACTCATTGTAGGGGACTTTAACTCTATTCTATTTCCTGATGAAAAGAAAGGTGGGAGGTTTCCAAATCGTGTATCTATGGAAGACTTAGGAGAACTCATGGGGCTCTGCAATTAGTTGACGCTGGTTTCTCGGGTAATAGATTCACATGGTGTAATAATAGGCAAGGAATTAATCGAATTTGGGCAAGATTGGATAGGGTCTTAGTGTTTCCTCCCTGGATTTCAGAATTGGGTACACCTTTGGTATCGCATCTACCAAGACTGTCATCCGATCATTGTCCTCTTCTTATTCAATTTTTTAAACCATTACAGGGATGAGAGGGAAGACTTCTTGCAAATTGTGAGGGAGTCTTGGTCTCCTAGAGCGGAAGGGTCTCCTTTGTATCGTTTCTTTTCAAAACTCAAAAGGCTGAAGGGTGCTCTAAAAGTATGGAATAAGGAGGTTGTGGGCAACGTACAAAAAAGACTGAAGTTAGCAGAAACTAAGGTCCAAGAATATGAAAACCTACTTGCCACTCAAGGTTGGGATCAAAATATCTATTTAGAGTGTCAAAGATCCAAGTTGGAGTATGCTACTTGGGCAAATAATGAGGAGTCGTTTTGGAAGCAAAAATCAAGAGTTTCTTGGCTCAAGGAAGGTGACAGAAACACTAAATTCTTTCACCTTTCTACTAAGATTCATACATTGAGAAACTCGATTAGACGAATTAGAAAATCTGATGGGACATTTATAGAAGACTAAGAAGAAATTGGTAGAGAGGCAGTCCATTCTTTTAAAGAACTACTTAACTCTTCTCAAAGATGCTCTTATAGAAATTTGCTGGAAGGGCTGAATTGTAAAGTTACCGCTCAGCAGAATGATCGGTTGTGTGCTCTTCCTAATGAAATTGAGGTTTTGCAAGTTGTACAAAGTATGAATGCTCAAGGAGCAGCAGGTCCGGGTGGTTTCTCGGGGATTTTCTACGTTAAATGTTGGGATATCATCAAGCATGACTTGATGAAGGCAGTCATTAATTTTTTTCAGGAAGGCGTTATCCCAAAATCTATCAATGCCACGTCTATTGCCTTGATCCCTAAGATTAAGGTACCTCTATCCTTTTCTGATTTTAGGCCTATTAGTTTATGCAATTTTTTGTATAAAATTTTATCTAAAATCTTGGCCTCGAGATTAGGAGAGCTTCTACCTTCCTTAATCTCTCCTGAACAAGGTGCTTTTGTTAAGGGTAGGAATATCTATGATAATATTGTGTTGGCTCATGAAGTGCTAGATGATCTTAATCTGAAAGTTAGAGGGAATAATGTGGCAATGAAGATCGATATGAAGAAAGCTTATGACAGGCTTGAGTGGCCGTTCTTAAGGGCAGTACTTTTCAAGTTGGGGTTCTCGGAAGAATTTCTGAAATTGATTAACGGGTGTTTGGAAAGTGTATCTTATTCGGTGATAGTCAATGGGTGCTCATATGGATTTTTCGGAGGAAGTCGTGGTCTAAGACAAGGAGATCCTTTATCTCCTAGTCTTTTCATTCTCGCGGAGGAAGCACTTAGTGTGGGTCTGAATCATTTAGCACAATCAGGACAAATGGAGAGATTTGCAGTTTCAAAAAAAGGGGTAGCCCCTAGCCACCTCTTATTTGCGGACGATTTGATCATTTTTTCTAAAGCTACTACGAAGTCTCTAAAAGTTATCAAAGATTTTCTGGAATTTTATGAGAAGGCATCAGGTCAGCAAGTCAGCTTAGAAAAAAGTTATTTTTTTGTGGCTAATCATATGGAAGGAAGGAGAATAGATCTTGTTAAAACAATTCTGGGCTTTCCTAAGGGCTCTCTACCAACCAATTATTTGGGTGTTCCGCTGTTTACTGGAAGAGTTATGAGAGAAATGTGTAGGGGCTTGGTTTCCAAGATCTCGAGGAAGATGATGGGTTGGAAGTCCAATCTTCTATCTGAAGGTGGTCGTTTAACCTTGCTTTCACATGTACTCACTTCCATTCCAGTGTATCTAATTTCAATTCTATCCATTCCAAAGTATATTTCAGATTCTTTGGAGTCGAGCTTTGCTAAATTCTTTTGGGGTAGTACTGAGGGTAAAAGGAAAAATCATCTTGTTGCTTGGCATTAAGTATGTAAACCTAAGCTAGAAGGTGGGCTAGGTATTAAAACTCTTGCTGAGATCCATAAAACAGGTTTAACGAAAACATGCTGGAAATTGGTAAATGAGAAAGGGTTGTGGATAGACTACCTTAAGAAAAAGTATGTCAAGGATGGAAATTGGTGGAATCCGTCAAAAATAAGGGGCTCCAAGATTTGGAGAACTTTGCGAAATTTTCTTCATCCAACAATTAGACTTTCAAAAAATTTGATTGGAGATGGTGCAACGACTTCTCTCTTCCTACACAACTGGAGAGGTTCAGTTCCGTTGATCGATTCTTATCCGGATGAAAATAAACAAATTATGGTGAAAGAGGTATGGAGTCAAGTGGGCTGGAATGTTTCTAAACTTAGAGACCTAATTCAAGATGGCAATGCAGTGGAAGAGATTATTGCTTCTAATCTTCAGCAATCAAGTTTTGATAGAACAATTTGGAAGCCGTCAAAATCTGGTTTGTTTTCGTCCTGTTCGGCATGGGAATCAGTGAGACAAAGGGGTAATGTATCTCATATCTGCAAGGCAATCTGGAAGGCTCAGGTACCCACCAAGATGAAGACTTTGGCATGGAAGATCTATCATAAAGCATGTCCGGTGGATCGGATCCGAAAAAAATGGGGGTTCTCCATGGCGTCAAGATGTCCATGTTGTGAAGATGATGAAGAAACTGTTGAACACCTTTTCTATAAATGTTCTTTTTCTATAAAGGTGTGGAATTTTTTTAGCTGCCACCTTCTAGATGAGCAAGTCAGAATTATGACGCCTGGATTACTTCTTAATTGGGGCCTATCGAAAAATTCTCAATTTGGAAATGTCAATGGAATGATTTCATGGGTAGTATGCTGGAACATTTGGATCACTAGGAATAAATGTATCTTTGAGAACAAGAAGGCCTCTGTCCAGGGAGTTATATTCAGCTGTCTGAAATGGCTAAAAGAACTAGAAGATCATCAGATTTTCAAATATCCTTCCTCAGATGATGAAATCAAAAAGCTTCAAGCTATAGGTATACATAGGAGAACGATTCCTCAAAGACGTATAGTCAAAGTCTGTTGGGAAAAACGCCAGCTGGCTGGTTTAAACTTAATACTAACAGTGCAGCAAGAGGTAACCCAGGTATTTCAGGAGGTGGTGCTATCCTACGTGATGATCATGGAGAACTTGTGGCAGCAGGGCACTGGGTTTTCGGAGAAGCGACAAACAATGTAGCTGAAATCCGTGCATTGGTAGTTGCATTAGAGAGCTTTGATTTAATTGGTAAAAATCTTATTGTTGAAATGGATTCAGCTATCATAGTGAGGGGTCTTGCAAGTCATGTAGTCTCTTGGAAACTAGATGAATGGATATATAAGGCATGGACAATGCTATCGAAAATCGAAGTCAGAGTAACTCATGTTTGGAGAGAGGCAAATGTTGTTGCAAATGCCCTTGCTGCAGCACCAATTCATAGTCAACAGTCGATGAAATTCATGCGAGTAATGGAGTTACCTATTAATGTTAAACATGCTTATACTGGAGATAAGCTTGAATTGCCTCAATTTCGAATTGTAAATCGTTAGGGTCTGCCATATGTACAAATTTTCCCATATATAATATAAATCATCTTGCTTGCTTAGCAAAAAAAAAAAAAGAAAAAGAAAAAAGTAGAACCCTGATTTTATCTTCAAATATAATCCTAACAATTGCATTTGCGATTGTATTGAATTCGTTCAGATGCTCATCTACGCTACTATCATCAACCATCTTCATATTGAATAACATTTTCATCAAGAAAATGTTTTTTGAGGTGGAGGGTTTCTCATACATTCTTGACAAAGCAACCATCAAATCAGGTGTAGTCTTCTCCTTAGAGATATTGAAAACCATAGACGAAGCGAGAGATATCGAATGGTACACAGGGTTTTTTTGTCGAGAATTTCTCAGTCTTCATTTGTTATGTTCATGAATTTTTTCAATTTTCCTCCAGAGGATGATAAAGGTCATTTTGATAAAGAACATCCTCGATTCGCATCTTCCATGTCTGAAATTCAAACCATTGAACTTCTCGATTCTACCCTTCTATTCGGTTATTGTTTCCACTTGAACTAAAAAACTTACCTCTGATACCAATTGTTAAGAAAATAGGTGCAAACCAACGAAGAAATCAAATTGAAAAATAAACAAAAGATAAGATGCAATCACACAAAGAAGCACAAAGATTTTACTTGGATCCCTCAAGATTGAGGTTCGTCCACTGATCACACCTATTGCACTATGAAAAGAGAACTTGCAATTACATATTGCAACCTTTCACCAGAAACGAGAAATGTAAATACCCCATGAAGTCTAGCTAGGATTTTACATCATATTAGTGAAATCACGAAAATACTGGTATTGATTTACAGTACCTCTTTGTTGACCAGTACTATTAGGCTCCACAAACCACAACAAGCTTTCATCTTTTATTTGGTAGGTGAAACATATTTGGAGGGAGAAAAATATGGTGGCAGATTCATACCCAAGTATGCAGTTTATGAGCTATAGTTCAACATTGTATTCGGATCTTATTAGTGTATCTTTGATTTCTAGAAAGTGTGTCCTAGGAGATAGGCTTGCTCGTCAATTCCTCAGCTTCGTCTTGTAAATTAAGGGTTTAACCCTTTGTACATTTTCTTACAATCAATACATTATTGCTCATTTAGCGAAAAAAGCTATATTCACTGCAATACCAATTATCATTTGGACAACTTAGAAGATTTATATTCTATTACGATGGATAAGAGTGGCGGAATTCTTGCTTGCCAATCAGAGAGAGAGAGAGAGAGAGAGAGAGAGAGCTGATTGGTGTCATAGGATTCGATGTACTTCATCAAGAACTCTGAGAACCACTTGGCGGCTAATAACCAAAGCCAGTTTCATTCTAAATAATTAACAAACAGAGAATAACGAACCTGAGTCACACTTTTGCTTGAACCCATAGACTTTAAGTTCATTGGTTCAGTACACACATACCGAGTACACCTTATTACATTATCACTACTATAACAGCCTAAGAGAGAGAAAGAGCTAATTGGTGTTGTTGGCATGGATGGACTTCTTCAAGAACTTGGAGAACCACATAGCAGAATTTTTGGGGGTTCTAATGAAGGTTTCGTAATTTGTGTGATTAAGCCCCAAGCGGACAGTATAGTGGCCGGACAATTCCACAACATCAATTAGAGACCATACCATGTATGATTTCACGTTTACACCCTCCCTATTATACAAAATTGAAACTTGGATTAATAATTTTAAGGAGCTTTTATTGGCACACCAACTTCACTTACAACATACCAACCCTTTTGATATAGGGTGAATCTCCATTTCGTGCACCCAATATATGACAGAATTCTGGTTTCAGTATACTGTTCATGTTATTTCCCAAAAAATGCTTTTACAGTGAATTTGTCACTTTTATAATCTATGAATTCGTAGATTTCTCACTTTTATAATCTACGAACTCATTGCTAAAATACCAATGATTTTGCCTTATCAACGACCTCACTTGTAATTTATCAATGATTTCGCTGAATATAAAAGTGATGAATTCAAGTGAAAAGCATGTTTTGATAATTAAAATGAATTGTGTACTGAAACCAGAATTTGGACATAAGTTGCGCATGTTTTGGGACAAATCCTTTTGATTTATAGATTAGTGTGTGTTAATTGAAGCTCTCTAATTTTATCCTCAACATAAGGAGAATAATAGAGATGATGTCTCTTTTATTGCATTATTAATGGCCCATCTGAAAGGTTCAAACTTACCTCAATGCTTCTTGAACTGCTTTGAGATGGTGACCAATGAACTTGATTCGATGATCATCCTCTATTAGTTTGTCATCATCAATTTCTATTGTAGCACCCGGTTCTCTGTGAACATCAACGCACCCTACATTTACCATACCATTGAAAATTAGATAGTCAGAAACATAAATTTGTCCTAATCAAGACTGGTGATTATTAGATCAACAAATCATCATCAAAGTGTGTATCACATTGAGACTTCATGGAGATATCTTGAGATGGTGAAGGAAATTCAAACCATGGTTTCGAGTTTTATTGGACGGAAGCCAACAGAGCTGTCGACATTTCAGCAAAAATGGCATCTTATGGAGATGATTTGAGGTATCGTCTTGTATTCCACAGGAGTTATAAAGAATCTTATTAGAAGATCTTTGCTGTAATTATTCTCAATGATGTAATGTTCTAGGGAGGGGCCCTTTAACCCCAACTTATCAATCAAAAAAAGAAAAAAGAAAAAAAAAAAGAAAAAAAAGAGTTTATCACATTGTGCTCAACTTAAACTAACCATTCTCAGTGATGTAGATGTCAGGGTTAAGGTAGTCTTGCTTCAGAACAGTCAGTCCATCTCTTAGCCCATCTGGTACCATGAAAATGCCTTCATGGACCTACGTACATGTATAATGAGATAATTGAAATTACCAAATATAGAAACTAATTATTTTCATATTAATTTTCTCATTGAAGGTTATTCTATAGTGAAAGAATTTAGAACTTTGAAAATGTTATGAAACAGTGATCGGCCTTACTTCCTCGCCTATGGGTTTTCCATCTTTGTCCGCTGTGGGAAAGACACACACACAGAGATTAAGAAAAAATAGAAGATAATCTCAATTGAGCAACCAATGCGAAACCAAGCACACCAACCAAATTATAAGATAAAAAATCAACCAATAATTTTTTTAAAGCAATCTTCTTGTTCTTCTTTCACAAAAAGATAAAATAGAAAATATTTTCTGGAAATTTCCCAAAATGTGATCAACTTTTGAGGAAATTCCGATTCTGGCTCACTAATCATTTTAATTCCCAAAACATGAACAACTAGATTGCAGATTTTCAAGTGGCAATCTCAGAGGTTTACTACTTTTACCCAGATTTTCACTCTGGAAAAAAAAAATATCACCAAGATTGTCACTTTAGAAAAAGCAAATTTTGCATGATTCCTAAGAAAAAAGAAAAAGTAAATTAATTAGCATACCTCTGACATCCACATAACTGTCAAAATGCACACTCACTGGTTCACTATCTGCAGTTATTGGTAGGGATTTCGCATATCTTGAAGTATAGTAATTGACACCAAAAAAATCATAAGCCCCTTTAACCAATTCTTTCTCTGCTGTTGTGAATTCTGGAAGTCTATCCCTCACCAAACTTTTCATAATAAATGGGTAATCTCCGTACACTAATGGCTCCAGAAACCTAATTAAAATTATTAATAAATGAAAAACTCATTAGATTTGGCATTAGTGTTAGAATATGACCCATTAGAGTAAGCATGAAATGTGATAATCCGAAATATTCAGTTATAAGTTTGATCAGAGAGTCACTAACCATTCTGCATGAAAAGCAAAGGCTCTCCTTGCAGCTTCTCTATCTTGCTTAGAATCCGTATATGGTTCATACCATAAAAGGCTCATTGAAATACCAATTTTTCCACCTTGAGTAGCCTGAAAATAATTGGTAACGGCATGACTAATATAGAGACACAAGAAATCATTATGACTGCAATGATCCATAATTAGTAGTTTTTCTTTTCTTTTATTGGTGGGGTTCAGACCACTATACTCTTGGGTAATTGTCTTGTATTATGTTTCCCTTTTAGGGTTACTAAAAAGGGAATTATGTAATATTTTCTTATGAGTTTTTTTTATTTTATTTTTAGGGCGATTGACATATTTTTACAACTCCCGATTTTATAAATAAAAAATGTAGGCTACTAGGTTATCTTTAAAATATCTTTATGGTTATTAGAATGTCAATTGGAGTATGAATAAGTTGAATAAATAGAGCTGTAGGTCATATTAGAATATCAGGACAGGATGCATTGTAATAGCGTCCAACATTACGAAACCAGGTCATTGTTAATTATTGGATGTGTTCCGTTATTGTTGTTAAATTAATCTGTTATGAGTTGGAGTTTATTTCATGTCAAAGATTGTATCTATTGTTATCTAAAATACCCTTAAATTTCTATAAAAAATAAAAGCAATATGATTGTTGTATCATATTTAATTTGTTACCTGATAATTTTCTTTGTAATGTCTAGCAACGGTGGCATGGGCTAATAAGATGTTATGAGCACAGATGTAAGGAAGTCTTGCTTCATCATTCTCTATTGAAATTCCCTCTACATATCCATATTTTGCATAAACATCTGGCTCATTGATTGTGCCCCAAAATTTGACCCTGTCTCCAAAAGTTTTGAAGCATAGGTCGCAATAACTTTTGAAATCTTCCCTAGAAGCAGAAAAAGGAAAATACACAACAATCGTGAATTTAAAATAATCAATAGAAATAAATTATCAAAGATGAACAAATAAGAAAAGGAGACACTTACACAATCTTTCTATCCAAAAATCCATTATACTCCTTCTTCAAAGCTTGGGGTAAATCGAAATGGAACAATGTCACGAAGGGCTGTATTCCTAAAAAAATAAATTTAAAAAGCTTTATTAGTCATAACAAAGGTAGAAAATACATGTAAAATTACTTGAAACAAAGAAGAATTTGTTCTTACCATTTGCGAGCAATTCGTTTATGAGATTGTTGTAGAATTTAATACCCTCTTCATTTATCTCTCCCTTACCCTCTGCAAGCCCCAAAGTCAAATATACTGAGTAATGGAGGATATTTTTTCCATTAATTCTATGATAGTAAGGCTATAGTATTCTACATTTACAAATATTATTTAAATAAATGTATATATTTTTTTCAATCCAATTTCCCATTTGTTGGGGTTGATTATGATTTCCAGGACCCATACCTGCCTGCCTTTAGAAATGTAAATATTTTACCATTTTTAAACCCTCTTAGCATCTGGTTTCAACATTTCTAGACAGGTTTAATCGACATAAATGAGACTGTTAACTAATCCTTAATTAGCTAAATTATTTGCTGATGTGAACCAAATATTCATAGAACACATTATTCTTGCCTCTTAAAATACGATTGTTTAAAAAATCCAAACATCTCTTGTAATGGGGCAATCATGGATGACCCTGAACCAGTTAAAAATAGGTTGACACCTATAAATTTAAGTCTTCTCTAGGGTCTAGTCAATATGTTTAAAAGCAATTCTTTGGTGATTTACATTGGAATTCGTGTGGCCTTATCAAAATTTGGTGTGGCAATAGTATCTCTCAAAAAACCCATCATCAACATATACTATGCCTATGCTTTGTATTCTTTTTGCAAAAGGTACTGTACACTGAACCAACTCTTCCTTTTCAGGTTACTTTTTTTATCCAATTTCACAATTATTATTTTTCTAGGGGAAACTATAATATTTTGGGAAAAAAAACGAGTTGGTTATGGTTTAACATGTCTGGAGCTGAAAATCTTAAATAACAAGTATTTAATGTAATTTTCTAATTTGACCAATAAAGAAATTGGGTGACGCTGAAATTTATTATTTAATTATAATATTTCCAGTCATGATCATTACCATAGTATTGCTTGAAAGGTTATGAATTTCATCACACCAAATTAAATAGTAGGTTGAAAAACATACTAGGAAGTATTCTGCTCCAAGAAATGGAGAATCTGTAAAAATCCATTCCCATTTTCTTCAGCAACTGCACATCATCCTGCAATTATGATAAAGTAATAAATGATAATTTAGTTGGATGCAAACTTTTTTTTGATAATGGACCATTCTTGAAGACAGCAGACCAGGCCCGTATATGGGCTTTTGCCCAATCCATAGATCATGGTCTTGTCCAAGGATTAGTCCTGGGGCATGCGCAACGTCCGCACATCACACACACCAAGTGAGGGGTGGCCCTTGAGGAATTAATGCTCATACTGAGTATCACACTCATGACCTACAAGCATTAACTGCTTATTAGTCTGAAATTGCCATTGAGCCAACCCCTTAGGGTTATTAATGGAAGGAATCAATTTGATTGATTTGTCCGGCTTGAATGTTATCCTTGATCTAGACTCCTTGTTGCTTGTTCTACGATTAAGGGCTTCCATTTTGTGCTCTATTTTTTAAATATCCATATAATAAAACTTTCCCCAATGTTTATCCCCAATATAGAATGATTCAGATTTTTTCGTGCATGTATCTCGAGGGATATTTTAATTTTATTATATTCTCTCTTCCTTTTTCAACAATATCCTATCAACTTTGTTGACTTATCTCTTCTATCCATTTTCCAATAATATCCCTCTAACTTATTCTCTTTCCCCTTCTCTTCTTTTTTCAATGGTATCTCTTGAATTTTATTGCCTTTACATTTCTACTCCTTTTCCAATAGTACCTTTCTAATTTTTTTTTTTCTTCTTTTACCACCTTAACCCAAAAAAGGATGACCACGTCTATGACATGGGAACTAGTAGAAAAAAAATGACATATTCAAGAAAAATGTCCTTATGACATCCGTGTCAAGTGTAATTAATGACTATTTTCTTTTGGATGGAAGGGTTTGATCCATCAACAAAGGTATAAGGATCTAATGAATATTCATGGTAATTTTGTAATTTATTTGAAAGAGCATCACCCCAGTCTTTATATTCTTTTATGATCATAAAATTTTCTAACCTTCACAGGATGATAATCCTTATTTCATTCTTCCGCACCTATAAATACTAGAGCTGATGTAATGGCTAAGGCTTAAGCAGCATATGAACAATTTTTTTTTCGGGATATATCAACCTTCAAGTTGTCTAAAGATAAAAGGTTATCATACCACTTTACTGCAAGCAACCACACCATGGGGGCTCCCAAAGGGATCTGACTCGGACCTAATTGGGGACATTTTGGAACCTATATATCTTGCAAGATTTGATGGATTAAGTTCTTTTATATTCTAATTTATGATCTTTAAAATAATTTAATCCTAATTTAGTTGTGGTTTGCAATAAAAACAGCCCTGTTAAAAAGTTTCTATTGATATTTTTACCACATTTTCCATTGGTAAATATTTTATTTAAATATTAAATTTTGTTTTCTTTTTATATAAAATTTATTGTAAAGCATATCGATTTTTTTTTTTTTTGCAACTAATGATGATGTAGACAAAAATTAGATGTGATACTGCATGATTATAACAACACCATATACATATGAGAGATATTTACAAAAAAGTGATCAACTTTTGACGAATTTACAATTCTCACTCAATGTTCATCTTAATATCAAAACGTGAATGATAACAAATTCAGAGGTTTTTAAAGTGACTATTTCACAGGTTTAAAGTGATAATTTCTTTTTAAAGTTGCGAAATTGTCACTTTAAACCTGTGAAATAGTCACTTCGATCTGAATTTTTTTAAAGAAAATATGATTGTTCATGATTTGGTAATTAAAATAAACAGTGAGCTGGAATCGTAAATAACTCATTTTTGCTCACATAATAGTAATTCACCATATATATTGATAAGAACTCTCTGTTATTTCTCTAGTGAACACAAAAGGAGTTAGAAGAAATAGTTCTTCTTATTATCCAATTAAGTTACTGAACTGGCTATATATAGCCTTACAAAAATAACAGAACAGAGAAAATCTGCAGCCCACCTAATAACTAGGAAACAAACAACTTCTCCCTAAGAATAGGGATTATTCAATCCACTAAGCAACTAACAAAAGCAGATCCTAAAGACTCGATCAACACTAACAACTAATAGTTTCAACATCCTCCCTTAAACTGAATACCAATTTATTCAGTTTATACTTGGATCTGTGCAGACCCCCAATAAACCTATCATCTTTACAAACATCTCAAGCTTCAATGGTTTGGTCATTATGTCTGCAACCTGTTCTTGAGTGTGACAATGGACCAACTTTACAACTCCATCTTTTGTAAGCTCACGCAGAAAATGAAACTTGACATCTATATGCTTGCTTCGACCATGTAATACAGGATTCTTCGAAAGCTCAATAGCTGAGCTGTTGTCACAAAAGACCATTGTACTATCATTTTGAACATGATTAAAACCCTTCAAAATCCTCCTTACCCAAACTGCTTGACAAGCACATGAAGCTGCTGCAACGAACTCAGCTTCAGTGGTAGACAAAGTGACTATTGGTTGTTTCTTTGAAGACTAAGAAACAGCTCCTGAACTTAACAAAAAAACATAACCTGAAGTACTCCTTCTGTCATCTAAATCTCCAGCGTAGTCACTATCTGTATAGACAACCAGCTTCTCATCTCCTCTATTTTTATAAAGTATCCCAAAATCAAAAGTCCCTTTTAGATATCTCAACACTCTCTTGGCTGCTTGAAAATGAAGTTCTGTGGGGCGATCCATATATCTACTTAGAAAACTCACCACAAACATAATGTCGGGCCGAGTAGCAGTCAAATACATTAGACTGCCAACTACTTGTTTGTAGTGACTACTATCCACCCTTACTCCATTCTCATCTCTCATAAGTCTGCAACCTGGAACAATTGGGTTATGGACTGAATTGCATTTATCCATATCAAACCTTTTCAGCACCTCCTGTGAATACTTCCTTTGACAGATAAAAATACCCTCCGGTCTTTGCATTACTTCTATACCAAGGAAATATCTCATTTTTCCAAGGTCTGTCATGCCGAACTCATGCATCATAGAATTTTTAAATTCAACAATCATATGCTCATCATTGCTTGTAAAAATCAAGTCATCAACATAGAGACAGACAATTAGAATTTTACCTCCTTCTCCCGCTTTGATGAACAAAGTATGCTCATAAGGACACCTCTCGAAATCTTCCTTAGCAAAATATGACTCTATCCGACTATACCAAGCTCGTGGAGCTTGTTTTAGTCCGTATAAAGCCTTCTTTAACCTGTACACTTTCTGTTCATTACCTTTCTTTTCATAACCAAGAGGTTGCTCGACGAAAACCTCTTCACTAAGTTCTCCATGAAGAAAGGCTGACTTGACATCTAGTTGATAAATTGTCCACCTTTTCTGAGCTGCAAGAGAAATTATCAATCAAACTGTCTCCAATCGTGCTACAGGTGCAAAAACCTCAGTGTAGTCAACACCATGTTTTTGAGTGTAACCTTTTGCGACTAAACGGGCTTTGTACTTCTCCACCTCACCATTTTCATTGAGTTTCGTCTTATACACCCATTTCACACCAACTTTCTTTGCCCCAATACGCAAATTCGTCAACTCCCAAGTATCATTTTTTTCTATAGCTTCAATCTCCACATTCATCGCTGATCTCCACTTTGCATCTTTTAGTGCCTCTTCGAATAAAACTGGATCATTTGCTGCAAACATAGCTAAATATGCCATGTCTTCTCCCTCAGATAAATCTTCTTTACTTACATAATCCCTCATCCAACTTGGTTGCCTTCTTGACCTTTGTTCAAGAGATTCAAGGGAAGGATCTTCACCTAAGCTAGATGAATTGCCTTCATTTGACCTATTTGAACCATCAATTTCAGTTTCTTCAGTATGCTCATCAGTTCCAACTTCACCTCCATTTCCAACAGCTGCATCCCCAATTCAAGTCAATCAAAATACTTTCCTCATGGCTTTTATCCCAATCCCAAATGTTGTCTTCTTCAAACACCACATCTCTACTTATTATAATCTTCTGAGACATGGGATCATACAACCTATATGCCTTTGACTCCTCACTTACTCCAAGTAAAACGCATCTTACACTCTTGTCATCGAGCTTTGTCCTTTTGCAATCAGGAATATGAACATGAGATACACACCCAAATACCTTGAAGTGATCCACTGATGGTTTGAATCCGCTCCAAGCTTCTTCTGGAGTTTTATTCTTTACTGCAAGAGTTGGACTCCTATTGAGAACATGAACTGTCCAATTCACAGCTTCAGGCCAAAATGCTTTGGGAATCTTCTTTCCTGAAAGCATACTCCGAACCATATTCATGATAGTTCGATTCTTCCTCTCCGCAACACCATTTTGTTGAGGGGTGTATGCAACTGCCAGTTGCCTTCAAATACCATTCTCACTGCAAAAATTAGTGAATTCAAGTGATGTGAACTCACCCCCACGATCAGTACGAAGACATTTTATACTCAAACCAGTCTCTTTTTCAACACGATTCTTATATTTCTTGAAGGTAATAAATGCTTCTAACTTCTCAACCAAGAAATAAACCCATGCTTTTCGACTGTAGTCATCAATAAAAACTAATCATGTACCTTTTATTGCTGTTGGATATAGGGCTGATTGGTCCACATATATCGGCATGCACCAGTTCAAGAATTTGAGAAGCTCTCCAAGTGCCTTCCCTAGGAAATGGGTGAAAGCGCCCTCGATCCGCGGGGTGCGCGGATCCGCTTTTGACCCTTGAGGTTTGGGAGTCGCCACCTAGTTGTTAAGGTCTAGGAACCAAACTGACTCTAAAAAAGGCAAACTAATCTACGAAAGAGAAAAAGAGTCCGGGGATCACGTTACGGGGTTGGAAGGTGTTAGGCACCAACTCCGCCCGGCTAAAGCCGGTCTCTACTAACTTTCCAAGTAAATCACATTGCTAAAAACCTAGATAGAAATAAAAATAATAATAATAAAAAACTGATACCTTTCCGATAGCAAGGATTTTGCTCCCTCAGATCTGACCAAAAGAGTTCCTTGTACTGTACTCCCTTGCTTCGTTCTGTCTCCGGATTTGACTTCGGATATCCTAGATCAAGGTATCTCCTTGTTTTTGAATCTGAACTCTTCAAGTTTGTTGCGGATTTTAGGTGTTTTCTAGACTAAAATTGAAGGAAGGATGTTAGGTAAGGAGTTGGGACTCCAAAACTAGGGTTTATGGGGGGCTAGGAGAGCTTCTAGACCTACTTCTCCTAGGGTTTTTGATTTGATACGAAAATAGGATGTGAGCACCTCTATTTATAGATATTTTTAGGGGTTGATTTGGATAGAGTTAGTGTTTAATTAGAGATCTTTTAATTAGAGTTGTGTTTTAGTTAGACTTATTTTAGGTAGAATTGTGTTTTAATTAAAATTGTTTTAAGTAGAATTGTGTTTTAATTAAAATTGTTTTAGGTAGAATTGTTTTTAAGTTAGAACTCTATTAGATAGAGTTATTATTTAATTAGAGTTCTATTATGACTTTTGGTCTTATTTGATTGACTTTTAATATTTTGACTTTAGTCTTAATTGATTGACTTTTAATATCTTGACTTCAGTCTTGCTTGATTGACTTTAATTTTGACTTCAGTTTTACTTGATTGACTTTAATACCTTGACTTCAGTCTTGCTTAATTGACTTTTAATTTTTGGAGATCCCCCTCTAAATATATTTAATTCTTTGGACCCCCAAATGGAGGGGTCCTTAAAGAAATATCCCACGAACCCTCAACAATTTTACCCGATTGATCGATTTTTCAGGTTCAAAATTTTAAATTAATTTCATTAATGTTTCACTTTAATTATTTAATATTTTATTTATTAATTTCGAAATTTTTAATTATGAAAATTGTGAAATTACTGTTTTGCCCCCGGAGAGGACTTTTCATGTTTTAAGTCGGTTTTTAATGTTCTAGGATGTTTTAGAATCGATTTTTTGTAAGGAATCAAATGGAAATATTAGTTTGTGTCATTTATGAAATTTTTTGTGTGAAATAGTCATGAACTTAATGAGGGGCATTTTCGTAATTTTGTCAAATTCTGTTAAAATTGGCGAAATGATTTATTTGATTTCAATTTGTTGTTTTATGTGTTTGAAAGGGTTTTTCTTAGCGTAATGTAGGCTATAGGGTTGTTTTGATGTTAGGGGTATTTTGGTAATTTGATAGTTTTTTAGTGATTTTTATCGTGAAGCTTCTTTTTGTCTGAAAAATGATGATTTCTATGTTTCTGGAGTCGTATTTTCCTAGCGTAGCGTGGTTTCTAAGGTTTTGTTAGTTTGAGATACCTCATCCGGATTTCTGAAACACATCTAGTAACAAAATAAAGCAATGGAATACACATTCATCATTGGGAATCATTGCGATCGGGTTGACGAGTTGATTAATCAGGCGGATGCAAAAATGGGGTGTCTACAATGGGTCTCTCCGTTGCTTCCCCACCAAGCAATCTTTACATACCTTCGACGAAGTTTCAAGACAAGGCAGTCCTTTTACCATTCCCTTTTGTTGAAGAATTTTCAGACCACTGAAGCTTAGATGACCATATCTGCAGTGCCAAAGTTGAGTTGGATCTTCCATGAAAGAATTGAAACATGCTTCCTCCTTCAGTTGTGTTTGAGCAAACATCTTGAACATTCGATTCGAGGACATTGTAATCTTCATAATTATCCCTCTCTCAGGATGATAAATTTTGCATGTCCCTTGTTGTATGAGAATTGAAAGTCCCTTCTCAGCTAGCTGACCAATGCTTATCAAGCTATTCTTTAATCCTGGAACATAGAATACGCCAGTAATAATTTGTACAAAATCATTCACCAGCATTCGCACATTGCCTTTACCCATCACATCCATGCTTGAATTATCTCCCAATTTCACCTTCTCCCTGAAATTTCTTCAAAATCTGAGAAAAACCCTCTCTTGCCACACATGTGATTGCTGCATCCAAAATCGAGGAACCACAGTTCTTCTTTATTGGCTTCTTTATCATCCACGTACGCCATCAACAACATTTCTTCACCACTTTCCACATAACTTGCTCTTGCTTCTGTCTCCTTCTTTGGATATTCATATTGAAAGTATCCAAGCTTATGACAGTTATAGCATTCGACAAATGATTTGTCAAAGCTCCGTCTGCCTCCTCCTCTTCCTCGTCATCGAATTCCACCACGACCTCGTCCTCTTTCTGCTGAAGACTCCAAGAGTAATCTTTAATGCTTGCTCTTCCACAACATGAGCTTTCATATGCTGCTCATGTACTAGAAGACTACTTTGTAATTCATCAATGGTAAGAACATCCAAATCATTTGACTCCTCAATAGAACACACCACGTTATCGAACTTGGGTGTCATGGATCTCAAAATCTTCTCGATGACTGCTACATCATCCATCTTTCCCTTATTGGCTCTCAACTTGTTGACCACAGTAAGAGTACGAGCAAAGTACTGATTCACAGACTCTCCCACCTTCATGTTCAGCATCTCAAACTCCTTTTGGAGAGCTTGTCGTTACGCTCGCTGCACTCGTGTTGTCCCCTGAAACTTATGCTTTAAGGAATCCCAAATGTTTTTGGCTGTATCCTTGTTCAAAATGGTTTCTAGGAGTGATCGATCTATGGCTTGGAAGAGATAATTCTTTGCCTTCATATCCTTCAGCCTTGCATCATCAATCACCTTCTTCTGTGCTTCAGTGAGTTGAACTCCTTCTGCTGTTGCAGGAATCCCATCTTCTACTACACTCCAATATTCTTTCGATCTCATGAAATTCTCTATGAGCATACACCAATGATCATAATGCCCATCGAATTTCGGGATTGCTGGTTGCACAAATCCATTCTCTGTCGCCATATTCTTGTTACTAAATACCTTAGAAGACTGCTGCTTCTTAATTTCAACCAGGCCCTTGTAACGGGGCTCTGATACCACTTGATAAGAACTCTCTGTTGTTTCTCTAGTGAACACAAAAGAATTTAGAAGAAATAGTTCTTCTTATTATTCAATTAAGTTACTGAACTGGCTATATATAGCCTTACAAAAATAACAGAACAGAGAAAGATCTGCAGCCCACCTAATGACTAGGAAACAAACAACTTCTCCCTAAGAATAGGGATTATTCATTCAATCCACTAAGCAACTAACAAAAACAGATCCTAAAGACTTGATCAACACTAACAACTAATAGTTTCAACATATATAGGGTAGCGTTCATTTGCCAAATTCCTTTTGTCGTGTGTGACAAGTGCACATGTTGAATAATGTTGTGATGTTTGTGCCTTGTATAATGTTGGGCATAATGGATGAGAGCAACTCCGTTGGTCCTCAAATTACATTTTCTTTTTGTAGAGGAAATTACATCTTTGTACAGGTAATAAATTAATAATAAACTCGTTTTACAGTTTTTATCAAGGAGATTTTCAATTTTACTGGGAGGAAGTAAGATTGAGAGATTGTAACTATGTTTTGCACGAAATATTGAAGGGATCTCATCATTGTTCGTGGAAGTACACAATCTTATTGAACCATGCATTTTTTATGTTGTGTTCTCATTAATTACAGTGGTCGATCTCTACATATATTTACAATAGAGCAGAACAATATGGTAATTTAGCCATTTCCCGACTGGTGCATTATTTATCCTTTTGCTTCAATAAAAATAAATAAAATGGGTATTTATTGTGCATCTCATGTTCTTTTATAGAGTAATATGGGGATGGAAACTAAATTGTTTATCAACTACAAAAATTCTTATTCCTATTTTATTCTTTTACTTAAACGAGAAGTTCTTACCTACACCCTTAATCAAATAATCTAATTTGATGTCTCCCTAACTCTAAAATAATGGGAATAGAATGCAAGTAATAGACATCAATCAAATAGTTAAAAAAATATTTTTACTTTTTATTATTTATTAAAAAAAAAAAAAAAACATATATTGCCTATCAAGTAGGTGTTGTTGGTTAGAGATAACGTACTAAACTAAGACCAACTCTAATGGTAATGCTATATTTGTCTCTCTCTCTCTCAGTTTTAGTTTTTGATATAATAAAATGAAAAAATATAATATTTTGCACATGCCACTTCAATGTTTGGTCTCAAAAAAATGCCATTGCTATGCTTTAGATGACAATTTGGCAAAAATAAGTAAATCCAAAGGACACTGTTTTATGCTTTGAATGATGGTTTGGTAGAAAAAATAATATAAATGATAATTTTCTAACCTGAAAGATACTTTTCTATATTTTTAGATATGTTAAATCAAATGTCAAATTTGACATAGGATATAACATATTTCATATTTGAGACAGCTTTTAGAGCTTGTGTTAGAGCATGGTTTTGGTTGGTCATGCCAAAATTTGACATTACTATCCGCCTGAAATAACATGCATTGGAGATGCTCTAATGTACGTTATCTTCGGATAGCTAGTGTATTTGTCACTTACTTTATAGTGGACGTACGAAAGAGCGGCGCTCTCAACTGTATACAAGGAAATCAAAGTTAGATAATTAGGCACATATTTCATAAAAATAAGATGAAAGAGAGAGTTGGAATAGGGGTTATGCGGCACATTTTGAGTCCTCTGGAGTAATAAAATGATCCCATGTGCTAGGTCCCCTTCCTCCTATATCAGCAGGCCCTTCCGACTGCATCACATAAAAAAGAAAAGACAATAAATCAAAATATCTCCACTCAAAATGTATATATATATATATATATATATATATATATATATATATATATATATATATATAGAGAGAGAGAGAGAGAGAGAGAGAGAGAGAGAGAGAGGCTCGCAAGGAGTTTATTGGAGATAAATAGTGTCTCCCAATATTGTCCTACATGGAAATATTGAGACTTCGTAAGAAAAATTCAACTTTTCTCGTCTTTGTTTGATTCATGCACTTTTGATTTTCACTTGAGAGAAACCAACAGAGTAGTAGATTTCCTAGTCCATTTGGGATCAACTATTAGAGACTATGTAATGATTGAGGATAACTTTTCTATTTCTCAAGAGCTGTCGAGAATTATGTATGATGACTTAAGATGTAATTATTCTTGTTAATCTATTAAAAAGGGGGTTCAGCCAATCCCAGCTTACCGATAAAAAAAGTACAATACTTTGCTTGATAAACATGCGCACGCACACACACACACTCACTCACTGCTCCGTACGTTTTGCCCTACGTGTTTTGTGTAATATGGGTTAGAAGTTTTGCAATGGACTGATTTTTAGTGAGGATGATCTCTATGGTGAGGAGATCATTCTCACCAAAGATCAGCCCATTCTTAAACTTCTAACCCCACGTTTACAAGTTGAATAATTGTGGACCGTCGATTTTTTGCAAATCACTTTTGATGGGATTAGAAGTTTTAGAATGGAATTGATTTTTGGTAAGGATGATCTCCTCACCATAGAGAGATCTTAATTTCGAGTCAAAGCCTTAGAATGGTAAAAGGGAGTTGGATGATGGATGTTATTAGTATGAACCCATGATGGAGGATTGAAATCTCTTCTGACACCTCAACACATTCCACGTAAGCCACAATCTAAGGAGTTAATGCCTTAAATATCTTTTGTTCCTAGAGGGTTTCAATCCTCCACTGTAGGCGTATATGATCCGGACTCCATAAACTAATGTACGAGAGGACAAAAACAGATTTCCTAAAGATTAGTTTTGTTCTTCTAGGATTGGTACGACATTTCATGTAATTATTCTAAAACAGAGTCCCACTTTGAAGTTGGCAGCTGCTTCAAAATTTGAAGGAACCCTCCTTGATACAAGACACATAGCCTTTTGAATTAATTTCAATTTTGCCAAAAATTGAAATCCCTCTTGAAAATGCCACGTGTAATTCAATGGAGAGGGGTTTCATAAAATTTTTGTAGCGGGCTGCCCGTTTCAAAGTTATTTCCTTTAAAACATGAGTGTTATTACTAAGTTTAAAACGATGGATTGAAGATAATTAAGTTTGATTTGAATGGATTAAAAACAAATGACTCCTTCTAAATGACTTGCTAGGTGGCATACTGAATCGACTCACTGACATGGACAAGTTTGGAAACCATAGATCTTTCCACCTCAGGATACCTGCCTCCCTCGGGATACACTTTTTTTTATGGGGAAGTGCAATTGTGATATCGAGGCGTAAAGATCTACGGTTCCTGAACTTGTCACGCCATTGAGTCTGTTGAGTATGCCACCTAGCGAGTCATTTTATCAAGACTCAAAATTATTTACCGCATACAAGTTGAAGAGCTTGAAGATCGAGGACAATTTTGGAAAAAAAAAATCAAATAAGATTTTCTTTTTGGAAGTCCAAAACAATGAAATTTTACAAAGAAAGATCTAAAATTTTCTTCAAAGGGTTAAAATATATGTGATAGATTCAAGATAAGGTTGAATTGATCAAAAATATTGACAGAGGTTGAAGAGCTTGAAGATCCAATTTTAGAGCGAACAAAACTGATTTTTGTGAGAATTATTTATTTATTTTTTGGACTGGAAGATAAGAACATGGGTTTTAGGTCATTTAGAACGAAAGATCGAGTAGTGGAATGCACGCATGACTTCACATAATCTCTTGAAGCCTTCCCATCAAACACGGCTTCATTTCATTATATTATAGCCCACAATAACTGCCCCGTAAAGTGCTAGAGTAACATTGAAATTGTCACGTTTGGGACATTGGTGTGCGCAGAACCATATATAATTCTCATTCATATCTCAATGAAAAGCTATCTATGGTTCTGTAGACACATCCACATCAGCAATGTCCGAAACTATTTCCACAGAATAAAAGGAAGAGTTGGACGCGATTTTTAGTACACGGGCTGGCATAGCAAGGGCACAAAAGTATAGATCTAAAAAGAAATAAAGAAAGGGTCAAGGGAAACAGCATTTATATCCGTTGTTTTAATGTTTGAACCATGAGATGATGAATGCAAACCTGAAAAGCAGAAGTAGAGGCCCCAAACTTAAAATCAATTGGAAAATCACTTCTTCGTATCAAAGGATAATCAGCAGGAGCAATGGTTGCACCGTCGGTAGTAACTGCAGTCTCACATCTTATAATAAGACGTTCTCTCCTCTTTGGGAGAGAAGGTACTCTCACATTATGGTCTCCATGAACGAGGCTAAGCTTTCCTTTGTTTGAGAAAGACGAGGGAGAAAAAGGTAAAGAACAGTGTGGGAAGAGAATGGCCATGTTAAGAGACACTACGATGAGCTGATGAGCTTTCGATTAATTCAGATACGATAACTGAGTTAATAGTTAGAAGGGGGTCATCTTATATAGATGAGGGGTGAATTACTATTTGGTGAGATGAAAACGAGTTATTTACGATTCTGGTAATTGTTCATTTTAATTACGGAAATGTGAACAATCATGTTTTCGTTAAAATTAAATTCAGAACAAAGTGACTATTTCTTAGGTTTAAAGCGAAATAGTCACTTTAAAAATCTCCGAATTCGTTATCTTTCACGTTTTGGTAATTAAAATGAACAGTGAGTCAGATGGTATGCACCTGCATGGTGAAGGACAGAAAATTTTACTACAAACAGGTGAATCTTTGAAACTTTCTAATTCATCTGTAGTATGTAAGTCTTGTCGAGAAGGCGACTGGTTAATTATTCGGTCAAGGTGTGATTATTTCGAGTGGCTACACTTCAATCTTATCGCTCACAGAGGGGTCTACTCATGCAAGTTACTCTGAATATGAAGTCAATAATAATATTTTTTTTCCATCCATCAACATCCAACATTCAACAAATCCATGTGATTGAGGTTCAATTATTTATTTCATGTGTCGTTTAGCAATCAGATCTCAAGTGCTATTTACACATACTTAAAACCCCTTCCCCACACCCCAACCCCCCCCCCCCAACATCCAACATTTAACAAATCCATGTGATTGACGTTCAGATCTCAAGTGCTATTTACAAATACTTAAAACCCCTTCCCCACACCCAAATAATTGATGTTCAATTATTTGTTTCATGAATCGTTAAGCAATCAGGTCTCAAGTGCTATTTACACCTACTTAAAACCTTCCCCCCACCCCCAACAACCCACCCACGTGAAAGGTGTTGTTAACATAAAGATGTTTGATTTGCCGGCCTTGGTCTAGAGCAATGGAAAGGATTGTTCGTATAGTAGTTGGTTTGACAATTGGCTCATAAAAAGGGAAGGATTTCACTTCTCTCCCCCTCTAACAATTTTGCTTTTTCAAGTTAATAATTACGAGTCCGACTCTAAAGCGGGCAGCCCACTTCAAAAGTAGAACCCTCTTCTACAATTTAATATGGGTTGGATGTGAGTATGTCCATTTTCATATCTGAATCCGAATTAGATCATACTAGTTAAAATTATATCTGAACCATTTTACTTTTATTAAAACTATATCTAGATTTAATCCAATCGAATTTATTGATTCAAGTTAGATAATATCAAATGGTTTAAGATTGTTTTAAATAAAATTGCAGATAATATCAAACTATTTAAGATTATTTTAAATAAAATTACTAAAATTTATAACTTAAACTCTATACCTCTCCATTTTAGAGAGAGATTCATTGACCACTACACCCAACAATTCCTGATTGGTAAAAGATGATTTGATAGATATAAGGATGGAACCATATTTGACCCAGATCCAACTCGGGTCAAGGGACATCAACTCATATCTGAACCATATTTTAATTTAGATATACTTGATGAAACCAATCCCACTAAATTTGGATTCGGATAGGAATAAGAAAATTGTAGAACTATTGACTTTATTAGTAAAACTCTTTAGTCTCACACCGGATAAGAATAAGAAAATTGTCTAGTTCTTATATAAAACTTCTCATGTCACTTAAGTAAATATGAGAGAGAGACTTGAATAAATCCATGCACGCGCACAAGGGACATATGAACTCAAGAAGGATTTAATACATTGGTCCAAAAAATCCTTAATGCATGTGCGGGCACATGATGCACACTCAGAGGGCTGTATATTTTGACAATTTGACATCACATGGGTGTGCGCGACAGACCCTTTTGCTAATTTATGTGTTGGGCTTTGACTTAGTTCTTTTGAAGGGGCATGCCCCTTAATTCCGATCACCGTTCAATTAGAACACTTCTTGATTTCCTATAATGTTCATCTTTTTAGGACACATCTTTTGATTTTAGATCGTCTCTTAAGAGACATCTTTCCTTTTCCAAAAGACATTATGTCTCTTAGAACCTTCTTTTCCAAGAGACACCATGTCTCTTAATATTCTATAAATAGGTCATTTCGACATTAATTTTTCTCATTCAAAAATTTTCTCTTTTCTATTATTTTAACTTGCTTGTATTCTGATTTCTCGTCTATATTCTTTGAGAGTACAAACTTAGCAATCGGTTCGCTAGATGTGTAGATTGAAGTGCTGCATTTGCATGTGTGATCTTTGTATCTTGGAAAACAATGGTTCATTGATCTGTGGGCACCAAGTTACGGGAACAAAATTGTCTTAAGGACATTGTGTTCAACACAAGCCTCGGTCAATCTTTATTTTGTTCAATTCTCGGGTATCTACTAGATAACATAGAGATCTATATATGTAGACAATCATGAATAAATCAAAGTTATGAGAATATTTATATATATGTAGATAAGACAAAGATATGATGAGATCTACATTAGTAAACAATTATGAATAACCAAAATTATGAGATCTAAAATGTTACTCATGTTCTTCCAATAAAAAAATGAGGGGACAAGACTAAATTTTCCAAGTAAAAAATTATAATAATAAAAAAAAAAAAAGTGAGAAAAAGAGAGAGTCGCCTCTTTTACTGATTTTGGAGAAGAAAGAAAGAAAAATGTCAGTCGTCTCTTTTACTCGTTTTGGAGAAGAAAGAAATAAAAATGGGGGACGATTAGTTGGTACAGCACATTTCCTTATCTCGCACCAAATTTCTTTCTCTTTAATTTTTTTTAACAAATTTAAAGAGGGGCATGTTCGGCACCCTACTATTTACCCTACGTGTTTTGTCCTACATGAGTTAGAAGTTTTGGAATTGGCTAATTTTTGATGAGGAGATCGTCCTCATAGAATATCAGCCCATTTCAAAACGTCTAACCTCATCAAAAATGGATTACAAAAAATAGATGGTCAACGATTCTTCAAATTGCAAACATGGGGCTAGAAGTATCAAAATGCGTTGATTTTTTATGAGGATGATCTCTAACCCATGTAGGACAAAATGTAGGGTAAATATTAGGGTGCTGAACATTTCCATTTAAAAAAATCTCTTTTAATTAGTGTTTGATTTCTACATGTGATTCCCTTAATTTTGCTTCTAACTTTTGCTTGATTTTTTTGACTATTGAAGGAAGACATATTATGGTTCAATTAGAGAGAGAAAGAGTATATATCTAAATCCGGAACGATGACTTCCCATCACTTTCATCTTGGGGCAATCTTATTTTGGAAAATTTGGTTGGCTAGAAACAAGAAACTATTTTCATACATTAAGTCAGATTGCAAGTAAGTTATTCTCTTGACCCCAAACTTGGCAAATGAAAGGAGCAGTCGAGTGGGGATGTTCTTGAAAATGTCAAGTTTTCTCTTTAAGAATCCAGTGATGAATCAAAATCTTTTTCTATTGGAAAATAAAATAAGGGTGTTATGTGATGGTTCAACAAAGACGGATAACAATCATGTGGGAATTGGAATAGTGGCTCTTCTTCTAGATAATAAGGTGATCAGTAGACTTGGAAAAAAAACTTTCAGGTGATTCAGCTCTTTTTACAGAAGCTTTGGCGATTGAAGAAGTTATCCTTATGGCAATTCAAAGTTGTTGGATGAATGTGATCTTTTTAAGTGATTCTTTGCCATTCGAAATCCCATAGCAACTTATCCTTGGGCAGTTCACGTGCCTATTGCAAATATAAGATCTTACCTCAGTCCATGAGATGACTTCAGCTTTCAATTTATCAGGAGAAAGTTCAATAACCAAGCATATCTATTAGCTTCTCGTAGTCTCCTTTGTAACCCTGTCGAGAGGAACTCATCTACTTGTCTAAGGGTTTTGAATTCTACTCATGAATAAAATCTAGTATCTTTCCACACAAAATGTGAACACATTTTGTTGAATATTATTTTGATGAATATTTGAGTTAACTCTGTGTATTCTAACTAATTACATGCCTCCTTTAACAACCAACCCCCCCCCCCCCCCCCCCCCCAACACACACAAAAAAATAATTTTAGATGATTTAGGTACCCCCATTTTCAAATTGGTGATATTCACCCTTTGAACTTATTATTCTTTTTTAGAACCCCCCCCCCCCCTTCAAAAAGAAAAAAAAAATTTCTAACCTTAACCAAATATCTTTTATTTTTCTTCCTAAAACAAGTCATCTCCAAGCTCATCAATTATTGGACTAAATTAAATTTAATATGTTAAACCACATCTTCAATTTGTTATTTTGAACTCGTCTTAATCCCTTGAGAAAATTCTAAAATTTTCTATCAAAAAATTTGATCTTCAATCTACTTCAAAAATATTATATTAATTTATAAGTTTAAACTAGTTTAAGTAGATTAATATTAAGGTTGAAGACTAAGGTAAAAAAAAAATTCTACACAACATTAAATATTGTTGGTATTAGAAAGAAAAATCAAAGGGTTTTTTTATTTCAAGTTAAAGATGACTTAGGGTAAGAAGGTCATTTTGCATTAATCTAACTACTAGAGAGGACTGTATAAAAGACATAGGTCAAGGAGACATGTTGGCCTTTCGGGGTATATTTGAGGTACCCTATACCTTTAAATTGATGACATTGTTTCCTTGACTTAGTTCTTCTCTCATAGGCTAATGAGAAATGATTTAATAGACTCAACATTAGAGATTGATGGTTTTAGAAAGAGAAGTCAGAAGGGTTTCTGGTTTCAGGTTGAAGATGAGTTAGGGTCAAGAGGTCATTTTGCATTAATCTTGGTACTATAGGTCGAAGGGGCATGTAGGCATTCAGGGTGTATTTGAGATACCCAATGCCTTTAAATTGATGACATTGCTTCCTTGACTTAGTTCTTTTCTCATAGATTAATGAGAAATGACCTAAATCTCCATTTTAAAATTTCTAGTAAAAAACTCCTCCCCAAAATAAATCATCTTCAAGATTTTCTAAATGAGTTAGTTTTTGGTACTTATAGGCTTAGGGTGGATTGACTTTCTAGTTACGTTTCTAATTTAATAGGCTTTAGTCAATGGCGTAAAGAAATGTATTAAAAATCGAGCCAATAATCAAACCAAAATTTTGCTCAACTGGTTGGACTGGGGTTCGACCAAGGTTCAATTCGATCGAGTCGATTTTTATATATACACTGATTATGTGTTTTCTCATTACATTTTTATAAAATATTCACGTCGAATAAATAAAATATAAGATTTTAAAATTAAATTTCAATTTGTAAATCTACATGAATACTAAAACAGTAACATATTTTGTCAACAAATATTGATGAACAACTTCCATCAAATCAAAGTAAAATATAAATAAAAATTTTCAACTTCTTGATGTTGAAATCAACAAAATAAATAATTAAGAAACAAATATATGAAATTTTCTTTTTCCCCAAATCTTTCATTTTCGTCAATGCTTCAAAGTATTTCATTGTCCTATCTATATTTTATAAAAAAATAAAAAATGTTAAAGTTTTGATTTAGTTAAGGATATTTTTCAGTTATTTAAAGATCTCTAATATTTGGTTTAGTTGATTGATAGATTTTATTTGTTAAAATTTAAGTCATAGTAGGTTTCTATATTTATTTGGTATTAAAAAATCTAGATTTTATTTGTTAGTATTTTAGTTATGATAAATTTCTATATGTAGTACTAAAAATCTAAACATGTCAACTAGGGACTAGATTTTCTAATTTTGCAAGAGAGAATCAATTGAAAATTTTCAATTTTTCAAGAACCGGTTCTTGAAAATCGACGGTTTAGACAATTGAACCACCGGCATTAAAAAACCGTCTATTCTCACTTAAGTATCGGCTCATTAAGAACTGAACTGATTTTTATAGGAAATTCAGTCAGAGCAAGTTGAATCGTCAGTCCAATCTGAATTTTAAAACATTGGTGTAAAGTTCAAATTAATAATTTTCTAATTTTAGTTATTTTATAATCTTTTGGTTGCCCCATCTATCAAATTTAGTGTGACGTCCATGATGGAACTTTTTTGTTTCTTGGATCAATCTATTCGGTAGGTTTCTTTGCCCAAAAATGGGTGTGTGGGTTCAATACTTGTCATGAATCATGTAAACTTATCATGGATTGGTTTCATTTAATAAGTTGTCCTAATCACGAAAATAAAAAATATGGGGTTCCTCTTTATACACAGGTGGTCCTGAATAATTAGGATGTCTCTATAATTCCCCTTAAATTGATTTTATGTGTGAAAATTCGAGTCCAGGATGAGAGACACATTCCTAATCTGTGTCCCCAATTTTGATGTGTGCTATTTATGACTTTTAGTATATTACAGATAGGTGAATCTTTGAAAGTTTCTAATTCATCTGTAGTATATAAGTCTTGTCGAGAAGGCGACTGGTTAATTTTTTGGTCAAGGTGTGATTATTTCGAGTAGCTACACTTCAAACTTACCTACTCACAGAGGGGTCTACTTATGCAAGCTACTCTGAATATGAAGTCAATAATAATATTTTTTTCCATCCATCAACATCCAACATTCAACAAATCCATGTGATTGACGTTCAATTATTTATTTCATGTGTCATTTAGCAATCAGATCTCAAGTGCTATTTACACATACTGTAAACCCCCCCCCCGACAACTTTGCTTTTCAAGTTAATAATTACGAATCCGCCTTTAAAGCTCGAGTAGTGAAATGCACGCATGACTTCACATAATCTCTTGAAGCCTTCCCATCAAACACGGCTTCATTTCATTATATTATACTATAATGAAACCTTCGTTATATTATAGCCCACAATAACTGCCCCGTAAAGTGCTATGAGTAACATTGAAATTGTCACGTTTGGGACATTGGTGTGCGCATAACCATATATAATTCTCATTCATATCTCAATGAAAAGCTATCTATGGTTCTGTAGACACATCCACATCAGTAATGTCCGAAACTATTTCCACAGAATAAAAGGAAGAGTTGGGCTTTGACTCACACCGGATAAGAATAAGAAAATTGTCTAGTTCTTATATAAAACTTCTCATGTCACTTAAGTAAATATGAGAGAGAGACTTGAATAAATTCTTGCACGCGCACAAGGGACATATGAACTCAAGAAGGATTTAATACATTGGTCCAAAAAATCCTTAATGCATGTGCGGGCACATGATCCACACTCAGAGGGCTGTATATTTCGACAATTTGACTTCACAAGGGTGTGCGCGACAGACCCTTTTGCTAATTTATGTGTTGGGCTTTGACTTAGTTCTTTTGAAGGGGCATGCCCCTTAATTCCGATCACCGTTCAGTTAGAACACTTCTTGATTTCCTATAATGTTCATCTTTTTGGGACACATCTTTTGATTTTAGATTGTCTCTTAAGAGACATCTTTCCTTTTCCAAAAGACATTATGTCTCTTAGAACCTTCTTTTCCAAAAGACACCATGTCTCTTAATATTCTATAAATAGGTCATTTCGACATTAGTTTTTCTCATTCAAAAATTTTCTCTTTTCTATTATTTTAACTTGCTTGTATTCTGATTTCTCGTCTGTATTCTTTGAGAGTACAAACTTAGCAATCGGTTCGCTAGATGTGTAGATTGAAGTGCTGCATTTGCACGTGTGATCTTTGTATCTTGGAAAACAATGGTTCATTGATCTGTGGGCACCAAGTTACGGGAACAAAATTGTCTTAAGGACATTGTGTTCAACACAAGCCTCGGTCAATCTTTATTTTGTTCAATTCTCGGGTATCTACTAGATAACATAGAGATCTATATATGTAGACAATCATGAATAAATAAAAGTTACGAGAATATTTATATATATGTAGATAAGACAAAGATATGATGAGATCTTCATTAGTAGACAATTATGAATAACCAAAATTATGAGATCTACAATGTTACTAATGTTCTTCCAATAAAAAAATTGAGGGGACAAGACTAAATTTTCCAAGTAAAAAATTATAATAAAAAAAAAAAAAAGTGAGAAAAAGAGAGAGTCGCCTCTTTTACTGATTTTGGAGAAGAAAGAAAGAAAAATGTCAGTCGTCTCTTTCACTCGTTTTGGAGAAGAAAGAAATAAAAATGGGGGACGATTAGTTGGTACAGCACATTTTCTTATCTCGCACCAAATTTCTTTCTCTTTAATTTTTTTTAACAAATTTAAAGAGGGGCATGTTCGGCACCCTACTATTTACCCTACGTGTTTTGTCCTACATGAGTTAGAAGTTTTGGAATTGGCTAATTTTCGGTGAGGAGATCGTCCTCATAAAAAATCAGCCCATTTCGAAACGTCTAACCTCATCAAAAATGGATTACAAAAAATAGATGGTCAACAATTCTTCAAATTGCAAACATGGGGCTAGAAATATCAAAATGCGCTGATTTTTTATGAGGATGATCTCTAACCCATGTAGGACAAAACGTAGGGTAAATATTAGGGTGCTGAACATTTCCATTTAAAGCTTCGGCTGAATATTTGCAATTGCAGAATAGAAGCTTCGGCTAAGCTTAGAGCTTGAAGCCGAGTGTCTCTTTCTTTGAAGCTCTCTCTCAGTAATGGCGGCTTCTTCGTCTGTAAAGTTTCTGTTTTTGAGCTTCTATGCGTTTGTTTTCGTGGGTTTAGTGAGTTCGGCTAGGTTCGATGAGCTGTTCCACCCAAGCTGGGCTTTAGATCATGTAATCTACGAGGGAGAGCAGCTTAAGCTCAAGCTCGATAGCTACTCTGGTAAATCATTACAGGATGACTTGTTTTGTTGTTTCTCTTATCCCCTGTTTTTATGGAAAATTTGAAACTATCTTGTCGATTTTACAGGAGCTGGGTTTGCTTCAAAAAGCAAATATTTGTTTGGAAAAACAACAATTCAAATCAAGCTTATAGAAGGAGACTCTGCTGGAACTGTTACTGCCTTCTATGTAAGAAAAATCTCCTTTAATTTTTTTATATAGATTATATTGGCACACCAACTTCTACTTACAACACACCAATCTTCTATAATTGGGCGTTGTTAACATGTGCCCTTAGGCAGACGCTAAAGCAGGGCAAACCACATTTTTTAATAAAAAATAAATAATAAACAAATTATTTTATATAATAAATCATTAATAGATTGATAAAAAAAATTATTAATTTATCTCTAAAGAAGTCATTAATTTATTTCTTACTCTTAAAATAATTCATAATAAGTAAATAAATTTATTTATTTATTTATGATATAAGGTTTGGTTCGATTCTATAAAAGCCTTTTCTAAAACCATAACAGAACTGCAACTTGTTCGAAATCGTACCAAACCGACCCAAAACTATCGGCTTGGTTCGATTCTTAATTTGAACCGGACCAAGTTGCACCCTTACATTAAAGTGCAATAAATGCCCTTAAAAATTTACTTTTTATCGAAGTACCCTCATATTCCAATTTTCAAAGTGTATTTGTTGCTCATTAACGTGTACTCAAAGGGCACACGTTATTAGAATCCTATAATTAAATACATAGTGGAGTTAGCATGGACATCTTTTTGGATTTAAGGGTAAACGTGGAAAGATATTATAGGTAGAAGGGTATAAATTGGAGAGATATCGTTGAAAGTGTGGTGGTGGTGGCAGATGAAAGAGAATGAGTTGAAGGGGGATGATTTTTTGAGTTGTGATTTCCAAATTCACCCTTTGACAACCACCCCCCCCCCCCCCCCCCAAAAAAAAAAAAAAAAAAAAACTCTCTTGAGATGGTTGTGCATAGAATCATAGATTTTTCCTTGGGATACACAATCGCACATCTTGATAAAATATGTACAATTGCGTATCTTGAGAAAATTTATGGTTCTATGCACAATCATGTTAGGATAGTTTTTCCAAAGGGAGGGGAGGGGGGGAGGTTTCATTTTATCATTATTCATGATTTTTTGCTCATAGCCCATCAGCTATTTGATATGTGGCACAAATGACATCACCAATAGAGAGAAACTTTCTAATCTCCTAGCAAGTCTGCCCATAAATTTTAATTTTATGATTTAAGATCTTAAAATGGGTCATTGAGCCCACATTGATTATCACAAATTTTATGAAAAAACTCATATTAAAAAATATGGCTTTTTGAGCTTAATCTAGGGAATTGAAAATAGATGGCTACTGAGTACCCAAACTTAAAATTAAAAGTCAATTGTGAAAAATAAAGGGTTTTTTTATTTTTATTTTTCCCATTTTTCTAAAATTCATAGAATTTTGTCCTTTGCAACCTTATGACATCAGATCATGTGTTTGAATGCCAAAAAGTAATCCGATAAAAGAAATTCCATTTTCCACCAAGGCCAAGAGAGAAATTTCCCCTTTATTGGTGATATCATTTGTACCACATGTCAAATGATTGTCTGACTGTGAGAAAAAAAAGAATACTAATCAAAAAGGTGAAGAGGGAAGATAATAAAGTGGATAATGTGGGTTCCACTATAGTTGAGTAGTGGAGTAATATGAATCATACACCATTGTAGCTCAATTGGAACATGCATACCCACAAAATTGTAATTGGAATGGGATCCACTATTGTCTTATTAATGTAAGAGCACACGTTAAAGCGAAATAAATATATTTTCAAAATTGAATTTCCTATAAAAAAATACCCTCAAAAGATTTTGTTTTACCAAAAATACCCTCAAATGCTTATTTGCAAGGTGCATTTAATGCAGTTTAACAAGTGCTTTTAGAGCACATGTTAAACAAACCCTTTAGTCTCTATAGATAGTTTGATATGTTGTTAGTAAAAATTGGTATGTTAATAGAAGATTTAAAAACAAAAAAAACTTATTAATAGTTTCATTGTGAAAAACATCTATTTTGATTCAATTTTGATTTATTTATTTCTTTGTTTGGGTTTTAAATGAGGAGGTACAGATGTCATCTGAAGGTCCAAATCACAACGAATTCGACTTTGAGTTCTTGGGAAACACAACGAGTGAGCCATATCTGGTGCAGACAAACGTGTACATTAATGGAGTAGGAAACAGGGAGCAAAGACTGAGTCTCTGGTTCGACCCAACGAAGGATTTCCACTCATACTATATCCTCTGGAACCAGCATCATGTCGTGTTCATAATAAACAAACCCCTTCCACTGCCCATGGCTTTCTTCGCTCTCGTATTTTTGCTATTTTGCGCTAGTACAAGCATACCAGCGCATTTTAGAATTTCAGTACGTTTTTATTAGTGTAATTTAGACATAGGGAAATGTTCAACACCCTAAAATGTTTTGTCCTACACTTTAACAAGCGTGTTTTGTCCTACATGGGTTAGAAGTTTTGGAATTGGCTGATTTTTGGTGAGGATGATCTCTATGATTAGAAGCTCATTCTCACCAAAAATCAGCTCGTTCTAAAATTTTTAGCCCCATGTTTACAAGTTGAAAAATCGTGGACTGTCCATATTTTGTAAATCATTTTTGATGGGGTTAGAAGTTTTGGAATGGGCTGATTTTTGGTGAGGATGATCTCCTCACGATAGAGATCATCCTCACCAAAAATCAGCCTATTCCAAAACTTCTAACCCATGTAGGACAAAACACGTTTGTTAAAGTGTGGGGGTAAAGCTTAGGGTGGGGAACGGGACCCTTAGACATATTCCTTGTTTTGGTGAATATATACTCCCTAACCATGGTCTTCCGTAGAAGACTAATTCAAACCGACTTAAATACCATTGTCTTTTAAACACTTATCTAAACAGCTTGATATTTAGGATTGACTATCAATTGGGCCTACTAAGCCGGTATGATCTTGCCCATTGAGAAAATTAAGGACCCACAAAATTTGTCTTGGGCTAGAAAATTTTCAAGCCATTATATTCGTGCTGGGTTGTATTCTTGTCACTAAGGGTATGCCTAAGTTACCCTTCTATTACCTTTTAGAGTTGTGTCGAGGTGACACAGGTGACACATGCAAAGGGGGACACGGGTGATACAATGACGTGGTGGCGAGCACATAATCGTAGATACTTTTCAGTGAGATACGAGTTAAAAGCATCTACAGTTATGTGCACGCCATCACTTATTTTGTGTCCCCCCTTTGTCCATATTTGTGTCACTCTAACATTAGTGTACTTTTTAAGTCAAGAGGCTAAGGGTCTATTTGTTTGAGCTTCAGTGGCTAGTTTTTTTTTTTTTTTGGGCTTTTAAGTCAAAAAAACTAAATGAATGATGTTCATTTGATTTTTTTTTTTTTTGCTCCCATGGATTTCAAATGAAGTCCAAAACAGCTCTTAATAGAAGTTATCCAAGATGAACTTCTTCAAATGGCTTTTGCGCAAAGTTAAAAATGTAAGACGGCTCAAATATAGTTACCAAAATAGCCTTCATCTTTAATCAAAATTTTAACCAAATTTTAACTTAAAAAATAAAAAGAGATTACCAAAATATCCTTCATCTTTCAAAATGGGATTACTACCAAAATACCTTTCATCTTTACTATCAAGACTAAAAGTCATTCATCATCACTACTTTATTATTAAAACACCATTCATAATTATTTGAAGGGTGGATTGTGTATTATGTATATATTTTCTTTAGTAGGAAAATTTTATATGTCTATTTTTAAGAGGAGATATTATCGAAATTTTGATAGAATTATAAAATTTATAAATTTATTTAAATTGAAAATAATTATTTCTAAAATTTTTTAATATAAATTATATATATATATTTATTAAGGTATTTCTAGTCATTTTTGGTGTATTATCAACATTAAGGATATTTTGGTCATTTTATCAGAATCTAATAATAAAAAGCTTTAAACGAACATAATACTTCTGTAACAAACAAGTTTCTGCTGAATGTAATTTTTCTAGCTCTGAGCTTCTACTTTTTCAAGAAGACAGCTTATGGAACTGGAGTTGGCTTCTGTAAAATCAGATCCTAAGCTGCTAAGTTGAACGGATGTGCCCACAACCAACTTAGTACAACAAAAGAAATTTAGGGAGAGAAATTAGATTTTTGCAATATCTCACTTAAATCAATACTCGGTTTCTTACTTCAATTTGTAATTTGGTACTCTTTACAGCTTTCTAGTGGACGAGACACCCATACGGGTGTTCACAAACAAGAAGAAACAAGTGGTCCCATTTCCAAAGGACCAAGCAATGGGTGTGTACAGCTCCATATGGAATGCCGACGATTGGGCCACGCAAGGTGGTCAGGTCAAGACAAATTGGGACCATGCCCCCTTCTTATCATCCTACAAGGGGTTTGAGATCGATGGCTGTGAGTGTCCCATCACGATCACAATGGTGGAAAATTCACGGAGATGTAGTGGCATTGAGAGGAAATACTGGTGGGACCAACCCATGATGTCAGAGTTGAGCCTGCACTAGAGACATCAACTGCTATGGGTTCGGGCCAACCATCTCGTTTATGATTATTGTACTGACTCGAATAGGTTTCCTGTTGCTCCACCAGAATGTGACCACCACAAGTGATGAAGCACGATATTAAGAGGTGGTGTGGAGTGGGAGATTTTTTGCTCACAAAAAAGTTAATCTAGGGTTTAATAGAATCCCAGATGAACAATCACATGAAACCTAGCTAATAGGATGGTTTTGTAAATTGGGGGTACCCTCAATTCATATGGGTTCATCCAGATCCTGTGAAATCTTGATTTAACTTTTCGGTTAGTAAAATTTTATTTTCCGTGTGGTGTGGTGTATGTTGTGTACAAAAAAAGATGAATAAGTTTTTCTTTGGATCTTCTCACCTAATTTATTATAGATGTAAGAAAACATGATGGATTAATATTATGTTTTAGCTTTTCTATTAAGCTACTCTGATCAAATTGTGGATATTATGTTTGAGCTTTTCTATTAAGCTACTCTGATCAAATTGTGGCTATTGTGCTGGTGCACCAATCAGTCTCATTTTGTGGGGTTATAGCTGTTAAGGATGCATGGCTCACCATATACTAGTGACTACTATGTTCTGATTAATTCGCTTTTACTTTCTCAAAGATTAGTCTTGTAACTTTATTTTTATTTCTTAGCAAATTATCCATTGTATCACATTCCAATAATCAAGTCATTAATAATTTTAGCAGAGTAAAGGAGTTTACGCGATGTCATTTAGGTAAGTTTTTTGAGTTGACTTGGATGACATCATTTCTAGTTACCTATAATTACATCAAGTGAACTTGTTTGTGATTCCAATCAATTAAAGGAAATTGTATACCATGCAATAACAAGTGTGAAATATTGTAGTTGATCTAATTCTCTCTTTTGTTTCCTTGTAATCTGTTTTGGATAAGACTTCCTTAATTAGAATCCTTGTTGAGGATAGCATAGGGAAGATAGTGATTGTTCTATTTTTGGAGAGAAAAATGTGTTTTGTAAATAAAGATTTCTAGGGCTGTAAAATTCGAGAGAAAATAGTCGTTGTTCTTGTTTTATTATGTAGACGTAAGCACACTGCCAAATCACAAAAATCCTTGTGTTTATTCTTTTTTTTTTGTCTTCTTTGCTGTTGCGATTATTTCACAACTAAACCATACCTCATGACAACTTGCTTGGTTAGTTCATAAGTCATTGTCCTAATACAGCTTAACATTGCCACCATACAACAACAAACTTGGTCCCACCCATCATAATGAGTCAGTCCCTCGCACATGAAATACCTATAACTAGATGCTTGCCCGGACATGTTTTGTTCACTAGAAAAAGATTGTGTCCTCCAGATTGAAAAAACACTAAGCCACCGAGAACTGTACAAACTTAAATTACTATATAGACTTAAATTACTATATAGTGTCAATATTAACAAACATTCCCCCCCCCCCCCCCCCCCCCCCCCCAAATTTGGTGGGATTATGTGAGACATCTATCAATAACATTTAAAGATACTAATGTAGATGCATGCCCAACAAACCATGGTGATCACTGTTATTTTTTATGGAGCTTGATGGTACTGGTTAGCAAGACTTTTTTTGTGAATTCTGAAAGATTGTAGTATTCAAGATTTTCTTATTAAAAATTTTTCACTCATATGGATGGGACAAGTGTAAAGAATCATATGTCTTTTTCTTTGGGATACAAAAGGAGATCTAAGGTTTTGTGCACTTGCCGAGTCATGATCAGAGGATCTTCGCCACATGTCAAAGACAAATCGATGCTGGGCTGTGAGAAAAAACAAGAAAAAAAAAAAAAAAAAAAAAAAGAATCACTCACTCAATCTTGCCTTTTAGCTTACATTTAAGATGAGCGGAATATTCAAGCCAACAAGACATTGCGTTACAAGCCAAAAAACACGAGTGCAATTTACAATGATGATGTCAGTCAGCTTACTCTGATCTGTCTTTATGACGAGAGTAATAATAAAATACCCATTAGAGTTTCAATGATGATGTTATCTACATCCTTTCATAAACACGTGGACATAATTTTTATATATATTGGACCAATATGTATAAACCAGATTCACTTGTGATTAGTTTTCTTCGACTTGTTGCAAGCCTCTTATTTTGAGGGTCACCACATGCAATAGTTCTCCTCCTAATTAGAGATATGAATCAGGCCATAGATTCTAACCGTTCTTATAACTCAAGATCCAGATCGAATATTTGGATTCCGATAAGGATTTGGGTCTGATCAAGAATGTATCTAAATTATATTTAGAACTGTGTTGGAGTGACTTCAAGCTGGAATCATCTCATATTGTAATTCTTAACGTGAAAGTGGAGAAATCTCAATGAAACACATATATGATTCTCGTACACTTTCACGTTAAGAAATGCGATATGTGATTTTATATTTAACCTAAATATATAAAATTTGGTTTAGATTTTGCAAGAGTTGGATCCAATTATTATTGGGTCATGATTCTAATGTTGAGATCCTATAAAAATCCAATTTATGTCGGATTAGTCCCATGTCAGATCCAGACTCAATCTATTGAAAGCCTTGCTCCTGACATATGTAGGAAGCACCAATTTAAATGCTCCATGGAAGCACAATAACATCTCTCTAACCAGATTAAAATGGAACGAGCAGGTGTCCTCTCCTCACATGGTCACACTTAGGTGTGGATTTGACTCACATAGAAAGAAGTGTGAAGATCCTTTACAGAAAGTTGCTGTCTCCCAACACCACCGTCCTCAGTTTCCACTACAAAAAAAATTACCAAATAGGAACAGACGTCTAAAACGGCATTAAGCCGTTTTTATTTAAAAACAGTATTAAGCCGTTTTACATTCTAAAGCCGTTTTATTCGTAGTTTAAACGCCCCTATCGCCGTTTCATTTGATTGGAACGAACTCTCCCTCTCTCTCTCTTTCACAGCCGCTCCCTCTCGATCTCTCCTCTCCTGATCTCTCTCTCGATCGCTCTCTCAGTCGATCTCATCTCTCGATCAAACTCTCTCTCTCTCGATCTCTCTCAATCGCTCTCTCGGTCGATCTCATCTCTCGATCTCTCTGTCTCAATCTCTCTGTCTAGATCTCATCTCTATCGATCTCTCTCTTAGTCGATCTCATCTCTCGATCGAACTCTCTCTCTCTCGATCTCATCTCTCTCTCTCAGTCGATCTCATCTCTCGATTGAACTCTCTCTGTGGCTCGACCTCTCAATCTCTTCCTTCTTTAATTCGTTGGCTTCATATCTCTCTCTCTCTCTCTCACAGTCGGAGAACTCCAAAACCCCCAAAATCTGAAACTTCTCTATCTCTCTATCAGTCGGAGGAGAACTCCCCCAAAATCTGAAACATCTTTTTCGATCTCTCTTTGACAACATTTGGGATTATTCAAATTGAAAGGTATGTAATTTTATTATTCGGTCTGAATTTTAATTTAATTTTTAAAGTCAGGTATATTTATTTTAATTCAGATTCTTCTTCGATCTGAATTTTATTTTAATTTTTGAAGAATTTCGTTATGTGTGGTTGGTACAATTCTATAGAAGACTTAGTATAGATCATAATCCATGATCCAACTTTTTGGAGACAACTTAGACCAGTGATCTTTGACTTTGAGGCATCCGAGCAAGATTTCCACTATGAATCAGCCATCCTGATGACTGGTCCAAAACACTAGTCATCTTGTCCAAGAATTTGAAAAACTCAACCAAGTTGACCAGTATAGAACGGTTATATATTTAATTGATTTTTAAGAATTTAAATATTTGTGAGCCATATGAAATGAGATTTTGTGATTTTAGCATCTAATATTAGTCTACATACTGTCAGAGTCATCTTGGTCTCGGTGGTTGCTGAGATGATTCAAAATACTGAGATTAAATGTTTTTCAGTTCATGTAAGAGTTCTGCTTGCTGTTATTGTGTTGTAACAACTTGATTGGGCATTGTAGATGACAAAGATCAAGGCAGTTCTTGACCAAGAAACCTGGGTTGCAGTTGATGTCCCTGATGAATTTCAAGCCATTGTATCTTTTCTAATCCCTTGATTCTAGTCTATCATTTGATTGTTTTAAATCGTTGTTATCTTTCTTGGTTTTGGATATTCGATAATTAATTTGCATAGCACATTTATAATTTTTGATACATCATAACTACTAGGATGATATGTTTGTACAAGCTAAATTTTGTCTAAACTTCACCCACTTTGTGTAGTTGTGCTGGATTGGCACCAGAAGGATCACGTTTTGATGCTTGTCAATATGATTCCAAGATAAGGGAATTGTGAGTTCTTTTGCAATCATTTGTTCTTTCTCCATTTTCTATTGAAGTATTGACTATGTTCGGATACTATTTTTAATATTTATTTTTGTTCTTATGGATTTTGCAAGAAAACCTCTTAAGAGGCATTTATGCCATGGGTTTGCAGACTCACGTATTGGTTCTTTCTCAAGGTCTAACTCTTTCACGGTCCTCCATTCCGATTAGTCTCTCTTTCACTAAGGATCAAGTTGAAGCCACTTGAGGTATTTCTTATGTCCATAAATGCTTAAAATATTTATATGCATGAGTTCCTCTTTAGATTTCTTACTGAAATCTTAGAACGGTCATAATATGATTCAAGGTTTGTTGTACATGCTAGGCCTTGAGGTATCAACGCTTCCGAGTCACTTGGCTTAAGTATGTACAAAATATTTATGTGCATATTTTTTTTGCCTTTAGGTAACTACTACAAGGTTCTTATACACACAGATTGATCTTTGGACATTTGGAAGTCTACCAAATCTGAAGGTGCACGTAATTTCTTCTATTGTATTGTTTGGTTTCTTTAATAGTAGTCAAATTAGATCTATGGATGCATAAAAGGAGTTAGTGTGTTCTACTTGATAAACCTTGTGTTAGTTCTCTGATGATTTTTATTGTACCAATGAGTTTCCTCCTACTCTTGATCAAAAGGAGTAAAGAATATGAAAGGTACCTCCAATGTCAAGGCCACTTCCAAAACATGGCGCCTTTGTTTGGGTTACACTATGAACTAGCTCTGTATAAGGCTGTTAAGGGTCCAGTTTGTCATCTTGATAGGCAAGTATTCACTTCATTTTGTGTTTGTGTGTGTGTGAAGTCACTGATGTCTAGTTTAGTATTTTATAGTGTATCATGTTACAAAAAATCAAATCAAGGATATCAACTTGTCCCAAGATGATCGTGCATACTAAACTTTAGACCCAATTTGAGTTATATACTCCACAACAATATCTATCTACACACGATCCCGAGCATTAAAATAGCAATCTATTCTGATGGAATTCAGGCACAAGAACGAAGTTCTGGGCAAGGGATTTAGTCTATAAGGTTTAGGTTGTTAACTTTATCTCAGCTCTTTTGCAAGATTTATTGTTCAATGACTTTTTTTTTTCTTTCCTATCAGCAGAGTGTTTGATTTGTTTAATTGATTCTTATTTTAGGGATGATTTGCCAATTCTATCTTCACCGTTCTTCCCTTCTTACATGCAAGGAGGTCAAGGGCCGCCATCTATGGTACAAGAGCGCTTCCAGAGTATTGTTAGTTAGCTATTTCAGCATGTAAGATTTTCTTAATTTCTTTTGGATGAATCGTGAAATTCTTTTTAGTAGTTTTTTGGTCATTAATGGAGCTGAATTCTTAGAGAATAATACATTGTGGAGGATTTATTACAGCTGGTAACATATTCTTGTATTCAGTGTAATTGGAAATGCTGAGAATATTAATAGTTCCATTTTTCATCTAACTTGCATCATCTACCCTTTTAGGTATAGCTATATTTGATACCATGAAGCATATTAGACCTGATGTTTCCACAGTGTGTGTTGGACTTGCAGCTAGGTACGAACATTCATTGTTATAGAAGATGTTCTTTTATTTTAGTGTGGTTTTACATCTCTTCATTCTTACCCCCATTAGAATACACCTTGTTTTGCAATAAAGAAAAAAAATGATAGTCTCGATACTAAAGAACATTATAAATTACATTGAATAGTTTTCGATGATCAACTAAGCTGAAAATTTGCTTATGAATTGTGTCATAAACAACACATTCTTACAAAACAGGGATTTTTAACTACTTGAATTATGATTCTGGTATGAAACAATACATGAGTGTCTTAGCCAAGATTAAATGGGGCAAAAAAAAAAAAAAAATAAAACTTTGACCTTCATCTTAGCTATAACCATAAATACATCAATTTCATTCAATATACATTGGCAAATATTGTGATACAAACCCATGTTACATTTGTCCTGACAAGTTCCTCTCTTTTTTCCCCTTTTGAAATGACACATTGCAGCGGATCAGCAAGAGAATTCCAAGAACAAGAGAAGAACTTCTTAAGATCAGCGGCATTGGCATGTAAGATTCAGGCTGGTTTGAATTATTGACATTCATTTCAGAAAGAATCTACTCTCTGGTCCCATCCCACCTGAACTTTTCAGCTCAAACATGGCTCTCATACATGTGTAAGTTACTTTGAAATGGCTTGCCGGATCCAATTGTTTGTTTTTAATGTGATTGGATTACCTTTCTCTACTTTGTGGCTTCTTTACCCTAATTGTTTCTCACGTTGTTTTTCCTTGAGGTCTATGTTAGAACCTGGAAATAACGTGGAAATCAACTATGTTGAGTATCCAAACAACCCAATTGAAATTCATTAGGAATTTCCTTCAAATTTCAAGTATAGTCAGACAAGAAAACTTCCAATGTCAGGAATTAGAATTTTCATGTCAAAAGTTCTAGAATTCCAATTGCATGTCCGCTTCCAAGTGGACGCTCATTAGCATCTTATTTTGCAGGGGAAGAGAACATACAAAAGGAAAGTACATCTCAGACCACATTTTACTTAGTAGCATACCCAAAATCCAATCATTTGATTTATACAATTGAAGTTTCTTACTTTTTTATTGTTATAGTGTTGAAATGGAAAATGAAGCATGCAAGAGGGTAGCAACTATAAGGGTAAGGCTTGGTTTCTTTCTTTTTTTATGGGTTTAGATAGTTATACTTATTTGTTTCTTTGTTTCTGTTGTTTGGTCCAATTTTCTTTTTGAGAGTATCACTTTTTTTGTTGGGAAATTCAATTTTATGGACTCCATAGTGTATTCTTTTATTTTTAATTTTTCGTTGCTATTTGTAGTTGTTTTAATTGATAAACACCTCTTTGGGTTCTTGTTTTTTGTTTTCTGCTATGTAACAATGACACAAAAATGTGTGTTGGCGTCAACAAAGTTCACTGCAAACAAGTTTGTGCTTATTGTTTGGTGCAACCATATTTTATTCTCTCCTTAGTACTTTTTTGGTCCATCTACTTCAGTTTACTCATTTAAATTGTGATTCAGCTTGAGTTTAAGTTATGATTCAACCAAGTAGACTCAAGGTTTGCTTTTACTGCACTTACCCTTCTTTATCTTCAAGCTTTGGAATAATGCCTCCAATTGAAGCTATGAAACCCGAATCTCTAAGCTAGTTCTATTTCAGTTCTACACCTAAGAACAAAAAAGGTTCATGGACTGTAGAAGATAATACTTCAACTTATATTGTATGGTCATCTTAGACAACCAACCCAACAAATAAAACAATTTTTCATATAGTTGATGGATAGTTTTGAATATGCATTAATATGTAAATACTTGTCCATAAACGCAGTGTTTGGTTTGGAAACTTCTTTCAACTTTCAACCACAAATCTCATGGGTATTTTAGTAATAAAACTTTCAAAACCCAAAAAGCCTTCAGACTTGGAAACTTCTTTCTACTTTCAACCACAAATCTCATGGATATTTGAGTAATAAAACTTACAAAACCCCCAAACATTATACTTAATTACATAAAAGACCTCACCAACCTTTCCTCTATATATAATGAACCACATTTGATTGGATTTCTTTCTTAAACAGATGACTTGAAGAGTCCAAGCAAGCAACGATATAAACAAGACCAACAAATGGCTTGGATTTTTCTCTTTTGTTTGATCTTAGCTGAGGTTTTGATGGTCCTGGCAATGGGTCGTGGACTTGAAGACTCTGAACCGAATGCACCACCAAAGGTTGGGACCGTGGTCGAGCCTCAAAGGGGTGGTGTTGGTTTTGGGGCGGAGTCACCTGGTTCAAGTGAAAGAACATCAGAAGATGGAGAAGAAATTGCAAAAGCGCCTGGGATCGGACGGTCGGAAACGCATCATCATTCGTCTGATAAATCAGTTGCTGGTGGAGGTGTCATCATTGGAGGCCTTGTGTCTACGATTTTTGCTGCGGTTTTTTGCTATATTCGGGTCACAAGAAAAAAAAATACTGAGGGAATGGTTTGAGTTCCAAAGATTTTTTATTTTTTGGTATTATTTGAAAGGAATTATAATACAGAACGCATTATTAGATCATTAGATCTTAGAGACATTTATAATTTATTTATTGTGAATAAAATATTTTTTTTTCTTTTAATTTTAATTTTAATTGAGTAATTACCATCCCAAAGATTTGAAGGAGTTTCTCTCACTCTCTCTCTCTCTCTCTTTCACTTAATTGGCTTAGTGGCTCTACAATATTTGGGAAGAACACTACAGCTCAAGCTCAGGAGGGTAAAACCGTAAAAGGGATAGTTGAAGTGAGGCCAAAATGATATTTCGTACAATTCACTTCCAACCACTGTGTACCGTCCTACATTGTAGAGGAAATTCCTCGCCTTCTTCTTATCCTCAGGAAGAAGGCCCTGCTAATGTACTCATCCATCCAGCTAGGGATTTGGTCAATTTGCATACACTCTTATACTGACAAATCAATGCCTAGCCTCTGTTGATATTCTATTGGCACCATTTGTGAGATTGAATTTCCGAGCATCGAGGATACATAAGCTAATGATTCGGCATGTGTATTTTCATCTCTTGGGATTCTGTTGATCTTTACCTCGATGAATCTACCCAATTCCTTTTTCAACACAACGAGACACCTTACCACTAATTCATCCCTTGTCTGATACTCCCTGTTATACTGGTTGACTATCAGCTGGGAGTTAGTGAACACTAACAGCTTGTTGAACTTCAGCTCCCTTGACATTTTTAGCCCATTTATGACTACCTCATACTCCATCTCATAGTTTGAAGCCCCATACCCGAGCTTCAACATCCTCTCCAATCTGTCACTGGTTGGTGTCACAAAAACTATCCCGATTCCTGAGCTGTTGTAGTTTGAAGACCTATCTATAAATATTCTTTACCTCGAGTATGCATCATATGCGCTAAGATCCCCTACTTCCTCTACTACTGTATCCTCATCTTCTTCCCTATTCAGATCTTTGATTGGGAAGTCTGCCATGAAGTTTGCTAGCACTTGTCCCTTTAGTGTCGTTCGCCTTTCAAACTACAAGTCATGCTTTCTGGGAATCACTACCCATTTTGTTATTCTCTTAGACTTGTTCGTTCTTTGCAACACATTCCCCAGGGGATAATCCGTTACTACTCGGACTCAGTGTGACTGAAAATACGGACAGAGCTTCTAAGCTGAGTAAACTAAGGCAAACTTTCTCTTTCTATTATATTTTACCTTTGACTGATCGAGGTTGTCCTAATGAAGTATATGGGATACTCTCGTACCAAATCCACTTGAAATAATATTGAGCTAACCGAGAGTAATGTAACCGCCAGATAGATCCCGAACTCCTCACCTTCCTTAGTTGTGCTGATTATGGGTGGCTCCCCTATTTACTTCTTTAGGTTTTGGAATGCTGTTTCACATTCTCGGACTAGTCACAACTCTTTTCCTTCTTTAGTAATCTAAACAATGGTTTAGAGCCTAGAAATGAACTTGTTCAGAGCCACGATCCTTCCTATAGGAGTTTGTACCTACTTTAAACTTCTTAGGCTCGGTATCTCGATTAGAAATCGTATTTGGTCTGGGTTTGCCTCTATTCCCCTTTGCGTGACCATATAATAGAGAAATTTCCCTGATAAGACACCGAATTTGCATTTCTTCGAGTTTAGCTTCCTAAGCCGTACAAACGTTTTCTTGAAGACCCTGAGATGATCTCTTCCTTGCCTGTTCTTCACCAACATGTCATCAATGTAGACCTCTATCGTTCTCCCGATTAGGTACTTGAACATCTTAGTGACTAGCCTCTAATAGGTCGTCCATGCATTTTCAGTCCGAACAACATGAGTTGGCAATAAAATAACATCTGCTTTATTATGAAAGACGTCTTCTCTTGATCCTTGGGGGCTAGAGGTATCAAGTTGTATCCTGAATAACCATCTATTAAAGACATTTTCTCGTTTCCTGAGGTGGCATCTACTACCCTATCGATCCTCTGCAATGGAAACCTGTCTTTTGGACAAACCTTGTTCAGGTTAGTGAAGGCTATGCAAACTTTGACTCTTCTGTCTTTCCTTAGTACTACCATTATCTTCGCTATCCATTCTAGATACTTGACTTCTCGAATAAATCCAACCTTTATCAATTTATTGATTTCTTCATTTACCCCCTACCTTAAGAGTGGGGATAGTCTCCTCAATTTCTGCCAGATTGGTCGGGTTGTTGGATCCACATTTCGTCGATGACTCATCATACGAGAATCTACACTTGGCATATCTTTGAATGACCATGCGAAAACATTTTTGTTGGCCTTAGATACTGTAATAACTCCTCTCCCTCATCTTTAGATAAAGAGGTTTCAATATTGGTTGTTTGTTGTTCATCCTTCTCAAGGCCAACCTCTTTTACTTTTTCAATCAGAGATACCTACTCTTATTGCGGCTCCTTCTATAATTGCTATTGTTGGGGTTCTATAGAGGGACCATCCATCCTTTTCACCCCTGACACTACTTCGGATACCTACCTTGCCTTCTATGTTGTTGTAAAACACCTTTGTGACATTTCCTGGTCCCTTTTGATGTCCATTTGCCCCATTTTGCTCGAAAACTATATCACCTGATGGTACGTTAACAGGACTATATCCACCTTCTTTCTAGTATCGTATTGTAAACTGAGTCTACTTCTATTACTATGAATCTCGCCATGACTACATTGGGCCCCGTAGTGACTGGTAATGTTATTTCTCTGACTGGAATGGTCGGAGCTCTGTTGAATCCGAACACAGTTGCTTGTGCTGGCTCGAGGCTCTTTGAAATCGCCTCAACCCGCCTTCACTAAATAGTGGATAGGGGTCCGATTTATTAATGGGGGACTTTTGAGAAATGGGAGTCGCCACCTAGTTTAGGTCTAGGAACCAAAATTAACTCCAAATGGATATGGGTCGATCCACGGATCAGAGAGATGGGTAAGGGGTCAGATTACGGGTTTCGGAAGGTGTTAGGCACCGAACTTGCCCGATCAACATGATCAGTCTCTACTACGATCCAAAATCATCTTACGGTCAACATACAAAGACTACAGTCAAGGTCACAGTCCAATCATCATCATCAATTTATGTGGGATTTTCTAAATAAATCCTATGGCTAAAATTGTCCCAATTACATGATTATTCCTTGAATTCCATAAAACATGGAAGGGTTTGAAAAAGTCCTGATTAGCTCCATGATGTAAAAATCAATTAAGAGATCTCACTTGCATATATTTCTCAAACTGTCCAAAATGGAAATTGTCAAATTAGAGCTTAGGATCTCCAAATTGGAATATGAAGTTTTCCAAATTAGAATTCAAAAATATATGTGTTGAATTTTGAAATTAGAAATTTCTTAAAAAATGGAATATTCCCATAATAGAAATTTCCCAAAGATCACAATTTTGAGTTAGAAACTTCTAAATCCATGAACTTTCTAAATACGAAATTGCAAAATCATCTCAATTAGAAATTGACAAGATGTGAAATTCCTAAAATAAGAATTTATAAATATATTCCTTCCTTAAATAGACAATTATGCAATTTCTATATCAGAAAATTCCAAATATAAATTTTCCAATGGGATTACAAATAGGAGTTTCCAAATCAGGGAATTATGAATTTACGATGAATCCTCAAATTGGAAATTAACAAAATAATAATAAAGAATCCCATATTCAACCAATTCTCAAAATAATCAAACGGACATGTATTCATGATTTTCGATCTTTCCAAAATAGTTATCATTCAATAACATGCATAGCTATCAATTCAAGGAGTACGTTGATCACATGGAAAGATATTAAAATAATACAAAGAACTCGAACATCATCATAGATCATGCACATCCAACTTGATTATAATAACCATGATAAAAAAAAAATCCTATAATCCTATCAATATGCGAAAAAAAATAAAATAAAATAAAGACTAACAAATAAAAACAAGCAATATCAGACCTAAAAATATTTCCCTAACCTATTAATATGCACAAAAAAAAAAAAATATATATATATATATATATATATATACACACAATGAATATTGGCTAACCCTATTAATATACAAAGACGAATAAATAGTGAAAAATAATATAAAAGAGAAAATTCTCCTAATAATAAAAAATGCAAAAAAACATAGAGAAGAATATAAAAAGAAAATATCATAACCTTATCGATATGAAAAATATAAAAACACTACATAAAAAAAAAATACCTTCCTAGTCCTACCTATATAAAAAATATAAAAAAAACCTAAAAAAATAGAGAAATAAATATCTTCCTAACCCTATTGACATAAAATAAAGATGTAAACTAAAAAATAAAAAAGAAACCAAACTTACCTATAGAGACAGACGATGAGGGCCGATTCCTTCAGATAGGACCTCCAAAGCTCGTGACTATCCGTGTATCACGAAGGGGATAATGGCTGAAGGATGATTGCTGGAACTTCGATTGAAAGAGATGACTAGAAGAGGCTGCTGGGCAGAACGTGAGAGAGGTGATGACTGAGAATGAAAGAGATGGCTACAGCAAGGTTGGATGGGTCACGTTGGCCGTAATGAACACAGAGAGAGGATGGCTGCTGTGAGGGAGAGAAAAAGAGTATTGGGGCGTTGGATTTTCGGGCAGCTCGCTGTGCTGCTGTTGTGGCTGCTATGAAGAGAAAGAGAGGTGTTGTAGGGAGCTGTAATGGAGGTGAGGGACGTGAGAGGGAAGTGAGTTGTAGGGGGTTGTGCTATTGTGGCTGCTATGGAGACGAAAATAGAGAGAAACCTTGCTGAAAAAAATATGGGGGAGCAAGAAAACGTTGCAGGGATTGTAGGGGAGGATGGGGGCAGCAAGGTGAAGTAGTTGTCACTGGTTTAATGGGGGAGAGGAGAGTTTAAGGATAGCAGCCAAGGACGTTGAGAGCTCTAAAGAAGAAGACGTCTGTGAGAGAGAGTTCAAGGAGAGCAGCCAAGGAAGAGAGGAGGAGCTAGCCGTGTTCAGCCCCTTGAGCAGCTACCTTGGAGAAGAAGAAGAGAAGAGGACGTCTAGGAAAAAGAAGAAGTCGTGAAGGAAGAAACAGCCGTTTGTTCAGCCTCTTTCTAAGAGAGAAACGTCTCTCTTTAAATAGCAACGTATTTCTATTTCAGTTTTTTTTCTTTCTAATTTTTTCTTTTCTTTCTCCTTTTTTTCAAATTGGAGAATGATGGTGGGGATTCCCGCTACTCTTAGTATGATAGTCCCCTATGGTTGATTGGTTTTAGCTTTGATTTTTTATTTCTTGTCGATTGGATTCGTTTTACACGATCGATTGGATTTTTATTCGTTTTGATTGGTCAATTATTTAAGGTTTTTGGTTTTGAATTTTGATTTGACGTTTCAAAATTTCCTTCTTGTTTAAATTTGAGTTTGTGTTTTATTTCGAATTTAAATTTTAATTATTAAATTTTTATTTCAATTTGATTTTATCGATCGAGCTTGATTTTGGATTGGATTAATTTTGGATTTTAAATTTGTTGATTAGATTTGAGTTTAATTTTGATGATTGGTTAATTGGAATTTTTGGTTGTTTTGATTTAAAAAATTTGTTTTAAATTTTATTGGTTTAAATTTGATTTCAGTTTTTAGTTTGAGTTTTAATCGACCACTTGATTTATTAGTTTTGTCGATCGCTTTGACTTGTGGTTGATTTTTACTTTTAATTTAATTGGTCGGTGAGAGTTCGATTTCAATTTTAATTCGTTCGTCGATTTTATCTTGATTTCAATTTGGATTTAATTTATCGATTGCATTTTGATTTTAATTTGATCGGTTGTTTGATTTTAATCTTAATTGTTTAATTATTTAATTTTAATTGCTACTTGATTTTAATTTTAATTGTTTAATTTTTAATTTGATTTTAATTTTTATTAAATTAGATTTAAAATTTGATTTCGATTTTTATTACATTTTCCTAAGAATCGAGATCTCTAAGTTGAGTTTAGAGGTCGAGGGGCATTTCGGTCATTTTTATGATTTCAAATAAATTTATCTGTTTTTATTGATTTGGGTTTCGTTAGACTCGAAATCATGTTCTGAGTGCAATGGAGGTATTTTCGAAGTCTTTCGGAAGTCCGAAATTCATGAAGGGTATTTTCGTCATTTTATCGATTTTTGTAGATTTTTATGAATTTTAACGTGAGGTTTCTTTCAATTCTGACGTGATTATTTCTAAGTTTCAAAGTCATATTTTCCTAGCGTAACGAGGTTTCTAGGTTATCGAACTGTGTAACGAATCTAAATATACGTGCTTGCTAAATCGAGTGTAGGGTGTAGCGATCCTAAGCGTGCGTAAATTTCTATGTCGAGTCGTAACGAGTAGGGGAGATGAAAAGATTGAAAATGGAGGGAATCAGGGATAGTACTCACAAGGCTTCGAGTTCTTTGTGATCATCATTAGGAATTCACGGTAACCGGGTGACGAATTGTCGAATTAGGCAAATGCAAAAATGGGGTGTCTACACTCTTATACTACTCCAATTTTTTTGTAGCTTCCAAGAAAAGGATATCAATCACATTCCCGGCATCCACAAAAATCCTCCTTAGATCTAAATTTCTAACCTCTAACATCACTACCAGGGCTTCATAATGCAGTGTAGTGACTCCTCAAAAATTGTATTATGTGAATGCAATTGATTAACATATTTTTTACCTCCTTGATTTTTTGATCCCTACAGGTTTTTCGACAATTTTGCAGTCCTTTTTGAAATGATCATTCTTTCCACAATTCCACAACCATCTCTTTTTACCTGTGATGTTCTAGACTTGACTTTTTTCAAATTTGATCGACATTTCCTTGGTTTTCCTTATTAGACTTCATTTTTCTTTCATTAGCATTCAAGGTATTCCTTGAAGTATCAGTTGATCTCGAGATTTTTCTACGAGATTCATCGTTTAAGATGACACCAACAATACCATCAAACTTCAATTTACCAAAACCAGAAGAATTGCATCACAACCATTACCAGACTATCCCAACTTTCTGGTCATCCAGATAAAATAGTTGGACCCTGATTTTATCTTCCAATATAATCCTAACAATTGCATTTGCGATGCTCATCTACGCTACTATCATCAACCATCTTCATATTGAATAACATTTTCATCAAGAAAATGTTTTTTGAGGTGGAGGGTTTCTCATACATTCTTGACAAAACAGCCATCAAATCAGGTGTAGTCTTCTCCTTAGAGATACTGAAAACCACAGACGAAGCGAGAGATAATCGAATGGTACCCAGGGTTTTTTTGTCGAGAATTTCCTAGTCTTCATTTGTCATGTTCATGAATTTTTTCACTTTTCCTCCCAAAGGATGATAAAGGTCATTTTGATAAAGAACATCCTCGATTCGCATCTTTCAAGTCTGAAATTCAAGCCATTGAACTTCTTGATTCTAACCTTCTATTTGGTTATTGTTCCCACTCGAACTAAAAAACTTACCTCTGGTACCAATTGTTAAGAAAATAGGTGCAAACCAACGAAGAAATCAAATTGAAAAATAAACAAAACATAAGATGCAATCACACAAAGAAGCACAAAGATTTTACTTGGATCCCTCAAGATTGAGGTTCGTCCACGGATCACACCTATTGCACTATGAAAAGAGAACTTGTAATTACATATTGCAACCTTTCACCAGAAACGAGAAATATAAATACCCCATGAAGTCTAGCTAGGATTTTACATCATATTAGTGAAATCACGAAAATACCGGCGTTGATTTACAGTACCTCTTTGTTGACCAGTACTATTAGGCTCCACAAACCACCACAAGCTTTCATCTTTGATTTGGTAGGTGAAACATATTTGGAGGGAGAAAAATATGGTGGCAGATTCATACCCAAGTATGCAGTTATGAGCTATAGTTCACCATTGTGTTCGGATCTTATTAGTATATCTTTGTACATTTTCTTACAATCAATACACTATTGCTCATTTAGCGAAAAAAGCTATATTCACTGCAATACCAATTATTATTTGGACAACTTATAAGATTTATATTCTATTACGATGGTAAGAGTGGCGGAATTCTTGCTTGCCAATCAGAGAGAGAGAGAGAGAGAGAGAGAGCTGATTGGTGTCATAGGATTCGATGTACTTCATCAAGAACTCTGAGAACCACTTGGCAGCTAATAACCAAAACCAGTTTCATTCTAAATAATTAACAAACAGAGAATAACGAACCTGAGTCACACTTTGGCTTGAACCCATAGACTTTAAGTTCATTGGTTCAGTACACACATACCGAGAACACCTTATTACATTATCACTACTATAACAGCCTAGGAGAGAGAAAGAGCTAATTGGTGTTGTTGGCATGGATGGACTTCTTCAAGAACTTGGAGAACCACATAGCAGAATTTTTGGGGGTTCTAATGAAGGTTTCGTAATTTGTGTGATTAAGCCCCAAGCGGACAGTATAGTGGCCGGACAATTCCACAACATCAATTAGAGACCATACCATGTACGATTTCACGTTTACACCCTCCCTATTATACAAAAATGAAACTTGGATTAATAATTTTAAGGAGCTTTTATTGGCACACCAACTTCACTTACAACATACCAACCCTTTTGATATAGGGTGAATCTCCATTTCGTGCACCCAATATATGACGGAATTCCGGTTTCGGTATACTGTTCATTTTATTTCCCAAAAAATGCTTTTACAGTGAATTTGTCACTTTTATAATCTACGAACTCATTGACAAAATACCAATAATTTTGCCTTATCAACGACCTCACTTGTAATTTATCAATGAATTCGCTGAATATAAAAGTGATGAATTCAAGTAAAAAGCATGTTTTGATAATTAAAATGAATTGTGTACTGAAACCAGAATTTGGACATAAGTTGCGATGTTTTGTGGTTAATTGAAGCTCTCTAATTTTATCCTCAACATAAGGAGAATAATAGAGATGATGTCTCTTTTATTGCATTATTAATGGCCCATCTGAAAGGTTCAAACTTACCTCAATGCTTCTTGAAGTGCTTTGAGATGGTGACCAATGAACTTGATTCGATGATCATCCTCTATTAGTTTGTCATCATCAATTTCTATTGTAGCACCCGGTTCTCTGTGTACATCAACGCACCCTACATTTACCATACCATTGAAAATTAGATAGTCAGAAACATAAAATTAGTCCGAATCAAGACTGGTGATTATTAGATCAACAAATCATCATCAAAGTGTGTATCACATTGAGACTTCATAGAGATATCTTGAGATAGTGAAGGAAATTCAAACCATGGTTTTGAGTTTTATTGGAGGGAAGCCAACAGAGCTGTCGACATTTCAGCAAAAATGGCATCTTATGGAGATGATTTGAGGTATCGTCTTGTATTCCACAGGAGTTATAAAGAATCTTATTAGAAGATCTTTGCTGTAATTATTCTCAATGATGTAATGTTCTAGGGAGGGACCCTTTAACCCCAACTTATCAATCAAGAAAAGAAAAAAGAAAAAAAGAAAAAACAGAAAAAAAAAAAAAAGAGTTTATCACATTGTGCTCAACTAAAACTAACCATTCTCAGTGATGTAGATGTCAGGGTTAAGGTAGTCTTGCTTCAGAACTATCAGTCCATCTCTTAGCCCATCTGGTATCATGAAAATGCCTTCATGGACCTACGTACATGTATAATGAGATAATTGAAATTACCAAATATAGAAACTAATTATTTTCATATTAATTTTCTTATTGAAGGTTATTCTATAGTGAAAGAATTAAGCACTTTGAAAATGTAATGAAACAGTGATCGGCCTTACTTCCTCGCCCATGGGTTTTCCATCTTTGTCCGCTGTGGGAAAGACACACACACACAGAGATTAAGAAAAAAGAGAAGATAATCTCAATTGAGCAACCAATGCGAAACCAAGCACACCAACCAAATTATAAGATAAAAAATCAACCAATCTTTTTTTTAAAGCAATCTTCTTGTTCTTCTTTCACAAAAAGATAAAATAGAAAATATTTTCTGGAAATTTCCCAAAACGTGATCAACTTTTGAGGAAATTCCGATTCTGGCTCACTAATCATTTTAATTCCCAAAACGTGAACAACGAGATCGCAGATTTTCAAGTGGCAATCTCTTTTACCGAGATTTTCACTTTGGAAAAAAAAAAAATATCACCAAGATTGTCACTTTAGAAAAAGCAAATTTTGCATGATTCCTAAGTAAATTAATTAGCATACCTCTGACATCCACATAACTGTCAAAATGCACACTCACTGGTTCACTATCTGCAGTTATTGGTAGGGATTTCGCATATCTTGAAGTATAGTAATTGACACCAAAAAAATCATAAGCCCCTTTAACCAATTCTTTCTCTGCTGTTGTGAATTCTGGAAGTCTATCCCTCACCAAACTTTTCATAATAAATGGGTAATCTCCGTACACTAATGGCTCCAGAAACCTAATTAAAATTATTAATAAATGAAAAACTCATTAGATTTGGCATTAGTATTAGAATATGACCCATTAGAGTAAGCATGAAATGTGATAATCCGAAATATTCAGTTATAAGTTTGATCAGAGAGTCACTAACCATTCTGCATGAAAAGCAAAGGCTCTCCTTGCAGCTTCTCTATCTTGCTTAGAATCCGTATATGGTTCATACCATAAAAGGCTCATTGAAATACCAATTTTTCCACCTTGAGTAGCCTGAAAATAATTGGTAACAGCATGACTAATAGAGAGGCACAAGAAATCATTATGAGTGCAATGATCCATAATTAGTAGTTTTTCTTTTCTTTTATTGGCGGGGTTCAGGCCACTATACTCTTGTGTAATTGTCTTGTATTATGTTTCCCTTTTAGGGTTACTAAAAAGGGAATTATGTAATATTTTCTTATGAGTTTTTTTTATTTTATTTTTAGGGCGATTGACGTATTTTTACAACTCCCGATTTTATAAATAGAGATGTAGGTTACTAGGTTATCTTTAAAATATCTTTATGGTTATTAGAATGTCAATTGGAGAATGAATAAGTTGAATAAATAGAGCTGTAGGTTTTATTAGAATATCAGGACAGGATGCATTGTAATAGCGTCCACATTACGAAACCAGGTCATTGTTAATTATTGGATGTGTTCCGTTATTGTTGTTAAATTAATCTGTTATGAGTTAGAGTTTATTTCATGTCAAAGATTGTATCTATTGTTATCTAAAATACCCTTAAATTTTTATAAAAAATAAATGCAATATGATTGTTGTATTATATTTAATTTGTTACCTGATAATTTTCTTTGTAATGTCTAACAACGGTGGCATGGGCTAATAAGATGTTATGAGCACAGATGTAAGGAAGCCTTGCTTCATCATTCTCTATTGAAATTCCCTGTATGTATCCATATTTTGCATAAACATCTGGCTCATTGATTGTGCCCCAAAATTTGACCCTGTCTCCAAAAGTTTTGAAGCATAGGTCGCAATAACTTTTGAAATCTTCCCTAGAAGCAGAAAAAGGAAAATACACAACAATCGTGAATTTAAAATAATCAATGTGAAATAAATTATCAAAGACTAACAAATAAGAAAAGGAGACACTTACACAATCTTTCTATCCAAAAATCCATTATACTCATTCTTCAAAGCTTGGGGTAAATCGAAATGGAACAATGTCACGAAGGGCTGTATTCCTAAAAAATAAATTTAAAAAGCTTTATTAGTCATAACAAAGGTAGAAAATACAAGTAAAATTAAATTAAAGAAGAATTTGTTCTTACCATTTGCGAGCAATTCGTTTATGAGATTGTTGTAGAATTTGATACCCTCTTCATTTATCTCTCCCTTACCCTCTGCAAGCCCCAAAGTCAAATATACTGAGTAATGGAGGATATTTTTTCCATTAATTCTATGATAGTAAGGCTATAGTATTCTACATTTACAAATATTATTTAAATAAATATATATTTTTTTTCAATCCAATTTCCCATTTGTTGGGGTTGATTATGATTTCCAGGACCCATACCTGCCTGCCTTTAGAAATGTAAATATTTACCATTTTTAAACCCTCTTAGCATCTGGTTTCAACATTTCTAGACAGGTTTAATTGACATAAATGAGACTGTTTACTAATCCTTAATTAGCTAAATTATTTGCTGATGTGAACCAAATATTCATAGAACACATTATTTTTGCCTCTTAAAATAAGATTGTTTAAAAAATCCAAACATCTCTTGGAATGGGGCAATCATGGATGACCCTGAACCAGTTAAAAATAGGTTGACACCTATAAATTTAAGTCTTCTCTAGGGTCTAGTCAATATGTTTAAAAGCAATTCTTTGGTGATTTACATTGGAATTGGTGTGGCCTTATCAAAATTTGGTGTGGCAATAGTATCTCTCGAAAAACCCATCATCAACATATACTATGTCTATGCTTTGTATTCTTTTTGCAAAAGGTACTGTACACTGAACCAACTCTTCCTTTTCAGGTTACTTTTTTTATCCAATTTCACAATTATTATTTTTCTAGGGGAAACTATAATATTTTGGGAAAAAAAAACGAGTTGGTTATGGTTTAACATGTCTGGAGCTGAAAATCTTAAATAACAAGTATTTAATGTAATTTTCTAATTTGACCAATAAAGAAATTGGGTGACGCTGAAATTTATTATTTAATTATAATATTTCCAGTCATGATCATTACCATAGTATTGCTTGAAAGGTTATGAATTTCATCACACCAAATTAAATAGTAGGTTGAAAAACATACTAGGAAGTATTCTGCTCCAAGAAATGGAGAATCTGTAAAAATCCATTCCCATTTTCTTCAGCAACTGCACATCATCCTGCAATTATGATAAAGTAATAAATGATAATTTAGTTGGATGCAAACTTTTTTTTGATAATGGACCATCCCTGAGGACAGCAGACCAGGCCCGTATATGGGCTTTTGCCCAATCCATAGATCATGGTCTTGTCCAAGGATTAGTCCTGGGGCACGCGCAACGCCCGCACATCACACACACCAAGAAAGTGAGGGGTGGCTCCTGAGAAATTAATGCTCATACTGAGTATCACACTCATGACCTATAAGCATTAATTGCTTAGTAGTCCGAAATTGCCATTGAGCCAACCCCTCAGGGTTATTAATGGAAGTAATCAATTTGATTGATCTGTCCGGCTTGAATGTTATCCTTGATCTAGACTCCTTGTTGCTTGTTCTAGGATTAAGGGCTTCCATTTTGTACTCTATTTTTTAAATATCTATATAATAAAACTTTCCCCAACGTTTATCCCCAGTAAAGAATGATTCAGATTTTTTCGTGCATGTATCCCGAGGGATATTTTAATTTTATTATTTTCTCTCTTCCTTTTTCAATAATATCCTATCAACTTTATTGACTTATCTCTTCTATCCATTTTTCAATAATATCCCTCTAACTTATTCTCTTTCCCCTTCTCTTCTTTTTTCAATGATACCTCTTGAATTTTATTGCCTTTACATTTCTACTCATTTTTCAATAATACTCTTATAATTTTTTTTTTTTCTTTTACCACCTTAACCCAAAAAAAGATGACCATGTCTATGACACGGGCAACTACTAGTAGAAAAAAAATGACATATTCAAGAAAAATGTCCTTATGACATCCGTGTCAAGTGTAATTAATGACTATTTTCTTTTGGATGGAAGGGTTTGGTCCATCAACAAAGGTGTAAGGATCTAATGAATATTCATGGTAATTTTGTAATTTATTTGAAAGAGCATCACCCCAGTCTTTATATTCTTTTATGATCATAAAATTTTCTAACCTTCATAGGATGATAATCCTTATTTCATTCTTCCGCACCTATAAATACTAGAGCTGATGTAATGGCAAAGGCTTAAGCAGCATATGAACAATTTTTTTTTCGGGATATATCAACCTTCAAGTTGTCTAAAGATAAAAGGTTATCATACCACTTTACTGCAAGCAACCACACCATGGGGGCTCCCAAAGGGATCTGACTCAGACCTAATTGGGGACATTTTGGAACCTATATATCTTGCAAGATTTGATGGATTAAGTTTTTTTATATTCTAATTTATGATTTTTAAAATAATTTAATCCTAATTTAGTTGTGGTTTGCAATAAAAACAGCCCCATTAAAAAGTTTCTATTGATATTTTTACCACATTTTCCATTGGTAAATATTTTATTTAAATATTAAATATTGTTTTCTTTTTATATAAAATTTATTGTAAAGCATATCGAATATTTTTTTTTGCAACTAATGATGATGTAGACAAAAATTAGATGCGATACTGCATGATTATAACAACACCATATACATATAAGAGATATTTACAAAAAAGTGGTCAACTTTTGACGAATTTACAATTCTCACTCAGTGTTCATCTTAATTATCAAAACGTGAATAATAACGAATTCAGAGGTTTTTAAAGTGACTATTTTGCAGGTTTAAAGTGATAATTTCTTTTTAAAGTTGCGAAATTGTCACTTTAAACCTGTGAAATAGTCACTTCGGTCTGAATTTTTTTAAAGAAAATATGATTGTTCATGATTTGGTAATTAAAATAAACAATGAGCTGGAATCGTAAATAACTCATTTTTTGCTCACAGAATAGTAATTCACCCTATATATAGGGTAGCGTTCATTTGCCAAATTCCTTTTGTCGTGTGTGACAAGTGCACATGTTGAATAATGTTGTGATGTTTGTGCCTTGTATAATGTTGGGCATAATGGATGAGAGCAACTCCGTTGGTCCTCAAATTACATTTTCTTTTTGTAGAGGAAATTACATCTTTGTACAAGTTATAAATTAATAATAAACTCGTTTTACAATTTTTATCAGGGAGATTTTCAATTTTACTTGGAGGAAGTAAGATTTAGAGATTGTAACCATGTTTTGCACGAAATATTGAAGGGATCTCATCATTGTTCGTGGAAGTACACAATCTTATTGAACCATGCGTTTTTATGTTGTGTGTTCTCCTTAATTACAGTGGTCGATCTCTACATATATTTACAATAGAGCAGAACAATATGGTAATTTAGCCGTTTCCCGGCTGGTGCATTATTTATCCGTTTGCTTCAATTAAAATAAATAATTTTGGGTATTTATTGTGCATCTCATGTTCTTTTATAGAGGAAACTAAATTGTTTATCAACTACAAAAATTCTTATTCCTATTTTATTCTTTTACTTAAACGAAAAGTTCTTACCTACATCCTTAATCAAATAATCTAATTTGATGTTTCCCTAACTCTAATTTTAGAATTGAGTATCATCTTTAGATTTTTATCCTTGGTAAAATAATGGGAATAGAATGCAAGTAATAATTGACATCGATCAAACAGTTGAAAAATATTTTTTCCTTTTTATTATTTATTTAAAAAAAAAAAAACATATATTGCCTATCAACTAAGTATTGTTGGTTAGAGATAATGTACAAGGCTAAGACCAACTCTAATAGTAATGCTATATTTGTCTCTCTCTCTCAGTTTCATTTTTTGAAATAATAAAATGAAAAATATAATATTTTGCACATGCCTCTTCTATGTTTGGTATCAAAAAAATGCCATTGCTATGCTTTAGATGACAATTTGGTATAAATAAATAAATCCAAAGGACACTTTTTTATGCTTTGAATGATGGTTTGGTAGAAAAAAATAATATAAAGGATATTTTTCTAACCCGAAAGATACTTTTCTATATTTTTAGATATGCTAAATCAAATGTCAAATTTGGCATAGGATATAACATATTTCTTATTTGAGACAGCTTTTAGAACATGTGTTGGAGCATGGTTTTGGCTGGTCATGCCAAAATTGACATTACTATATGCCTGAAATAGCATGCATTGGAGATGCTCTAATGTACGTTATCTTCAGATAGCTAGTGTATTTGTCACTTACTCTATAGTGGATGTACGAAAGAGCGGCGCTCTCGACTGTATACAAGGAAATCAAAGTTAGATAATTAGGCACATATTTCATAAAAATAAGATGAAAGAGAGTTGGAATAGGGGTTATGAGGCACATTTTGCGTCGTTTGGACTAATAAAATGATCCCATGTGCTAGGTCCCCTTCCTCCTATATCAGCTGGTCCTTCTGACTGCATCACATAAAAAAGAAAAGACAATAAAACAAAATATCTCCACTCAAAATGTATATGTATAGAGGCTCGCAAGGAGTTTATTGGAGATAAATTGGGTCTCCCAAAGTTTGTCCTTCATGGAAATATTGAGACTTCGTAAGAGAAAATCAACTTTTCTCGTCTTTGTTTGATTCGTGCACTTTTGATTTTCACTTGAGAGAAACCAACAGAGTAGTAGATCTCCTAGCCCATTTGGGATCGACTATTAGAGACTATGTAATGATTGAGGATAACCTTTCTATTCCTCAAGAGCTGTCGAGAATTATGTATGATGACTTAAAATGTAATTATTCTCGTTAATTTATTAAAAAGGGGGTCCAGTCAATCCTAACTTACCAATAAAAAAAGTACAATACTTTGCTTGATAAACACACACACACACGGCACCGTACGTTTTGCCCTACGTGTTTTGTGTTATATGGGTTAGAAGTTTTGGAATGAGCTGATTTTTAGTGAGGATGATCTCTATGGTGAGGAGATCATTTTCATCAAAGATCAGTCCATTCTGAAACTTCTAGCTCCCGTGTTTACAAGTTGAATAATTGTGGATTGTTGATTTTTTGCAAATCACTTTTGATGGGATTAAAAGTTTTGGAATGGACTGATTTTTAATAAAGATGATCTTTTCACCATAGAGAGGTCTTGATTTCGAGTCAAAACTTGATTTATTGGCGATTTGATTTTGAGTAAAGCCTTAATTAGAACGGTAAAAGGGAGTTGGATGATGGATGTTATTAATTAGTTTGAACCCATGATGGAGGATTGAAACCTCTTCCCACAACCCAACACATGCCAGGAGTTAATGCCTTAAATATCTTTTGTACCTGGAGGGTTTCAATCCTCCACTCTAGGCGTATAGGATCCGGACTCCATGAACTAATGCATGAGGAAAAACAGATTTCCTAAAGATTAGTTTTGTTCTTCTATGATTGGTACGACATTTCATGTAATTATTCTAAACAGAGTCCCACTTTGAAGTTGGCAGGTGCTTCAAAATTTGAAGGAACCCTCCTTGATACAAGACACACAGCCTTTAGAATTTATTTCAATTCTGCCAAAAATTGAAATTGCTCCTGAAAATGCTGCGTGTAATTCAATGGAGAGGGTTTTATCAAAATTTTATAGCGGGCTGCCCGTTTCAAAGTTATTTCCTTTAGAACATGAGTGTTATTACTAAGTTTAAAACGATGGAGTGAAGATAATTAAGTTTGATTTGAATGGATTAAAAACAAATGAGTCCTGATAAATGACTTGCCAGGTGGCATACTCAATTGACTCACTGACATGGACAAGTTTGGAAACCATAGATCTTTCCGCCTCAAGATACCTGCCTCCCTCGGGATACATTTTTTTTTAATGGGGAAGTGCAATCGTGTGTATCAAGGTGTACAGATCTACGGTTCTGAACTTGTCACGCCAGTGAGTGTATTGAGTATGCCACCTACCGAGTCATTTTATCAAGACTGAAAATGATTTACCGCATACAAGTTGAAGAGCTTGAAGATCGAGGACAATTTTGGAAAAAAAAATCAAATAAGATTTTCTTTTTGGAAGTCGAAAACAATGAAATTTTACAAAGAAAGATCTAACATTTTCTTTGAAGGGTTAAAATATATATGATAGATTCAAGATAAGGTTGAATTGATCAAAAATATTGACAGAGGTTGAAGAGCTTGAAGATCCAATTTTAGAGAAAACAAAACTGATTTTTGTGAAGAAAAAAGGGGATTAATTTATTTATTTTTTGGACCAGATGATAAGAATATGAGTTTTAGGTCATTTAGAACTAAAGATCGAGTAGTGGAATGCATGCATGACTTCACACAATCTCTTGAAGCCTTCCCATCAAACACGGCTTCATTTCAAACTAACAACATTATAACCCACAATAACTGCCCCGTAAAATGAGTCGTGCTAGAGTAACATTGAAATTGTCATCGTTTGGGACATTGGTGTGCCCAGAACCATATATAATTCTCATTCGTATCTCAATGAAAAGCTATCTATGGTTCTATAAACACATCCATGCAGCAGAGGCGGAGCTAGGATTTTGGTCATGTGGGGGCAACCAAGAGTAGAAAAAATTTTGTGGGAACAATTAAGAGTGAAAAAAATAGTTGTGGGGGCAATTAAGAGAAAAAAAAAATTTGTGGGGGCAATGGTGGCAGATTTCTTTACCCACAGCTAAAATTTATTGCAATAACACGTTAATCCATACAATTTGAGAACTCGTGTGGGGGCAAGTGCCCCCACAGCCCCCACCCTAAATCCACCCCTGCATGTCAGCAATGTCTGAAACCATAGATGCCATTATTTCCCAAGAATAAAAAGAAGAGTTGCACGCGATTTTTAGTATGCGACTGGCATGGCAAGGGCACAGAATTATAGATCTTTATCTTTGGGATACACAGGTAAAAGATCTGTAGTTCAGTGCCCTTGCCACGTCAGCCACGTACAAAAAACCACGGGGATTCATCATTATTCTAAAAAGAAATAAAGAAAGGGTTAAGGGAAACAGCATTTATATCCTTTGTTTTAATGTTTGAATCATGAGATGATAAATGCAAACCTGAAGAGCAGAAGTAGAGGCCCCAAACTTAAAATCAATTGGAAAATCACTTCTTTGTACCAAAGGATAATCAGCAGGAGCAATGGTTGCACCGTCGGTAGTAACTGCAGTCTCACATCTTATAATAAGACGTTCTCCCCTCTTTCGGTGAGAAGTTACTCTCATATTATGGCCTCCATGAACGAGGCTAAGCTTTCCTTTGTTTGAGAAAGACAAGGGAGAAAAAGGTGAGGAACATTGTGAGAAGAGAATGGCCATATTAAGAGACACTATGATGAGCTTTCAATTGATTCAGATACGATAACTGAGTTAATGCTTAGGAGGGGGCCATGTTATATAGATGAGGGTGAATTACTATTTCGGGAGATGAAAGTTATTTACGATTACGGCCCATAGTTCATTTTAATTATGAAAACGTGAACAATCACGTTTTCTCGTTAAAATTAAATTCAGAACAAAGTGACTATTTCTTAGATTTAAAGCAAAATAGTCACTTTAAAAATCTTCGAATTTGTTAAATTATCATTCACATTTTGGTAATTAAAATGAATAGTGAGTCGGAATCATGAATTCATCAAAAAAATGATTACTTTTTCGAAAATGCCTCTATAAATGATATAGAGATTAGTACTTTTGCATTATAGAGTACTTACCACAGATGGCATATAATATGAGTTTTGATAATATGACTCGCCAGGTGACATACTCAAATGACTCCATGAAGTGGACAAGTTCGAGAAACATAGGTCTATATGCCTTGGATACGTGGTTCCATTGGGATACACTTTTATTAATATATTGGGGAACTCCAATCATGTATCCTGAGGCATATAGATCTACTTTTCACGTCATGGAGTCATTTGAGTATGCCTCCTGACGAGTCATATTATCACGACTCATATAATATATGCTGATGTGAGGCATGGGGTCATGAAGTATAATAACACTTCATAATTGAGGAGCATCTTTGAATAACTGGTGTTTTGCAGACCTAGTGCTGTTGTGGGCCCAATTTAAAAATTGAATGCAATCAATCTTGGGATATTTACAAAAAGTGATCAACTTTTGACGAATTTAAAAATCCAGCTCACTGTTCATTTTAATTACCAAAATGTGAACCTAACGGATTCGGAGGTTTTTAAAGTGACAATTTAGCAAGTTTAAAGTGACTCTTTGGAAATAGTCACTTTAAAACCGTCGAATTTATTATCATTTTGATTTTTTTTTTTAATGAAAATGTTATAATTCGTTTTGATAATTAAAATGATCGGTGAGTCGGAATCGTAAAAACTCGTCCGAGATGAGTCGATATCTGACATAGACGAGACGAGACGTGAAACCGAGTTTTAAAACCATGCATGGATTACCATGGCCAAGTTCAATTCATGGAAAGACTCAGATTCATAAGAAAATTTCAAAACTAACCAACTTGATCATGGTCGGGGCTGCCTTTTCCTTGATTTTTTTTACCAAAATGACCATAATTACATTATGTTTAAATATAATGGTAAGGGGCATTTGTAGGATCCAAAATTTGGTGTTAAATCACTTCTACTCCACCTCCTCTCACTATAATAGTAAAGATGTATCAAAAGGCCTTATTTGTTATTCAAAATATTGATTAAAAGGTTTTTGAAGATTACAGAGTTGAAAATATATTTTTGTAATTTTGAAAACTAAGCAACATGATTATACAATATTAGATTATAATTTTATTGGTTTTTTACCAAATGACTCTGAGTACATTACATTTAAATATAAAAAGGGGCACTTTTGGCAATTCAAATTAATTATGGTGTCTAACGAGTATTAGTCTGCCATCTCTCATTGGGTTTTGTTAACATGTACCCAAAGTGCACACATTAAAGTGCATTAAATATATTGCGGGGTTGATTTTTGTACCAATACTACCCTAAAATAAGGGCCTTGCCCAACTTTAAAAAAAAAAAAAAAACCTCAAATACACTTAATTGACATGGAAAATGCATAGAATCATATATTTTTTCTTTGAGATACAGAAGGGAAAAAATTGTGATTCCGTCCATCCACATTAGTTGAATGTATTTGAGTAGGTTTTTTTTATAGTCAGTTTAGTATTATTTGAAAAGAAATATTATACCAAAAATAGTCTCAAATAACCACCGAGGGGGTAGTTGAATGGTACAGACTTGGGATCAAGGGGTTTGCTCCTTCTTTGGTCTCAAGTTCGAATCTCACTGCTGCACGTAGTGGGCAAAGCTTAGGTGCGGGGCGTAAGGACTAGTTTGGTGTGTGCAAGCTGGCCCGTATCCCTTTCGTTATCCTAAAAAAATAAAAATAGTCCAAAATATTTATTCCCAGGATGTATTTAACGCACTTAAGGCACACCTTAACAAAATCCCTCGTTATAATAATAAAGATAAAGATAAGGATGGAAAAGCTCCATGAGTATTAATGTATTAAAATATGGCCACTTGCTTCACTTGATGTATAATAGTAAAAATAACATATTATTATATTCATCATGTGCAGCACGAAGCAATAATGAAAAAAAAAAAATCCCAGCTTGCACATTCCTGACATCACGATGATTGATAATAAAAGATAATATAATAGCACTGGATAATTTAAAAGTTGAAAGTGGATCCACGCTTTCCAAAATTTGAATATTTTTATATGAATCCAGATGGGGTGCACCTGCAGGGTGGAGGACTGAAAATTTTACTACAAATAGGTGAATCTTTGAAACTTTCCAAGTCATCTGTAGTACATAAGTCTTGTTGAGATGGCTACTCGTTAATTATTTATTCTAGGTGTAATTATTTCGAGGAGCTACACTTCAAATCTTATCTACTCACAGAGGGGTCTACTCATGCAAGCTACTCCGAATATCAATTCAATGATAATATTTTTTTCTATCCATCAACATCCAACATTCCACATCCGTGTGATTGATGTTCAATTATTTGTTTCATGTATAGTTTAACAAGCAGATCTGAAGTGCTATTTACACATACTTAAAACCCCTTCTCCGCACCCCCAACAACTTTGCTTTTCAAGTTAATAATTACGAGTCCGACTTTAAAGCGGGCAGCCCACTTCAAAAGTAGAACCCTCTTTTAGGATTTAATACGGGTCGGATATGAGTGTGTCCATATTCATATTTGAATTTTTTAGTCAGATCCAATCGGATCATACTAGTTAAGCTCATATCCGAACCATTTTACTTTTATTAAAATTATATCTGAATTCAATCTGATTGAATTTATTGATTCGAGTCGGTTGAGTTACTTCTACAAGGGTCCTTTAAGTAATTTTCCAACAACAAAAGGTTAATAGGCCAATCAGAGTGATTTTTTTACTCACAAACCAACAGTTGTTTGATATGTGACGCAAATAACATTAGCAATAAGTGTCTATTGTGAAAAGAAGAATTTTTTTTTATTTGATTACCTTGTGACATTCAAAAACATGACCCGATGCAATGGGGTTGTAGAGGACAAAATTATATGAACTTAAAAAAGAAAATTAAAAAATAGTTATTTTTCATTGTTTTATTTTATTTTTAAATTTAGGTGCTTGGTAGCCGTCCATTTTCAACACCTTGAATCAAATTTGAAAAACAACTTTTTTTAATATATATTTTTTTTCTAACATGAATATTTTCATGAATCTAAACAACTGTGTTGTTGGATTGTCAATGTGATAATCAATGTGGGCCCAACAACCCTTTCTAAGATTTGAAATCTTAAAAAATAAATCTCTGGGTAGAGGACATGCGGGCATGAGATAAACTTTCTCTCTATTGCTGATGTCATTCATGCCACATGTCAAACAATTGTTGTGTAGTGAGCAAAAAATACTCAAGCCCATCAAGGTGGCAATTAAGACGTAGCGACAAGAGTGTGTTCCCCCTTGTCGTGAATTTAAAATTGGGTAACTCCCCTTGTGGATTAATTGGTGCACGGGGTTGTGGTCTCACCATGGCCCTTGGATTAGTCCCATAGGATGTGACTGGAAGCATTGGTAGGTCAAAGACCAATTACAGTCTGGTTCGCTATCTACTTGGATACCACGTTTAAAAATAAAAAAATGCAATGATTTCTAATCGTTGCAACTTGATGTGTAAATTGCAAAGATAGAGATTAAAATATGAATTTCGGTAAGTGGGATTCGTTCCACAGGGACAGTTGGGATTCACTCAAACTTCAAGTTGTATGATAAAATCCCAATGATTCGATTTTGGGACCGTAATTACACTAAGATTATCATCATATAATTGTTAGTTCCCATAAATAATTACAAAATTAAATTATTTATCCAAATTAATAGAACTAACGAGATATTATTGTTAAATGCAGATAAATAAAGCGCACGTGAAAGTTGCCAAACGATTAATAAAGTCGGTTACAATGTGCGTGCAAAAAGGAGAAAAATGATCGAAAATGAGCTGAAAAGGGTGCCACGTCACCGCGTCGCAGTTGGGCTTAGGTGCTCCGCGGTGATCTAGAGGAATTTGTCCTCGAGATTTGCATGAAATGTTCGAGAAGCTTCGGTGGTTGTAACTGAATGGGTCCTTCGGATCAAATCATCCGCCATATCAACCCGAATACAAATGTTATAAATTAGAAGGTTGATTTCAGAGAAGGGTTCCCCTCTTGGGTCCCTCTTGACCCTCTTCTTCTCCCTAATTTCTCTGTATTTTTCTTGATTTTTCTTTTAGAGAGAGTTTGCGTAGTAGTGAGAGGATCAATTGTTTTTCTATGTTATGAAGAATTTCTTTCATGCAAAAAAAAAACTGCTTCAAAAATTATCATTGTTATAACTTTCATTCTTTTCAGATTAGTTGTAACAAGACTTTGCACATTAATGTCCAATCCGTTTCAGGTGTGATCTAACCTTTTTATTTTTCCTTACTACTTGCATATTGAGGACAATATGTCCTTTAGGTTTGGGGTATTAAATTAGCTTACAATTGTATTGCATTTCATTAGTAGTTTAGTTTCATGTTTATTTCATTACTAGTTTAATTTCATGTTGAAAAAAAATTTTCAAAAATATTCAACACTTTCGAAATATTTTTCTTCAAAATCTTTGTATATACTTTTTACATATGAATTTTAAATCTCAGGCTCATGTCTTAACTTTTGATCATAAGTTCTTTTTTGTTATTCCTCATTAAGAAAATTATGAAAGAATTACTTTAAAAATTTACTTCTGATTAAATATTTGGAAAGATAAGATTTTATAGAACAAAAGTTGACCCTCTTCTCTGTCTAAAGTGTTAGGGGAAACCTAGTCTAGTGAACTATGACTTCTTTGTCCCTTGGTTGACTTGTTAGAAGAAAAACAGAACTGGAGTTAATATCACTTGGACAGCAACCATAGGATTAGACTGGGTACTTTGAAAATGGTTACCTGTTTTTTGTAAAAAGAACACTAGAAAATAGTGAGGTGTGATAAAATCGAAAAAAGAAGTAGAAAATGCGAGAAAAATGTCAAAAGATGGTTAGAACTGCAAAAATGAAAAAAGAGTCTAATGAGATCAAATAGTGCAATAAGGTGAAAGTCGTCAATGGTAAAAATATGAGTAAACTGGAATATCACAAATAAAGCCCCTTAGAGGTATCAAAGTGAATTTCCACACCTCTCACAATCCCAGACAGGATGCTTAGTTTCGAGTTAGAACTTACGTAGAACCGACTATTCTTAGCAGTTAGGAGGTGAAATCTTGTTCTTAAAAAGATGTTTTTAAAAAGAAAAAAAAATCAGAAAATCGCACAAGCACTCAAGTTATCTTTCAAATTTTTTGAAAATGAGAAATAAAAATTTAGAACTTTGTTTAAACATAAATGACCTTTGACTGATTTATGAAATGTCGTTATGCTCACTTTACATACATTGATTTTGATTTTAATAGTTTTGTAAAGTGTTAGAATTTTGTGGGTATATTCACTGCAAACCCTCACAAGTCAAACTCGTCCACTAGGGGTAACCTAGGGGTTTAATGGCTTACTGCATAAGCTAAATGCAGTCGGGAACCTTACGAAAGAGGAGTTGTTTAGATTTAAGTTTTGTTCAGGACTAGCAAAATTGAGGTTTGGGGGTGTGATAAGGTCCCAATTATTCGATTTTGGGACCGTAATTACACTAAGATTATCATCATGTAATTGTTAGTTCCCATAAATAATTACAAAATTAAATTATTTATCCAAATTAATAGAACTAATGAGATATTATTGCTAAATGCAGATAAATAAAACGCACGTGAAAGTTGCCAAACGATTAACAAAGTCGGTTACAATGTGTGTGCAAAAAGGAGAAAAATGATCGAAAATGAGCTGAAAAAGGGTGCCACGTCACTGCGCTGCGGTTGGGCTTAGGTGCTCCGCGATGATCTCGAGGAATTTGTCCTCAAGATTTGCATGAGATGTTCGAGAAGCTTCGGTGGTTGTAATTAAATGAGTCCTTCGGATCAAGTCATCCGTCAAATCAACCCGATTATTCGAATACGAATATTATAAATTGGAAGGTTGATTTCAGAGAAGGGATCCCCTCTTGGGTCCCTCTTGACCCTCTTCTTCTCCCTAATTTCTCTGTATTTTTCCTGATTTTTCTTTTAGAGAGAGTTTGTGTAGTAGTGAGATGATCAATTATTTTTTTTATTTGTTATTGTAGTTCTTTTGAGAGTTATTAAAGAAGGATTAAAGTGCATCTTCTTCTTCACCCATCTTCTCTTTTCTTTTATTTTCTGCAATTATAATCCTTGCGATGATCGGCTAAACTCTCATTAGAGAAGTCAAGAATGTCGGAGCAAGTTCACTCTATTAATGTTGTTTCAATTCGTTATTTCTATTTTACATATTAATTCTGTGAAACTCTTGATGATAAGATCATCTAACTTACACTTCTATTTCAACTTTCATGAGTGTTACTTAGATAAGCTCAAGAACACTCATGTTCTGTGGTGAATGGAAGTATAAGTCGGATAATCTTTCCTAGATCAAATATCTTCATGGACACTTTTGGGTTCCAATCAATGGTTACATCGAATCATCTTCCGATCCACGAGCAATGACTTGCTAGGTGGATTGAGTCATATTTAGAATTAAATAGCATTTTGGATGACTTGCAATGATAGACTTGAATTCTCTAAGCTTCTTTCTTATATTTTCAATCTCTATTTTCTATTTAGATTTCAATTTACAAGTTGATTTTCATCTTATTTGTGCAACAAATCTGGTTTGTTTTTAAATCAATCTGTTTCAAAACTCTGTTATGGTTTTAATTCGAATGAATCTTTGAATCTTTATTGTCCCTGTGGAACGAATTTGACTTACCCAAAGTCTTATTTTACATCTCTATCTCTACATTTATATATATATATATATCAAGTTTTACAACCGATCATTGTAAACCAAAACAGATTGATTGAAAACAAAGCATATTTGTAACACAATAGAAAATGGAAATTAACTTGTAATTGAAATTAAAACAGAAAATAGAGATTGAACATATAAGAAAAGGTGCTTAGAGAAGTCAATTCAGCCTTTGCAAACCATCCATATTGCAATTAATTCTAAGAATAATTCAATCCATGTAGCAAGTCATTGCTCATGGATCGGAAGGTGGAGCAGTTTAATAATCGAAGGTAACCAAAGGTTGTTCATGAAAATCCTGATTTAATTGAGATTGTCTAACTTATATTTAAATTCTTCACAGGGCATAGTTGTTATTGAACTTATCTAAGTAATGACTATCAAAGTTTGAATCAGAAATGTAAGTTAAGATTATCTAATCATAGAAGAATTTTCATAATAATTAACTTGTAAAACAAGAATATAGAATTAAAACTACATTAGAAGGAGGAACTTGCTCTGGTATTCTTGACCTTTCTAAGGAGAGTTTAGCTACTCATTGCAATGTTCATAATTGCAAAAAATAATAAAATAATAATAAACAGAGAAAATAGTGTAAAACAGAGCTGTAACTTGATTCCTTCTTTAATGGCCTCTTAAAAGAATTACAATAAGAACTAATAGGGGAAACTAATTCAATCGTTCTTGATGTTCTAACTACAATCAAGAGTTCTCTCAAAGAACCAAAGAAACTGCAGAAATTTGCAGAGAATTTACACTTAAGAGAAAATAAAAATAATCCCTTTCTTTGAAATCAACTCTGTAATTTATAACATTCATAACCGGGTTATTGGGTTGAATTTTCGGTTGATTCGATTCGAGAGGATTAGTTACTTACAACGGCAGAAGCATCTGGAGTATTCAGTACGAATCTCAAGGCAAGATGGCTCTAGATCACTGCGCGCACTAAGGAGACACCTCGGTGTGGTGACGTGGTAGCTTTTGCTGCTCATTTTCGATCAATTTTCTCCTTTTTGCTCGCACATTGTAACCGACTTCGTTATGTCGTTTGGTAACTTCCACATGCGCTTTATTTATCTACAATTAGCAATAATATTTCATTAGCTTCATTAATTTAGAGAAACAATTTAATTTTGCAATTATTTACAGGAGCTAACATTTAAAATGTAGTAGAATTCGGAAAATTACGATCCCAAAATCAAATTATAGAGACCTTATCAATTTTCTAGTAGCTTGATCCACAACAAGGACCTCCCCCACCACGAAGGCCAGGGAAATGATGTTACTTTCTTCATAGAAAAAATAAGGTAGATTATAAAAAGATATCCACCAAGGAATCATAGTGGGGTCAGCATCTAAAGGGTGAAAAAGAGGAAACATTCGAGATAAGATGTTTTCTCTTTCCCTTTTTCAATACACTCTTTGCTTACTTAGCAAAAATAAAAAGTAAAAAATGGCGGGTACCTGACTAGCCTAACTCTCTAACCCAACCCCAACCCTAAACATGAAGAAGGTCCAGCCCAATCTAGCTCGAAAACTAAATGGGCCTAATTTACTATCCAAACTCAGCACATACTGGTCATGGTAGAACTTAATTCAGAGACTACATTTGGTGATGTTATCACAGATCATTCTAAGAAGGATCGGATATGAATACGAAAACTAGACCTGGATTCATATAATAAACTTTTTTAAGCCCAACACCTCATCTAAGCTACAAATTTATTGTGTAGATGCGTGGGCTTCAAAACCTTGCAAAGGTTTGAGCTCATCTACTTGGATTTTGGAGTTGCCATCATTCTATTAAAGTGTGAATGGACACCATAAAATAGGTTTAAAAATTCATTTTTCTTGGCTTGTAGTGATTCTCGTATCCAAATAGATAGGTAAAGGTCTACCTAGAGATTTTAAGTAAGGTAGTTCGGTTGAGGGATAAGGAAGATGTTAGGTATCTTGTCCATCCCATCCAAAGATGATTACTAATATGATTATAAATGAAGTTTTAAAACTAATTTTTTTAAGTTTGAAAGTAGAAGATATTATAGAAAAACTTAAGGAAAACTTGAATATAGTTTTGTTTTGGAAAATGAGCAAATTAAGATGATGAGCAAGTCCCTACTAGAAGTAGGAGCTTGCTGGATTTTTTTGTGAGCCAAGAACTTTGGTGAGAGTTCACTTGGATTCCACCATTCAAAGCTTCAAAACAAATTTGTGTGTTTTCTTGGGAAACTTTGTTTGTTAATTTGGTTCTTAAGTGATATTCATGGACTGAACAAAACCATGTTGGAACCAAATCTTACACATGAAATTTTTGTTTATTTTTTTAATTGATTTTATTAGCTCTAAAGGTTGAATATACGTTCATAAGAACCTTGGTTTTTTTTTTGTCCTCTTTCTTCTTCTTCTTAGATTTGATTTCTAGGGATTTTGAGATAATAGAAAGGCTTAGAGAAATTTGGATAGAATTTTGGATCATCAAATGAGCTCTTCCATTTTCCTTGGAAGAATCTCCTATTTATAGGAATTTGGGAGATTCTTGAGGGTAAATTTATCATAAAATCTTGATTACCCAAATATTTTAGAAAAAACCTTCATGAAAAACATCAATTCCACCTTCTAACGTAGGCCTTGATGGCCTTTAACCTCTTGTAGAGTCACACCAATCTTGATGATCATGGGATAAGATAGTTTTTGCATCTAAAGTTCTAGAGAATTCTTAGTAAGGGGTAGAATGGTCTTAGACCTTATGATTTGGGTCAATTGTGAGAGATCTAAGTAAAATGACATGTAATTAGGTGGAGGCTTTCTATCATTTTTGGTCACTTCCTTAGGCTAACTCTCTAACAAACTAGGGATACAAGGTCATTGGGCAAAAATTTTAGAGACTTCTCTAGGGTGGACAAAATGGTCATAAGATTTGGAAAGTGGTCATTTACATGAAATTCCTTTGAATTTAAAAAAAAATGTTAAAAGGTTAGAAGAGGGATTTGTCTTTGATGAGTCTTAACAAACCAAGGCTAGATGAGATAATTGACCTTAAATAGAGACCAAACAAGACCTTGAATCAAAATTAGGAGAATGAGTAAGTGAAAGGAATTATGAAAGTTTTAGCATGGGTAAAAGTGGGATTAAGAGGGATTTCTTGGAGAATAAGTTATTAAGAGAGAGGTTAAAGGAGCCATTTCCTTTAAAGAATCTTGTGCGTACATGCGTTCTCTAAACCTAACTGAATTGGAAGAATGCTAGGTACAGCCAAGGCAAATAAAACATAAGCATCACCAAAGTTATTGTTCGAAGAAAAAATGGCTTTGCCATTTGTACCAAACAGCCAAGTTATTTCCATGATTAGCCGTTTGGTAGGTACGGCCAGGACAAAATCAATTTTTTATATGTTAAATCTAGTTTTTTGATTGGTTTGATCTGGGTCCACTTAATATATCAAAATTCTCTCGATTTAATCATCGATACTTGATTCGAACGAACTCTTGGGCTTGTTCAATCAAATTGGGATGTCTACATATTATTTTCATAAACAAAGAAGAATTTTAATAATATAACAACTTTTTGGCACACGCCACTGACACCCCTTTCTCTCTTTTGCCCATAATGAAAAAAGAAAACTTTCTGATTTGATTACCTTATGACAATAAAAAACATGATCTGAAGCAATGGACTTGTAGAGGACAAAATTATATAACCTAGAAAAAAATAGTTACTTTTCACCATTGAATTTTATTAAATTTGGGTGGTCAGTGGTCTTCTAGTTTTAACACCTTGGATTAAGCTCAAAAGCAAATATATATATATATATATATATATATAAATATTTTCATGAAATCTAAAAAGTTGTGCTGTTGGATTGTTAATGTGATAATCAATGTGGGCCCAACGACTCTTATTAAGATTTCAAATCTTATAAAATAAATATGTGGGCAAAGGAGGTGTGGGCAAGAGAGATAAGCTTTCTCTCTATTTCTGATGTCATTCACGCCATATGTCAAACGTCTGTTGGGCTGCAAGCAAATACGTCAGGGACGTGTACCAAAAAAGGCGTTATATTATCAAACACTGAACAAAGAATGATGTTTTCCTTTTAAAATCGTTTCCTTGCATCTTTAATTCAGATAACTTATCTTTCGAGACTTATTATAAATAAATAAATTATATAGATGTTAGATTTGAGTAACAAATTGTAGATCAATAAATCCAATCCAATAGTTGTTAGGAATCAACCATGAAAAACTACCAATAACACGATAGAAGTTTTCGAGTAGATGAAGAGGGATTTTGGATAGAAAATTAAGGGTTTCTACTAGGGGTGTAAATTGGTCTGGTTCAAACCAAGAACTGAACCAAACCGATAGCTTTGGAGTGGTTTGGTTTGGTTTGGAACAAGTTGTGGTTCGGTTCCGAGTTACAAAAATGGAGAACTGATCAATTTGGTTCGAATCTCGAATCAAGCGTATAGAACCGAACCCTTATGCTATATATATATTATGAATTATTTTAGGAGTTAGGATATAGATTAATGATCTTTTATAGATAAACTACTGATTTTTTTATGACTTTTTATGGATAGATTACTGATTTATTGTATGAAATTTTATGTTTATTATATTATTTTTTTATTAAAAAATGGTACTTACAATTTATAGAATATTGGCAAACCCATAGAACTGAATCAAACTGACCTTAGTTCGTTTGGGTTGGTTTGGTTCCAATAGAATTTGATTCGGTTCTAGTTCTTATTTAGTAGAACCGACTTATGTCGGTTCAATTCCAATTTGACCTCAACCCAAACCAAAGCGAATCAAGTTGCACCCCTACTTTCTACAGTGTATTAGGCTAAAAAACAAGAATAATGGTTAATGCACGCTGTAAATCATACAAGGACTGTACACGGCCGATCGTTATTGTTTGTCTAAACCGCGATTGTGAGAATAAACTCCGTGAACTCAAATTTGAATTTGTTTGGCAGGAATAGAACAGAGTGGCTGATTGGCTGGCGAAACAGGCGTCCCTTTCTCAGGATTTTTTTTGTTTTGCTTGATCATGTAAACATCCCTCAAGAATTGGATTCAATCATTCTTGAGGATTTAGTCTGTAACTTCCTTCGGGATTAGCCTTCTTACAATAAGGGTGGGCCCCTTCATAGCTCCTGCTTATCGATAAAAAAAAAAACCGTGTATGATTTACCGCGTGCATTCATCACAACTCAAAAACAATAGATTGAAGATCGGTTTAACGTATTAAAATAATTTACCATGGAGTATTGGTTTCGTGAAGTAAGATCAAGGTTTTTCAGTTGTCTATAAGAGAATACCATGGTCAAGAAAAACAATCTCCAGTTGGTAAATTTTATCAACTATGATTAAAACGGTAAATTCACTGGTTCATGAAATATTTTTTAGGCAGATTTACCAAAACATGCACAACATTTCGAATATTTATCAAAACGGTACACTATAGCAAATAATTTCGAAAATGGTAAATTTATCATTTTCGGAATTAATTTTTTTTACCAAAACGGTAAAAACAGTAAAATATATTTTTTTTTTACCGAAAATACCCTTTTTTTATTTTTTGACTGAAATTACGAAAATAAAATTGATTTCGGTAAAAAAAAAATTGTAAATACATATGATTGTGTTGGATTACCGAAAGAGAGTGAATCTTTTTAGTTGGATTTTCATTTTTTTAAGGTTAAAATTGTAAATACATATGTAAAACAAAAAAAGGGTATTTTCGGTAAAAAATATATATATATTTTACTGTTTTTACCGTTTTGGTAAAAAAAATTAATTCCAAAAACGGTAAATTTACCGTTTTCCTAATTATTTACTATAGTGTACCGTTTTGGTAAATAATTTCAAAATCTCTACCGTTTTGGTAAATTATTCTATTTTTTAAGTATGTTAGTCTCATATTTCACTATGTATTGTTCTGATTATTTCCCTTAAATTTATGATTTTCAACAAGCCACACAGAGAAACAGACTTGGAAGCTAATAACTAAAACCAGCTTTATTGTGAAAAAGCAATAAACAGACTACAACAAACTTGGGCTTGTGACCCTTACACATTGCGGTTCTTAGTTCAAAACAGACACACTCACAGAGAGAGAGAGAGAGAGAGAGAGAGAGAGAAAATTGGTATCAGAGTACACCTTATTACTGAAATAGAGCTAGAGAGAGAGAGTGCTCAACGGCTTTTGTCTTTGCTATTCTTCTTCGAGGACTCTTGGCTTTTGGGGTTCTTCTTCAAGAACTCTGTGTACCATTCGGCAGATTTTTTGGGAGTTCTTTCAAAGTTATCATAATTTGTGTAATTAAGCCCCAAGCGGACATCATAGCCACCTCCCAATTCTACAACGTCTATCATAGACCATACAATGTACGATTTCACATTCGAGCCCAAACTATCCAGAAAAAAAAAAAAGAAAACATTATTTAGTTAATATTTTTATCCTTAACATCAGTAGAAGATTAATATATAAGAATTCATTATATATTTTCTTGGCCTATCCGAAGGTTCCATCAATGGGCTACTAAAGAAATTCATTCAAGGGTTTTGAGCTTACCTCATAGCATCTTTAACTGCCTTGAGATGAGTACTAATGAACGTGATTCGGTGACCATCATCTGTTACTACTCTATCAGGTGTCTGAAGATCAACGCACCCTGCATTTACCATTGAAAATTCTCTAGTCATAAACATAAATCTAATCCAAACTATTTGATTTGTGGATCAATAAATCATATATCATCAACTAACCATTCTCAGTGATGTATATTGGAGGGTTGCCGTAGTGTTCCATCAGCTTTAATAGCCCTTCTCTTAGCCCATCCGGCGCACTGTAAATTTCATCGGCAATCTACATAATGAAATAATTAGAATTACAAAATTAGACACTAGTTATAATTTTCATACTAACTTTCGTACCAATGGCTACTTTAATTAAGAAATCAAAATCTTTAAAAAACTATGAAATTAACAGTCATTTCTTACTTCGTCACCAATAGCTTTTCCATCTTTCTCCACTGTGAGAAAAACAAACAGTATGAAAAATATATTAGGTAATCTCAACTAGGCCACCATTTCGAAACCAAACACAAGAACATTAATAAAAAAACTACTTTTTTGAAAAATGCAAGTAATTAGGGATATCAGTTAGCTAGATATATAGCATCACCTAATAAATCCAGATATTGGTCCTTATCCATGTCAACAGGTACATCATTTGAACTTATCGGTAGGGATCTGGTATATCTTGAAGTATAGTAATTGATTCCAACAAAATCATATGCTCCTGTAATTAGTACTTTCTCTTCTGGTGTGAATTCTGGAAGTCTGTCCCTCACCAAACTTTTAACTATAAAAGGGTAATCTCCGTACACAAATGGTTCCACAAACCTAATTAACGTTGTTATTAAATAAAAAAGGTTAGTAGACTTTAAATTTTTATTAAAATGACACACTTGATCAGTAAGCTTGAATGTGCTAATTCAAAATATTCATTTCGAAATTTGAATAGAGTCACTAACAAATCTGTATGGAAGGCAAAGGCTCTATCTGCTGCTTCTTTATCTATTTTCGAGTCTTCTGTGTACGGCTCCATCCATATAAGGCTTACCGTCATACCAATTATTCCACCTTGAGTAGCCTGAAAAATAATTTATCACAGAAAGACCAATAGAGGAAAACACAATAGTCATTTACAACAAAAATGAAATTCATTATTGTAAATAACACACATAATTTAAAATACGATATATGATTTATTTTTATTTTTTTGTGAAGCTTATACCTATTAAGATTGTTAAATGCAACTACAACAATATCTTTGAAGCTACTCAAATGACAACGGAGAATGAATAAATTGAATAAATAGATAAGTTGATTATAAACACAATTAATTTCATTCTTCTATGAAATTTAATTTTTTACCTGGTAATTTGCTTTGTAATGTCTAACAGCAGTAGCATGGGCTAATATGATGTTTTTAGTAACAATGTAAGGATTTCTTGCAGGATCATCTGTTCCCAACATTAGTGGTTTATAACCATGTTGGGCGTAAACGTCTGGCTCATTAATTGTCCCCCAATATTTGACTCTATCTCCAAAATTTTTGAAGCATACGTCACAGAAGTTTTTGAAATCTTCCCTAAAAACAGAAAAACAAAATACATATAAATTTGAATTTAAAAAAAAAAAGTGAAAGAAACTGATTTAAGATAAATAAATAAAAAACGAGATACTTACACAATCTTGACATCCAAAAAGCCATTATATTCGTTAACCAAAGCTACCGGCAAGTCTAAATGGAAAATTGTCACGAAGGGCTGTATTCCTAAAAAAATAATTTGAAATATTTTACTCATGATCAATCTTAACAACAGAGAAAAATACACTAAAATTACTATTGATAAAAAGAACAATTAATTTCACCATTTGCAAGTAATTCATTTATGAGATTGTTGTAGAATTCGATGCCCTTTGGATTTACCTCCCCCTTTCCTTCTGCAAGCATCAAAAGTCAAAGAAATTCATTAATGGAGAATACTGTCATGTCTAAGATACTATTTGGAAAAAGAAGAGCTATTGAAAAAGATTTTTTATCTTTTGTTCGATTGTAATGCCTTGCCAAGAGATTATGTTAGAATATTACATGATGATGTATCGTGCAACCACGTAAAATGATTGAGTTTAAGATTAGGTTGGGGCCGTAAACAAAAAGGGAGTAGATCATAATATAATTGTCTTAGTAACTTTTAATGGTTGAGAGAGTGGCACATCACAGGGGCGGATTTACAGTGGGGGCAATTGCCCCCACAAGAATTTCTAAAATTTATAGGGAGGTATTAATAATTTTAAAATTTTTTTTAACATTCTACTGCTTTGCCCCCGCAGAAGTTTTGAAAATTTTTTTATTTGTAATTTGCCCCCACAAAAAATTTTAACATTCTACTGCTTTGCCCCCATAGAAAATCAGAAAATTTTTCTATTTGTAATTTGCCCCCACGAAAACAAAATCCTAGCTCCGCCCCTGGCACATCATATATACTCAAAATCACATTCGTTAGAAAATTGCAGTTCAAGGACCGTCCAATTTCAAAGCCTTTATCAGGCTTAAAATTTTGTTATTTAAAAAAAAAAAATATATATATATATATATATATAGGGTCCCTTTCAGCAACAAACATTTTAGCAAACATTTTGGCAAAACATTTTTCAAAACATGGGTTAGAGGTTTTGGAATGGGCTTATTTTTGGTGAGGATGATCTCTACGGTGAGGAGATCATCCTCACCAAAAATCAGCCTATTCCAAAACTTCTAGCCCCATGTTTACAAGTTGAAAACTCGTGGACCGTCCATTTTTGTAAACCATTTTTGATGGGTTAGAAGTTTTGGAATGGGCTGATTTTTGGTGATGATGATCTTCTCACCGTAGAGATCATCCTCACCAAAAATCAGCCCATTCCAAAACCTCTAACCCATATTTTGAAAAATGTTTTGCCAAAATGTTTGTTGCTGAACATTTCCCATATATATATAGATATATATATTTAAACCTCATCTACAGGACTACACTCTGATCCTTACAAGGTTGTGGCCTTAGATTTTCTTTTCTAACACATAAATCTTTGTTACTTAAAGTTCATTAACAGGGAACACGTACTACAGAGGATCCGCTCCCCAACAAAAACAAAAATACAAGAGAAGAGGCAGTAATTTATATGAAACATTGGAGTGACTATTGAGCAGGATTTAAAGGATTTATATTTGAATGTTGAAAGTGATCAGTTTATCTTAAACATCAAGAATAAACTATGTTCTATAGACAATTTGGGGGTCCGTTAAATAATTAACACATCTACGTAAAAAGAGCTTTAAAATGTCACATTAACGACGAGTCAAAGGTGGAATTGCTGATAAATTACAAGCCTTGGGTGTTTTCCTAATTTGACAAATAAAGTAATTGAGTTACTCTAAAGTTCCTTATTAATTATATATTTTTTCCACTCATGTTCATTACCATTGCTTTTCTTTTAATTAAGGGAAAAAGGACAATTTAATAATTTTATCACACAAGATACTAGTTGAAGAACATACTAGGCAGTATCCTGCTCCAAGAGACGGAGAATCTATACACATCCACTCCCATTTGCTTCAGCAACTTCACATCTTCCTGCAATTACAATAAAGTGATAAAGTTAGTATTTGGTAGAATCATCTCTGCACATATTTCAGAAAAAAATATGCTTATGACAGTGGTGTCAACGATTAATTGATGTCCATTTTCGGTTTGGGAGGGAAGGATTGTATCAAACTTTTCCTTCACAATATAAACTAAAGATATTACCAAGATTCATGGTAGTTTTCTAACTTTCATAGAGGGTTGTTCATAATATATATGATAAAAAATTCAAGATAAATCATACCTCAATAATATATATATATATATATATATATATATATTAAATTGTACAGAATATCAATATTTTGGTTGAACAGTCAATGGTATCCGAAGATAGTTGGGGTTGAAGCAAGACTTTTTCAACATTTGAGCTGCATTAGTAATGTGGTTCTTATAATATAAAATTTTGGAAAATAGTTGCCTCGTTACTAGGGGGTCATTAATTGTTACTATTTAGTAACACCTTTTTTTTTTTTTTTTGAAAATTAACTTTATTTGAAATGAACTTTTTTCTTTCTATCCCTAATCATGTGCCTTTCTCGTAAGACCGAGAATGATAAATAAATAACCAGAATCAAATCGCACCATCTCAATAATAAGTAAATGCATTTTTTTTCTCTTGAAGTTGTTGGAATTGCTCGTAACAAGATATTGCCTACAATTGAAGAGGTCTTATCAATAAAAATTTAATTTATTTGTGATCTAGGCATAGTTAACAATCCATTCTATAATTCTTCTAATTTCCTCTCACCGGAAAATAATCCAACAAACAAAGGAATTGTACAGTACAAAATAAAATAAAAAAACTCGTTCTAAAAAAAATGCGGACCTTCCACTTGTTCGGTAGGAAATATTGCATCCGCTTGGATTTCATTCAAATCAAATGTATCAAATGTAGCATACCAATGAACAAAACTATACTATTTAATCGAAGTTAAAGAATCAAGGAATTTTTTCTATATGATATGATAACTCTAGTAGTTTTGATTGGATTATGATCCAAAGAGGAATAAAGAAGAGAATAATCATTCTATGATCAAAGATAGAACGGGGACTAAGGGAAGATATATAAGGTTATTTGTAGCATTATTATTAAGGGTACCATTTGTTTTATTATTTTTATTTTTATTTTAATTTTTGCAAAACAAACAAATGAATTAAATTAATAGAAATATGAAATCAAGAAAGTTATATATACTTACTTTGTAGTTGACGTAGGAAAGAGGGCCATCAGTGTCTGTAGAAAAAAGAAGTCAAAATTAGATAACTAAGCGAACATTTTAGGAACTCAAATAAGATGAGACACAAAAGGGAAAATTACTTAAAGGACCCTTGCGAAGCTTCTCTTTAAACAGTCGCTAAGTTTTCAATAGTTACTTGGCTGGACATTTTGTAAACATTTTTCTTTCTAAATGGTCCCTAGACCTCATCTCCCACATTTCTCATGTTTGAATACCCTAACCATTTGAACTCATCATTTTCATCCAAAAATTGGATTTTTGACATCTCAATCAAATTTATGAGACTCTATTCTGCTAGAAAGGATTTAAGAAAGAAGAAGAAGTCATTTTCAAGGATTTTTTCAAACATTTTGAATATGTATGTATAAAAGTAGGGGATTTTTTCATTTTTTTTCTTAGTTTTTGGATGAAAATTGATCAATAATGGCTAGGTTGAAATCACTTAAACAAGTCGTTATCTCAAGTTTTTAGTCAATCTTTTCATGTATTTTTAGTCGAAAAAAACCCGAAAATGAAAAATAGGTGAGTTTTACTTGTGTTAAGTTCACCACTTTTTAGTTAAAAAAAAATAAAATAAAATAGTGAACTTGACAATAATACAAAAAAGCATCGATTTTGATAATAAACAAAAAGTGGTGAACTCGACAGTAAAAAATGTGAAGTCCACACCAAAAAGAAAAGTGTCGAATTTGACAGTAAAAATTATGAACTCGATAGTACGAGGGACTATTAAGAAATAAAAAATTTACTAAATGCCTTGTCAAGCTAACACACTAAATGTAGGGATTATTTAGAAAGAAACCCTTCCGCAAGGGTCTTTTAAGTAATTTTTCCAAAATAAAAGGTTAATAGGCCCATAAAAGTGATTTTTTTGCTCACATGGTTAATGCCTTGTCAAGCTAACACACTAAAGTGACATGTAGAATGAATGACATCAACAATGAGGTTTCTCTCTCCTACCCATTGTCAAAAAAAAAAAAATTTCTAATTTGATCGCCTTGTGACATTCAAAAACATGATCTGATGCAATGGGGTTATAGAGGACAAAATTATATGAACTTTAAAAAAAAATTTAAATAGTTATTTTTCATCGCTGAATTTTATTTTTATATTTGGGTGCTCAGTCGTCGTCCATTCTCAACACTTTGGATCAAGTTCAAAAAATAATTTTTTTTTTAAAATTTCATGAAATCTAGAAGACTATCTTGTCGGGTTTTCAACGTCATAATCGATGTGGCCCAATAACCTTTTTTTAAGATTTGAAATCTTAAAAGATAAATCTGTGCACAGAAGAGGTGCGGGCAAACCATCAGTGTGGCGGCTAAGACGTAACGACAGGGTTGTGCTCCCCCTTGTCGTGAGTTCAAAACTGGGTAACAATCCCTTGTGGATTAAACGGAGCACGGGGTTGTGGGCTCACCGTGGGCCCTTGGATTAGTCTATGAGAAGTTACTGATAGCACGGGTCGGGCAGAGCCCAATTACTGTCTGGTCCACTGTCTAAAGCTCTTGGATTTATGGCCCACAGTGTTGTGGGCCAAACATGGGCCGTTGGATTAATCCTGTCAAATATGACTGGAAGCTCAGGTCGGGCAAATCCCGATTACAGTCTGGTCCGCTATCTACGGGATACCAAGTTTAAAAAAACAAAGTGCAATGATTTTCTAACTAAAAAAAAATGTGAATAGGGTTTGTGACTCACATCCTTGTTGTGTAAGAAGATAATCCCAGGTGCTGGGTGTTCTCCCATCAACTGCAGCTGCTCCTTCTGACTGAACCCACAAAATAAAAAATAAAAAAATCAACATCAATAATAGCTTTGATATTGTAATGAGAGAAGACAAAGCTATTATAATGAGAGAAGACAAAATGGGTGAGAAGGCAATTTATATATGGGAAATGTTCAGCAACAAACATTTTGACAAACATTTTGGCAAAACATTTTTCAAAATATGGGTTAGAGGTTTTGGAATGGGCTGATTTTTGGTGAGGATGATCTCTACGGTGAGGAGATCATCATCACCAAAAATCAGCCCATTCCAAAACCTCTTACCCATCAAAAATGGCTTACAAAAAATTGACGGTCCACGATTTCCCAACTTGTAAACATGGGGTTAGAAGTTTTGGAATGGGCTGATTTTTTTATGAGGATGATCTCCTCACCATAGAGATCATGCTCATCAAAAATCAGCCCATTCCAAAACCTCTAACCCATGTTTTGAAAAATGTTTTGCCAAAATGTTTGCCAAAATGTTTGTTGCTGAAAGGGACCCTTTATATATATATATATATAGGGTCAGGTTCAAGGGCCATATGAGAAAACATGTGTAAAAACAATGTAACATTAATAAAATTTTAAAATATGGGTTAGAAATTTCGGATTGAGCTGATTTTTTGTGAGGATGATCTCTATGATGAGCAGATCATCTGAAAAAAAAAAAAACTTCTAGCCCCAGTTTACAAGTTGAAAAATCGTGGATCGTCCATTTTTTGTAAATCATTTTGATGGGGTTAGAAGTTTTGGAATGGGCTGATTTTTGGTGATGATGATCTCCTCACCGTAGAGATCATCCTCACCAAAAATCAGCCCATTCCAAAACCTCTAACCCATGTTTTGAAAAATGTTTTGCCAAAATGTTTGTCAAAATGTTTGTTGCTGAACATTTCCCTATATATATATATATATATATATATAGGGTCAGGTTCAAGGGCCATATGAGAAAACATGTGTAAAAACAATGTAACATTAATAAAATTTTAAAATATGGGTTAGAAATTTCGGATTGAGCTGATTTTTTGTGAGGATGATCTCTATGATGAGAAGATCATCTGAAAAAAAAAAAAATCAGTCTAATTTTTGTCACTAATTTGTAAATCACTTTTGATGGATTTAGAAGTTTCTGATTGAGCTGATTTTTTGTGAGGATGATCTTTTCATCATAGTGACCATCCTTGCAAAAAATCAGCTCAATCCAAAACCTCTAAACCTTATTTTGAAAAACCATTGTTTTTTCATATGTTTTTACATATGGCCCTTGGACCGACCTCATATATATATATTACCATGCAATTTAAAAAGTGGTAATCCATTTAAAAAGGTGAGGTAAGTGCAATTATCAAAATGTCAGGGGGTCAAAGTGTAATTTAGTATATACAAAGATTGGATGAATTACTATTTTGTGAGTTGAAAATGAGTTATTTATGATTCTGGTCACTTTTCATTGAAAAATCACGTTTTTGTAAAATTAAAAAAAAAAAATTCAATGATCCAGAATTGTAAATTTGTCAAAAGCTGATGACTTTTTCGTTAAAAAAATTTAGAACTTTATTTTAAGGCAAATTTACCAAAACATGCATCAATTTCGACTATTTACCAAAATGGTAAAATGTAGTAATTAATTTTGAAAACGGTAATTTTACCGTTTTCGAAATTAATATTTTTAACCAAAACAGTAAAATATAATTTTTTTTTTACCGAAAATACTCTTTTTTATTTTTTTACTAAAATTACAAAAAAAAATCCTCTCCTCTTTCATATTTCTATTTAGTGTTGGGAAGATTAAAAAGAAGAGAAAGATTTAGTTAGATTTTAATTTATATCTAAGGTTAAAATGATAAATACATATGTAAAACAAAAAAGGGCTTTTTGGGTTTAAAAAAATTATATTTTACTGTTTTTACCGTTTTGGTAAAAAATATTAATTCTGAAAACGGTAAAATAACCATTTTCGAAATTACTTACTACAGCTTACCGTTTTGGTAAATTTCTGTTATTTTAATGTTAAAAGCATGAGAAAATAAATACAAACCTGAACAGCAGAAGTAGAGCCTCCAAACTTAAAATCGACTGGAAAATCGCTTCTTTTTACTGCAGGAAATTCAGCAGGAACAACGGTAGAACCTGGAACTTCTTGTCTCACAGCGGGAGTAGCTAATTTAGGATGTTTTACTCCCTTTCTGAAATGAGGTACTTTCATCTCTTCTCCACGAATGAGGTTAAGGTTTCTTTTGTTTGAGTAAGTACTCAAGGAAGAAAAAGCTAAAGAACATTGTGAAGAGAGAAGGGCCATGTTTGTAATTAGAAAGACTATCACACAGTGAGGGAGAGAGAAAGAGAGAAAAGCTTTAAGAGATGAGCTTTTTATCGATACGATGTTTTGTGAGGGATTTTCTTTCTTATATAGATGAAGAAGGCAAGTAATACACAATTATAATATAATAGTAGGTGGCATATGCAGAAGGCACACTTTAATGCATTTAGGACACACTTTAACAAAACCCCTCGTTATAATAATAAAGATAAAGATAAGGATGGAGAAGCTCCATGTGTGTTAATGTATTAAAATATGGCCACTTGCTTCACTCGATCCATAATAGTAAAAATAATATTCATCCATGTGAGGCACGAAGGACGATTGATTATAAAAGATAAAAGATAATGAGCATCTTTTCAACGCCTCGTGGTTTGCAGACCTACAATTTAAAATTTGAATATAGATCCACTCTTTCAGCAATTTGGATATTTTTATATGAATTCAGATGGTATCCACCAGGGTGGAAGACTGAAGCCCTCCTCCCACACCTTAGCATATGCCACGTAGGATTAGGGCTTATGTGGCAGGTATTGTGGCGTGGGAGGAGGATTTCAATCCTCCACCCTGCTTGCATAGAATCCAGACTCTTTTTATATGACTATAACTGACGACGTGCATAAAATTTGACTCTCACATTTCTGACGTGGAGGTAGTCACATAACCGTAGATTAATTTTATTCGTATCTCGATGAAAGAATTTATGACTCTCACATTAATGCAGTGAGAAACACAGTGAAAAACGAAGTCCCCTAAGGATTTTCCTTTTCTTAATTGAGTGCCCATAATATATGACAGACTTTTGGTGGACGGACTTCACGTTGACACACCTATGTTGAAGCCCATAATTTATGAGTGAGAAAAAAATAGAGAAAATTTCTCTCTTGCCCGTTCTCTGCCCCCACATATTTATTGCTTTAATTTCAAATCTTAAAAAGGATGGTTGGGCCCACGTTGATTATCACATTTTACAATCCAACAACACTGAAATCTAAATTTCATGAAAATATTCGTATTTAAAAAATTTTTAAAATTATAAAACAACTGTTTTTCAAACTTGATCTATAGTGTTTAAAACGGACAGTCATATTGAACACCCACATTTAAAAATAAAATATGTTGGTGAAAAATAATTATTTTTTTCTTCTTTTTTTTTAACTTCAAATAATTTTATCCTCTACAACCCCATTTCATCAGATAATGATTTTGAATATCACAAGGTAATCAAATTTTAAAGTTTATTTTTTTCACTATGGATAGGAAAGAGAAATTCTCTTTTCTATATATATATATATTTTAATAAGTTATGTGCTTCCATATCAAGGTGTGTCATATCCATCCTTCAAATTATCAGTACTCTTCTTAATTTGATATTCAAACAATCTTTTATAAATCTAAATATGGAAAAGAAAACTTTAAATAAAGAGAGATTTTTCTCACAGAAAAGTCATCATATGAAACCTAATAAGGATAGTTTTTTTAATTTGGAGATGCCCTCAATACACATATATCTATGTAATTGGTCGATCTACAATTATTTGAAATCCAATATTGACTTTTAAGTGAGGAAGTAATTTTTCCTATATAAATGTTAATGGGATTTGAATAACAAAAATTGATGAAAAAATAATTAGGAAACTCTAATATAAAAAATTAGTAAGTCTAATTATTAGAAGTCACCCCTAATTTCTACAGTGTATTAGGCTAAAAAACAAGAATAATGATTAATGCATGCTGTACATGGCTGATATGGCAAGGGCACAACCGCAGATCTTTTTCTTTGTGTATCCCAAATTTGCAATTCAAGCCTTGAATGATGTTTGGGAGCTGGCTTGGAAGCATATTGGTATTGTTAGTCTAATCTGCGATTGTGTGAATAAATTCCGTGAAGTCAAACTGAATGTGTTTGGCGGGAATTGAACAGGGTGGCTGATTGGCTAGAAAAACAGGGGTCCCTTGCTCTGGATTTTTTTGTTTTGCTTGATCATGTAAGCATCCCTCAAGAATTGGATTCAATCCTTCTTGAGGATTTAGTCTCTAACTTCATAGCTCCCACTTATCGGGAAAAATAAAAAAACCGTGTATGATTTACCACGTGCATTCGTCACAACTCAAAAAAAAAAAAAATAGATTGAAGATTAGTTTACCGTATAAAAATAATTTTCCAGTGGTTTAATGTATTAAAACGGTAAATTCACTGGTTCAAGAAATATTTTTTAAATATGTTAATCTCATATTCTACTATGTATTGCTCTGATTATTTCCCTTAAATTTATGATTTTCAACAAGCCACAGAGAGAAACAGTCTTGAAAGCTAATAAACAAGACAACCACAAACTACTTCCCATACACATTGATGTTCTTAGTTCAAAACAGACACACACAGAAAGAGAGAGAAAATTGGTATCAGAGTACACCTTATTACTGAAATAGAGGGAGAGAGAGAGAGAGAGAGAGAGTGCTCAGCTGGGGTTCTACTTCAAGAACTCTTTGAACCATTCGGCAGATTTTTTGGGAGTTCTTTCAAAGTTATCATAATTTGTGTAGTTAAGCCCCAAGCGGACATTATAGCCACCTCCCAATTCCACAACGTCTATCATAGACCAATGGATGTACGATTTCACGTTCGCACCCAAACTATAACACACACAGACAAAAAAAAAATCATAATAATATTTTGATCTTCAACGTTAATAGAAGAAAATATATAAGATTTCTCTGAAAAGGAAAAGGGTCTTGATCTTACCTGATAGCATCTTTAACCGCCTTGAGATGAGTATTCATGAACGTGATTCGGTAACCATCATCTGTTACTACGTGATTAGGTGTCTGAACATCAACGCACCCTGCATTTACCATTGGAAATTCTCTAGTCATAAACATAAATCTAATCCAAACTATTTGATTTGTTGATCAATAAATCAAATATCATCAACTAACCATTCTCAGTGATGTAAATTGGAATGTTGCCGTAGTGTTCCTTCAGCTTTAATAGCCCTTCTCTTAGCCCATCTGGCACACTGTAAATTTCCTCCGCAATCTACATAATGAAATAATTAGAATTACAAAATTAGACACTACTTATAATTTTCATTCTAACTTTCTTACCGACGGCTATTTTAATTAAGAAATCAAAATCTTTAAAAAACTATGAAATTAACAGTCATTCTTACTTCGTCACCAATATGTTTTCCATCAGGTCCAATCTCTGTGAGAAAGACAAACAATATGAAAAATATATTAGGTCCAAACACAAGAACATAATAGAAAAACCTACTTTTTCTTTTAAAATACAAGTAATTAGGGATATCAGTTAGCAAGATATATAGCATCACCTAATAAATCCCGATATTGGTCCTTATCCATATCCATGTCAACAGGTGCATCATTTAGACTTATTGGTAGGGATCTGGTATATCTTGCAGTATAGTAATTGACTCCAACAAAATCATATGCTCCTTTAATTAGTTCTTTCTCTGCTGCTGTGAATTCTGTTAGTCTGTCCCTTACCAAAGCTTTAATGATAAATGGGTAGTCTCCATACACAAATGGTTCCACAAACCTAATTAAATAAAAAGGTTAGTAGACTTTAAATTTTTATTAAAACGACACACTTGATTAAGTTTAATTGAATGTGATAATTCAAAATATTCATTCTGAAGTTTGAATAGAGAGTCACTAACAAATCTGTATGGAAGGCAAAGGCCCTGTCTGCTGCTTCTTTATCTACTTTCGAGCCTTTTTTGTACGCCTCCATCCATATAAGGCTTACCGTCATACCAATTATTCCACCTTGAGTAGCCTGAAAAATAGTTGATCACAGAAAGACCAACAAAAATGAAATTCATTATTGTAAATAACACACATAATTTTAAATACGATTTATGATTTATTTTTACTTTTTTGTGAAGCTTATACCCATTAAGATTGCTAAATGCAACTACAACAATATCTTTAAAGCTACTCAAATGACTGGAAAATGAATAAATTGAACAAATAGAGAAGTTGATTCATAAACACAATTAATTTCACTCTTCTATGAAATTTAATTTGTTACCTGGTAATTTGCTTTGTAATGTCTAACAGCAGTAGCATGAGCTAATATGATGTTTTTAGCAACAATGTAAGGATTTTTTGCAGGATCATCTGTTCCCAACATTAGTGGTTTATAACCATGTTGGGCGTAAACATCTGGCTCATTAATTGTCCCCCAATATTTGACTCTATCTCCAAAATTTTTGAAACATACGTCACAGAAGTTTTTGTAATCTTCCCTAAAAACAGAAAAACAAAATACATATAAATTTGAATTTTAAAAAAAGTGAAAGATAAATAAATAAAAAATGAGATACTTACACAATGTTGACATCCAAAAAGCCATTATATTCGTTAACCAAAGCGACCGGTAAGTCTAAATGGAAAATTGTCACGAAGGGCTGTATTCCTAAAAGAAAAAATTTGAAATATTTTAGTCATGATCAGTCTTAACAACAGGAGAAAAATACATGTAAAATTACTATTGATAAGAAGAACAATTAATTTCACCATTTGCAAGTAATTCATTTATGAGATTGTTGTAGAATTCGATGCCCTTTGGATTTACCTCCCCCCTTCCTTCTGCAAGCACCAAAAAGTCAAAGAAATTCATTAATGGAGAATAATGTCATGTCTAAGATGCTATTGAAAAAGATTTTTATCTTTTGCTTGATTGTAGTGCCCTGCCAAGTGATTATGTTAGAATATTACATGATGATGTATCTTGCAACTATGCAAAATGATTGACTTTAATATTAGGGTGGGGCCATTAACAAAAAGGGAGCGAATCATCATATAATTGTCTTAGTGACTTTTAATGGTTGAGAGAGTGGCACATCATATATACTCAAAATCACATTCGTTAGAAAATTGGAGTTCAAGGACCGTCCAATTTCAAAGCCTTTATCAGGCTTAAAATTTTGTTATTTAAAAAAAAAGAATTTTAAACCTCATCTACACGACTACACTCTGATCCTTACAAGGCTGTGGCCTTAGGTTTTCTTTTCTAACACATAAATCTCTGTTACTTAAAGTTCATTCGCAGGGAACACGTACTACAGAGGATCTGCTCCCTAACAAAAACAAAAATACAAGAGAAGAGGCAATAATTTATATGAAACATTGAAGTGACAATTGAGCAGGATTTAAAGGATTTATATTTGAATGTTGAAAGTGATCAGTTTATCTTAAACGTCAAGATAAACTATGGTCTATTGACAATTTGGGTGTTCCGTTATGGTCTATAGACAATTTGGGTGTTCCGTTAAATAATTAACACATCTACGTAAAAAGAGCTTTAAAATGTCACATTAACGACGAGTCAAAGGTGGAATTGCTGATAAATTGCAAGCGTTGGGTGTTTCCCTTTGACTAATAAAGTAATTGAGTAATTCTAAAGTTCCTTATTAATTATATATTTTTTCCACTCATGTTCATTACCATAGTTTTTCATTTAATTAATGGAAAGAGGACAATTTAAGAATTTTATTACACAAGATACTAGTTGAAGAACATACTAGGCAGTATCCTGCTCCAAGAGACGGAGAATCTATACACATCCACTCCCATTTGCTTCAGCAACTTCACATCTTCCTGCAATTACAATAAAGTGATAAAGTCAGTATTGGGTACAATCCTCGCTGCCACATATTTCAGAAAAAATTTCCCTATGAAAGTGGTGTCAACGATTAATTAATGTCCATTTTCGGTTTGGTAAGGAAGGATTGTATCAAATTTTTCCTTTACAATATAAACTAAAGATATTACTAAGATTCATGGTAGTTTTCTAAGTTTCATAGAGGGTTGTTAATAATATATATGATAAAAAATATTCAAGATAAATCATACCTCAATAATATACGGGGTCAGGATCAAGGGACATATGAAAAAACATATGTAAAATCAATGTAACATTAATAAATTTAAAAAATATGGGTTAGAAGTTTCAGATTGATCTGATTTTTTGTGAGGATGATCTCTATGATGGGAAGATCATCCAGAAAAAAAAAAATCAGTCCAATCTGAAACTTCTAACCCCATTAAAAGTGATTTAGAATGTGGATCATCGATTTTTTAATCAATTTTTGTCAATAATTTGTAAATCACTTTTAATGGATTTAGAAGTTTCAGATTGAGCTGATTTTTTATGAGGATGATCTTCTCATCATAGTGACCATCCTCGCTAAAAATCAGCTCAATCCAAAACCTCTAACCTATATTTTGAAAAACCATTGAACCGCCCCCTAATATATATATATATTGAACAGTCAATGATATCCGAAGATAGTTGGGCTTGAAGCAAGACTTTTTCAACATTTGAGCTGCATTAGTAATGTGGTTCTTATAATATAAAATTTTGGAAAATAGTTGCCTCCCTAATTGGGGGTCGTTAATTGTTACTATTTAGTTACCCTTTTTGATTCTTTTTGAAAACTAACTTTATTTGAAATAAACTTTTTTCTTTCTATCCTGAATCATGTGCTTTTCTCATAAGACTGAGAATGATAAATAGATAAACAAAATCAAATAGCACAATTTCAGTAATAGGTAAATGCCTCTTTTTCTCTTGAAGTTGTTGGAATCATTCGTGATAAGATATTGGCTAGAAGTGAAGTTCTCTTATCAATAAAATTTTCATCTATTTGCCATCTAGACATAGTTAACAATCCATTCTATAATACTTCTTATTACCTCTCGCAGGAAAATAATCCCACAAACAAAGGAATTGTACAGTACGAAATAACATAAAAAAACATGTTCTTAAAAAAATGTAGACCTTCTACTCGTTCGATAGGAAATATTGCATCCGCTTAGATTTCATCCAAATCAAATGTATCAAATGTAATATACCAATGAACAGAACTATTACTATTTAATCAAAATTAAAGAATCAAGGAATTTTTTCTATATGATATGATAACTCTAGTAGTTTTGATTGGATTATGATCCAAAGAAGAATAAAGAATAGAATAATCATTCTATGATCAAAGATAGAACGGGGACGAAGGGGAGATATATAAGGTTATGTAGCATTATTATTAAGGGTACCATTTGTTTTATTATTCTTATTTTTGCAAAACAAGCAAATGAATTAAATTAATAGAAATGTGAAATCAGGAAAGTTATATATACATACTTTATAGTTGACATAGGAAAGAGGGCCATCAGTGTCTGTAGATAAAGAAGTCAAAGTTAGAAAACTAAGTGGACATATTAGGAACTCAAGTAAGATGAAAAACAAAAGGGAAAATTACTTAAAGGACCCTCACGAAGCTTCTTTTTAAGTAGTTGCTAAGTTTTCAGCAGTTGCTTGGCAGGATATTTTGTAAACTTTTTTTTTTTTCTAAACGGCCCCTAGACTTCATCTCCCACATTTCTCATGATTGAATGCCCTAACCATTTGAACTCATCGTTTTCATATAAAAATTGGATTTTTGACATCTCAATCAAGTTTCTGTGACTCTATTCTGTCATAAAGGATTTAAGAAAGAAGAAATCATTTTCAATGATTTTTTCAAACATTTTAAAAATATATGTAAAAAGGTAGGATTTAAGAAAAAAGAAGTTACTTTTAAAGATTTTTTCAAACATTTTGAAGATGTATGTAAAAAAGTAGGGATTTTTTCATTTTTTTTCTTAGTTTATGGGTGAAAACGATCAATAATAGTTCTTTTGGGTTGAAATCATTTAAACAAGTCGTTATCTCAAGTTTTTAGTCGATCTTTTCATGTATTTTAGTTGAAAAAAACCCGAAAATGAAAAATGGGTGAGTTTTACTAGTGTCAAGTTCACCACTTTTTATTTTTTATTTTTAAAAAACAGTGAACTCAACGATATTTAAAAAAAGCATTGATTTCGACAATAAACAAAAAGTAGTGAACTCGACACAAAAAAGAAAGGCGTTGAGTAAATTATGAACTCAACAATATGAGGGACTATTAAGAAATAAATAGTTAACTAAATGTCCTATCTAGCTAACACACTAAACTTAGGGACTATTTAGAAAGAAACCCTTCCGCAAGAGTCCTGTAAGTAATTTTCCCAAAACAAAGGTTAATAGGTCCATTAGAGTATTTTTTGCTCACAGCCAACTGTTGGTTGACATGTGGCATGAATGACATCAGCAATCTCTCCTACCCATTGTGAAAAAAAGAAAATTTTCTAATTTGATTGCTTTGTGACATTCAAAAACATGATCTTATGCAATGACGTTGTAGAGGATAAAATTATATGAACCTTAAAAAATAAAATTAAATAGTTATTTTTTATCGCTGAATTTTATTTTTATATTTGGATATTCGGTATTTGTCCATTTTAACATTTTAAATAAAGTCAAAAAATAATATATATTTTTTAATTTTCATGACATTGAGAAGACTGTGTTGATGGATTTTCAATGTCCTAATCAATGTGGCCAAATAATCTTTTTTTTAAGATTTGAAATCTTAAAAGATAAAGCTGTGTCTGAGAGAGACTCTCTCTCTCTCTCTTTCTTGCTGATGTCATTCATGTCACATGTCAAACAGCTGTTGGGCTGTGAGCAAAAAATCACTCAAACCATCAGGGTGGCGGCTAAGCCGTAACGGCAGGGGTGTGCTCCTCTTGTCGTGACACTACCTTTGAATTAAATAGTGCACGGGGTTGTGGGCTCAGCGTGGGCCCTTGGATTAGTCTATCGGATATGACTGGTAGCACGGATCGTGCAGAGCCCAATTACTGTCTGGTCCACTGTCTAAAGCGCTTGGATTAATGACCCACGGTGTTGTGGGCTAAACGTGGGCCGTTAGATTAATCCTATCAAATATAACTGGAAGCACAGGTTGGGGCAAAGCCCGATTACAGTCTAGTCCTCTATCTACGGGGATACCACGTTTTTTTTTATAAAAAAAAAAAAAAATTGCAATGATTTTCTAAATAAAAAAAATAATGTGAATAGGGTTTGTGACTCACATCCTTGTTGTGTAAGAATATAATCCCAGGTGCTGGGAGTTCTCCCGTCAACATCAGCTGCTCCTTCAGACTGCACCACCAAAATAATAAATAAATAAATCAACATCTATAATAGCTTTGATATTATAATGAGAGAAGGCAAATTTTTTATTTGTTTTTTATATATAAGTTTTTCCATGCAATTAAAAAAGTGGTAATACATTTGAGCAAAACTTTCCTTAATAAGATTTAAAGTCTTACTATGTTAGTAAGGAAAGTTTTTTTTTCGAAAAATCAAACTTAATTAGCCTTGACCTATTATAAGTTTATAACCTAATAAACAGTCATTTATTTACTATTTATACTTTTACACTTTATAGTTTGGTATTATTTTATGTTGAACCTATAATGTTTAGATAATTACACTTAACTCCCTTATAATTATGTAAGGGACTCACTTAACCCCTCTTCCATCTACTTATCGTCAACAACCAAACAGTTAAAATATGATTCCTTTTTTTTTAATGACCATTTTGCCCTTTTTAAATTGTTTACTTTTTTATTGACAGAAATATCCCAATAAAATATCAAAACCATAGCAATCAAGTTTCAATGGCATAATTACGAATACACCTATAGAGAGGCCAACCGAGCTACTGATCACCTAGCTTCATTTATGTTGTCTTCTGATATAATTCAATGGTCCCCCCCCTCCCCCTTTTGTCTAGGGATTTGAGTAAAATTATTGAGAAGGACGCCACTGGGCAACCTTTCTTGAGAATGTAATATTCTTTGTTAATTTAATATAACTGGTCGAGGGTCTGCCTAACCCCCAACTTATCTTCCAAAAAAAAAAATATCCCAGTAAAATATGTGCTTCTAGAGCAAGGTGAATGCTTAGATGGGGGATTTTTAATTATCATTTAAAAATATTTTTTAAATAAAAAATATAAATGGGGGTGAAATAGTAAACTAATATCGGAATTTTAACACAGTCAATGAAAGGGGAGGTAAGTACAATTACCAAAATGTTAGGGGATCAACATGGATTTATGCCAAAGCACAGGAGGTCAAAGTGTAATTTAGTCATAAAAAATTGGGTGAATTCCTATCTCGTGAGCTGAAAATGAGTTATTTACCATTTCGGTCACTGTTCATTGAAAGATCACGTTTTTGTAAAATAAAATAATAATTCAGAACAAAATGACTATTTCGCATGTTTAAAGTGAAATTGTCACTTCAAACTTTTGCAAATAGTCACTTTAAAAACCTCCGAATTCATTATCCTGCACGTTTTGATAATTAATATGAATCAGTGATCCGGAATCGTAAATTCGTCAAAAGTTGATGACTTTTTCGTAAATATCTATAAAAAAAAAATGTAGAACTTTATTTTAATGTCAAAAGCATGAGAAAATAAATACAAACTTGAACAGCAGAAGTAGAGCCTCCAAACACAAAGTCGACAGGAAAATCGCTTCTTTTTACTGCAGGAAATTCAGCAGGAACAACGGTTGAACCTGGAACTCCTTGTTTCACAGCGGGAGTAACTAATTTAGGATGTTTTACTCCCTTTCTGAAAGGAGGTACTTTCATCTCTTCTCCACGGATGAGGTTAAGGTTTCTTTTGTTTGAGTAAGTACTCAAGGAAGAAAAAGCTAAAGAACATTGTGAAGAGAGAAGGGCCATCTTTGTATTTAGAAAGACTATCACACAGTGAGAGAGAAGCTTTTTATCGATACGATTTTCTGTGAGGGATTTTCTTTCTTATATAATGGTAGGAGGTAGGTGGCACATGCAAAAGGCACGTGTGTAAAAAAATTATACATGACTGACTTAGTAAGGTCTATTAGACTCACATGGATTCAAAACAAGATATTTTAGCATTAATCCTTAAGATTGAGACTTATGTGACACGTGTTGTGGTGTGGTGTGGGAGGAGGATTTCAATCCTCTACCCTGATGCATTGTATCCAGCACGACTTTTACCATATACTTCGTTGCTTTCTTAATTGAGTGGTCATAATAATATGACAGATTTTGGTGGACGGACTTAACGCACGCTGACGTTGAAACACATAACTTTTGGAAAAAAAAAAAAAACAGAAAATTTCTTTCTTACAATTTTTTTCTGTGTACATACTTATTTTTTTAATCTAAAAAAAGTTGGTTGGCTACATTGATGATCATGATTACAATCCAACAACCCAAATCTAGATTTCATGAAAATATTTACATTAGAAAAAAAAAAAAATTTAAAAATTATTTTTCAATTTTGATTCGTGGTGTTTACCAGGAACGGCTAGTGAGTATCCACATTTAAAAATAAAATTCAATAATGAATAACTGTTTGTTATTTTATTTTTAAACTTTAAATAATTTTATCCTCTATAACACGATTTTGAATGTTACAAGGTGATTAGATCTGAAAATTTCTTTTTTTTCGCTATAAACATGAAAGAGAATTTTTTTTTTTTTTTTTAAATATATTATGTGCTTCCACATTAGGTTGCGTCAAGTCCATTCACCAAAAATCCTTAGAATTATCAATAAACTTCTTAATTTGATATTCAAACCATCTTTTATAAACCAAAATATGGAAAGTAAAACCTTTAAATAAAGAGATTTTTCCCACAGAAAAGTCATGGTGTGAAACCTAATAGGGATAGTATTTTAATTTGGAGATGCCCTCAATACACACATATTCATGCGATTGGTCGATCTATGATTATGTGAAATCCAATATTGACTTTTAAGTGAGGAAAGAATTTTTCCTATATAAATGTTAATGGGGTTTGAAAAACAAAAATTGATGAAAAATAATTAGGAAACTCTTATAAAAAAAATTAGCAAGTCTAATTATTAGAAGTCACCCATAATAAGTTTGATATTTACATAGGGAGTCTGGGTTTCTTTAAGTAGCTAGGGGTGCAAACTATTCCAACAAGGGATGCAACTTGGTTCGGTTTGGTTCAATTTGAGCTTAAATAAAAATTGAACTGACCTAGGTTGGTTTCACTAAACAAGAAACATAACCAACCCGAACTTTTAATATTTTATAAACCTTCTTGGAAGCAACAAATATTTAATTAAAAGTAAATAATTAACAAACATGAAATATTTCATATTTAAGTCATTAGCAAAAACTTTAGTATGGAAAGACATTGTGGTAGAATGTTGGACGTATGCTTGATTTTGAAAGATGTTCAAGGGAATCCCTTCAAAATGCATATATATGTATATATATGGATCAGGATCCATATACACATAAAGCTATTACGTGTTTTGTCTTATATAGGCAAAAAAGGTTTAGAATAAGTTGATTTTTTGTGAGGATGATCTCTATGGTGATAAGATCATCCTTGCCAAAAATCAGCCCATTCTAAAACATCTAGCCTCATGTTTGTAAGTTGAAGAATTTTGGACCGCTTATTTTTTGTAAACCACTTTTGATGGGGTTAGAAGTTTTGAAATGGGCTGACTTTTTATAAGGATGATCCCCTCACCATAGAGATCATCCTCATAGAACATCAGCCCATTTCGAACATTTTTCCCCATATAAGAGAAAAAACATTGTAGCTTTATGTGTCTACGGATCATGACTTTATGTGTCATACTCACAAAAAAATCAGTCCAATCTGAAACTTCTAACCTTATCAAAAGTGGTTTACAAAGTTGAAGAATTGTGGATTGTTGATTTTTATTGTAAATTTATAAATCACTTTTGATGGGGTTTGAATTTTCAAATTGGAATGATTTTTTGTGAGGATGATCTATATTGTTTAGGGTTTAGGGTGTTTAAAGTTGCTATAAAGATCATTCTTACAAAAAATCAGTCCAATCTAAAACTTTTAAGTCATATAAGACAAATTTTGTGAACTAGCATTGTCGTCTGAAGATTGTCAACCGAATGCCCTCATATATATATGTGGGTCAAATTCAACAACCAATGAAAAAACCAACATTTTCTCTTCCATGGGTTAGAAGTTTCGAAATGGGCTAATTTTTTGTAGGGATTATTTCCTAACCATAGATTTCATCCTCACAAACAATCAACTTATTCTGAAACTTTTAACCCTTTCAAAAGTGGTTTACAAGTTGAAGAATTATGGATCGTTACTTTGTAAATCACTTTTGATGGGGTTAGAAGTTATGGAATTGACTGATTTTTTGTGAGGATGATCTCCTTACATAGAGACCATCCTTTACACACACAAAAAATTAACTCATTCCAAAACTTTTAACCCATATAGGACAAAACGTTTGCTACTAACCTTTATTAGGCTTGATCCAAGGTTTTGAGAATGGTAGCTAACAAAAAATAACTTTATGAGTTTTTTTTTTTTCAAAGTTTATAGAATTTGTCTTCTACAACCTTGAATCATCAGATTATGTTTTTTGATATCACAAGGTGAGTCCTAGGAGCCTTAGTAAGGGTGAAACCTTACTAAGTTAGTAGACAATTTTTTTTTTTGTTTTTTTTTTGTACTTTTGAACTTTGAATGGCTTGTTTTAATCTTAAAAAAAAATTAAATATGAGAAGATCTAACCTGTAAGACTGTGACTATGTGAGTGCAGTTGTTCTTTGAAGTTGAAACTTGAGAAGGAAAGAAGAGAATATGGACATGTATTTAGAAAATATTGAGACTTGAGAATTAAGTTACTTGTTTGAGGAGATATTGAAAAATTTAAACATCTCTCCATAATTAATAATTACTATTAATTAATTATACTATTAAATAATAAATATAAACATCTCCTTAATTAATTAAAAATACCATGTTTACCCATTTACCCATGGAGACCTGATTCTTAATAGGTCCTTAAAATGACTACCCATAATCGAATAAAAATTTATTCGGATCTTTCATGTGGACCCAAAACCGTTTAATCACTTTCAGGTACATTAGGTAATTGGGTAACCATTGACACCCTTACTTTACCATGCTAGTGCTGGCAATGATCCAAACTATATCCGATTTCTGAACCAGTTTGAAACAATTCGAATTGATCCAATCCTAAAAAACATGAAAAATCAGGATTTCGGATCTACCCAAATCCGCTCCGAAAAAAATTTGATCTGAACATAGTTTTATAGTTTTTTATTAGTCATAAGTTCATATAAATACATATAAATAGAACTTTTTACTCTTTTTTATTTTCCTTTATATTTGTAGTTGGAAAGTAAATTTTTTAATTTTTAATTTTTTTTTATAAATATTGATCATTTGAAAATAAGGCATATGTTCGGATTGATTTTAGATTAATAATGAAATGAAACTGATCGGATCCGGTTCACATATTCATTAATCCATTCGGATCGAATCGGTTTGGAGTGGTAGTGATCCAATATCGAACCAATTTTTGCAAGCCCTACCCCCCCAAACACACAACAAAAATAATTTTAGATGATTTAGGTACCCCCATTTTCAAATTGATGATATTCCCCCTTTGAATTTATTATTCTTTTTTAAGACAAACCCACACCCCCCCTCCAAAAAAAAAAAAAAAAAATTCTAACCTTAACCAAATACCTTTTATTTTTCTTCCTAAAACAAGTCATCTCCAAACTCATCAATTATTGGACTAAATTAAATTTAATATGTTAAACCACATCTTCGATTTGTTATTTTGAGCTCATCTTAATCCATTAAATTTAATATGTTAAACCACATCTTCGATTTGTTATTTTGAGCTCATCTTAATCCCTTGAGAAAATTCTAAAATTTTCTATCAAAAAATTTGATCTTCGATCTACTTCAAAAATATTATCTTTATTTATAAGTTTAAACTAGTTTAAGTAGATTAATATTAAGGTTGAAGACTAAGGTAAAAAAAATTCTACTCAACATTAAATATTGTTGGTATTAGAAAGAAAAATCAATGGGTTTTTCGATTTCAAGTTAAAGATGACTCAGGGTAAGAAGGTCATTTTGCATTAATCTAACTACTAGAGAGGACTGTATAAAAGACATAGGTCAAGGAGACATGTTGGCGTTCAGGGTATATTTGAGGTACCCTATGCCTTTAAATTGATGACATTGCTTCCTTGACTTAGTTCTTCTCTCATAGACTAATGAGAAATGACTTAATAGACTCAACATTAGAGATTGATGGTTTTAGAAAGAGAAGAGGGTTTCCGGTTTCAGGTTGAAGATGAGTTAGGGTCAAGAGGTCATTTTGCATTAATCTTGCTACTATAGGTCAAGGGGGCATGTAGGCGTTCAGGATGTATTTGAGATACCCTATGCCTTTAAATTGATGCCATTGCTTCCTTGACTTACTTATTTTCTCATAGACTAACGAGAAATGACCTAAATCTCCATTATCAAATTTTTAGTAAAAAACTCCTCCCCCAAAATAAATCATCTTCAAGATTTTCTAAATGAGTTAGTTTTTGGTACTTATAAGCTTAGGGTGGATTGACTTTCTAGTTACGTTTCTAACTTAATAGGCTTTAGTCAATGGCGTAAAGAAATGTATTAAAAATCGAGCCAATAATCAAACCGAAATTTTGGTCAATTGGTTGGACTGGGGTTCGACCAAGGTTCAATTCGATCGGGCCGATTTTTATATATACACTGATCATGTGTTTTCTCATTACATTTTCATAAAATATTCATGACGAATAAATAAAATATAAGATTTTAAAATTAAATTTCAATTTGTAAATCTACATGAATACTAAAACAGTAACATATTTTGTCAACAAATATTGATGAACAACTTCCATCAAATCAAAGTAAAATATAAAAAAAAAAAATTGAACTTCTTGATGTTGAAATCAACAAAATGAATAATTAAGAAACAGAATATATGAAATTTTCTTTTTCCCCAAATCTTTCATTTTCTTCAATGCTTCAAAGTATTTCATTGTTTTATCTATATTTTATAAAAAAATAAAAAATGTTAAAGTTTTGATTTAGTTAAGGATATTTTTTAGTTATTTAAAGATCTCTAATATTTGGTTTAGTTGATTAATAGATTTTATTTGCTAAAATTTAAGTCATGGTAGGTTTCTATATTTATTTGGTACTAAAAAATCTAGTTTTTATTTGTTAGTATTTTAGTTATGATAAATTTCTATATGTAGTATTAAAAATCTAAACATGTAAATTAGGGACTAGATTTTCTAATTTTGCAAGAGAGAATCAATTGAAATTTTCAATTTTTCAAGAATCGGTTCTTGAAAATCGATGGTTTAGACAGTTGAACCACCGGCTTTAAAAAACCGTCTATTCTCATTTAAGTATCAGCTCATTAAGAACTGAACTGATTTTTATAGGAAATCCAGTCAGACCAAGTTGAATCGTCGGTCCAATCTGAATTTTAAAACATTGGTGTAAAGTTCAAATTAATAATTTCCTAATTTTAGTTATTTTATAATCTTTTGGTGGCCCCATCTATCAAATTTAGTGTGAGGTCCATGATCAAACTTTTTCGTTTCTTGGATCAATCCATTCGGTAGGTTTCTTTGCCCAAAAATGGGTGTGTGGGTTCAATACTTGTCATGAATCATGGATTGGTTTCATATAATACGTTGTCCTAATCACGAAAATAAAAAATATGGGGTTCCTCTTTATACACAGGTGGTCCTGAATAATTAGGATGTCTTTATAATTCCCCTTAAATTGATTTTATGTGTGAAAATTCAAGTCCTGGATGAGAGTCACATTCCTAATCTGCTTCCCCAATTTTGATGTGTGTGTCTATTTATGACTTCTAGTCTATTACAGATAGGCGAATCTTTGAAACTTTCTAATTCATCTGTAGTATATAAGTCTTGTTGAGATGGCAACTGGTTAATTATTTAGTCAAGGTGTGATTATTTCGAGTAGCTACACTTCAATCTTATCTACTCACAGAGGGGTCTACCATTCAAGCTACTCTGAATATGAAGTCAATAATAATATTTTTTTCGAGTAGCTACACTTCAATCTTATCTACTCACAGAGGGGTCTACTCGTGCAAGCTACTCTGAATATGAAGTTAATAACAATATTTTTTTCCATCCATCAACATCCAACATTCAACAAATCCATGTGATTGATGTTCAATTATTTATTTCATGTGTCGTTTAGCAATCAGATCTCAAGAGCTATTTACACATACTTAAAACGCCTTCCCCACACCCCCAACACCCAACCTCCTCCCCACACCCCCCAATAATTGATGTTCAATTATTTGTTTCATGTGTCGTTAAGCAATCAGGTCTCAAGTGCTATTTACACCTACTTAAAACCCCTTCCCCCCACCCCCAACAACCCACCTACGTGGAAGGTGGTGTTAACATAAAGTTGTTTGATTTACCTGCCTTGGCCTAGAGCAATGGAAAGGATTGTTCATATGATAGTTCGTTTGACAATAGGCTCACAAATTAATGTAACATTGTTTTTACATATGTTTTCTCATATGTCCCTTGAGCCTGACCCAGATATATAATATGAGAGTGGTTTAAGGGATGTATAGAAAAACATATGTAAAAACAATGGTTTTTCAAAATATGGGTTAGAGGTTTTAGATTGAGCTGATTTTTTGTGAGGATGGTCACTATGATGAGAAGATCATCCAAAAAAAGAAAAATAGTCCAATCTGAAACTTTTAACCCCATTAAAAGTGATTTAGAATGTGGACCGTTGATTTTTTATCAATTTTTGTAAATAATTTGTAAATAACTTTTGATGGATCTTCTCCTATATAAATAGGGGGCGGTTCAAGGGCCATATGTAAAAACATATGAAAAAACAATGGTCTTTCAAAATAAGAGTTAGAGGTTTTGGATTGAGCTGATTTTTTGCAAGATGGTCACTATGATGAGAAGATCATCCTCACAAAAAATCAGCTCAATCAGAAACTTCTAAATCCATCAAAAGTGATTTACAAATTAGTGATAAAAATTGATAAAAAATCGACAATTCACATTCTAAATCACTTTTAATAGGGTTAGAAGTTTCAGATTGGACTAATTTTTTTTTTTTTTGGATGATCTTCTCATCATAAAGATCATCCTTACAAAAAATCAGCTCAATCCGAAATTTTTAACCCATATTTTAAAATTTTATTAATGTTACATTGTTTTTACATATGTTTTCTCATATGGCCCTTGAACTTGACCCATATATATATATATATATATATATATATATATATATATATATATATATATAGAGGGTCCCTTTCAGCAACAAACATTTTGACAAACATTTTGGCAAAACATTTTTCAAAACATGGGTTAGAGGTTTTGGAATGGGCTGATTTTTGGTGAGGATGATCTCTACGGTGAGGAGATCATCCTCATCAAAAATCAGCCCATTCCAAAACTTCTAGCCCCATGTTAACAGGTTGAAAAATTGTGAACCGTCCATTTTTTGTAAACCATTTTTGATGGGTTAGAAGTTTTGGAATGGGCTGATTTTTGGTGAGGATGATCTATTCCCTGTAGAGATCATCCTCACCAAAAATCAGCCCATTCCAAAACCTGTAACCCATATTTTCAAAAATGTTTTGCCAAAATGTTTGTCAAAATGTTTGTTGCTGAACATTTCCCATATATATATATATATATATATATATATATATATATATATATATATGGGGGCGGTTCAAGGGCCATATGAGAAAACATATGAAAAAACTTTCGTTTTTCAAGATAAGAGTTAGAGGTTTTGGATTGAGCGGATTTTTTGCAAGGATGGTCACTATGATGAAAAGATCATCCTCACAAAAAATCAGCTCAATCAGAAACTTCTAAATCCATCAAAAGTGATTTACAAATTAGTGATAAAAATTGGTAAAAAATCGACGGTCCACATTCTAAATCACTTTTAATAGGGTTAGAAGTTTCAGATTGGGATGATATTTTTTTGGATGATCTTCCCATCATAGAGATCATCCTCACAAAAAATCAGTTCAATCCAAAATTTCTAACCCATATTTTAAAATTTTATTAAAAACGAAAGTTTTTACATATGTTTTCTCATATGGCCCTTGAACCTGACCCTATATATATATATATATATATATATATTGGGGCGGTTCAAGGGCCATATGTAAAAACATATGAAAAAACAATGGTTTTCCAAAATATGGGTTAGAGGTTTTGGATTGAGCTGATTTTTTGCGAGGATGGTCACTATGATGAGAAGATCATCCTCACAAAAAATCAGCTCAATCAGAAACTTTTAAATCCATCAAAAGTGATTTACAAATTATTGAAAAAAGTTGACAAAAAATTGACGGTCCACATTCTAAATCACTTTTAATGGGGTTAGAAGTTTCAGATTGGACTGATTTTTTTTTTCGGAAGATCTTCCCATCATAGACATCATCCTCACAAAAAATCAGCTCAATCTGAAACTTCTAACTAATATTTTAAAATATTATTAACGTTGCATTGTTTTTATATATGTTTTTTCATATGGCTCTTGATCCTGACCCTATCTATATATATATATATATATATATATATATGGGTCCCGTTCGCCACCCTTAGTTTTACCACACACTTTAGCAAACGCGTTTTGTCTTACATGGGTTAGAAGTTTCGGAATGAGCTGATTTTTGGTGAGGATGATCTCTATAGTGAGGAGATCATCCTCACCAAAAATCAGCTCATTCCAAAACTTCTAACCCCATCAAAATTGATTTACAAAAAATGGACGGTCCACGATTTTTCAACGTGTAAACATGGGGCTAAACATTTCGAAATGGGCTGATTTTTGGGGAGGATGATCTTCTAATCATAGAGATCATCCTCACCAAAAATCAACTCATTCCAAAACTTCTAACCCATGTAGGACAAAAAACGTTTGTTAAAATGTGTGGTAAAACTTAGGGTGCTGAACATTTCCCTATATATATATATATATATAGATATATAGATATAAATACTTTGATCTTCAACATTAATAGAAGAAAATATATAAGAATCCTCTGAAAAGGACGAGGGTCTTGATCTTACCTCATAGCATCTTTAACTGCCTTGAGATGATTACTAATGAATGTAATTAGTTGACCATCATCTGTTGCTACTCTATTAGGTGTTTGAAGATCAATGACCCCTGCATTTACCATTGAAAATTCTCTAGTCATAAACATAAATCTAATCCAAACTATTTAATTTGTGGATCAATATCATCGACTAACCATTCTCAGTGATGTAAATTGGAGGGTTGCTGTATTGTTCCATCAACTTTATGAGCCCTTCTCTTAGCCCATTGGGCACCATGTAAATAGCTTCCGCGATCTACATAATGAAATTATTACAATTATGAAATTAGGCACTAGTTATAATTTTCATACTAACTTCCTTGCTGAAGGCGATTATAATATTAATGAAATCAAAAACTTTAAAAATGTTATGAAACAGTAATCAGCTTTACTTCCTCACCGATGGATTTCCCATCTTTGTTCGCTGTGAGAAATACACACACACACACACACACACACACACAGTAGGACAAAAAAAATAGATTAATCTCAACTGTGCAACTGATGCAAAATAGAAAATATTTTCTGAAGAAAAATATGAAAAATGAATATATTAGGCCAATTAGTTAGGATTACCTGATGTTATCAGATATTGGTCCGAATCCATGCTAATAGGTGACACATTTGCATCGAATGGTAGGGATTGCGTATATTGTAAAGTGTAGTAATTGACACCAACAAAATCATATGCTCCTTTAATCAATGTTTTTTCTTCTTCAATAAATTCTGAAAGTCTGTCCCTCACCAAACTTTTAATGGTAAATGGGTTATCTCCATATACAAATGGCTCCACAAACCCAATTGACATTGTTTATGGACATTAAGGTTATTATTAGAGCTAAATTTGTTATTAAAAAAGACCCATTTGAGTAAGCATGAAATGTGACAATTCAAATTATTTAGTTAGAAGTTTAATTAGAGAGTCACTAACAATTCGGTATGGAAGGTGAAGGTTCTATTTGCTACTTCTTTATCCGGTTTCAATCCCGTCTCTAATGGCTCAAACCATATTAGGCTCACTGTCATACCAATATTCCACCTTGAGTGGCCTGAAAAATTATCAATAACAAAAGACCAATTAATAAAGGGAAACACAATAAATCATTTACAAGAAAAATGAAATATATGATTGCAAATAATACATATCGTTTTAAATACAGCCTGTGATTTATTTTAATTTCCTTATAAGGGACAATTCATGGGACAATAATTGTGACAATATCTATGACAACGAATTTTTGTAAATCATTTTTGATGGGATTAGAAGTTTCTCAATGAGCTGATTTTTTGTGATGATGATCTCCTCCCAGTTTACAAGGTGAAGAATAGTGGTCCGTTTATTTTTTTTGTAAATCACTTTTGATAGGGTTAGAAGTTTTGAAATGGACTTATTTTTTGTGACAATGATCTCTATGGTGAGGAGATCATCTTCACCAAAAATCAGCCCATTTCAAAACTTCTAAGTCATATAAAACAAAATCCGTTCTCATGGATGTTGTCACATGTGTTGTCCCATGAACCACCCCCTTCCCGGGATTGTAAATTAAAAAGGTCATACATATTAAGCTCACTCTAAGCAAATATGTATGACAGTATCTGTAAAGGAAGAATCATAAATAATTAAGTTAAATAAATAGAGAAGTAGAATTCATTCGAACATTACATACGAAGCATTGAATTAAGGTCTACATTAAGACACTAGATTATCATCATAATGAGCATTGCATGTGTTTGGTTATTTAAAATTATAATTTATCCATAGTTAGACTAATTTGTTATTAATAAATATCCTTAATTCCAATAAAAATTATAAATATAATTTAATTCTTCTATCAAATTTAATTAATTACCTGATAATTATTTTTGTAATGTCTAACAGCAGTAGCATGGGCCAATATGATGTGTTGGGCAACAATGTAAGGATATCGAGCAGCATCATTTTCTCCCACAAGTCCTTGTAGATACCCATATTGGACGTAAACATCTGGTTCATTAATTGTCCCCCCAATATCTGACTTTATGCCCAAAATTTTGGAAGCAAACCTCACAATCATTTTTGTAATCTTCCCTGAAAATAGACATAAATTTAATTAAAAATATCAAATCAAATACTCCAAGATGAACAAATTAAAAAATAGAAGATACACAATCTTTCTATCCAAAAAGCCATTATATTCATTTGCCAAAGCTACCAGTAGGTCCAAATGGAACAATATCCTTAAAAAATAATTTGAAATAATTTAGTAAATCACAACAAAAGGAGAAAAATTCTCTTCAAATTACCATTAATATGAAGAACTATTTATCCTTACCATTTGCAATTAATTCATCTATGAGATTGTTGTAAAAGTTGATACCCTTTTGGTTTACTTCCCCCCTACCAGCAGCTGCAAGACTCAAAGCCAAACATGTTAATTAATGGGGAATATATTTGTAATTTTTATTATAGTATTTGACTATAGCTTATAGGGTTGAAGGGTGAGGTTCCATTTAAAAAAAGAAAAAATATATTTTATGTGTTTATGAGGTAAGTTTTGCAAATGGACTATTTGGGAACGTACTGCAATAGATTATTAATTTTCATGACACAGGTTTTGATCAATTATTGAGAAAGATTACTGATTGCTCACAAATAATGAACTTTGGGTGACCAAAATGTTCATTATTAAAATTTATATTTCAACTCAGGTTGATCAATTATTAAATTATTATAATTTTTTATTTTTAACTAAGGGTAAAAGTGTAATTTAAAATATTTATTACAACTAGATAGTTAGTTGAAGAACATACTAGGCAATACTCTGCTCCAAGAGATGGAGAATCGGCTTCAGCACCACATCTTCCTGCATTTATAATAAAGTTATTAATGTCAGTATCAGGTACTTCACATCTAAGTAAATACTGACATTATTGGTGTCAAATTGTAAATAATTTTCTTTTTAGACGGAAGGATTTTATCCCTTTTCTTTTCTTTTCATTTTTATTTTTTGTCGTTTGCCTTTCCTTCGTCAAGTAAAGATCTTATTAAGATTCGTGGTAGTTTTGTAATGAGCACTCATAATTTGACACGCTTCTGACGCCCTCCTGACACACGCTGACTTGAAAAATCATAATTTATTAAAAAAAATTAAAGAAAGCCTCTCTCTCTCACCCGTTTTTTCCTCACATATTCATCTTAAAAAAGATAATTATGCCTATATTGATTATCATATTGACAATCTAACAACATATTTATCTAGATTTCATGAAAATATTTATATTCAAAATAATAATAATAAATTAAAAATAATTATTTTTCAAGTTTGATCTAAAGTGTTTAAAATGGATGACTACCGAGTACTCAAATTTAAAAATAAAATTCAATCATAAAAAATAATTATTTTTATTTATTTATTTAAAGTTCATATAATTTTATCCTCTACGACTATATTTCATCGGATCATGATTTTGAATGTCACAAGATGCTCAGATTTGAAATTTTCGTTTTTTTTTTCACTATGGGGAGGAGAGGGATACTCTCTTTTTCTCTTTTTTATTTTTTAATAAGTTATGTGCTTTCACGTCATTGTATGTCAAGTGTATGCACCAATAAATATATTAAAATTATCAACACTTTTTTTGTAATTTCATGAAAGAGATTAATAGTATATATGATGAATTTGGAATCAAATGGAATAGACTCAAATCAAAATCAAATTATATAGGGTCAATTTGGAACCTATCATTTCAGAGTTAGATGAATACAAATTTTTTTTCTTTTTTGGATCTTTAATATAATATAATTCTAATTTTGATTTTGGTTTGCAAAAAAAATAACACATTAAAAAATTCTCGTTGAGACTCTTCGTCATTTTCCATTAGTAAATATTTTATTTAAAGATTAAATTTTATTTACATTTATGTAAAGATTATTATGAACAACATCAAATATTGATTTTTGACAACCAATTTGATGTACTAAAAATTAAATATAATTTATGTCAGCTGGCTAATATTCGAGAACTTCTATTCCGACACCAAATTTTACTAATAGCAACCACTATATAGTGATTTCTGTCAACTATTTATGTTCTTTTAATTTAAAACCAATGTTTTTACTTGCATCCCTACAGTATTAATTTTATCCACAATAAAAGAATGGAGATAAAACGCTAATAATAATAGCTATTATATAATATAAAAGTTTGGAAAATAGCTGTCTCCCGCCATTTTTTACTATTTAATAACCATTATCTGTTTATATGTGGTTAGTGACAGAAAACATATTGGACCCTGATTGTGTCTACTTTTTATCTTTGAATGGTTAGTAATGGTTGGAGGTCTGCCTAACCCCACCTCCCCTACTTTAATCAATAAAAAAAAAAAAAAGGGTAAAGTTAGTAGATACTTACTTTATTGCCCCCACCCACCCCCACTCAATCGTTTAAAAAATAAAAATAAAATAATAATAGTTAGTAGATACTTTATAGTTGTAAGTAGGAAAGAGGGCCATCGGTGTCTGTAAAGAAGAAATAAAAAAATCGTTCAGACTGCACCGCCAAAAACAAATAAAAAAAATCCATAATAATTTATATATAACTTTGCTATTATAATGAGAAAAGGTCAAACATTTGTTTGTTGATACAAAAATTTGAAAGACAACAAAGGGTGATTATTTTTATATTTAATCCTAAAATCACCAAGGTCATTTTCTTGAAAATAAATAAAATTATAATCCTAGGAATCTCATAACAATCTTAGTTTAATTTTTTTTTTAATTATAGAAATATCCTTTATTATAATATCTACAAAATCACCTTAATTAATATTTTAAAATTATAAAAAAAAAAAATTACAATACATTAAATTATAACTTACCATATAAAATTAGATCATCTATTTAATATTTTTAAAATAATTATAAAATTTTAATATTGCATAAATTCTAATTTTAAAAATACATCTAGGTGAACATACATGCATTATATGAGAGAGAAAGAAACAAGAAAGAGAGGACCTACATCATTTTCATGGGAATTTAGATATTTTTAGTATTTATTGAGTGATGAACCCAATACCATCTTTTAGGTATAAATTTGGATCTCAAATTACTATATTGGGCCCTCTTGTGAGGGCACACCCTCACTTATCCTAGCAAAGATCAGATACATGCCTAATTCGGAGATCTAAAGAGAGTCAAACATTTTTTTAAATATTTATTAGAAATTTTGGAATAGACTGATTTTTTGTGACTATGATCTCTATAATAAAATTTCAAAAATGTTTGACTCTCTTTACGACCTCCAAACGCCACTCATATGTATATTCTAAATCAAAGCCTTAGAACCACAAAATAGGTTTCAATAATTGATATAATAAATATGGACTTGTCTAATAATAGGTTAAGTTTGAGGCTATGTATCGTACATATGACTGAAATAAGAAAAGAACAAAATATTTCCTTGACATTTGAAATGGACTTCTATAAAGATGTTTCAAGAGATCTATTTTCTTAGCAATGAGACGAGCACTATTGTCCTATCTCAACTTTTTGTCCGATGGAGTAGTGCCTCAAATTTTCACAAATATTTTATCTTCACACAATTGTAGGACTTATGAATGTGATGTCTCATTTTGTCTTCACGCAATCATAGGACCCGTGAGTGTTCTGTCATGAGAGATTTAAGGCTAAGTTATCAATCCTTTTAGGAAGGGTAATTATAAAAGCATCCCTCAAATTAATAAGGGCGACCCACATCACAATTAATGTTTTTGTCTTATACGATGTAAATATTTCTAAATGAGTTAATTTTTTGTGAAGATGATCTCTATGATCTAAAAATCATCCTTATAAAAAATCAGCCCATTCTGAAATTTTTAACCTCATTAAAATTGATTTACAAACAATTAGATGATTTACGATTGTTAAACTTATTTTGATAAGGTTAAAAGTTTCAAAATTACTGATTTTTAGTGATAATGGTCTCATCATAAAGGTCATTCTCACTCAAAATCATCTTATTTTAAAATTTTTAACTCATATAAGATAAAATAATTTGATTATGTGTGGATTGCCATATTAACTCGTGGGGTTATTTTTATAATTATCTTTTTAAAAGTTTTCTTTATTTATTGTGACTTACGTGGCATGTGTTAAGGCGTGAAAAAAGGATTTCAATCCTCAATCTGGGTGCATAAGATCTGACCACCTGACAACCATAACCCTCTAGATTTTTTTTTTGTAAAAAAAAAAAAAAAAGTTGGGATGGTCAAAGATTTTGAGAATGACGGCTACCAAACTCGTTGATTTAAATATTAAATTTTTTATTAATTTATTTTATTAAAGTAGAAAAATATTATTTATTTATTTTTTAAAATTTTGCGAGCCACTCTGACCGCCAATCATATTTTTAATACCATATGGAGATGAGGGCAAGTCCGAAAATAGGAATATAGGACTGAATCTAAATACGACTTCGCTTCTTTATGACCGACTTAGGTCTCAACCAAGTCAGGTTGAATCGTCCCATCGATGGGCATGGATCCTCTAGAATGATAATTGTATGTAACTCCCTATAGTGACCTTTAATAAAGTGTAAAATAATTTTTTTTTTACATGGACAGTCTCTAATCATCCATCTGTTTCATGGAAGGCCAGCCAATTACCCTGTTGTTTTAAGAAGTGGCAATTGTGTATTTGTGGTATTAATTGAATTTTTTTTTTTTTAAACATACTATTTTTCAAAAGAAAAATATATTAAAACACATCTTTAGAACTTGTATCCCAAAAATGTACATGTATGATTCATGACCTCACCATTGAATATACGGTTGCACTGCACTGTTTGGGATTCTTAAAAGAATTGTATCCCAAAAATGTACTAATAAATCTTCAAGGGCAATCACACATCTTTAGATAATGGAGACCCTCAAATCACAGTAGGAATTTTTTTTGGTTAACAAAAGTCAATCCAATATTTTACGTGATTGATCAATCACACAAATGGACGTTGGCTAAGGACATCCCCCAATATCAAAATACCCTTATTAGGTTTCTTCTAAGACTAATATTGAAGTGACCTCATGATTGTACATCACATTGCACATCTTGACGTGAAAATGTGCAGGAACCACTAATGCTTTTTGACTTTTATCTCAATAAAAAAGTATCTATGCTTCCTACACACTATCACAACAAGATGTGCGCTATGAGGTAAAATCTTGAGGTCACTCCAACACAACGTCTCTTCTTGCAATTGGTCATGTAGATTACTTGAAATCTTGAATTTACTTTTTCGTAAGCTGAAAGTCTCTCCAAAATAATACCATTTCAAACTCAAACGTTATCTTTACTATTATAACAAGAGAAGGGGGAATAGAAGGTTTTATTTTTATGAAGGTTAGCAAGATTAAGGTAGACCTAGAACAAGATAAGAAGGGCAAACTCATAGACCTTGGGAATAACCTCCACGAGGTATTACCACTGAGTTAAGTGGTCCTTAGAGTAGAAGTTCTTGGACACTAAAATTTGGATTTCAAAAATACCCTTACTTTAACATTTAAATTTAATATAATCAAAGTCATTTTAGTCATAACTCAAGAAAATTGTTTATAACCAAAAATAGATAGTGTTATTATTCAAATAGGAGCCATAAAAATTAAAACATTGTAGATACCATTATTTTAAAGAAGAATTTAAATGGGGAAAAAAAAAACTTCATTTAAGCCCTTCGTTTACTTTAAAGTACAAAGAAATGATGTACAAACTTGAACAGCAGAACTAGAACCTCCAAACATAAAGTCGATAGGAAAATCGCTTCTTTTTACTGCAGGATATTCAGCAGGAGTAATGTCTGCACCTGGAACTCCTTCGTTGGCCACTAATGGAGTAGCCGCACATCTTATAAGATGACAATTTCCTCCCTTTTTCAATTGAGGTAGTCTCAACTCTCAAACTTAAATTGAGAGTTTGATCCAAGCTTTTGAGTAAGGATGATCAACGAACTCCCAAACTTAAAATTAAAATTCAACGGAATAACTGTTTTTAGAATTTTTTTCTTTTAAATTTTGTAGAATTTTATCCTTTGCAATCCTGAAGCATCGGATCGTGTTTTTGGATGTCACAAGGTTGTCTGAAGAAGAAACAATTCTTTTGCTTCCTCTTCAAACCACCTTCTTCTTCTTCTCTATTGTTGCTTGTCGCCATCTACGAATCGACCAAGAAAATAAAGTACTTGATCTTACTTTTTGATATTCAAAACCATGATTTGATGATTCAAGAATGTAGAGGACAAAATTCTATGAACTTCAAAAAAAAGAAAATTGAAAGTTATTTTCACCATTGAATTTTAATTTTAAGTTTGGGAGTTTGCTATTTGTCCATTTTCAAAATTTTGAATCAAGCTCAAAACAAATATAAAAAAATTGATTTTTTTTTTCAATCTAAGTTTTTCAATGAAATTTAGTGGGATGTGGTATCGGATTGCTCAAAATGCTATTTGAGCAAAACAACCCTAAGTAAGGCTTAAAATCTTATTATGTTAGTAAGGAAAGTGTTTCAAAATAAAGAGAGAGAAAATGGCATTTTGGGTATGAAAAATTATCAAAATACTGTTCATTTTAATTTTTATAGATTTGATAAAAAAAGACTTATATCTGAAAATGGTTGTTTATCATTTTTGAAAATAATTTTAATAATGCACCATTTTGGGAATTAATCAATTTTTGTACTTCATTTTGGGAATTCTCTCTATAATTAAATTATATTTTAAAATTAGTGTAAAATCAAATGTCAATTTTAGAAAATTAAAAATATTTTTAAAAATTATTGATCGATTGTAAAGCTTGCAATAGAGATGCAGAGATAAAGATTTGAACTAAGACTTTGAGCAAGTCGAATTCGTTCCACAGGGACAGTTTGGATTCAAAAACTCATTCGGATAAACACACCAAAACAGAATTGAAAAACAGATTTTTCTTAAAAACAAAATTGATTTGTTTAAAATAGATAAGCAATTAACAACTAATTTGTAAATGAAATTGAAACTACAAATAGAGATTGAGAAAAGAGGGTGTGGAGAGGTCAATTCAACCTTTGCAATTCATCCAAAATGCTGATTTGTTCTAATTATAACTCGATCCACGTAGCAAGTCATTGCTCGTGGATCGGAAGATAAATCGAGTTAAACATTGATGGTAACCAAAGAGTATTCATGAAAATTCCAACTTCAAACAAGTGTAACTGACTTATACTTCAATTCTTCACATAGCATGATTGTTCTTGAGCTTATCTAAGTAACAATCATCTAAGCTTGATTTGAATGTATAAGCTTGCTAGTCTTGTTCTAAGAGGAATTTCAGAATTAACACATAAAGCAGAAAGAAAGAATTTAAAACAACATAAGTAGGATGAAATTGCTCCGGCATTCTTGACCTCTCTACGGAGAGTCTAGCCGATCATCGCAAGATTCATATTGCAGAAATTAATAACAGAATGAAGAACATGGGTGAAGAAGATGATGATCAATCTAAAATCCTTATTTATAGCTCTCCAACAAATTACAAAGATAAAGAATTGAGCACTCTTGATGTTCTCACTACACTCAAGAGATCTCTCAATAGAAAATTACAGATAATTAAAGAGAGGAAAAATCAAAAAGTAGAGAAGAAGAGAGCAAGGAGAAGACCCCTTCTCTAAAATCAACCCTCCAATTTATAACATTTGTATTCGGGTAATTGGGTCAACTTTTCGAATGATTCGCTTCAAACTACCCATTCAGTTACAACCACCGAAGCAATTGGAAGCTTCTGTGAAAATCTCGAGGACAAATTCCTCGAGATGACAACGGCGCGGTCATGCCTAGCCGCGGCGCGGTGACGTGGCGCCCAAATCGATCGAGATTTTTCTGGATGCTTCCTTTCGGCTCGTGTATTGTAACCGTAATTATTTCGCGATTTGTTAGCTTCCACGTGCACTACAATTAACACTAATATATCATTAGCTCTATTAATTTGGATAAATAAAATAATTTTGCAATTATTTAAAGGAACTAACATTTATGTAATGGTAATAATCTTAGTGCAATTGTGGTCCCAAAATTGAATAATTGGGACCTTATCAATTATTGTAAAAGAATATAAGAAACAATGTCATATTATATGTTGAGAATGTTGGGAAGGTTTTGCTAGATAAGAAGTTGTTTGGTGCAGATTACTAATAAAAATAAAATATTAAAAATCTTGACAAACAAGGGTTGATCCACAGAGAAAATATTGATCCAATCATTGCTAACTTAAAATAATTAAAGATAAGGTAACTAGTTTTAAAACCAATTCAGAAAGAATTTTAATCTAAACTAAAAATAATAGAACAATAAGAAATAAAATCACAATGTAAAGATTAGTCAAATCCACCACAAGCAGGTAATCTTATCGGTTTATCAATGTTTATTTTTATCTCAATCAACTAACAAAGCTAATGTTGTTGGACCGGAGAGTGATTCTATTAATCACAATTAGAAACTCAGAAAATTATGATTTAAGTTAGTAAGATAAAATCAAAAGATTAACATGATATTCCAATTAACATGATTTAGCTTGAACTTATCTAAGTATAAACCATCAAATCATGAATAATCAAATCAGATCTGATGATCCCTACTTAATAAATTAGTATTAAATGTAAAAATTGAAACACAAATATAAATTAATAAACTGATTATGATGATCTTACTCATGACTTCATTGACCTCTCTAATAGAGGTCCAGCCACAGGCAAAAACCATAAAATCAGAGATAAAAGAAAATAAATGATTAGAGATAAGAGAAGGCGAAAATAATTTTCTTTTATTGATTTTGATATAAAATTGTTATTATTTCCTTACAATTACAAAGCTTGAATAGAAAATAAATTAAAAACCTAAAAATTGAAAAATAAAATAAAGGAGGTAGAAGAATATAAACAACTTTCTAGGCCTTGATCACAAAAATATTATTACTACTATTAAAAATGAGTGTTGATATTATAACTTAACCTGATAAGGTAACTCAAAAACTCATTAACGTGGCAGGTCTAAGAATCGTATATTTTTTCCCCTCGAGATTCACAACTATACATATTTTATGGGGATGCGTAGTTGTATATCCTGAGGGGAAAAATCTACAATTCTTACCGGGTATACATTAACTGAGTTACCTTGTTAGGTTGAGTTACAAAATCATTACACATTAAAAATAAGAGTTATGATTTTTTGATTCCCCCACGTGGTATACTCAAAATACTCTCCTGATGTGGCATGTGCTAAAACCATAGATCTATGTCATCGGGACACACAAATGCACAAATTTATGGGGATGTGTACCCCGAGGCATAAAATCCATGGTTCTAGCCCATGCCACGTTAGGGGAGCATTTTGAGTATGCCACGTGGGGGAGTCAGATTATCACAACTCAAAAAATAATAAAACCCTTGTCACCCTACACACATGCAAGCTTCTAATTTGGGTTAAGCAGTAGGCTACAATCAATTTGAATATAATCCCAATTATGGAATTAATTTTAACAATCTAATTAATAGTAATACAAATTGGAGCTTGTGTCATACTAACATCCTACAACACTTTATACAGCACTATAAAGGGAATCGTTGATTTTCCTTGGGGATACAACACTCATATCTCGATGAAAACCATCTATGATTTTGTGCACACTACCATGTTAGTGAAGTGATGAGGGCAGTATTGTAGGAAGTCTGTAACACCCCAAAATTCGGGTTCACAACTCTACCCATAACTCGTGCGTCAAGATGTAGATCTGAATATTGAAGGTTAGAAAATTATAAATTATTTAAGATATTAATAAAAATTGATTTTGACAAAATGGATTTCATGATTAATACTTAAAAAACTCTCTATAATATAGTCTATTCTAGTAGTAAACACTGATAATATTAAATGTATAATTTTATTCAATTACAAAGACCCTCTATATGGTGCATTCTCTAAACCATTGATTTTCAACTCAATCTATTTTTCATAAAAATACAATAGTTACACATTATAAAAGAAAATATGAGAGAAAATTTCAGAAAAAGTTAATAAATGTGTATTGTCCCATTGTAAACATAATATACCCATTTTGAAAAAAAATGATCGCTGTGGACTACACGCATAGTATTTTCGTGAACAGTTCATGGGGTTGGAAAGCTAACACATAAATCAAAAAGTTTTGTATTTTGACAATTTCTAGAAAAAGAATATTTTTGAGAGAAAAATGGGCCAAAACAGAATCCATTTGCAAAGACAACAGAAATTCAGATTCCAATGATTTATTTAAAAAATATATATATATATATATATATATAATTTAATAATCATCCGATTTCGATAATTTTGCACATTTTAGAAATATATTTTCGACCTCTATCAAACCACAATAGTGAAATATTATAAAATTAATAATTTATTGAATGAAATTTAATTTATATCTAATATACTCCAAACTCATAAATAAATAGCAATAAAACATAATCTCCTTCCATTATTTAAAGAAATTAATAAGATCAACTTAACATTCTTCTTGGATGACTTATCACACAAAGTTCACAAATAAAATAAAATAAAAATTAAATAAATAAACTACCATGTGTTTATCAATGTTTTCACCATTTATTTTGACATAAAATAAAATTGAAATAATAAAAACTTAAAAATGATTTTTTTTAATAATCCGACTAAGTCACTTCTTTGAGATGAGCATCTGAAAAAATTTGAATAAACAACGTGAGAAAAATCTCTATAAGTACTACTATACTCCCTTATGATTCAATCGAGAAAATAATTATACCAAGTAAATGAAGAATATTATAAATCTTTTATTATATAACATATATAAAAATTAATGAAATAAATAAAATATGTTATGCAATGATAATTCATGCAAAAGTCTTACCTACATAACACGACGCATACATGCACTATGTCATACACTCACATAACATGGGGCCCTCCGTGGGACATTTGAGGCTTTTCACCCTTTGACACTAACTTTTTCTTACTCAATCAGAGTTTTTTATCAATTTGAAAGGGCCTTCGATCCGCGGGTTGTGGATAATTTTTTTAGTGTATTGGGAGTTGCCACTTAGTTTGACGATTTAGGAATCGGATCATGACTCTAAATAGATAAACAATACTGATCTACAAAAAAGAAACTACGATTCGGAGATCATGTTATGGGATTGGAAAGTGTTAGATACCAATCATGTCCAGCAAATGTTGATTTTTACTTTTTTTTAAAATTACATTACTAAAAAATAACCTAAACAATAAAGTAAATAAAATATTAGTTTACCTTGGTGATTGTGACGGTTGATTCTCTTAGAACTAACGAAAAACGTTCATCGTGTGAGTTTTCCTACTTTTGTCTCCGTTACTAGATTCACTTTCGATTTTCAAGATGAGGTATTCTCCTCCTAAATCTAAATATTTTTTTGGATATTCTAGGTACTTTGAAGGTTTCTGTGTGTTTTTAAGTAAAAAATGATATTTGAGTGTTAGGTAGGGAATTAGGACTTCAAATTTATGATTTTGGGAAGGTTGGGGAAAGTTTTTGACTTCTCTTTTTAGGATTTTTCTTGACCTGCGAGTTAAGGTTGTGAATGCCCCTTCTTATAGAGTTTAGGGTTTAATTAATGTTGTAGAGTTTTTCAGTTTGATTGGGTCTCATTAAAGTTTAATTAAGGTTTTGAATTAGGGTTTTTTAATTCTTAGGTACAATGAAAGAATATTTTTTTTAATATTTTGAAGAACCCCCTAATTATATTTTTAATTCTTTGTGACCCTAGATGGAGGGGTCTTTTATAAATATCATGTGGGACCCACTTTAATAAATGGGCCACCACTTAAAATTTGATCCGTGGGATTAATTAATTGATTTTATTTATTTAAAGTTTTAATTCAATTTATTAAGATTTCACTTTACATTAATTAATGTTTTAGTTATTAATTTTGACCTTTAAAATTTTTAAGATTGGAAAATTATTATTTTACCTTGAAAAATGACTTTTGTGTTGAAAGGTCGTTTTTTAATGTTTTAGAATATTTTGAAATCAATTTTTCATAAGAAATTTAATGGGAGTATCAATCTGTATCACTTATGGGTTTTTGGCCTGAAATGATCATGGACCCTATGAGGGTATTTTGGTAATTTTGTTAAAATTGACGAAATGGTTTATTTGATTTTAATTTATTGTTTTATATATTCGAAAAGAATTTGCTAAGTGTAATATAGGGTTTAAAGATGTTTTAATGTCAGGGGTATTTTGGTAATTTGATCATTTTTAGTGATTTTTCTCGTAAAACTTCTTTTTGCCTCAAAATGATGATTTCTATATTTTTGGGTCATATTTTCTTAGCGCAACGTGATTTTTAAAGTTTTATTTGCTTGAAATACCTCATTAGAATTTCTAAAACATATCTAGTAACAAATAAAAAAAATTAGAATATTTATCCATCATTGGGAATCGTCGTAATAAGGTTGATGAGTTGATTAATCAGGCTAGTGCGAAAATGGGGTCTCTACACAATCTGTTAAACCAATGCAAAAACATCACTTTTTCAAATCTTATTACCATGATCGTTTATTCATTATTAATGAATTTTTCTCCCATAAGTGATATATAAGAAGAAATCCACAATTCTTCTTACATTAAGAAAAAATACACAAAAACATAAAAAAAATAAGAGAATACTATTATAACGAAAAGATTAAGAAAAAATATAGATGTACACCTACCTAATATTTTGATCTAATAGACCTTGATTAAATGAAGAACTTTTGTGTTTCGTCGAAGAGCAAAAGACTTTAGCAGATAGAACTTTTAGGGGGTTCTCTAATGGTATTTTTTTTTTTAAACAAATAATGGTGTTTTTATAAATATTTTGGAGTGGGGTGAGGTGAGAATGAATTTAGGAGACGCATAGGGGTTTTTCAAAGTTCAAAAATTTGTTTTTCTCATCCTCCAATAGTAGCTTATATTCCCAACAAATTGGTGTAACCTTGATCTTATAATTTGCACCTATTTAGGTTAAAATACTTTCTACCTCATCATGGCCATTGATTATTATTTTTTTAAACTACATGAAAATATCTTAGAGTTCAATGTAATCAACCAATGATATTAAAACACATATTACTTTTTGATTAAAATAAATAGGGTTTTACGTAACAGGAAGCGACACGTGGCATAACAAAGTTTTACAAATTTAAAATTATCAAATTTATGGGATTAGCATCAATTAACTATCCAATTTTCTTTCCCACAATTTAACAACAATTTAAAATTCAAAACATAATATTTTGAGGCACCCTTTAACTTTTGAAAATTTTCAGAAAAATCCCTTCTCGTTCGATTTCACGTAAAAAGACAAAAATATCATTTTCAAAATATAATCACATTGATTTTAAAATTTTATTATATAATATATCATGATAAATTTAATATTATATAAAATTATATAGAAAATAAATAAGTCATAAAAAATACGTGAAGGAAAAAATAGTCCAAGAATTTCCTATCCCCTAAAATTTAGAAAATCTGATATATTTTGTAAAATTATATTCTGAGCATCTTTTATAGTTTGGCCGAAGTAATATTTTGAAATTTGGATGTCAAAAAATACAAATTACTTGAATGAAAATGACGATTATGTCCCTAATATAAAACAATTCTTATTTTTCGATTAAATTCTGATTTTTCGAATTCAAGAGTTTATCAAACTCATGTAAAACGAGAAATACTTTTTTGAAAATGATATTTTCAAACTAACTAAACTATCTATAGGTGAAATTACCCTTTTACCCTTAAAAAAATTATTTTAAGTGTACAAAATGATAGAAATAAAATTTATATCTATATGCTATAAATTATATTTATATACTTAATTATATTTTTCTTTGGGTATTACAAAGTTACTGTAACATTTTTTTATAAATTGTTATTCTCCCAACCAATTAGGACAATACTGGGTAGTTAATTTCTATGATGGGAAAGAAACCCAAAGTTTCAAACCATAAATATAAAAGTCGTGATGAATGAACGTGGTCTTGGTATATGGTTGGGTACGCAACTAACGTGGCAAGGGCACATAGATTGTTTTCATCGGGATACATAGAAAAAAGATGTGTGGCTCTGTGCCCTTACCACGTCAACCAGGTACCCAACTGCGTACCAAGACCGCTTGCATTCATCATTATTCTAAATATTAAGGACAACACCCTACCTGAACGGAAACATGCACAGAGAAAAGCTTGATAAAATGCATGTCTACTTTAATTTGATTGGATTTCATTGAATTGTGGTAGGTATATCAATTAACAGACAATTTTCACAGATTTCAAGACTTCCATATCCACATCTTACCGTCTATTATTCATTATTTTATAGGTGAATCTTTCTTTTCATTATTTTGCAGTACTGATATCTTATTGTCTATTGTTCAGTAATTTGGGACCCTTAGTTGGTGAATCTTTAAATATTTCTGACCTAGTAATTAAGAGGAACAAGTTGTTGTTTGCTACATATTAATATTGATAGGTGTTGGGCTCATGAGATTGAAACACATGGATATATCCCTTGGTGGTTGTCCTTACAATGTTATGTGGTAGGAAATTTTTTCCTTCCGTAGTAGTTTATCACTGTAGGGTCCTCCACCATCAAATCAAGGCTAACATTTATTTTCATTTAATAACATCTAACCACCATGTGATCAATCCTCTACCATTTATTTAATACTATTAAGACAAATGGGCAGTGATTTCAAGTGAGACAATTGTCTAAAATAAATCATTTAAATGTGACGTTATAAGATTTCAATTTTTCATATACGAGTCATAATAATTTGACTCCCCCACATACCACAGTCAAAATACTCTTCCAACGTGACATGTGTTAGAACTAATCAAAGCCTAGAAAGCCATTGCTAACATCCTAATTACAGAGACTTTAATTCATAATTGTCCATGTTTATTATTATTTTCAAATAATTTATGATTTATGACCTAAATCCGCTTACTTATTTGTGATAGGTCAAAGTCATGAGATCCAGAAGAATGAACCAAGATGGATAAAAGAGTCCGTTACACTCAAGAGCTCAAAATAAAGTTCTAGACCAAAGATTAGGCTCGTTGGGTTCACATTGGCCGCGATGCAGTGAACCCCTATGGCGCTACGGTGAGTTTGCAAGCATTGCCTCGGGATTCATGCAAACTTATGATGGTGTAAATTGTTGTGTGTTAAACTAAGGTTTGAAGTTATTATTATTGTAGACACCCCATTTTCGCACTTACCCGATTAATTAACTACTTAACCTAATTCGACGGTTCCCAATGATGGATGAATATTTCAATATTTTTTATTGCTATTAGATATGTTTTAGAAATTCAGATGAGATATTTCAAGCAAATTTTAGAAACCACGCTACACTAGGAAAATATAACTCAAAACATAGAAATCATCATTTTCAGCCAAAAAGAAGTTTTACTAAAAAAATCACTACAAAATGATCAAATTACTAAAATATCCCTTACATCAAAACATCCTTAGAGCCTACATTATGCTTAGGAAAACTCTCTTTCAAACACATAAAATAACAAATTAAAATCAAATAAACTTTTCGTCAATCTTCATAAAATTCGATAAACTTATGAAAACGCCTTTATAGGGTCTAGAATAATTTCACGTCGAAAACCCATAAGTAACAAAAACCAATACTCTCATTAAAATCCTTATAAAAAATCGATTCTAAAATGTCAAAAATTAACCTCTCAACTCAAAAGCCCTCTTTAATGGTAAAATGATAATCTTTCAAATCTTATAAATCAAAAATCTGAAACTAATAATTAAAACATTAATTAATGTAAAGTGAAATCTTAATAAATTAACTTACAAATTTTAAATAAATAAAATTGATTAATTAAGTCCACGGGTCAAATTTTAAGTGGTGGCCTATGTATTTAAGTGAGGTCCACATGATATTTAATAAAGAAGCCTCTACCGGGGGCTCGAAGAATTAAAAATATAATTTAATAAGGAACCCTCTATTGGGTGGTTCTCCAAAAACTAAAAAATTTCTTATTCTACGTAAGATTCAAAATCCTAATTAAAATCCTAATTGAAACAACTTAACTTTATCTTGAAGAGACCTAATCAAACTCTAATCTCCCAAATTTTTTTTTTATAAAAAAGAGCCTCTACCACTTAAATATGTAGGTCAAGAAAAATCATAGGAAAGATAGGCTAAAAACTTTTTCAAAACTTTCCAAAACTCTAAATCTAAAGTCTCAAGTCCATACCTAACACCAAATCCTATTTTTTCACCTAGAAAATACCCAAAAGTTATAAAAACACCCTGAAAAATCATAAAATTTTTAGATCTAAGAGGAAAAAATCTCATTTGGGAGATTAGAAGTGAATTTAACGACGAAAACAAAAGTGGAAAGATTCACACAGGGAACGCTCTCCTCCAGTTCTTAGGGAATCAATCGTCGTAATCATCTAGGTAAATAATTTAATTTTGTAGGCCATTTTTTTTTCTTGAAATGTAAAACTTTTGAAGAAAATGGAAACTAGCGTTCACCGGGAGCGATTGGTGCGTAAGAGCTTCTAATCCCGTAATGTGATCTTAGACCCATTTTTTTTGTAGTTCAGTACTTTTTGTCCGGTTAGAGTCATGTTTCGATTCTTAGAAAATAAAACTAGGTAGCGACACCCAAAAAAATAAAAAATAGATCTGTACCTATGGATTGAGTGCGCTTTCAATTTTGTATGGAAGTTTTTTAAATCTATGAAACCCCTAATATAGTCCCTATAAATAGAAACAAGACAAGCGCCAAAAATATATCATCTCTTTTGAGATCATCTCGATCTACCTCTCTTCCATTTTTCTGTTTTCAACTTTTTTTATTTTTAGTTTAAGCTATGTAATCGGAAGGAGATACTGTCAATTTCAGATCAAGATAAATAAAAGAAGACTATTTCTCCCTTCTATCATTGCTAGCCTCTTATTTTCTCTTTAATCTCTGATTTTACTATTCTTGCGATGATCTGTGGTTACACCTCTATTAGAGAGGTCGATGAAACCATGAGCAAGATTATCTTAATTATTTTGTTTCTATTTGCATATGTGTTTCAATGTTTACATGTGATGATGTTTTAATAGCTAATTATTAAATCTAGTTTAGGGTTTTCTTAGTTTTGATGATTTATACTTAGATCAGTTCTAGATAAATCATGTTTTATTAAGAGTAATCATATGTAGCTTTTTATTTTTTTGTTTTTATGATTTTGTCTCTCATGATTAATCACGAACTTCAGATCTATATTTGTGTTTAAAAAGGGATCAAACTTCTGATCCAATAACATTAGATTTGTTTATTAAATTGAGATAAAAATCAAACGCGGACAATCAGATGAGATAAATTGTTCTTAGTGGATTCAACTAATCTAAACCTTCTTACGTCGTGATTTCTATTTTTCTATTTTTCCTATTTTTAATCCTTTTAAATTAGTTTTAAATCAGTTACCTTATCTCTAATCATTTTAAGTTAAAAATTGTCGGATCAACGTTGTCTCTATGGATCGACCCTTGCTTGCCAAGGTTTTTGTATTTGTTCTTATTTTATTTTGCATGTTAATCCACGACGAACAAGAACCATAGATTTCTTTAGTTTAGCATTTTTATATTATGGATGTTTTGATCATCTTTTTAAAATGGAGTATTGTATTAAATTCCTATAAAAATTGAACAAGTTTTTGGTCAAGTTTTTAAATTGGTGATTGTTGACACCAAAATTTGAAAGACGACAAATGCCACTAAATTTACATTTAACCCCGGACTACCATTATCAAGGTCATTTTCAAAACCTTTGATCAAGCTTAAAAGAAACTGTCTTTTAAAAATAAAAAATCTCTTTTGGATTTGAGTTTTTAATGACACTAAGAGAGGCTTTGGTGTTGGATTGCTGATGTGGTAAAATCTTTACAAAGTCTGTAAGGAAAATGTTTCTCTAGATATTAATGAATGGAGTCGTGATACTTTGACTTAGGCATGTGGTATACTCAATTGACTTACCTGACGTGACAGGATCACAAATTGTGTGTTGTTCTTGGGATACAAAACTGCATTTTTTTTAATGGGAAATTGTAATTTTGTATCCAATAAGAGCACATCTACTATTCCCAAGCCAGTCACATTAAGTAAGTGGATTGAATTGTTGTGTGGTTAAGTCAGATTATCTGTACTCTAATGCACGAAGTGAGTGTAGGACGTACAATTTGTAATGGATGCCACCTAAGAAATGTTGGATGTATTTTAATTAAAAGTTAGGCTAGTGTGACAACCTAATAAGATTTCAAATCTTACTACCTTGTTTGCCAAACGCCCATGTATCAAACTCGTAAATAAAGAGTGTTTCTATTTCCACACCAACTTTTACTAAGAGAATCCCACATTGAATATAGATAACAAAATCCCTTGATTAAAAATTTAGAGCTTAGTGTGTCCCTCTTCAAAACCTTTGATTAGGCTTAAAATAAGTTTTTTTAATTTTTTTTTATATCTTTTTTCTAAACAAAAAAAAAAAAAAAAAAATCAGATCTAGGCCTTGACCCCCCACGTAGTTGAGGCTCACCACCAAATAAACAAGGTGTACACAGAACCAAGATCTTTTTCACTGGTATCTTGAGGAAAAGGATCTATGGTTCTATGTATACCTCCATATCAGCACTGTACAAAATGCAGGGAATATCACAGTCACTCCAGCATTTTTCCTAAACAAATATATATATCGCATACTAATTAATATCTATAAGGACAGTCACAGATCTCCAGGAAATTTGTTTTTATCACGACAGCCTGTTTAATAGAGAGCCTAAAAAGGTCCAAAAGGACATTATTCCAGACTAACTTCCTCGTAACCCAATTAGCAGTCGTTTATTTAGTAATATTTATCCAAATAAAAACCATCAAAATTAAAATAGAGCTGTTTTATAAAAAGAAAGAAACTATTGTCACACCGACTTTTGCTAATGCCACCTCAAGTGTATGTTAATCATGATTTTAAAACTCGTTTTGCAGTCTCGCCTTGTCCATGAATGAGACCAAGTCGCCACGGACAAGTTTTTCAATACTTGAGTCATCTCATTCAACAGTGAGAAAAATGACCTATGGTTTTAAATCTCATCCGATACGTTTTACTTGTCTATCTGTCTCGTTGGTGAAAGATACCAACACATATCGAATGAGTCATCTCGATCTCAGAAGATATTTAAAACTATGCTACTAATTCTTTGGTGATATACATATGAATTGAGGTGGCATTAGCAAAAGTTGGTGTTGCAATAGAATCTCTTTATCAAAACATGCCTTGAAAATTTAGATATTTTTAACATAGGAGTATGTTTGTTTTAACTACAAAAAATGGTACAGTAGTTAGGGCATCCCTCCAAAAAGGGAGAGCTCCCCCTTTATTGGCCACCCACATTAATTTTTCCTTTCTTACCTAGTATGTGTGGTTTATGGGGTATTACATGTGCCTAGGAGATTTGGGCGAGATATGATGCTCTAAGAAGCCAATTGCCTCATCCCTACTAGTCGAGCCTATGAGTCTGGAACCACTGTCATCAAAATAAAAAAAGTGGAAATAAATTACTGTTTTCAAAATTATAACATTTTAATTAAAGTGAAAAACAAAAAGATTTTATAATAAAAAAAAAAAAATTTCAACTGTTTTACTGAATTAGAACATAATAGTATAGAAGAGAATTGTTTTTTCCAAATTTAACCAATATGATAAATTATGGTTTTCAGAATTAAAATAAACAATCTACTGTTTTGTAATTAACAACAAATACCGAAAACTTTTGTAATTATTTGGGAATTTAACCAAAAAGAAAAAAAGGAAACTTTATTAAATCCCTCAGCAGTGTTTCGAGGACGGTTGAACCTGGTACCAAAAATTTTAAAACTGTGGGCTTGGTTCATGAGGAACCAATAAATGGGGCAAAATCGATGGTTTTCTTCCAATCGAAGGTTCAACCGCATGGACCACTCGTACCAGACTGTTGGTTTGTTTGAAACCTTGATCTCATCCTTCCTATCATCTCAATTATTTTGAAGAATCGAACTTATCCTCCCCTCTCATCTTTCTTAATACATCAGAGAGCTTGAATGCTAGATGAGAGAGAAGACTTTGTTTGGATCAGATGCAACTGTTCACAAGATTTCAAATCCCCAATAGAGCAGTTTGTTGAATTGAAGAGAAATCAAAAGGGTTAGTGTTATCAAAGTTGAGAGGAGTGTTGAGAGTATCGAAGCATGGACAGATCTAAATTTTCAACAAAAAAACTTACATGAAAAAGTGAGTTTTTTATTTATTAAATCCTTAGCAGCCGTGGATGGAGGAATTGTAGAGTTTTCTTAGCAAAAATCATAATGGCAGATTACCTCTTACATTTTTATTAAAAAAACTCCCTTGGAGTCCTGACATTTCCAAGAGAATCTTACTTTATCAAGTAGTGGGGATCACGTCATAAAATTCAAATTAAACAACTTGAAGATCCTAACTACCATGGTTAGTTGTATAGTTGAAGAACTTGAAAATGAATGGTTTTAGAGAGAAATTCAGAGATATTTTATTAGAAGTTGAAGAAAAAGATATTTAGGTTATTTCCAGTTAATGAGAAGGCCAGTCAAGAGGCATTGTCATCAACAAAAAATTTAAGAGCGGGGCGGGGGGGGGGGGGGAGGGGGGGGAGGGGTGAGGATGAGGGGAGGGGCAAATGAAAATTGAAGGCTACTTTTGGACTCTTCTAGATACATTTTTCTTTATAAATAGAGCCTCAATCTTTATAGAAAGGGTCCTTCTTATCCCTCTTCTTCTTCCTAATTTCTTTATAATTTTCTAATTTTTTTCTTTTGAGAGAAAGAATTTTTAAAATTGAGATCTTAAAAGTGTTTTTCTTTTATATTTGTTCTTTAAATTTCTTTGTAACTCCATTGGAGGATCATCAAGAGGGAATCGAATTGCAACATAGATACTGCGTAGCGAGTTCATCTTAATATTGTTATTTCAATTCCATTATTTATATTTTAATTGTGTTCTTATAAAGCCTCTTAAGGTGAGATCATCCAATTTGTATTTCTAATTCTAACTTTGATGATTATTGTTTAGATGAGTTCAAGCTTAATCATACTTTGTAATGAATTCGAAATATAAGTTGGATTATCTCTTATAAGTTTAGGATTCATAATTACTATTTTCTAATTACCTTCAAGTGATTAATCGATTTATCTTTCAATCCACGAACAATGATTTGTTGCGTGGATTGAGTTAAAATGAGAATTATTCAGCATTAAGATGACATGCAAAGCTAATTTGATCTCTCTAAGCCTTCTTACATTGTTTTCAATCTCTATTCTTACTCTTATTTAGTTTTTAATTCATTTCTTATTTGTAATTCTTCTGATTTGTTTTAAAATTCTGTTTTGATTTCAATTCAAAGGAAAAGTTGAATCACCTTTGTCCATATAGAACGAATCTTACTTATTAAAATTTATTTTAATATTTACTCAATCCTACATTTCTGCAATCTACAAAAGCATCGATCATGGACCTAAGCTCCTCCTTCGTGGTCTCCTCAAGGTTATTTCAATAGGTGAGGTCACCAAGTAATATGGCCAAACCCACAACACTGCTTTATTAAAATAAAAAAGATTTGAGTAGGAACTCATCAAAAGTAGAACAACCACATACAATACTATAGTTCATATAGTAGTATAGAGTCCTTGATACCATCACCAATCTAAAGACAGTAAAAAATAGTAAATCTCATAAAAGCTAATGACATATGATTGCCATTGGTTAACTGAATTTTGATTTGGGGTGTTGGAATAAAAGATAATGATATATGATTGCCGAGGATCAGTGGTTGTGAAAATATGCTAGAGATGGGTAAAATCGCTTCGACCCGTTTTTCACTAAATAGTGGATAGGGGTCCGATTTATTAAATGGGGGACTTTAAAAGAAGGAAGTCGCCACCTAGTTTAGGTCTAGGAACCATAAATAACTCCAAATGGATAATGGGTCGATCCGTGGATCAAAGAGATAGGTAAGGGGTCAAATTACGGGTTTCGGAAGGTGTTAGGCACCGAACTCGCCCGATCAATATGATCGATCTCTACTACAACCCAAAGACATCCTATGGTCAACATACAAAGATTACAGTCAAGGTCACAGTCCAATCATCATCATCAATTATGTCAGGTTTTCCAACAAAATCCCATGGTTAAAAATTGTCCCAACTGTTACATGATCCTTCTTTGAATTCATCAAAATATGGAAGGGTTTGAAAAAGCCCTAATTAGCTCCATGACCTGAAATCAATTAAGAAACTCCACTTGCAACTATTCCTCAAACTGTCCAAATGGAAAAATCATGAGAATATCATAAATAGGAATATTATAAATAGAAACCTGTCAAATTGAGACTTAATATTTCCAAATTAGGAACGTAAAATTTCCTAAATTAGAATTCATAAGATATATACCAAATTCCCAAATTAAAATTTAAAAATATACATTTTCTAAAATGGAACATTCTAAAAATGTAAGTTTCTAAATTTGAAACTCCCAAATTTCCATGAATGTGAACCTTCTAAATACAAGGATGCAGGATTTTCTAAATTGGGAAATTGATAAAATATGAAATTTCTGAATTAGAAACTTATGAATATATTCTCCCAAAATAGGAAATTATGCAATCCCATATTAAAAAGTTTTCAAATATGAGTTTTCCAATAATCCACAATAATCTCAAAAAAGGAGAATTATATAAACAATGAAGTCCCAAATTAGAAAATCATGGATTTGTCAAAAATCACCAAATTGAAAATTTATCAAAACAGAGAATCTATGTTATCACACTTATTAAATTGGAGATCCACAATTACCAAAGCATACACAATCTCAAAATTTGAGGAAAGATCATATTCGGCCAATTCTCAAAATAATAGATGAGCTTGAATATCATCACAAATCGTACGAATCTAACTCAAGCATAATGATCATGATATTTAAAGAAAAAATCCCCTAATTCTACTAACATGCAAAACAACAATAAAAAAATAAAAAAATAAAACACCTAGAAATCTGCGTAAGAAAACTAAAGAATAAAAGATTCTCCTAACCCTATCAAGGTAAAAAAAAAAAAAAAAAAAACATAGAATAAAATGCATAAATAAATAAAAAATTTGTATTAATCTTATCAATATGCAAAAGAAATAAAAATAAAAATAAAAAATAATGCATAGAAAATATATTCTATTAATCCTATTGCTATGTAAAAATAAATAAAAATAAAAAATTGCATAAAAAATATTCTATTAATCTTATTACTATGCAAAAACAAGAAAAATATATACAAAGATTCGTAACAAAATTCTTCTAATCCTATCGACGTGTAAAAGTAAACAAAAAATAAATACATAAAAACAAACTTAAAAAAAACGACTTACCTGTAGAATAAAATAATGCTGAGTCGATTCCTTCAAGTCTGATCCAAAGGCTTGCGAGTATTCGCTGCTGTGAGTAGAGAGGAGGAGTGAAGCGTTGTAGTGGTGCGGAAAGATCGGGCAGCAAGGAGGATGTTCTGGCTACGTTGTAGGCTTAACTGGGAAGAAGAAAAAAGGCGGCAAAGGGCTGTTAGGATATGAACATAGTAGGGAGAGAATAGGTTTAATGGTTGAAATACATGGGAGACAGAGAGAGTAGGTTCATTGTCTGAAAAATGTGGAGGAAAGATCAGAGAGAGAAGTCTGTTGGGGCGTTAATGATGAGGGTTGAGAGATAAGTTGTAATGAGGCTATGGAGTATATAATGGAGATGGAGCAACAAGGGATAAGGCATTCAGTAATGGGTTGAAAACGTGAGAGAGGTGAGGATGTTGGTTGGCCAATAAAACCTGAGAGAAGAAGACGTTGAAGAAGATGAAGGAGTTGGAAGAAGAAGAGAAGAGGAAGACGTCAAGAGCTTGCTGTGATGGGCTATGAAGAAGAACATGAGATGGACTGGGTAGATAGATGAAGAAGAGAAGGAGAGTTGTCTAGCCAGCCTTCTCCATTGCCTTTCTTCACTTTCTCTCTTTCTCCTTTCTTTACTGTCCAACAGAGGTTGCAGGTTTGCAGAGGATGAAGAAGAAGATATAACGAAGAAGAAGCAAACAGCCCTCCACAGACGTTTAGCCACCCCAGAATTTTTCAGCCTCTTTTTGAGAGAAGACGTTCTCTTTTTTTAAATCGAACGTCAGTTTCTAATTTCATTTTTTTTTTTTTTTTCTTTCTAAAAAATTTTCTTTCTTTTTTTTTTCTTTACGCGTCCCTTCCTACGGGAGAATAGTGGTGGGGTGATCCCCCGCTACCCGTAGCATGATATCTCCGAGTTGTGATTGGTCAATTTTGATTGTTTTGATTTGAGTCTTATGAATCAATTTTTTGTTCGAAAATTTTTTATCGATTAATTTTAGTGTTAATTTAATTGGTTGATTCAATTTTAATCTGATTTGTTGGTTGTTTTGATTTTGATTTGATTAGTTGTTTGATTTGAAATGTTTAGTTATTTAATTTTAATTTTCTTTATTTTAATTTTAATTGTTTAAGGGTTTAATTTTAACTGTTTAATTGTTGGATCGTTTGATTTTTAATTATTCGATTGTTTGGATTTTGAATTAGATTTAATTGTTTAATTTTAATTTGATTGTTTAATTTTGAATTACGTTTTAATTGTTTAATTTTGAATTAAAATTTTAATTTAATTGTTTAATTGTGAGTTATTTTTTTAATTTTAATTGTTTAATTTTGAATTATTTTTTAGTTTTAATTGTTTAATTTTGAATTATTTTTTTAGTTTAAATTGTTTAATTTTGAATTAGATTTTAATTGTTTAATTTTGAATTAAAATTTAATTTTTAATTGTTTAATTTTGAATTAGGTTTTAATTGTTTAATTTTGAATTAAATTATATGTTTTAATTGTTTAATTTAAATTTGAGTTTGAATTGCTTAGAATTGTTTTGTTTGAATCGTTTAATTTTTATTTTAATTTTATTTTATTTTAGTTTAAATTGGATTTTTAATTAGATTTGATTCTTGTTACATTTTCCTAAGGATCGGAATCTCTAAGTTGAATTTGAAGGTTGAGGGGCATTTCGGTCATTTTATGATTTTTCTTAAATTTTTCTGTTTTCGTCGGTTTGGGTCTCGTTAGACTCGAAATCATGTTCTAAGTTCAATGGAGGCACTTTCAAGGTCTTTCGGAGGTCCAAAATTTATGAGGGGTATTTTTGTCATGTTGTCAAATGTTTACGAATTCTGGCATGAGATTTCTTTTAATTCTAACGTGATTATTTCTATGTTTCAAAGTCGTATTTTCCTAGCGTGGCGAGGTCTCTAAGTTATCGAACTGTGTGGCGAGCCTAAGCGTGCGTGCTTGCTAAATCAGGTGAGATGTATAGCGATCCTAAACGTGTGTAAATTTCTATGTCGAGTCGTAACGAATAAGAGAAATGAAAAGAGTGGAAACAAAAGGAAATCAGGGACAATACTCACAAGTCTTCGAGTTCTTTGTGATCATCATTAGGAATTCACAGTAACCGAGTGACGAATTGTCGAATTAGGCAGATGCAAAAATTGGGTGTCTATAGGATGCTTGTGAGATTTGTGGCTAGGCCTACTATAATTGCTATTGCTTCTATTGGAATGATTGTCTCATTGCCCATCATATTTATATAAAAAAATTTATATTGGCACCCCAACTTTTTTTATTCTATCACACCCACCATTGAATTTGGTGGATCTCAAGAGGAAAGGATAATATTTTTCTCTTATTTTTTTTATAAAAAAAATCTTTCAACATTCTTATTCACTCTCAGTCAATAATTCTCTACAGAGAGAGGGGTTTTAGGAAAAAAAGACTTAATTATTATGTCTATATCCTTTAAGATGTATTATATAAAGATGGCTGCTATTGGCACCAAAACTTTTATTTATTACACCCCAACTTCTTAAATTGTTTATCACACCCATATTAAAGATTAAAATACACTCTTCAAACATTACAAGATTTGGCTCAAATAATAATCTCAATATTACAAAAACATTATAACCCTATTATTCCTTAATCTTTCACCAAATCAACAACTTCAGCAATACGACCCTGAAGCAATTTCTTGCATCAAACCAGCAACTGTAGCAATATGACCCTGAAGCAATTTCTTGCATCAAATCAGCAACTGCAGCAATATGACCCTGAAGCATTTTCTTGCATCAAATCAGTAGCTTCAACAATATGACCCCATTCTTCCTTAATCTTTGCAAGTTTCTTGATTAGCCGTGCCCTCTCTATTTCAACATATAAAAAAAAGTGATAGATAATTCGATTAAAATTCCCAAAAGAAAAAGAAACCAACAAGTTTTATAAAAGGATTAACTAACAGGTGAAATGTGATCTAATTAGTTTTTTGACATATGATCTAAATAGTCTTTCAAAACCAGCAATATGACCCAATTTTTTGACATATGATCTAAGTAGGCTTTCAATGTGAATAAGAAAAGAAGTGAAATGTGTAGTGAAATATGATTTCAAGTTTGTTGATGTTTGTAAACAATATTGGAAGCATGGTATTTGTTCTCCAAATTTGTTTGATAGTCGATCTAAAATATGTCAGTACGAGCCATTTGCTTGCAAGGACAACCTGTGTATTAAGCTACAAGCAAGAACAAAGAAAAAAAGTAACCTTTCAAGCCACTAGTTAGAATTTATCAAACTGGGGTATTGCTAAACATAATCACCAAGTTAGAATACAAGACTTAAAATGGCAAGGTAGAAAAATAGCAAAGCTAAATATTTCCATTTTGTGAGCATGACGAGATCATCCATTCAACCATAGTCCAATTTGTGTTAAGGATGACAAAATAGTAACCACATGTAATCTTTTAAATAGCACTACTAATAAACAAACTTCTATTGGATAAATTTATACATCATTAACACAACCATAAACACAACAAAAATAAAAATTATGTAAAACGACTGACATTCGCAGTTATGCGAACTTTTTGTAGGCCCTTAACTTTCTTAAAGGATTTGTGATTTTTTCTCTTGTCCTTGCCTTTCTTCAAGGAATTGTGTTGGGTTTCCATAGTGAAGTTGATTGTAAGTCAATAGATGCCTCTCAACTTCTTCAAATGTGCGAAATACTTTAAAACAACTACCCTTTTATTTATTTTTATACTTGTGACATTCTTTCCACGTTGTGTATATCCCAAGTCTACTCCCAAAAAAAGGACATAAAATTTTTTCATCCAAAATACCTGTAAAAGGTATACAAATACCTGTAAAAATACAATATTTCAAATAAATGATGTAGACATGAGAAATTCAATGTAAAACCTCTATGCTACATTGTTTGGAGTCGCCATCATTCTTTTTTAAAATGGATATGAGTGGGCACCCGAAATATTTTTGAAATTGATTTTTGTGCTATTTTAGTGCCTCTCATTTGTTGGAAAGGGCAATGTCTACCTAAGATCTAGGTAAGGAGGTCTAGTTAGAGGATAAGAAAGGTGTTTGACACCTCATCCTCTCCACTAAGGGTGGTTTCTTTGCTTTGCTATTTTTTTTTGAAAAACTTAAGGAAATGAACAATAAAATACATGTGAATGGATGCTAAGGGTGGTGTATGCATTGAGTAAAATGTTCCCTTATGAAAGGGTTTTGATTTCAATGGGACATTAAGGATATCTTATGGAAGAGAATGACCCATGTAGTCGCATTACTTTGATGAATATGAATGTTGGTTTTGAGCCATTAGAGAGACTCCATGATGGTGTTCCCTTGTAGCTACAACCTTGATGCATATATGCATGACTAGAAACTTAGTGTTTCACCCCATCAAGAAGGTGACACATTTTTTCATCATTGTCATACATATGTGAGTATGTGCATTGTGTACAACATGATGCATGATATAACAAGGGAAAATAAGGCTTACCCTTTTGATAAAACCTTGGTCTAACCTATCGAAAATGAGGGAGGGTATGCATTACATCATAAGGATCTCTAAAAATATAAAAAAGAGGATTTAGAAGAAGAAGATGCGATTTAAAAATAAACCTAAACTAACCTACCTTGTCCCTTGAGGTTCCTTAAATGAGCTTGAGTCTTGAGGGGACTTTGAGAGTTGAGTGTTTGGGTTGATGGTAAATGGTTAGAGATTGTAGGATTTTTGATTTGAAGGTTGAGATATGGGTAAGAGTTCTGGAGTTGGAAGGTTGGGTTATAAGAGAGTTGGAGAGGTGAGTAGAAAATTTTATAGAGTTTGGGGTAGAGAAATGGGGCTTGAGAGCATAAATTGTTCATAAAAAATGAGGGTATTTATAGAATTTTTGGAGGACTTTTGAGAGATAAAGTGATCCAACCCTAAAAATAAAGAGAATGAACATGAGATTTAAGTTATGTCTTTTTAGATTTTTCATTTGTATGAGGGTAAATGTGGCATTTGTGAACAAACTCTAAAAATACTATTTGATCTTTAGTATTTTGGCAAATAAAGTGAGAGAACAAAAAGTACTTTTTGGAATGTAAATAGGGGAGTGACATGTGTAAAGGTGAAGTGATAGGTAAAAAATGGATCTTAATTCATTTGTAAATAACTAATAAAGTAAGGGGTGGATGTATATTTTGAAATGAACCAATGAGAGAAAAAAAATACTTCTGGGAGGATGTGTAGGAGAGTGACATGTAAAGGTAAAATGGTAGGTGAAAAGTAGACCTTGGTTCATTTGTAAATAATTCATAAAGCAAGGGTAGATGCATAATTTTTAAATGAATTAATGAAAGAGTTCCATATATGTACTTGAACATTCTCACGTTTTGAGTGTATGATTGAAAGTTTGCTCAATTTTATAAATTATTACCAAAGATCAAATAACCTTTTCGGTTTGACCACCCTCTTTGGGAAGGATACTCTAGGACTTTCACAAGGAGGAGTTGACTCTCCAATTAGATTAAGCATTGGGTATTAAGGGCTTATGAGAGATCAATATGTGTCACCTTTTGAGGGGGAGTGAGATAATGAATTTGATATTGGACTTAGGTGATAAACTTAGTTTATGGATAATGAGTTTAGAGATGGACTTAGTTTATGAATAATGGGTTATGAACATTGGGTATTAAGAATAGGTTTGAAAGCTGGTTCAGTAGGATTTGGCTTATGGACTTAGGTTATGGATAATGGGTTGGTTAATGGAGAGTGGATATGAAATTAGGTTGGCCTATGATTAGGAATGTAGGTTAGGTATCAATTTATTGGATTAGAGAAATAGTATGAAATTAAATTGGCTTAGGGACAAGGTTGAACATGCAAACTATATGACATGATACATTTATGTATGAAAATGATGCCAAGTAATAATGCAGGCCCGTTGAGAGGCTCAAGTTCTTAATTGAAATCAATTCGAGAAAATTTAAAATTTTCCAATAGGTCCATGCAAATTGGGGTGTCTTCAAATGACTAATGAAATAAGTTACACTAATAATAAGTTTAAAATAACTCATTATTAGTAGATAAGTTACATGACACCTCTAAAGACAACTGTTTCATCAACATGCCCATACAACTATTTTATCTATCTATTCTTAATCAAAATAGGCAAGAGGAGTGAATAGTTGAGATGGACTACCTTAGTGAGAAAAAAAAAACTTAGTGAAAAACTTTACCTAAAATATCCATTCATTTGAATGGAATTCCAAAAAAATTGTGACAATTTTTAAGAGAGTCGAACCTAAGACGTGGGAACACTTCCACACAAATAACACAAATTTAAAAGTCGAATCATAGTTATTAACTGAATAAATAGTTGAACTGTTCAAATCGAACTCATATCCAATTCAAAAACCCTAATTTATATCAAAATCTAGCGAAAAAAAACAGAAAGAGAAAAACACAGAATCTCATTATTTGGTCTTAAACCTGAATTCGGATCTCAATCCATTAAATCAATAAAGAGAATCAAATAATTCAAATAACTAATGCAGTACCATATAGAGAGATAAAGAAGTGAAGAGATGTCGAACGAGATAGAATGAGAGAGTGAGAGAGAGGCTTTCAGCGAGGTAGTTGCAGCTAGAGTGAGAGCGAGAGAGAATGAGAGATAGAGAGTTTCAGCGAGAGAGATGAGAGAGAGAGAGAGAGAGAGCGAGTTCTACTCTATGTTTTTTTTTAATTGAACATAGGGCGGTAGTACTAAATAGTGCAAAGTTGAAGGACTGTAATAAATCGATAAATTATAACTTAAATGCAACTTTCAATCTTGCCCATCCGTTTGCGTCATATCCAACGGTTTGAAACCGTTTATTAAACAGTGAGGCGCTGAACGCCTCACACACACACACACACACACACACATATATATATATATATATAGAGAGAGAGAGAGAGAGAGAGAGAGAGAGAGAGAGAGAGAGAGTGATTATTGTTCAACTCTGAGAACCACTTGACAGCAAATAACTAAAGCCAACTTTATTTTCAATAAGTAACAAACGAACAAGAAACTAGCTCTAGTGAGTCACCCTTGGGACCCCAGTACAGCTCATTACGTTCCATCTCATGATAATGTTTTCGAGCTAATTTGTGTTGGCTTCGACGGGCTTCTCCAAGAACTTTCCCATCCATTCTGCAGAGTTTTTGGGGGTTCTTTCGAAATTATCATAATTTGTGTAGTTAAGCCCTAAGCGGACATCATAGCCACCTCCCAATTCCACAACGTCTATCATAGACCATACGATGTACGATTTCACGTTCGCACCCAAACTATAACACACACAAAACAAACAAAAAATTCATATTAATATTTTGATCTTCAACATTAATAGAAGAAAATATATAAGAATCCTATGAAAAGGAAAAGGGTCTTGATCTTACCTCATAGCATCTTTAACTGCCTTGAGATGATTACTAATGAATGTGATTCGGTAACCATCATCGGTTACTACGTGATTAGGTGTCTGAAGATCAACGCACCCTGCATTTACCATTGAAATTTCTCTAGTCATAAACATAAGTTTAAGGGGGAATTACTATTTCATGAGCTGAAAATGAGTTATTTACGATTCTAGCCAATTTTCATTTTAATTACCAAAACGTGAACAATCACATTTTGGTTAAAAATTCTGAACAAAGTGACTATTTCGCTGGTTTGAAGTGAACAATCAGCTCCGAATTCATTATTGTTCACATTTTGGTAATTAATATGAACAGTGAGCAGGAATCATAAATTCGTCTAAAGTTGATCACTTTTCGTAACTAAGCTATCTCTCAATCTAATCCAGACTATTTGATTTGTAGATCAATAAACCATATATCATCAACTAACCATTCTCAGTGATGTAAATTGGAGGGTTGCCGTATTGTTCCATCAGCTTTATGAGCCCATCTCTTAGCCCAGCAGGCGCCATGTAAATATTTTCCGCGATCTACGTAATGAAATTATTACAATTATGAAATTAGACACTAGTTATAATTTTCATTCCAACTTTCTTACTGAAGGCGATTATAATATTAATGAAATCAAAAACTTTAAAAATGTTATGAAACAGTAATCAGCCTTACTTCCTTGCCGATGGGTTTCCCATCTTTGTCCGCTGTGAGAAATACACACACACACACACACACGTAGAGTAGGATAAAAAAAAATTAGATAGTCTCAACTGAGCAACTGATGCAAAATAGAAAATATTTTCTGAAGAAAAATATGAAAAATGAATATATTAGGCCAATTAGTTAGCATTACCTGATGATATCAGATATTGGTCCGAATCCATGCTAACAGGTGCCACATTTGGATCGAATGGCAGGGATTGGGCATATTGTGAAGTGTAGTAATTGACACCAACAAAATCATATGCTCCTTTAATCAATGTTTTTTCGTCTTCAGTGAATTGTGGAAGTCTGTCCCTCACCAAACTTTTAAGGGTAAATGGGTAATCTCCAAATACAAATGGCTCCACAAACCTAATTAATATTGTTAATGGACATAAAGGTTATCATTAGAGTTGAATTTATTATTAAAAAAGACCCATTTGAGTAAGCATGAAATGTGACAATTCAAATTATTTAGTTAGAAGTATAATAAGAGAGTCACTAACAATTCCGTATGGAAGGTGAAGGCTCTATTTGCTGCTTCTTTATCCAGTTTCAAACCCGTCTCTAATGGCTCAAACCATATAAGGCTCACTGTCATACCGATTATTCCACCTTGAGTGGCCTGAAAAATAATCAGTCACAAAAGACAAATTAAAAAAGGGAAACACAACACATCATTTACAAGAAAAATGAAATATACGATTGCAAATAACACATCATTTTAAATACAGCCTATGATTTATTTTAATTTCCTTGAAGGGTATGGTTCATGGGACAACAATTGTGACAATATCTATGACAACAATTACTTGTAAATCACTTTTGATGGGATTAGAAGTTTTGCAATGAGCTGATTTTTGGTGAGGATGATCTCCTCTCAATTTACAAGTTGAAGAGTTGTGAACCGTTTATTTTTTTGTAAATCACTTTTGATAGGATTAGAAGTTTTGGACTGAAATTATTTTTGGTGAGGATGATCTCTATGGTGAGAAGATCATATTCACCAAAAATCAACCCATTTCGAAACTTCTAAGTCATATAAAATAAAAAACATTGTTACAATTGTTGTCCCATGAACCGCCCCCTTCCGGAGATTGTAAATTAAGCAAGTTATACATATTAAGCTCACTATAAGCAAATACGTATAAGAATATCCTTAATGGAAGAATCATGAATAATTAAGTTGAATAAGTAGAGAAGTAGAATTCATTCGAATATAATATACGAAGCATTGAATTAACGTCTACCTTAAGACACTAGATTATCATCATAATGAGCATAGCATGTGTTTAATTATTTAAAATTATAATTTATCCATAGTTAGACTAATTTGTTATCAATAAATATCCTTAATTCCAATAAAAATTATAAATATAATTTCATTCTTCTATTAAATTTTATTAATTACCTGATAATTGTTTTTGTAATGTCTAACAGCAGTAGCATGGGCCAATATGATGTTTTTGGCAACAATGTAAGGATACCGGGTAGCATCATTTTCTCCCACAAGTCCTTGTAGATACCCATACTGGGCGTAAACATCTGGTTCATTGATTGTCCCCCAATATTTGACTTTCTGTCCAAAATTTTTGAAGCATACGTCACAATAATTTTTATAATCTTCCCTGGAAATAGACAAAGAAATAGACATAAATTTAATTAAAAATATCAAATAAAATGCCTTAAGATGAATAAATTAAAAATAGGAGATACATACACAATCCTTGTATCCAAAAAGCCATTATATTCATTTGCCAAAACTACTGGTAGGTCCAAATGGAATAATGTCACGAATGGTTGTATCCCTAAAAAATAATTTGAAATAATTTAGTAAATCACAGCGAAAAGGAGAAAAATTCACGTCAAATTACGATTAATATGAAGAACTATTTATCCTTACCATTTGCGATTAATTCATCTATGAGATTATTGTAGAATTCGATACCCTTTTGGTTTACTTCCCCCCTACCCGCTGCAAGACCGAAAGCCAAACATGTTAATTAATGGGAAATATATTTGTAATTTTTATTACCGTATTTGACTATAGAATATAGAGTTGAAAATAGGGTTGAAGTGAGGCTCCATTTCAAAAAACAGAAAAATTATGTGTCTATGAGGAAAGTTATGCAAATGGACTATTTGGGAAGGGACTGAAATAGATTATTAATTTTCATGACACGGGTTTTAATCAATTATTGAGAAAGATTACTCATAATCACTACTATAGTTTTTCTTTTAACTAAGGGTAAAAGTGTAATTTAAGAATTTTATTACAACAAGATAATTGGTTGAAGAACATACCAGGCAATACTCTGCTCCAAGAGATGGAGAATCGGTACACATCCATTCCCATTTGCTTCAACAACTTCACATCTTCCTGCATTTATAATAAATAATAAAGTTATTAATGCCAGTATTAAGTTCTTCACATCTAGTAAATAATATACTTTTGAGATGGTAGGATTTTATCCATTTATTGATTTTTTTTTGTTGTTTGCCCTTCCTTCATAAAGTAAAGATCTTATTAAGATTCATGGTCGTTTTGTAATTAGTGCTGGAAATTTGACGGACTTTGGACTTTTGGCGTTCGTACCTAACAAAAACTGACGTGGAAGCACATAACTTATTAAAAAAAAAAATTAGAAAAAATTTCTCTTTCTTGTATGTTCTTTGCCCACATATTTATTTATTTTTAGATTTCAAATCTTAAAGAGGATTGTTAGGCCCACACTGATTATCACATTGACAATCCAACAACACAGCCATCTAGATGTCATGAAACTATTCATGTATATAAATATATTTGATACAAGGTGTTTAAAATGGACGGCTACTGAGCACCCAAATTTAAAAATAAAATTCAACGGTGAAAATAACTGTTCTGTTATTATTATTATTTAAAGTTCATATGATTTTATCCTCTATGACTATATTTCATCAAATCATGATTTTAATGTCACAAAGTGATTAGAATTGAAATTTTCTTTTTTTCACCATGGGTAGCAAAGGGACACTCTCTTTTCTGTTTTTAAATAAGTTATGTGCTTCCACGTCAGTGTGTGTCAAGTGCATGCACCAAAAAGTATGTCAAAATTATCAGGACTCTTTTGTAATTTCATGAAGGGGATTAATAGTATATATGATGAATTTGGAATCAAATGGAATAGACTCAAATCAAAACCCAATTATTTAGGGTCGATTTGGAACCTATCATTTTAGAGTTAGATGAATAAAGAATTTCCTTTTTTGGATCTTTAATATAATATAATTATAATTTTGATTTTGGTTTGCAATAAAAATAGCACATTAAAAGATTCTTGTTGAGACTCTACGTCATTTTCCATTAGTAAATATTATATTTAAAGATTAAATTTTATTTACATTTATGTAAAGATTATTATGAAGAACATCAAATATTGATTTTTCACAACCAATATGATGTATTAAAAATTAAATATAATTTATGTCAGCTAGTTAACATTCGAGAACTTCTATTCCGACACCAAATTTTACTACTAGCAACCCCTATATAGTGATTTCTGTCAGCTATTTATGTTCTTTTAATTTAAAACCAATGTTTTTTACTTGCATCCCTACAGTATTAATTTTATCCACAGTAAAAGAATGGAGATAAAAACGCTAATAACAGCTGTCATATAATATAAAAGTTTGGAAAATAGCTGTCGCCCGCCATTTTTTACTATTTAATAACCATTATTTGTTTATATGTGGTTAGTGAAAAGAAAACATATTGGACCCTGATTGTGTCTACTTTTTATCTTTGAATAGTTAGTCATGGTTGGAGGTCTGCCAACCCCACTACCCCCACTTTAATCTTTTAAAATAATAATAATAATAATTTAGTAGATACTTACTTTATAGCCCCACCCACCCCCACTCAATCTTTTTAAAAAATAAAATAAAATGAAATAATAATAGTTAGTAGATACTTACTTTATAGTTGTAGTAGGAAAGAGGGCCATCGGTGTCTGTAAAGAAGGAAATCAAAGTTAGATATATAATTCGACCGACATTTTAGAACAAAAGATGACTAGGGTTTGTAACTAACGTCCTCCTTGTGTAAGAAGAAAATCCCAAGTGCTGGGTGTCCTCCCATCAACGGCAGCTGCTCCTTCAGACTACACCACCAAAAAACAAATAAAAGAATCCATAATAATTTATATATAACTTTGCTGTTATAATGAGAAAAGGTCAAATATGTGTTTGTTGAAACCAAAATTTGAAAGACAAAAAAGGTTGGTTATTTTTACATTTAATCCTACTATCACCAAGGTCATTTTCGTAAAAATAAATAAAATTACAATCCTAGGAATCTCATAACAATCTTTTAAATTATAGAAATATCCTTTATTATGTTATCTACAAAATCACCTTAATTAATATTTTTAAATTATAAAAAAGAATTTTGCAATACATTAAATTATAACTTACCATAAAAATTAGACCATCTATTCAATATTTTTTAAAATAATTCTAAAATTTTAATAATGCATAAATTTTAATTTTAAAAATACACCTTTGCGAACATACATGCATTATATGAGAGAGAAAGAAAAAAAGAACGAGAGGACCTACATCATTTTCATGGGAATTTAGATGTTTTTAGTATTTATTGAGTGATGGAGCCCAATACCATCTTCTAGGTATAAATTTGGATCTCAAACTACAATATTGGGCCCCCTTGTGAGGGCACACCCTCACTTATCCAAGCAAAGACCAGATACGGGCCTAGTTCCGAAGTTTAAAAAGGGTCAAACATTGTGCCAAACATTTTTCAAAATAGGGGTTAGAAGTTTTGGAATAAACTGATTTTTTGTGAGCATGATCTCTATGGTAAAATTTGAAAAAATGTTTGACTCTCTTTAGGACCTCCAAACGCCACTCATATGTATATTTTAAATTAAAGCCTTAGAACCACAAAATAAGGTTCAATAATTGATTTAATAAACATGGACTTTTCTAACAACAAGTAAAGTTTGAGGTTATCTATCGTACATATGACTGAAATAAGAAAAAACAAAATATTTCCTTGACATTTGAAATGGACTTCTATGGAGACGTTTTAAGAGATCTATTTTCTTAGCAATGAGGCGAGCACCATTGTCCCATCTCAACTCTTTGTCTGATGGAGTAATGTCTCAAATTTTCACAAATATTTTATCTTCACGAATGGCAGGACCCGTGAATTTAATGTCTCATTTTGTCTTCACGCAATCATAAGACCAGAGTTATCTCTCCTTTTAGGAAGGGTAGTTATAAAAGTACCTCACAAATTAATAAAAGCAAGCCACATCAAAATCAATGTTTTTGTCTAATATGGTGTAAACATTTTTTAATGAGATGATTTTTTGTCATCCTTATCAAAAATCAGTCTATTCCAAGACTTCTAATCCCATCAAAATTGATTTACAAAAAATTAGACGATTTTAGATTGTTAAACTTATTTTTATGGGGTTAAAAATTTTGGAATGAGCTGATTTTTAATGATAATGATCTTCTCATCTTAAAGATCATCCTCACCAAAAATCATCTCATTCTAAAATTTTAACTCATATAAGACAAAATAATTTAATTAGGTGTGAATTATCTTGGTGAGGGTATTTTTATAATTACACTTTCAAAAGTTTTTTTTTAATTGTGACTTACGTGGCACGTGTTGAGATGTGAAAGAAGGATTTCAAACCTCAATTTGGGTGCATAAGATCTGAATTCCTTATCTAATTAAAGAGCTAGTCAGCTTCCCTAATCATCGCGGGTTGCCATAGTTGACTAAACACCACCTGACCACCGCCCTCTAGATTTTTTGGGAAGAAAAATTGGCATGGTCAAAGAGTTTGAGAATGATGGCTACAAAACTCGTTGATTTAAATATTAATTTATTTTATAATTTTTTTTATTAAAGCAGAAAAATATCATTTGTTTAATTTTTAAAATTTTGTGAGCCACTGTAACTTCCAATCATATTTTTTCTTACCATATGGAGATGTGGGCATGTTCGAATATAACCAATTTTATAGGACTGAATCTAAATACAACATCACTTCTTTATGACCGACTTAGGTCTCAACCAAGTCAGGACTGGCATGGATCCTCTAGAATGATACTCGTATGTAACTCCCTATAGTGACCTTTAATGAGGTGTAAAATAATATTTTTTTTAATTCTTTTTAAATCTGAACTAGGCCATGAACCATACATGACAGTCTCTAATCATCCGCCTGTTTCATGGAAGGCCTGCCAATTTCCCTGTCTTTTTAAGAAGTGGCAATTGTGGATTTAGATTACTTGAAATCTTGACTTTACTTTTTTGTGAGCCGAAAGTCTCTCCAAAATAATACTATTTCAAACTCACATGTTATCTTTACTATTATAACCAAAGAAAGCAGAGTAGAATTTTTTTTTTTTTTCTTTTTTAAGATTAGTAGGATTAAGGTAGACCCAGACCAAGATAAGAAGGGCAGACCCATAGTAGCATAAGTAGGGATGCAAGGGGATTGAACATAAGACCTTGGGAGCAACCTTCACAAAGTATTATCATTGAGCTAACACTACGTGAAAATTGAAAATTTCAACAGAAAAAATTGATGGACCAAGACTCACGAATTTTAGAAATTGAATTTTGACGGTCTAGGACAGTCGAAATTCTAAATATTCTTAGAGTTGATGGCTTAGAACTATCTAATTTCTCCCAGCCTTCATCCTAACTAAATCAATTTATGACATCCAAAAATATGATCCGGTGCCAAGGAAAAAATTCTAAGAACTTTGACAAAATAATTTCAAAAAACAAATAATTTTCATTATTGAATTTAAAAGTTTATTAGCCATCCATTTTTAACAGCTTAGATCAAATTAAATAAGGATTTGTTTTCCTTTTTAATATGGGTTTTATTGAATCTACAAGTATGCGGGAATAGAATTTCTAATTTGACGGTCCATGTGAGCCAACAACCCTTAAATCTTACTAAGATGATCATACTAGTGATTCATAAGGTAAAGGAGTCTTTGTAATAAAATTCTCAGCGTTTGTCCGGTAAATCTTTTTTTTCCTTGTCCTTTCTGTCACTTATTTCGGAGACCAGACACTGTCCTTCAAAATGTATGCTAATTCCATTTCTTTTAAAGCACATGTATTGTCCTGCTCAGCCGAACCAAAATTTGTCTGCTGCATCTATGGATAAAATTAGTGATTTATACTTTGAGTGGTGATAATCTGACTACCGACCAACGTGGGAAACTCAATCGACTATCTGACGTGAAAAGTTTGGGAATCATAGATCTTTACTCCTAGGGAATCATGGTACCATCAGGATACACTTTGTTATAGAAAGTGCAAATGCGTATCCCGAGGAACATAAATCTATGATTCCGAAATTTATCATGTCAAGTAGTCAATTGAGTTTCATGACTCTTATACTTTATATGAAATATGTATTCCAATAAGAGTCCAGATCATATTGAAACTCTCCTCCCACACCTCAACCCATGCCACGTAAGACACAATAACAGGAAATTTAAAAAAAAAAAAATAATAATGACTTTTTAAGTCAATCTGACAGCTTGACTCAAAAACTAATGGACATGTCCGTGTGCAAAAGATTCATAGATTTTTTTTCGCAGGGTTGTGTATCCGAAGGGACGGTACTTTGCCAACGCCACATCAGTGAATTTTTGAGTCACTATGTCAGGCTGAATTAAAAAATTAGCACTTTAAAAATATAAAAAAAAAAAAGATTTAAGGGTACTCTTCCAATAGAGGTTTAATACTAGCGGTCCGAAATCATGAGAAAATGAATATAAACCTGAACAGCAGAAGTAGAGCCTCCAAACTTAAAATCGACTGGAAAATCGCTTCTTTTAACTGCAGGATAATCTGCAGGAGCAATATCTGCACCTGGAACTCCTCCGACTAATGGAGAAGTCGCACATCTTATAAGATGACGATTTCCTCCCTTTTTCAAAAGAGATACTCTCATCTGACCTCCATTAACAAGTTGAAGGTTTCCTTTGTTTAATTGAGTTAAGGGAGATGAAGTTAAAGAACATTGTGGAAAGATAAGAGCCATCTTTGGATTTTGAAAAGCTAAAGATAAAAGGAAGAGTCGTGAAAGACTGAGAGATGATGAGCTTTTCTTTTTTTTTTTTTTGTGGTTTGAGAGGAGCGAGGACTACTTATATAGAGTTTTAGTAGGTAGGTAGACCAACCTCTTACAATTTTATTACAAAAATACCTCTACTTTATCAAATTTGTTACTTCAACAAACCTTATTTTCTTTTATGAATCATTTTACTATGATTACCTTAGTAAGACTTTAATAAGTCTTAGCAAGGAGTCAATAGACCGACATGGATAATCAAATTAGAATTCCAATAACATGTCCTTCTAAGTTTCATGAAAACACTCATAATAAAAAAAGAAAAATATTCAAAAACTAAAATTTTTATTAGCTTCATCCTTAGTATTGAAATGGATGGCTTCTAAATTTCCAAACTCAAATTCAACTGTGAAAGTTATCTCTTTTTTTTCTAAATTTTATTTTAAGTTATTAATTTTTTATTTTTTTATTTTCTATATAATCCTATGATATCAGATCAGATCATGTTTTTAAATACGCCAAATTGATGTGGTTTAAAACTCTTAAGAAACTTTTTGCAATAAATGCAAAGTTGGGTCTGCTGAGTAGATGCGATACAATGATTATATAGGAAATTACTTAATAAACCCTGTGGTAGGTAGCAATTTCTAATGGACGGTGACTTTTTTGTTTTATTATTGTTAAATGATATGTACCACAAACATTTAGACGCGGAAAATTCATAAGTGCTGTAGACGCTAGAAAGTCTATCTTCCAAAATCTCTTAAAATTATAAAATTATCCCTCATCAAAACAAATATTTAAAATTAAAGAATGCCCTTATTTTTAAATATAAAAAAGTATATGAATTGAAGAAAATATTCTCATAAAAATTTAGTAACTTTAATAATGAGATTTCAAAATAACCCTTATAAAATATATTATTTATAAAAATACAAACTTTTCAAAATGCCCTTAGGGTATGTTTGATTGCATGGAAAGTCACTTTCCATGGAATTTGAAATCCATGGAAAATTAGTTGTGAAAAATACATAGGGTTGGAAAATCAAATTCCATTGTTTGATTTCACTTGGATAAAATCATGGAAAATTATGAGGAAAAAAAAAAAGAAGAAGAGGAAAATGAGGAAGAAGATGAGATGAGGAGGAGAGGAAGAAGAAGATGACGAGGAAGAGGGAGAGGGAAGGATGTGGTGAGGGTGGTGACGAAGGTGGTGGCAACGACGGTGGCGATGGCGGCGATGACGGCGACGGTGATGACGACGGAGATAAGCGAGGAAGATGGGGGGAGAACGTCGTGGTGGTGGTGGTGGTGGCGGAAGAGGTGAGGGATGAAGAAGAAGGAGACGAAAAAAAAAGAAAAGAGAGAAGGTGGTCGGAGACGGAGCCAACGACGACGGCGATGACGACGACGACGACGGTGAGATTAGTGTAATGGTGGTGGTAGGGAAGAATTGAGAATGGAAAATATAGGTGGATTTCATTTTCCCACCCATATAGGTGGGAAAGTGAAATCTATGATTTAGTGGACTTTTTGAATAGGGTGGAAAATGAATTTCCATTTCCATGTGCAATCAAACACTTGAAAAATGTCATTTTCCATATAAATTGATTTTCCACCCTATTTTCCATGTGCAATCAAACATACCCTTAGTATATTTTACCCACACCTTTTTATTCTTAAATATTTCAAATCACTTTCTCAAGATCGAAGAACAACATTTACATCCAAACTACACATCACTTAAAAAGTTTATCTTTTAAATGGAAAAAATATCCAATAAATCCTTTGTGAAAATTCCTAATCCAAAGCTCAATAAATCTAGATCATTATTTTTTTAGTTATTTAAACCTGAAAGATATTTCTGACTTAATAATAAAGAAATTTATGAGCATGTCATGTTTATAGTTAAGAATATCTTAAAGGTTTTAATATAGATCTTAAAGTTCATTTAATACTGATTGAAAGACAATTTTAAAAGATAGGGGTATCTCACCATTAATTAGTGTGTGAGAAGAAAATAATTGAAAATAAATTGAAATATTCTTTCTTATCTTTAAAGTTTCTTTTTTCCTAATGGGCTTAATCTTCTTAAGAAATTTTTATTTGATATCCTTCAAATGAGAATGTCATGACTTATTTTTAATTATTTCTTCTTCTATTTTTATAAGCAAGAATGGGGGAACACATAAAATAAATAAATTGAAAATTGAAAATTGAGGGAGGAAATCTTATAGAAGAACACATGGCAATCCTTGATTTTTTCCCCTTTTGAATTGATTCAAAGAAATTAACCCATCAAAAAGAGGATCCCCTATTCTATCCATCTATTCGTTTTCACATATTTCTCTCATTTCTCATCTCCATCATCATACTCACATCTCTCTATCTATTTGTTCAACTTCAAATTACTAGAAGAAAATTAACAACTGAAATATGCTATTAAGAAAAATGAGACTTCAAAAGAAATTGATTTAAAAATTTTAGTAGGTTTAAAATCTTTTTTTTTTTTCTTTTGATTTATTAATAATAAGAGTTAAAGAGTACTAGCTTGCATGTTAAAGATTCATAATGGTAGATAGTTGGTAATGTAATTGAGTAATTATGATATATATATATAGGGGGGCGTTCAAGGGCCAACTTTTTAGCAAACTTTTTGGCAAAACATTTTTCAAAACATGGGTTAGAGGTTTTGGAATGGGCTGATTTTTGGTGAGGATGATCTCTACGGTGAGGAGATCATCATCACCAAAAATCAGCCCATTCCAAAACTTCTAACCCCATCAAAAACAGTTACAAAAAATGGACGGTCCATGATTTTTCAGCTGGTAAACATTGTTTGAAGTTTTGGAATGGGCTGATTTTTGGTGAGGATGATCTACTCACCGTAGAGATCATCCTCACCAAAAATCAGCCCATTCCAAAACCTCTAACCCATGTTTTGAAAAATGTTTTGCCAAAAAGTTTGCTAAAAGTTGGCCCTTGAACGCCACCCATATATATATATATATATATATATGGGTGGCGTTCAAGGGCCAACTTTTTAGCAAACTTTTTGGCAAAACATTTTTCAAAACATGGGTTAGAGGTTTTGGAATGGGCTGATTTTTGGTGAGGATGATCTCTACGGTGAGGAGATCATCCTCACCAAAAATCAGCCCATTCCAAAACTTCAAACAATGTTTACCAGCTGAAAAATCGTGGACCGTCCATTTTTTGTAAACTGTTTTTGATGGGGTTAGAAGTTTTGGAATGGGCTGATTTTTGGTGATGATGATCTCCTCACCATAGAGATCATCCTCACCAAAAATCAGCCCATTCCAAAACCTCTAACTCATGTTTTGAAAAAATGTTTTGCCAAAAAGTTTGCTAAAAAGTTGGCCATTGAACGCCCCCCATATATATATATATATATATATAATTTATGTTTCTTTAGTATAAGAGGAAAAGGAAGAATAATGTGAAAGTTGATATTTAATATAAGTTGATATTCTTTTCTTGCACATCAAATGTGTGAAAATTGATAAAATGATAAGTTGTAGCCATTGCATTAGCATGAGATGAATGAGTGGTACTTCATGTGATCATGTGAAATTGATGTATGTGTGGAGCAAATAGAGAGTAGGCCTTTGGGTGTAAAACCCTAAAACCCTCGAGGAAGGCCCTGCAATGTGGGGTTGTGGTTAATTTAGCCATACGGGGGATATAATGGCTGGATTGGGTGATTGAAAATCATTGTGAATTTTGTTGCATGTCGAAAGATAAATTGCTTGAATCATATCTCTTTTTTTAGGGATCCACTAGTTGCACACCAATCTTAAAAAATTCTTTTTTTTTATATAAAGAAAAATCACAATTTAACATACTTATTTCACTTCAATACGTAACCTTCAGGGTTTAGGCTTATTCATCATCCTGTGTATTCTTTACTCATTCTTTACTTTACTCGTGAACTCTACTCATTCTTTATTTTCTTGTGATTGATTTTGCTCGTGTTCTCCATTTTTTGTCATTATGTAACTTTCCATGTAACTTCCACTGCAAAAGAACATGTGTTGCTTAATTTCTATTAGGATCAAGTGTATTATTGTATGGTGGTTTTATTTAGTGTAATATTTTTTATGTTGCTATTATAGTTGGATTGCAGAGGTCAAGTCCATATACACTTTTATAATAATTGTTGGCAAAGTTCTTTGTAAAAAATCTTTGTCACTCTCCTACCAATGATTTGTTCTTTTGTTTATGTTTGTTTCACAAGTCGTACAACTTTTTAAGGGAACACTAATGTATTTCTTGCAAAATGGTTTCAAAACCTACAACTTCAAAACATTTATGGTTCCAAAATGACCAAGTATTTCTTGTAAAAATTTCTATCCAATAATAATTTTTGTAAGCATGGTCGAGGAAGAAGGAAAAAAAAAGGAGTGCAACATTTTAAAATTATTTGGAGTGTAATCATCCAAATGGAGTGCAAAGGGTAATTTTTAAGTGATGAAGGGCAAATGGTAATTGGTGATGTGCAACTAGTCAATCCCTTCTTTTTATTATACCATGTGCTCTTAATTTCATATTATAATTGAGTCGTTGGAAGAAGAATGTTATGTTTTTCTTTTGGACTTTGTGGCTTATCCTTTCAATATTCCGGATTTAATTGAATGAGGGCAGCAAGGATTGAAGAATTCAAATTAAAGGATGTTTCGCATTTCTCAGTTTTAGAAGATATTCATGATTTTGCTATGGGTGATTATATGATTAGTTCTTCTTTTTTTTTTTTTTAAGAAAAAAAAGAACTCTTACATTTGAAGAGCATGTTATATTGATGATTTAAATATTAATGAAAAAATAAGTGAAAACTGTTGATTTAATTGTTATTTTAAATGTATTTTCACACCTTGGATTTTGGACCACGGGTGAGATAATGGATCATAGACTAATTTATGGATTCCAGAAATTGGGGCGTGACAGTTTGGTACTAGAGTTTTACGAATTAAATCCCTAGGGCTGAGATAAAAGTACATAAAATATCTTAATAAAAATCCTTGTGAGAATTGAGATGAAGGATATATGATTTACTCCATATACTTTGAGCACCTATCCCAGGCTGAGAAATTTATCTGTGCTACGCAAGCCTTAGGTTTTTAGATCCTTAAGGGGAGAGGTTAGAATAACTATGAAGAGCTATAGATTGCGGGATCAGAGGGCATGATTAGAGGCCTAGATAGAGATTGAAGTTATATTTGATGAGCACTAAAGGAATTGAGTTTTAAATTTTAAATTTGGAGTGGAGAACTTTATTTTTTGGATTGTGGAGGTTATCTTCGAGTTTAGTTGAATTAGTAATTCATCTTATTGATCATGAATAGGAGAAGCAAATATATAGATGAACCTCATATGCATTACCTTAAACCACTTCTTATGGAGTTAAAATCGGTTGTTGGTGCTTTTTCTTTTGTTTTGCAAATGAGACATTGATGAAGCTCAGACAGATGGTGATTAAGATACCAAAGCAAAAAACTAAAATATAAATTTTATTGTGTAAAAAAAAATCATTGCAAGAATCGGCAATATAACAATCAAAATAGAAATTCACAAATTAGAAATAAAGAGAGGCGTGACATAGAATGAATGTGATTCGGTAAGATTGCCTACTTTGACAAGTGACTAGGGTTACAATCAATCTTTCTTTCAGAAAAACTGAAAATCCTTCGTAGAAATCCTAAAATGAGTATCTATGAATTTATAAATTGAAATGACAAAAGTGTCCTTATGGGCAATTTTTAGAAAAATTATATATCTATATAATATAATATAATATAATTAATATGTTTATAACGTTGGTTTAAGTAAAAATTGTTGTTATAAACCTTTCTAGAGTTCGCGCAAAAAACCACGAAAAGAAAAAGTTTTGTAACGTTGGTTTGTCGTAAAATTGACATTATAAACTTTTAAGTACAATTTATAATGCCAGTTTTATGAAAAACTGACATTATATATCTTTATAAAAATTTTGGGCAACTTTGCACGAAAATTAAACTTTGATAACGTCGTTTTACTTGAAAGTCAACGTTAAAGATTAAAACATGAGCGCCTCCTATTCCGTTTGGTGTAGTAGTGCAACTTGAAGAAAATAAGAAGAGAGTAGAGGAGCACAGACTCAATTCATTTTATAATTCATCTTATTGATTATGAATAGGAGAAGCAAATATATAGATTACAGTAACTGTCCGTTCCGGAAATTAACCTTAATACAGAAGAGAATCATGCTAATAAATGAAATATTATTAATGTAATTGCAGTAACTGGGAAAGTAGGCAATCCAATCCTACCAACTAAGGAAATAAAAATAATTACAACTAAGTTAAATATGGTGAGCATGAGAATTAAGGCTTGAATTCAATCACTCCCCCTCAAGTAGGATTGTAGATATTTATCATTCCTAATTTTTCAGTTAAGCTATCAAAGTTGGATCTAGCGAGAGCCTTTGTGATAATATTAGTTGTTTGACAATGTGTCGGCGTGTAACTAACTATGAATACTCTTTCTTCAATCTTCTCTTTAATGAAATGTCGATCTATCCCCACATGTTTTGTTTAGTCATAATGAACAAGATTCTTTGCAATACTGATTGCTACTTGATTGTCACAGAATAACTTCATAGGGTGTTCTATGGGCATGTTTAATTCTGACAGTAGTCTATGTAACCAAATACCTTCACATATACCTTGAGCCATAGCACAGAATTTAGCTTCTGCACTACTGCAAGCTACAACAGATTGCTTCTTACTCCTCAAATAAACCAAGTTTTCTATACATAAGAACAATATCCTGAAGTTGATTGTCAATCAGTAACAGATCTTGCCCAGTCTGCATTTGAAAATATTTTGATATCCCTCTTAAGAGTTTTTTAGAAGAATAATCCCTTATCGGGCGTTATGTTGAGATATCGTAGCACTCTGTAAACAACAGTCATATGTTCTTCACTTGGATAGTTCATAAACTGGCTAATCACATTGACAGAGAAGCATATGTTAGGTCTTGTGTGGGAGAGATAGATGAGTTTTTCCACAAGATATAGATATCTTCCTTTATTGACAGGACTACTACCATCATTGGCTTCTAATTTTATTGTTGAATCCATGGGAGTCTCAGCAGGCTTGCAACCAAGCATTCATATTTCACTTAACATGTCTAGGACATACTTACGTTGGGAAACATATATACCCTTTTTTGACCGACCAATTTTCATCCCGAGGAAATACTTAAGATTCCCTAGGTTCTTGATTTCAAATTCTTTGGCAAAGAATTATTTGAGCAGCCCAATCTCCTCCTCATGATCACCTGTCAGAATAATGTCGTCTACATACACAATGATAATCGCTAACTTTCCTTTTGTGGAGTCCTTCACAAATGTGGTATGGTTAGATTGACACTGAAAATATCCATACCTTTTATAGCCTTTGTGAATCATTCGAACCAAACGTAGGGAGATTGTTTGAGTCCATACAAGGATAGTGTAATGTTCTAGGGATAATGTAACGTTTTGCTCTAGCTCTCACATATCTTTCCTTTTTAGGGTCATTAGCGAGTTGCCCTAACTGAAAGAAGGCAATGAAATATATTTTCTTTCTCTCATTTCTACTTTTTTTTTTATATTTTATTTACTTTATTATTCTTGCGATGACTGTTGGCTAAATCTCCATTAGATCGATTGAGGAGGCTGGAGTAAGATTTATTAATGTTTTACTATTCTCGTAATAGCTTCATAATTTTATTGTGATAATATTAGGTATTTATTATTAGGTCTAACATTAAATGTTTCTCAAAGTTTTAACGGTTTCTTTCTTTAATAAGTTCAAGAAAAATCATGCTTTACAAAAAATAATTAATGTTTATCTAATAATCTCGACTTAATTTATCGCATACTTTTGATCTTATTTCTATTATAACTATTTGATTTTTCGATTCACAAATATTAATTTTCTTTAGTAGATCGAGATAAATAGAGAACCAGAATTCACTGATAAAGTTTGTGAATGTGGATCCAATTGGTCTACACTTCTCTATCGTATTTTTGAAGTCATTCTTTTAATAGTTTATTTTTTGATAAATCTCTTTCAAAAACTATTTTTAATCGGTTACATAAACTTGAATTGGATTGGAAGTAAAAATACATTGGATTAACGTTGTCTTTGTAATTCGACCCTTGCTTGCCAATGTTTTCTTTTGTTCTTATTTTATCATCATCTACAGCTCGAACAAACCCCGAGTTAGATGGCGAGGAGTTCCTGAATGCTATCATTGTAGTCATCTCGTCAAAGCTATCTAGGCCTATAACTTCTTTCTTGAATCTCCTTGTGAATTCTCTAAGGTTTTCTCTAGGCTGCATCCTCATGTTTAGTAGAATATCCACATCTTTGCCAACTTTTCTATTATTGATGTAACATGTCACAAAGACAGTGCAACGCTTATCAAAAGAAGCTATTGTCCCTTTCGATAGCTTATGGAATAAAGTCAGGGCATTCACCTACAAACTAGAAAGAAAATAACCTGTACATCAAGCCTTCACTCACCTTTCATAGTGTGAGCATCTATCAGAAGTGGAATAAGTGCTCAATTAAATCATTTGTCCTTGGGCAGGGGTTGAACTGAGACAGCACAAACTTCTTTGGAGTCTCCTCAAACAAGATCTCAATTGTAAAGAGGGACTTTTGAATTCTCCTAATGGCTTGCGTAGCCACCAGGCCTATATCTGCACTCTTCATTGTCTCATTCTCTTTCCGGATCATATCTCTGATCATCTCTTGGATCAAACCTGTCATAAGCTCACCTCGAGTTATTGTAGCAATAACAACTTCAATAGCCTCATTCTTAATTACAACCTGCGATTAAGAGTTGTCATCTAAGTTTGAAACATGATTGCCTCCGGTAGGAGGTGAAGGATCTCGCGGTAGAAGATCTTGTCTTTTTTTTGTTGGTTTTCTATTCATCGATTCAACATTCGATTATGTTCTATCAAGTCGTCCATTTTCTTCTACATCTCTTCATGTTGCTTTCTCAAGCCTTTTAATAGATTCAAGAGATTGGCATCTGCTACTGGTATAATGGGTGGAGGAGCATTAACTTCAGTTGATCTTGTGGATCTTGCCATTGTTTGTCTGAAATTAATTTGTTGTGGCAATTCCCATGGACGACGCCAAATTTGTAGAGGAGGAATCTGGTGATGGCTTAATAGACTCTGTTTTACTCAACCAAAGTTGCTTCCATGTCCTTCTGGTTAGCACTAATGTGGTACTCGCCAATGACCCTCTAACGTTTAAGTTAGAGTTGTAGAAGAACAACAAGAATACAAACTCTTTTTATCTTAGATAGGTCAAAAAAACCTCTATTGTCTCTGTTGATCTCTCTATTTATAGATCTTCCCTCGAATTAGGATTTCTTCTTTAATTGGGATGTGATCACGATGAATCCCTGAACAGTAAGGATCCTAAACGGAATTGGGATCTTTGGGATTGAATCCTTGATTCTAAGGAAGATCTCAAGACTTAATACACGTAAACCAATATTACGCAGATACTCAGACCAGACCTATCCTACCAGGCAGGTCAAGTCTTCACTAATGTTGTCCTACCTTACCAACCAAGTTAGACATCTCTACCTTGGTCTGTCCTATTGCTGGGTAGGGTTGGATGCATTGACTTACACAAAGTACCACTTAATCAGCTTGGACACATGTATGTTTTGGATAACATACCATTATTATCCTCTACGGGTTGCATTCATAATTCAAAAAACAAAAGGGTCTTGATAGAATGACTTATCAATACAATGCATTTAAGATTCCCTACACTCCTCCACATCAACTCAATGTCAAACGTATTGTCTTAAGCAATCACTCCAACATTTTCCAATATTAAAAAAAAAAAAAAAAAAACTCATATTCATTAAAAATGTGGAGGGATATGACATAAATTTAAGAGTTGGATGGAAATGCATGTAATGTGCTAAAACTATTTCCTTGCCAACTTGTAAGATTTTAAGTCTTAGTAAGACTCTTTTAGCTCAAATGGATTATCACATTGACAATCCAACACTACAACCCTCTAGATTTCATAGATGATCTCATATCCCCAAAAAAGACGTTCAAAATACATTTTTTAGGCTTGATCGAAAGTTTTGAAAATGGATGGCTATCGAACTTCCCTAGAACTCCCAAATTTAAAATTAAAATTGAATGGTGAAAAATACTATTTTTTTTTAAATTTTTTTCAAAGTACATAGAATTATTTCCTATACAACCTATGACATCGGATAATGTTTTTGGATGCCACAAGCTAAGTATTTTTTTTTTTTGGCTTTGACAGGCCACACGTACCAATCATATGCACATGTACAATAGGTAAATATACCACTTTATGTGGAAAATTATATAAAGACTTGAAGATGTGGCCTGGGGAGCAAATCTAGTCGCCCTTACCATCTCAACTAGCCCCTAGTGGGTGACAAAAGTTGAGGTCGACCCTTAATAAGAGTTGAAATCTTACTAACTTAGAGCTTAGAAGGACTTATAACATAAGGAGGTATCTCAAATAATTACAAAAATCTTAGAGGTACTTATCATGAATTTAAAAATTCAAAGATATCTAAAATGTTTATTGAAGAAAGGTTCGATATGTTTTGTCATTGTCAAAGTGAAGGGTGTGTTTCTCGTTCAAGAAAAATGGAAAAAACTTTAAAACAGCCAACTCGCGTCAAAATTTTGGTAGACCCTCTCCTTTGAATTACAGGTAGTGTCTTTGAGGGGGTATATTAAATATTAACAAAGATTAAGAGTTTGAAATAAATTATAAAAAAAAACAAAAAAAAAGTAACGTGTCATGTCAGGAAGAAGGTTTGTCCAAATTTTCGAACTTGTCGTCATTGAAGAACTAACCTCTACCCTCTGCCCTCCACTTTGCATTATTAGTTTTAAAACCGGTTGAGTCGATTAGACTCTGATTGAATTTCGAGTTGACTCATCCTTGAAACTCCTTTTAAACAACTCGCCAAGTTAATTCAAAACTTGGGTGAGTACATGGAAGTTTTCCTAGTCAAGTTAGAAGCTTGGGCCGAGTTATGGGTTATAAAAATTATTTTTAAATACTTAATACATTCAATAAAGATGAGTTGACTCCACTCGATAGGCGTGCTAGGCGAGTCGAATTGAGTTTTTGAATTTTAAAAACTACAGTTGTACCTAACTTCAGTGCAAACAGCAGTGGTAGGGCGGGTGTTCCAATAGTGAAGGAAAATAAAGTCTTCCTATACACACCACTCATAATTGGTGCATATATGCACGTGGACCACACGATATTTGTTAGATAAGACACGCACTGCAAAGAATAATATGGTTGTCAAGGATTATTGATACACGTTGCATCCAATAATTGATTGTCATGAGGATGTAATGTAGGAAGTTTTATAAACTAATCTATCTACTATCAAAATGAGTCAAAATCTATATACTATCAAAATCATATTTATATTATAAAATATAATTGTAGGTCCCACTCTCTTTTTCTTTAGATTTATATCATATAAACAATATATCTTAAGAATATGATTTAATTTTTTATTTTTTCTTTTTCTTCTTCTACTCTTTTTCAATATTACATATCTAATTTTATTGTATGTCTTCTTCTCCCTCTTTCTTAATAAGTAAAAGTATTAAAAATAATAATTAATTATTAAAAATAATTATTTTTTAAAATTTTAAAAACGATAACAAATCAACGTTTGGACCATTGGGTTTGAAGTTTTGAACTTTACCCTCTAAAACATGGCATTGAAACACATTTTTATCAATTTTTATATATTTTTTAAATAAAACTTGGAAACATCCACTTGAAAACCAACCTATTTTGACTTGCCATTGTGAAAATAGGAAGTTCAAGGGGATGTTTTCAATTTTTTTATTTTAAAATTGCAATGGGCAAAAAACTATCCTGTAGAAGTGTATATTGGTCATACTATATTTTGGGAATTTTGGTATCCTTGGGTTAACTTGTTTATCTTCACATTACACGATGTGTGATGATGATGCCCATCATGATCTCTTTATTGAGTGCTTGGTCATTTTCAAAGGAAAATAATTTTTCAACCTCGTCCAAAAATCTTGTGAAGGTTGGATTTCATTTTTCTATTGAATTTCACTATCCCACTTATTCTTACGGGAAAATGAAATCCACCTCCAAATCTCACCCCCAAATTAAAGCATGGGTGCAACTTGGATAAGTTGGGTGAATTGGATGGTAGCTTGAAATGATAGAATCTTCAATCCGAGCATTAAGCCCAAGCTTATTAACTCAAGCTCAACTAAGGTGTTGTTTGTTATACTGAACAAATAAGTGCTGAATGATTATAATTGTTGAAATTGTATAAGCGTTGAATTTAAGTACTGAAATTATTGTCTGTTTATCGATCTGAGTTGTGCTAAACTGATACAAATTAAGCGCTGTAATCACATAAATCTGTTTGTTACTTAATACTGAAAACTGGTAAATTAACTATATTATCCTTTTCAACAGTTATATGTTTAAGGGGAAATTATTAATAAAATCCAAAAATAAAAATTATTTATTAAAAAAATATTAAATTTAATGAAATTCATTCTGGGAACTTAGCCGAACAAATTCTCTCTCCTTCACATCATTTAAAAGGTAAATTTTAAATTCTTTTAATTCAAATTAAAAAATAATATTAATTCAAATTAAAGAGAGAGAATATTAAATATAAATATTTCTTTAAATATTAAATATTCCAAAAAAATAAAAAAGGAAAGAGAAAATTTCTCTCTTTAATTTGAATTAATATTATTTTTTAATTTAAATTAATATTATTATTTTTAATTTGAATTAATATTATTATTTAATTTGAATTAATATCATTTAATTTGAATTAATATTATTTTTTTAATTTCAATTAATATTATTTAAATACATAGATGAGAGAGAAAATAGGAGAGAAATAATATTGGTGTGGGTTGCCTTATTAATTTGTGGGGTGCTTATATCATTATCCATAGGATATAAGAGGTAATATCATTTCAAATATAAGGGCATACTTGTCCGTGTTGAAAAAGACCGGTGCTTACCGCTTTAGCAAAAAAATTAAGTGATCCAACTTCACTTAATGCTTTTCACTTATTTTTTACTAATAAGTGCTAAAAATATGGAGTAAACAAATGTGCTGATTGTTGAAACTGAATTGCATTCAGCATTAAGTGTTGAAATCAGCGTTAAACAAACACCCCCTAAGGCTTGAGCTAAATTTGGGATTTTTTTTTTCAACTCTTTTGGTAAGCCTAAAAAAACTCAGTTCTGAGGCCCAAGGCCTATGTAATTATTTTCAAAATCGGGGTAGTAAAGGGCATGTAGGATCTATTTTATCGTTGATGGATGGCACAATTAGTAAATAAATTAATTTTTATGGCATTCAAATTATTTTAGAATATTGTGGAGAATCTAACCCAACCAAAACCATGAGCATAATTATAGATATATTGTGGGAATTATTTTTGGCATAAAATAAAGGAATCAATGTAATCCTCCTAACAAAGATCGTGGAGTTCTAACCTTGTTTGTTTAAAATTCAAAATTTTAAAAATTATAAAAGAAAAATTAGCTTCACCAAGTCAAGATGAAGAGCGTAAGTAGAGGGCATTATCACTAATTAAGGAAGGATTTGACCCCTTAATGTAATTTAATAATGATACGAAGGAAATAATCTATGTATAGCTATATATACTGTAGGTCAGCCACAATCCTTGTTACAAAATTCTGGTGAAACTATAAATCGAATGATGTTGTGTGTGTGGATATTAGTATGATTTTGTTGATTCCATGATGGAGACGGATGCTTTTCATGATTTTTAATTGAATAAGAGACAATGTCTTGTATGTTTACAAGGAAAAAATGGTAGTGGAAGGCATAGGCCCTTTGGATGCAATACCCATAAGACCTTGAGGAAGATCTTTTAAATGGGGTAGTTCCAATTTAGCTCGACAGGGGATAACATGGTCAAAATGAATGTTTTGATCATTTAGCTAAATCAGGGATACAATTGATAAAATGGGTGATAAGAAAATTGTTCTGTGACTATTCTTTTTCATGTGATGAATTATTTGGTTTGCATTATTTCATTATTACCCTATTCATCTTATTAGATTTCTTTTTATTATTGTTATATGTACTGCAGGGGTGTTATGTCACTTCTATTAAGCTTTGTAGCTCATGCTTTTAATGTTTTAGATACAATAGAGGGAGACGACACAACAATGGAAGAGTTGAGTGGAGGATTCATTCTATTTTATTAAGCATGATTAGGAATTATGTTGTTCTATTATTATTGGGTGTACGAGATCATAAATAAGTTTTTTAGTTGATTTAAATCCTTTTTTTATCTTGATTAAACTTAGTTTGGGTGGTTAGGATTGTTAGTAGCTTTAAATCAAATTAATTCACCAAGTTCCTTCTTTAGTTTACTTGAACCAGAAATTTGGGGTACTATATTGTAGTAGAAATTGCACTAAGTTTTCCCTCAAATTTAACCATTTTTTATATGAACAAATTTCTAGAAGTTACTCTAATTAGAAATTGGGTCTTGCATTGTTTCAATCTATTTACAATTTATAATAATTTTTATGTAAAATCTGTTATGGGAACAATAGAAAATGATTTTAGTATAGTTTGTATTTTTCACTCTTTTCCCGAACAAAAAATTCAGTACTTTTTCTTTTAATGATTTTTCCTAAATTATATGCTTCTTTATCTTTCTAGAGATACCAAGTTTGAAGCACTTTGATATAATTGAGTAGAAATTCTTGAAATCAGGCTTATATTTATTAAATTTTAATTCATAAATGCCCAACAGGCTACTTTCTCATTTTCGAAATATAAATTAACTACTTCTTGTAAATACCATTTTTTATGTAGCATTGGGTTCATGTTGAGCTGGGTTGCCCAAACCCTCTACTCAAGATCAAATCAAATTATGGACCGATTGAGTTATCTAAAGTACAATGAACCTCCTAAGATAATTTGTATGGAAAATGGACCCTATATAGTATTCTATTTATGACAAGAAGTTTATCCTTTATTAGAGAACTAGTTTTGGGGGACTATTTATGGTTAAACAAAATAGAAACTTGCATTTCGACTAGGGCTGTCAACGGATGTTTATCGATTGAAAAATAACAATATCCAAATTTGAATTAGAAATTTTTATCTGGTATTTGAATTCAAATCTTACGGATGTTCTAAAATTCTATCCAAATTCAAATCCGATTATCCTATCAGATATCGGATAATTTTCGATTAGAATTTGAAAATTTTGTATATTAGAAAAACCATAATTTTTTCTTATCCAAATGATTTTTTATTATTAAAAAAATGTATTATATATTATATTATGTATATAATAAATAAATCAAATCAAATAATATATATTATTTCAAATTGGATATTCTCGGATTTGAAATGTTAATATCCGAATCCGTATACAATAAGGATTCAAATGTATAAAACTATCCAAATTCGAATCCGATATCCAAATTTTCGAATTTTCTACTATCCATTGACACCCTTAATTTGAATTATAATTTCACCAGACCCAATAGGGCCTAGAGCGTATCACAATTTGATAAATATGGTCCAATTGCACTACGTGAAAGCAGGGGTAAAGTTGACGTCAAGGTCGGTCCAATTTGGCTAAATCCAAGCAAATTCAATGGACCTAGCCGTTGAATTTATCCATTTTTTCACGTAATGTTGGTAGATTGCCCCATCAACTGACTTAGGATTAGTGTCCTATTTTGTGTTAAGAACCTGATTTATGGTTGCCCAAGTCAAACCCAGCATGGTTTTAATTGCAGCAAGAGATGCTGCTCGAAAACCCCAAGTGTGCATGAATAATTGTGCATGCTAATTCATTTGGATTTTCATGAACTCAGAACTAGATTACTTGAATTTGATACACCAAATCCAATTAAGTTATTACTTCAGCTTAGTTTCAAATTGGTTACTAATACCTAAATCGACTAATTTTTGGCAATGATCAACATGCTAGAAGAAAATCTCATGTACCAACGGTTTGATTGTGCGACATAATCCTATATGACTCAATTAGGGGATTAGAAAATAGATGTAGGTTTAACCCAACTCTTTTATAATGGAATTTTATTATTATTATCATTGTTATTTTTAATTGCGAACGACCCCATCTATTTAGTTTACTTGTTAATTACTTAATTCAAATTGATCTTTGGATCACATGAGTCCATGCCCATTTTTTGAAGGTCAGATGTCACACCCTAAATTTCGAATCTTAATACGATTCATGACTCGGTTCAAAATCTTAATTTAAGGATATGAAAGGAACCAATAATCATTGAATAATAATAACTAAAAATTTAAGAAAAACAAATAAAACAAATAGAAATTAATGTTTATTAAAAAAGAGAATATCAATATAAAATTCAATCAAAACGTCAAATGTAATAATACTTGTTGGGTATTTATTACATTCAAACTAATATAACAAAATAAAATAAACTATTTTAAATTTGAATCTTAAAAAGACTAAACAACTAATTAATAAATAAATAAAACTATGTCCTTTAATGATTTTACATTTTCATTGTTCAACTCCGATCTCAATACTCATTATTTGAAATGTTTTTCTGACAAAGTCGATAAGATAAAACTTACAGGAAAATTAACGCTACACTAACATTTATATATATATATATATATATATATATATATATATATATATATATATATATATATATATATATATATATATATATATATATATATATAGAGAGAGAGAGAGAGGGTCAGGTTCAAGGGCCATGTGAGAAAACATGTAAGAAAACTTTCGTTTTTCAAAATAAGGGTTAGAGGTTTTGGATTGAGCTGATTTTTTGCAAGGATGGTCACTATGATGAGAAGATCATCCTCACAAAAAATCAGCTCAATCAGAAACCTCTAAATCCATCAAAAGTGATTTACAAATTAGTGATAAAAATTGAAAAAAAAACGACAGTCCACATTCTAAATCACTTTTAATGGGGTTAGAAGTTTCAGATTGGGCTGATTTTTTTTTTTTTGGATGATCTTCCCATCATAGAGATCATCCTCACAAAAAATCAGCTCAATCTAAAATTTCTAACCCATATTTTAAAATTTTATTTACCGCCGAAAGTTTTCTTACATGTTTTCTCACATGGCCCTTGAACCTGACCCATATATATATATATATATATATATATATATGGGTGGTGTCAATGGCCAACTTTTTGGCAAAACATTTTTCAAAACATGAGTTAGAAGTTTTGGAATGGGCTGATTTTTGGTGAGGATGATCTCTACGGTGAGGAGATCATCATCACCAAAAATCAGCTTATTCCGAAGCTTTTAACCCCATCAAAAATAGTTTACAAAAAATGGACGATCCGTGATTTTTCAACTTGTAAACATGGATTAGAAGTTTTGGAATGGGCTGATTTTTGGTGATGATGATCTCCTCATCGTAAAGATCATCCTCACCAAAAATCAGCCCATTCCAAAACCTCTAACCCATGTTTTGAAAAATGTTTTGCCAAAAAGTTGGCCCTTGAACGTGACTCTATATATATATATATATAGGGGCGTTCAATGGCCAACTTTTTAGCAAACTTTTTGGCAAAACATTTTTCAAACATGAGTTAGAGGTTTTGGAATGGGCTGATTTTTGGTGAGGATGATCTCTACGGTGAGGAGATCATCCTCACCAAAAATCAGCCCATTCCAAAACTTCTAACCCATGTTTACAAGCTGAAAAATTGTGGACCGTCCATTTTTTGTAAACTGTTTTTGATGGGGTTAGAAGTTTTGGAATGGGCTGATTTTTGGTGATGATGATCTCCTCACTGTAGAGATCATCCTCACCAAAAATCAGCCTATTCCAAAAACCTCTAACTCATGTTTTGAAAAATGTTTTGCCAAAAAATTTGCTAAAAAGTTTGCCATTGAACGCTACCCATATATATATATATATATAGGGTCCCGTTCGCCACCCTTAGTTTTACCACACACTTTAACAAACGCGTTTTGTCCTACATAGGTTAGAAGTTTCGGAATGAGCTGATTTTTGGTGAGGATGATCTCTATGGTGAGGAGATCATCCTCACCAAAAATCAGCTCATTCCAAAACTTCTAACCCCATCAAAATTGATTTACAAAAAATGGACGGTCCACGATTTTTCAACGTGTAAACATGGGGCTAAACATTTCGGAATGGGCTGATTTTTGGGGAGGATGATCTTCTAATCATAGAGATCATCCTCACCAAAAATCAGCTCATTCCAAAACTTCTAACCCATGTAGGACAAAAAACGTTTGTTAAAGTGTGTGGTAAAACTTAGGGTGCTGAACATTTCCCATATATATGGGAAATGTTCAGCACCCTAAGTTTTACCACACACTTTAACAAACGTTTTTTGTCCTACATGGGTTAGAAGTTTTGGAATGAGCTGATTTTTGGTGAGGATGATCTCTATGATTAGAAGATCATCCTCCCCAATATATGGGAAATGTTCAGCACCCTAAGTTTTACCACACACTTTAACAAACGTTTTTTGTCCTACATGGGTTAGAAGTTTTGGAATGAGCTGATTTTTGGTGAGGATGATCTCTATGATTAGAAGATCATCCTCCCCAAAAATCAGCCCATTCCGAAATGTTTAGCCCCATGTTTACACGTTGAAAAATCGTGGACCGTCCATTTTTTGTAAATCAATTTTGATGGGGTTAGAAGTTTTGGAATGAGCTGATTTTTGGTGAGGATGATCTCCTCACCATAGAGATCATCCTCACCAAAAATCAGCTCATTCCGAAACTTCTAACCTATGTAGGACAAAACGCGTTTGTTAAAGTGTGTGGTAAAACTAAGGGTGGCGAACGGGACCCTATATATATATATATATATATGGGTAGGACTTGTAAACTCATGAAAAGTGAGCTCATGTTCACTCACAATCCTAACCGTTTATATGTTAGATCAATGATTGAGATTTATCTTAGAGATCCATAATATGTTTTAGAGATACATCTATCATCCCAACCATAAGATTTCACATATATATAGATGATCCGGAACGGAATTGTGTGAATATTCAAGTTCACTTTTCGTGAGTCTATGGATCCCAACCCATATAGGTTCTATTGACTCAAGAAATAACACATGACAATACACAATCCAACAATAGGAAATTATCCTCCAGATAAATATCATTAGGATATGCATGATTAGGATATGCATAAAATCATTACCGTTGGATGTTGTGCTTACATTATCAGGATTGTGTATTATTTACTAAATCATATAGTGGAATCCAATAATTTTGTGAGGCAAAGCAACATAATATCATTCTTATTCCAATTTCTGGTTTACGACTACCTTGTTCTTGATTAGATCATATCACTAGCGGAAAGAAATTTTAAATGGCACAATCAGCCATAGCCTCAAGTTAAGGAGTTGCCAACTATATGTCAACAGGTGGACCCATATGGTTTCGACAAAAGAATATTTCAAAACTTTTGTGGATCCACTTCCTGTTGGGCCATTTTTATCCTCTTCATCTAACCCACTCTTTATAAGATGGAAAATTATTTTCTGAAAGGAAGATTCTAATTAAAGAATGCTTAGATGTTTGGGGATTAAGTTAGAAGAGTTAATTACTGCCTCTCTCTAGGAAATATTGGTTGGCCACTCAACACACTACTATAGGGAATTCTTGAGATATTCCTTCATGAAAGATTCCGCTGATTGATTAAACTTAATTTCATGTATCATCTTACGATATTTTTTTCTCTAACTCCATGAGTTAGTACTAAATTTTTTAATAATGATAAACTGACAGTCTTTGTATACTCTCTGACATGACAAAGCATAGACCCATAGACAAATGATGAAGTCAAATGAAATGAGACACTGTACAAATGATGAAGTCTAATGAAATGAGACCCTACAGTGAAAGTCATCGACCAATGTAGATCTATGGTTTATTCTTTCAAATCGTGTTGTGAGGGAACACAGATCTATGATTCTATGCACTGTCACATCAGGGAGCGTCCGCTTTAGGGCGGCTTCAGGTTATCCGGACTCTAAACTTTTTGTAAGACGTGAATATTAAGAAAAAAAAAAAAGAATTTAAGAAAGAAATAAACATAAGAAATAATGACAAGTGGTAAGTAGTGAGCGTTGAGGTGTCACATGGCTTATGGGAGTGCATTCATAATTCAAATCCTTTCAATATAGAGACGTTTCAAGAGATCCATTTTCTTATCAATATCCGATGAAGTGTTACCTCAAATTTTCTCAAATATCTTGTCTATACACAATCGTTGGACCTATGAATGTGATGTCTTATTTTGTCCTCATGCAATCGTAGAACCTAAGGGATTTATGCTTAAATTATCTCTTATTTTAAAAAGGGTAATTATAAAAGCATTCCTATAAACACCAAAATTTTGAAAAGGCATTTACAAATTTATAAATAAAAAAAAATTCCTAATTTTATTAATGAACCTCAAATCCAAATTGAGTCCATTAAATGGAAAATGCATTTTACAGGTCACATATTATTTGGATTTGGGCTTTCGCAAATAAAGCCCATAATCTAAATAAAAATCAAGTGATTCACACATTAAATATTGAGTCTTATACCCAAATAAATGAGTTTGGCCCATTAATAATTCATAGAATCCTTAAATGGGATTTGGACAAATTTAACCTTTTAAATAAATCAATTAAATGTCTTTAAGTTTGGGTATAATTGGAAAGTTAAAATACCTTTAAGTCTATAAATACAAGAGCCTCTCTCATTGAGATTGGATCTGGATCACTTTATCTCAGAAGATAAAAGCTCTTCCTCTAGAGAAGAAGAAGCTCTCAAACCCTCTTCTAGAGACAAAACAAGGTTCTTTAGAGATCCGGACTCCAACTAAAGAAAAGATCAAGCATAAAGCCCTTCTCCGAAAACCAAGAAAATCTTCTCAGCCGATAAAGCGCGAAGCCTGGAGATAAGAAAATCTACAGAAACCTCTACAGAAGATCAAACACAAAGCAAAGACAACGTCAAAGCATCATTCGCAGCCGATAAAGTGCGAAGCTCGGAGAGAAGAAAAGCTACATACGTCATCATCACTATTTTGTATTTGACTATTAATCAAAGGAAACACTGAGATCTGTATCTATTTTTCATCAAAAATCAATAAAATCATTTGCGATTATATTTCACGAATCTCGAGGTAGATCCGTAGAAATTTATTATCGACAAATTTCTGACACTCCCGGTGGGACAGTCTAAACCTCTCATCTTTCAATTAACTGCAAGAACATCAACTAAAGCATCGATGACATCTCGCAACATCAATGCTATCGTATCTGCCGCTATTGAGAAATGTAAGAAAATCCTTTCTTCCAATATTGAATCTACTCAGGTTATTAGTCGCGATCATCATGTAACACGAATAATGACAAAGACTGGTGGATACAAGCTAGTTGAGCTTCTCCAGCATCACTCTAAGAAACGTGTCACAAAAATGACACTTACCACGAAGGAATTATGGGCGGACATGGTAGAAGACGACTCGTTAGATTCTGGATCTAAAATATACATAAGAAATAATGACAAGTGGCAAGTAGTGAGCATTGAGGTGTCACATGGCTTATGGCAGTGCATCCATAATTCAAATCCTTCCAATATAGAGACGTTTCAAGAGATCCATTTTCTTATCAATGTCTGATGAAGTAGTACCTCAAATTTTCACAAATATCTTGTCTACACACAATCGTTGGATCCATGAATGTGATGTCTTATTTTGTCGTCATGCAATCGTAGGACCTAAGGGATTTATGCTTAAATTATCTCTTATTTTAAAAAGGGTAATTATAAAAGCGTCCCATGAATTAATAAGGGCAACCCACACCATAGTCAATGTTTTTGTCTTATCTAGTTTAAAATTTTCTGAATGAGCTGATTTTTTGTGAGGATGATCTCTATGATTTGGAGATCATCCTACCAAAAATCAGCCCATTCTGAAATTTTTAATCCCATCAAAACTGGTTTACAAAAAAAAAAAAATGAATAATTTACGATTCTTGAACTTATTTTGATGGGGTTAAAAATTTTGGAATGGACTGATTTTTGGTGATAATGATCTCCTTATCATAAAGATCATCCTCACCAAAAATTATCTTATTCTAAAATTTTTTAACTCATATAAGACAATAATTTTATTATGTATGGATTGTTCTTATTAATTCGTGGGTACTTTTATAATTATTTTTTTAAAAGTTTTTTTTTATTGTGACTTGGGTGGCACGTGCTTGAGGTGTAAGAGAAGGGTATCAGTCGTCACTCAGGGTGCCTAAGATCTGAACTCTCTTTTTAATTAAAGAGTTAAGTAAGCTTGACCAATTATCGTTATGGCACACGGGTTACCATATTGACCAAACACCACCTGACCACCATAGCCCTGTAGAATTTTGGGGGAAAAAAAAGTTGGCATTTCGAGAATGACAACTACCAAACTTGTTGATTTAAATATTAATTTTTTTTTATTAATGTATTTTATATTTTTTTTATTAAAGCAGAGAAAGATTTTTATTTTTTATTTTAAAATTTTGTGATCCACTATGACCACCAATCATATTTTTATACAATATGGAGATGAGGTCAAGTTCGAATATAACAAATTTAGGTGGTCCAATACGAATATAGGACTCAGTCTAAATACGACTTCGCTTCTTTATGACCGAGTTAGGTTGAATCCTCCCATTGATGGGCGTGGATCCTTTAAAATGATAATTGTAAGTAATTCCCTATAGTGACCTTTAATGAGGTGTAAAATAAGCCTCTCTTTTTTTTTTAAATTCTTTTTAAATCTAAGCTAAGCCATGAACCATAGAAGGATAGTCTCTACTCATCTTTCTGTTTCATGGAAGGCTTACCAATTTCCTCGTTGTTTTAAGAAGTTGCAATTGTGGATTTGTGGTGTAGAAGGTAATATTGGCACGTTATCTAAACACTACACGTGTCCTAACTGAGTAAGTAGTACTTTGAGTAAGTTAGTAAATCTAATCCTAACTAGTAGTAAGGTAAACCAAGGTAATGGTGTCTAACTTGACTGGTAGGGCAAGACAACATAAATAGAAATCTGATCTACTTAACAATACAGGCCTGCTTTGAATATCTGCATAATCCTATATTACGCATATCAAGTCTGGATATCTCAGAAGAGGTCTCCCAAGAATCATGGACTCAATCTCAGAGATTCAAATTCCATTTAGGATCCTTGAAATTAGGGAATTCATCATGATCGGATCCTGATTAAAGGGGAAACCATGATTCGAATGAATGATCGATAAATATAGTAATCAATGGAGGAAAGGGGGTTCAAACTTTTTGCTTCTTGACTACTGTAATTTTTGCAACTCTAACTTGAGCATCTGAGGATTATTGGCAGGTACCACATCAATGCTTACAGGAAGGACTTTGGAGCTACTTTGGATCCGTAGGACTGAGTTGATCAAGGTAAAACTCGATTTCGCCTCTACAAATTTGGTGTTATCCGTGGGAATCACCACAACAAATTGATTTCAGTTGAAATAATGACGAGAACCATCAGATCAACCAACTTAAGCGCTCCTCTACTTGTTGCACCCACCATGAAAACTAATTTCTTGAATCTATTAGAAGAGATGAAAAAACAACAAGAGGAGATGTAGAAAAAAAATAGATGATTTAGCTGAACAGAATTGACGTGAAAGAGTTTAGGAACCACTGATGCTTTTTGACTCGTATCTCAATAATAAAACTGATATTTTCTGCGAGTTTTGTTTATTACCAAATTTTATCTTTGCCATTTTAGGTTCATGAAACTTATAGTTTTTCCCAGATCACCAAAATAACGTTGGTAAATTTGAACATACCTACCATTAACATTAAAAGCATAGATCAACAAGTAGAACAAAAGGGGTTCAACCTTCCAACTTTATTCAAAATGAGAACAACTTAAAATTAAACAATATATAAGATTTATAATACACTAACAGACTATAGTGTCTGAATTTCAAGAAGAATGAACAAAACTTGGATGGGATCAATAGAAATTGTGATGCCAAGGTAAGTAGTAATCTGAATTCTTTACTAGTGGTGGGAATTGTGAGACTAATTCTGGCTAAGTTGATTGTTGTATCTCTATTTTGATGTTTTCTTTTTCTTTTTTCTGAGATTTAATTTTGAAGAATTATGTATATTTTCTCCAAGGAATGAAGCCTTTTGAACTGTCGGATTGCATTTTGGTCTCTGTTGTTGATCAAGGCCATTCAATAATATGTCCCTATTATTTGAATCATGAACAGAAATCAAGCCTATTTTTTTTTTTTTTTTTTTTTTCTTGGCGTAGGCTACGGAAATTAAGTCTAATTGGATGATCAAAGCTCATAATATCATGGGCACAGAACCGCAGATCTTTATCTTTGTGTATCCCAAATATGCAATTCAAGCCTTGAATGATGTTTGGGAGCCGGCTTGGAAGCATATTGGTATTGTTCGTCTAATCCGCGATTGTGTGAATAAATTCCGTGAAGTCAAATTTGAATTTGTTTGGCAGGAATTGAAAAGAGTGGCTGATTGGCTGGCGAAACAGGGGTCCCTTTCTCAGGATTTTTTTTGTTTTGCTTGATCATGTAAACATCCCTCAAGAATTGGATTCAATCATTCTTGAGGATTTAGTCTGTAACTTCCTTCAGGTTTAGCTTTCTTTACAATAAGGGTGGGCCCTTCATAGCTCCCGCTTATCGGAAAAAAAAAAATTAGTGTATGATTTACTGCATGCATTCATCACAACTCAGAAAACAATAGATTGAAGATCGGTTTAACATATTAAAATAATTTACCATACGCTGTGTATGGACCCATACACATTGAGGTTCTTAGTTCAAAACAGAGACACACACAGAGAATTGGTATCAGAGTACACCTTATTACTGATATATATATATATATAGAGAGAGAGAGAGAGAGAGAGAGAGAGAGAGAGAGAGAGAAAGAGTGCTCAACGGGGGTTCTTCTTCAAGAACTCTTTGTACCATTTGGCAGATTTTTTGGGAGTTCTTTCAAAGTTATCATAATTTATGTGGTTAAGCCCCAAGCGGACATCATAGCCACCTCCCAATTCCACAACGTCTATCATGGACCAATGGATGTACGATTTCACGTTTGCACCCAAACTATAACACACAAAAAAAAAAAAAAATTTCATAATAATATTTTGATCTCCAACATTAATAGAAGAAAATATATAAGATTCCTCTGAAAAGGACAAGGGTCTTGATCTTACCTGATAGCATCTTTAACTGCCTTGAGATGAGTATTCATGAACGTGATTCGGTAACCATCATCTGGTACTTCGTGATTAGGTGTACTAATATCAGCGCACCCTGCATTTACCATTGAAAATTCTCTAGTCATCAACATAAATCTAATCCAAACTATTTGATTTGTGGATCAATAAATCCTATATCATCAACTAACCATTCTCAGTGATGTAAATTGGAGTGTTGCCGTAGTGTTCCTTCAGCTTTAATAGCCCTTCTCTTAGCCCATCCGGCGCACTGTAAATTTCCTTAGCAATCTACATAATGAAATAATTAGAATTACAAAATTACACACTACTTATAATTTTCATACTAACTTTCTTACCGACGGCTATTTTAATTAAGAAATCAAAATCTTTAAAAAACTATGAAATTAACAGCCATTCTTACTTCGTCGCCAATATGTTTTCCATCAGCTCCAATCTCTGTGAGAAAGACAAACAGTATGGAAAATATATTAGGTCCAAACACAAGAACATAATAGAAAAACTATTTTTTCTTTTAAAATACAAGTAACTAGGGATATCAGTTAGCTAGATATATAGCATCACCTAATAAATCCAGATATTGGTCCTTATCCATGTCAGTAGGTACATCATTTGCACTTATTGGTAGGGATTTGGTATATCTTGCAGTATAGTAATTGATTCCAACAAAATCATATGCTCCTTTAATTAGTTCTTTCTCTGCTGCTGTGAATGCTGGAAGTCTGTCCCTCACCAAAGCTTTAATGATAAATGGGTAGTCTCCATACACAAATGGTTCCACAAACCTAATTAAATAAAAAGGTTAGTAGACTTAAATTTTTATTAAAATGACTCACTTGATTAAGCTTAATTGAATGTGATAATTCAAAATATTCATTCTGAAGTTTGAATAGAGAGTCACTAACAAATCTGTATGGAAGGCAAAGGCTCTGTCTGCTGCTTCTTTATCTACTTTCGAGCCTTTTTCGTATGCCTCCATCCATATAAGGCTTACCGTCATACCAATTACGCCACGTTGAGGGCCCTGAAAAATAATTGATCATAGAAAGACCAATAGAGGAAAACACAATAAATCATTTACAACAAAAATGAATTCATAATTGTAAATAACACACATAATTTTAAATACGATTTATGATTTATTTTTATTTTTTGGTGAAGCTTATACCTATTAAGATTGCTAAATGCAACTACAACAATATCTTTTAAGCTACTCGAATGACAACGGAGAAGTTGATTATAAACACAATTAATTTCATTCTTCTATGAAATTTAATTTGTTACCTGATAAAATTTTTTATAATGTTTAACAGCAGTTGCATGGGCTAATATGATGTTTTTAGCAACGATGTAAGGATATCTTGCAGGATCATCTGGTCCCACCATTCCTGGTTTATACCCATGTTGAGCGTAAACATCTGGCTCATTAATTGTCCCCCAATATTTGACTCTATCTCCAAAATGTAAGAAGCATGTGTCGCTGAAGTGTTTGAAATCTTCCCTAGAAACAGAAAAACAAAATACATATAAATTTGAATTAAAAAAAAGTAAAATGAACTGATTTAAGATAAATAAATAAAAAACGAGATACTTACACAATCTTGACATCCAAAAAGCCATTATATTCGTTAACCAAAGCGACTGGTAAGTCTAAATGGAAAATTGTCACGAAGGGCTCAATTCCTAACAAAAATGATTTGAAATATTTTACTCACGATCATTCTTAACAACAGGAGAAAAATACACTTAAAATTACTATTGATAAGATGGACAGTTAATTTCACCATTTGCACGTAATTCATTTATGAGATTATTGTAGAATTCTTTGGCCTTTGGATTTATTTCCCCCCTTCCTTCTGCAAGCACCAAAAAGTCAAAGAAATTCATTAATAGAGAATAATTTCATGTCTAAGATGCTATTGAAAAAGATTTTTTTATCTTTTGCTCGATTGTAATGCCTTGCGTTAGAATATTACATGATGATGTATCTTGTAATTTAAGAATTTTAATTAAGGGAAAAAGGACAATTTAAGAATTTTATCACACAAGATACTAGTTGAAGAACATACTAGGCAGTAACCTGCTCCAAGAGATGGAGAATCTATACACATCCACTCCCATTTGCTTCAGCAACTTCACATCTTCCTGCAATTACAATAAAGTGATAGAGTCAGTATTGGGTACAATCATCGCTGCCACATATTTTAGAAAAAATATCCCTACAACAGTGATTTCAATGATTAATTAATGTCCATTTTCTGTTTGGGAAGGAAGGATTGTATCAAATTTTTTCCTTTACAATGGTAGTTGTCTAACTTTCATAGAGGGTTGTTAATAATATATATGATAAAAAAATTCAAGATAAATCATACCCCAATAATATATATATATATATATATATATATATTTCTAAATTGTACAGAATATCAATATTTTGATTGAACAGTCAATGATATCGGAAGATAGTTGGGGTTGAAGCAAGATTTTTTCAACATTTCAACTGCCTTAGTAATGTGGTTCTTGTAATATAAAATTTTGGAAAATAGTTGCCTCCTTATTAGGGGGTCGTTAATTGTTACTATTTAGTAACACCTTTTTTTTTTTCTTTTTGAAAATTAACTTTATTTGAAATAAACTTTTTTCTTTCTATCCCGAATCATGTGCCTTTCTCGTAAGACCGGAAATGATAAATAAATAAACAGAATCAAATTGCACCATCTCAGTAACAGGTAAATGCATTTTTTTCTCTTAGAATTGTTGGAATTATTCGTAATAAGATATTAGCTACAATTGAAGAGGTTTTATCAATAAAATTTTCATTTATCTGTGATCTAGGCATAGTTAACAATCCATTCTATAATTCTTCTCATTACCTCTCATGGGAAAATAATCCAATAAACAAAGGAATTGTACAGTACAAAATAACATAAAAAAACTCATTCTAAAAAAAATGTGGACCTTCCACTCATTCGATAGGAAATATTGCATCTGCTTGCATTTCATTCATATCAAATGTATCAAATGTAGTATACCAATGAATAGAACTATTACTTTTTAATCGAAGTTAAAGAATCAAGGAATTTCTTCTATATGATATGATAAATCTAAGTAGTTTTGATTGGATTATGATCCAAAGAAGAATAAAGAAGAGAATAATCATTCTATGATCAATACATAAGGTCATATGTAGCATTATTATCATTAAGGGTAGCAGTTATTTTATTATTTTTTTAATTTACAAAACAAACAAATGAATTAAGTTAATAGAAATATGAAATCAAGAAAGTTATTTATACTTACTTTATAGTTGACGTAGGAAAGAGGGCCATCAGTGTCTATAGAGAAAGAAGTCAACATTAGATAACTAAGCAAACATTTTAACAAATCAAATAAGATGAAAAACAAAAGGGGAAATTACTTAAAGGACCCTCGCAAAACTTCTTTTTAAATGGTCCCTAAGTTTTCAATGGTTACTTGACAGGACATTTAGTAAACTTTTTCTTTCTAAATGCTCCCTAGACCTCATCTCCCATATTTCTCACAATTGCATGCCCTAACGATATGAACTCATCGTTTTCATCCAAAAATTGGATTTTTGACATCTCAATCAAATTTCTGAACTCCCTAGACCTCATCTCCCACATTGCTTTGCATTTTTTTTCCTAGTTTTTGGGTGAAAATCGTTCAATAATAGTTCTTTTGGGTTGAAATCTTTTAAACAAGTCATTATCTCAAGTTTTTAGTCGATCTTTTCATGTATTTTAATTGAAAAAAATCCGAAAATAAAAAATGGGTGAGTTTTACTAGTGTCGAGTTCACCACTTTTTATTAAAAAAAAAAAAAAAAAAGTGAACTCGACAATAATTAAAAAGGCATCGATTTCGACAGTAAACAGAAAGTGGTGAACTCGACAGTAAAAAATGTAAAGTCGACACCAAAAAGAAAGGCGTTGAGTTTGACAGTAAAAATTATGAATTCGACAGTACAAGGGACTATTAAGAAATAAAAAGTTTACTAAATATCATATTAAACTAACACACTAAACTTAAGGACTACTTAGAAAGAAATCCTTTTGTGAGAGTCCTTTAAGTAATTTTCCCAAAACAAAAGGTTAATAGGCCCATTAGAGTGATTTTTTACTCACACACTAACTGTCAGTTGACATATGACATGAATGACATCAGCAATGAGGTTGCTCTCTCCTACCCATTGTGAAAAAAGAAAATTATCTAATTTGATTACCTTATAACATTCAAAAACATGATCTTATGCAATAGGATTGTAGAGGACATGAACCTTTAAAAAAAAAAAAAAAAATTAACAGTTACTTTTCATCGCTGAATTTTATTTTTATATTTGGGTGCTCGGTCATTGTTCATTTTCAACATTTGGATCAAATTTTCAAAAAAATTCTTTTTTTTATTTAATTTTCATGACATCTAGAAAACTGTGTTGTTGGACTTTCAATGTCATAATTAATATGGCCCAATATTCTATTTTTAAGATTTCAAATCTTAAAAGATAAGTCTGTACACAGAAGACGTGTGTGTGTGTGTGTGGGGGGGGGGGGGGGGGGGGGGGGGGTGGCAAGAGAGAATCTCTCTCTCTCTCTCTCTCTCTCTGATGTCATTCATGCCACATGTCAAACAGCTGTTGGACTGTGAGCAAAAAAATCACTCAAACCATCAGGTTACAGGGGTGTGCTCCCCCTTGTCGTGACACCCCCTTTGGATTAAATGGTGCACGGGGTTGTGGGCTCACCGTGGGCCCTTGGATTAGTCTATCGGATATGACTGATAGCACGGATCGGGCATAGCCCAATTACTGTCTGATCCACTGTCTAAAGCACTTGGATTAATGACCCACGGTGTTGTGGGCTAAACGTGGGCCGTTAAGATTAATCCTATCAAATATAACTGGAAGCACAGATCGGGGCAAAGCCCGATTACAGTCTAGTCCTCTATCTACGTACACCACGTTTTAAAAAAAAAAAAAAAAGGTTGCAATGATTTTCTAAATAATAATAAAAAATGTGAATAGGGTTAGTGACTCACATCCTTGTTGTGTAAGAATATAATCCCAGGTGCTGGGAGTTCTCCCATCAACATTAGCTGCTCCTTCAGACTGCACCACCAAAATAATAAATAAATAAATCAACATCTATAATAGCTTTGATATTATAATGAGAGAAGGCAAATTTATTTATTTTTATATAAGTTTTTCCATGCAATTTAAAAAGTGGTAATCCATTTGAGCAAAATTTCTCTTAATAAGACTTAAAGTCTTATTATGTTAGTAACGAAAGTGTTTTTCAAAAAATCAAACTTAATATTAATTTATAGTCAAAGATTTAGAGAATGACCACTACCAACCTCGTTGATTTAAATATTAATTTTTTTTATTATTAAAGTAGAGAAATATTTTTTATTTTAAAATTTTGTTATCCACTGTGACCTCCAATCATATTTTTTATACCACGTGCATGGAGATAAGGTCAAGTTCGAATATAATCAATTTAGGTTGTCCAATAGGGAATATAGGACTGAGTCTAAATACGACTTTACTTCTTCATGACCGAGTTTGGTCTCAAACAAGTCAGGTTGAATTCTCCCATTGAGGGGCATCAGGGCATGGATCCTCTGGAATGATAATTGTATCCCAAAAATATAGTAATAAATCTTCAATCTCAGCCACACATCTTTAGAAAATGTAGACCATCAAACCACAGTAGGAATTTTTTTTGGCTCAACAAAATCAATCCGATATGTTAAGGAATCACTGATGCTTTTTGACTTATATCTCAATAAAAATCAACTATGGTTACTACACACTTTCACGTCAAAGATGTGCATCTTGAGGTACCAATTTTAGGTCATTCCATCACAACTCTTCTTGCAATTGGATTTACTTTTTTGTGAGCTGAAAGTCTCTCCAAAATAATACTATTTCAATCTCACACATTGTCTTTTACCATTATATATATATATATATAATAAGAAAAGGCGGAGTAGAAGTTATATTTTTTTGTTGTTAAAGGTCATTTGTACTTACAAACAAATGATAAGTACAAACCTGAACAGCAGAAGTAGAGCCTCCAAACACAAAGTCCACAGGAAAATCGCTTCTTTTCACTGCAGGAAATTCAGCAGGAACAACGGTTGAACCTGGAACTCCTTGTCTCACAGCGCAAGTAGTAACTGATTTAGTTCCCTGTTTCAGTTGAGATACTCTCATCTGATGTCCATGAACAAGTTGAAGGTTTCCTTTGTTTGATTGAGTTAAGGGAGATAGAGTAAAAGAACATTGTGGAAAGATAAGAGCCATGTTTGGGATTTGGTGGAAACGCGGAGAAAGAAGAGAGAGATTGGGTTTTATTTTGTCTTCTGCAAGTAGGGAGACTACTTCTTATATAGAGAGATTTAGTGGCAGAGACCTACCTACCTCCTACAATTTTGTTACAAAAATACCCTTACTTTATCAAATTTGTTACTTCAATAAATCTAAGTTAATGAATCATTCTACTCCGACAACCTTAGTAAGATTATTTTAAATCTTATCAATTAAATAATAAAATTAAAATTCTATTAACACATCCTTCTAAATTTCATAAAACACTTATAATAAAAAATATATAAATAATTAAAACTAAAACTTTTTTTCAACTTCATCATTAGTATTGAAATGGATTGGCTACCAAACTTCCAAACTCAAATTCAATTGTAAAAATTAATTTTTTTTCCAATATAATCTTATGATATTAGATCATGCTTTCGGAAACATCAAATTGATGCACTTTGAATCCACCGGAAGACATATTAACTAATAAAATTACTGCTTAATTTTGAATTTTGTAATGTGCATTCCCACTACAAGATTTGCTAGAGAGTGACAAGCTCGATAAAGTGAGATTTTGTGGGTAACCAACTTTATAAAATAAGATTCCCTTCAGAATTATTAGAACTCTAAGGAAGTTTTTGTAATAAACATGCAACAGGTGGGTCTGCTGGGTAGATATATAGGGAAGAAGAGATATAATGACTATATAAAAAATTACTTAATAGACCCTGTGGTAGGTACCGATTTTTAAATGCAGGGTGAATTTTTTGTTTCACTATTTTTAAATGATATGTACGACAAACATTTACCCATGGAAAACTCACAAGTGTTGTAGACACTAGAAAATCAATCTTGCAAAATCTCTTAAAATTATAAAAATGTCCCTCGTCAAAAAGAACATTTAAAATTAAAGAATACTCTTAACTTGCATAATAAGATTACAAAATACCCCTCACAAAATAAATTATTTAGATTACAAAAATACAAACTTTTCAAAATACCCTATATTTTGCTCCCACCATTTTACTCTTAAATATTTCAAACCACTTTCTCAAGATTGAAAAACAACATTTACATCCAAACTACACATCACTTAAAAAGTTTATTTTTTAAATGGTAAAAATACCAAATAAATCATTTGTGAAAACTCATAATCCAAAGCTCAGTAAATCCTGATCATTAATTTTTTAGTTACTAAACTTGAAAGTTATTTCCAACTTAATAATAAGAATATTTATGAGCATACCATATTTATAGTTAAAGATATCTGAAGGGTTTTAATATAGATCCTAAATGTCATTTGATATTGGTTAAAAGGCAGTTTTAAAATGTGGGGGTATCTCACCATTGATTAGTGTGTAAGAAGAAAATAATTGAAATCCTCTCTCTTGCCTTTGAAGTTTATTATTTTTTAAAATTCAAATTTTTCCTAATGAACTTAATCTTCTTAAGAAGTTTTTATTTGATATCCTTCAAATAAGAATGTCATATTTTATTTTTAACTATATCTTCTTTTTCTATGTGGAAGAATAGGGGAACATAAAAAGAAATGAATTGAAAATTGAGGAAGAGAAGCTTAGAGAATGATAAATGATAATCCTAGATTTTTTTTTTCCCCTTTTGAGTTGATGAAAAGAAATTGACCCATCAAAAGGAGGATCCTCTATTCTATCCATCTATTCTCTTTCACATCTTTCTCTCATGTCTCATCTCCCTCATCATACTCACATCTCTCTATCTATTTTGTTTAACCTCGAATTGCTTGAAGAAAATCAGGAAATAAAATGTGTTATTAGGAGAAATGAAACTTCAAAAGGAATTAATGTAAAAATGTGTTATTATGATCAAGGGTATTATTGTGTAGTAGTTTTATTTAGTGGAATTTTTTTTATGCTGCTATTATAGTTGGAATGCAGAGGTCAAGTCCATATCCACTTTTATAATAATGGTAGACAAAGATCTTTCTCAAAAATCTTTGTCACTCTCCTACCAATTATTTATTAATTTAATATTTTTTTCACTAGGTGTACAATTTTTAAAGGGAACACCAAAGTATTTCTTGCAAAATGGGTTTGAAACCTACAACTTCGAGACATGTATGGTTTCAAAATGACCGAGTATTTCTTGTAAAAAATTCTAACCAATAATAATTTTTGTAAGCATGGTCGAGGAAGAAGGAAAAAAAAATGAAAAAAAAAAAAAAAAAAAAGGAATGCAACATTTTTAAATTATTTGGAGTGTAATCATCTAAATGGAGTGCAAAGGGTTATTTTTTAGTGATGAAGTGCAAATGGTAATTGGTAGTGTGCATTTAGTTAATCCCTTCTTTTTATTATACCATGTACTCTTAATTTCATAAAACTATTGAGTCATTGGAAGAAGAATGTTATGTTTTCCTATTGGACTTTGTGGCTCGTTCTTTCAATATTCCAGATGTAATTGAATGAGGCTGGCGAGGATTGGAGAATCTAAATCTAAGGATGTTTCACAATTCTTAGTTTTAGAAAATATTCATGATTTTACTATGGGTGTATGAGGATTAGGAAAGAGATTATATGATTAGTTCTTTTTTCTTTTTTTTTTTTAAAGAAAAAAAAAATTCTTACATTTGATGAGCATGATTGTATATTGATGATTTAAATATTAATGAAAAAATAAGTGAAAATTATCGATTTAATTGTTATTTTAAATGTATTTTCACACCTTGGATTTTAGACCACGGGTCGGATAATGGATCATAGACTAGTTCATGGATTCTAGAAATTGGGGCATGATAGATTGGTATTTGAGCTACGCATTAGATCCCTCGGGCTGAGATAAAAGTACATAAAATATCTGAAAATCCTTGTGAGAATTGAGATGAAGGATATATGATTTACTCCATATACTTTGATCACCTGTCCCAAGTTGAAAAAATTTATCTGAGATATGCAAGCCTTATATAGAGAGATTTAATGTGTCAAGGGAGAAAATGTTAAAGAACATTGTGGGTAGGTAAGAGCCATGTTTGGGTTTTGAAAAGCTGAGGAGAAAGAAAAGGTGAAAGAGAGAGATGAGCTTTTGAAACATTAAAGAGAAAGAAAATGTGAAACAGAGAGATGAGCTTTTGTTTTGTGGTCTACCAGTAGGGGAGCACTTACATACATAGACTTAGTGGGTAGACCTATCTGTTACAATTTTATTACAAAAATACCTTTTACTTCATCAAATTTGTTACTTCAACGAATCTTACATTATGAATCCTTTGTTGGAAATAATTATGAATCTGATTTATTGAAACAATGAATTATAAGCAATATGTAAATAATTCGATGAAATTGGAAGAACTTATTGATGACTGAGGCACGGAGAAGCCGCTGTCCTTAAAATCAATTTCATCTCCTTAGGATTGAATCCTCAGTGCAGTCGGTTCTGGCGTTTGGTTTCCAAGATTCAACAGTCACTATCTGCTAACCGTGTACTTAGAAATAGCAGATCTACGGCGAGCTCGATTAGATCGAACTTTTCACAAGCAACAAGATTTGAAATCAGAGAAGAAGAGAGATCATAAAGTATTTCGTAAGAGAGATCAGAAAGTATTTCGTTTTCTGTAATTGAATAAAAGGGTAAAAACTAATTTTATAAACAGCAAGCCATCGGTTCACAACAGACCCAACTGTTTGAGATAAAAACACAAACCAACGATTGAGATTAAATAAAAGTTTAGCAAAAACGGGTCTATCACGCGCACCCACGTGAGGCTTAAATCCCGAAATCTGCATCCCCCCTGCGCGCGCACTAAGATTTTCTGACGGGTTGCAGTCCCACAGTGCCTTGGGCCCCCATGTGCGCGCGAGGCCCAATCTCTATCTCTCTCACACTCAAGCATTAAAGAGAGAGGGATCATAAATAAGTTGAGAATTTTCCTTGTATTTATCCGATGTGGGATTAAAGAAAGTAGTGATGTTTTTACAACTTTCAAAACCAATAAAGTAAAGTAAAACAAAAAAGGAAAAAAGAAAAGAATTCTTTTATGTTTCATCAAAAAAGGAAAGTACTACTTTTTACAATAAAACACTCAAAAGGTCTTGAGTTCAAAACTTATTCTCAACAATAAATGAATGAGATATTATATGAAAATAAAACTATAAATTTTACAATATCCTTCCACTATGACAATCTTATGGAAAGAGAATTGCCATGTTTTGATTTGGTGACACAAGGATGGAGAAAGAGAAGGTTAAAATGGATGGCTTTTGATTGTGCTCTATGGGGAGGGGCAAATTTCATCTTACATAGGCGAAGAAGACATCTAATTTAGGGAAATTTATGTAATAGACCTCTAATATACACATGGTGAAGAAGCTTTATCAGTTATAATTTATTAAGACATAACCGTGTGGCATGTGCTTTGATTGACTTGTGATATAATATTATATTCATCAAACTTATGATTGTCATAGGAAGATGTTCAAGGGAACAATAAAAAAAATGTATCCATAGAATGTTGTATTAAACATTTAAACAAAAGATTTTCCTCCCTTTTTATCTGAGCATTGACATTGGGCATAAAAAATAATTTCTGATGAAAACAAATCTTGGATATGATTTTTAAAAGAAAAATCAAGGATTCTTAGCTACCGATTGAAGACAAAAGGAATTTAGTTCTTTTTTCATTAGCCTATAAGAGAATACCAAACATGAGAGGGTACCTTAAATATTATCCAAAATCCAAGTTGGCTCAATATAAGTTGAGGCCTAAGGGGAAAGTTTCAAATGAGGGCCTTTTATCTTTAATATATAAAATATTATATAAATGATATTAATTAATCTTTTAGACAACGATAAAAAATTTATTTAAAATCCACTCTTATCCTTTTTTGAGATGCAAATATAGATCTTAAGAAAAAAAATATATTAAAATTTTTTTATGTGGACTTCCATCGTGCACATGCCCTCATTTTTTGGTGAATATTAAAGATGTCTCAACGTTTTGAAATTGATGACATGCCTCCATTAACCTCAAACTTTTAAATAGGTTAATGGAAAATTTAACTCAAATTCAACCTCTAGAAAAAAAAAAAAAAAAAAACCCCTTGATTTTTCTTCTCAAAATCAATTATCTTCAATTTCTTTTTGTAAAATTTTTAACTCTCAATTTGAACTTTAAGATTCAATCTACTTTTACCTTCAGACTACAAGTATGGATATGATTTTGTGAAAGCATAAACTGATAGAATTTTGGGTAGAAAAACTAGGCTTTTTTTATGATAGTCAAGGAAATATAAAAAATTATGAATTTAATAAGATTGAATAGATTTATCATAAAATTTTAAGAGCTTGAAGATGAATGGTTTTTGATAGAAAATAATGTAGAATAATCTAGAATGTTGCTTAAAAAGTTTGAGTTACTGTAAAGGGGTTAGAGTTATCTTGAAAATGAAAATTAAGCTAAGATTATAAAGACTAAAAAAAGTAATGAATGAGATTAAAAATAATCGATTTTAGGAAGAAAAATTAGGGACTTTGACTTAACTAACTTAGAAAATTTTCAAATATTAGTAAGGGTTTTGAACTCACATTATGACATTCAAAAATATAATCTGATGCCACATGATTGTAGAGGAAAAATTTTAGGAATTTTGAAAAAAAATAATAATAAACAGAAGTTATTTTTTTACATTAGAATTTTAATTTTAAATTTGAGAGTAAAGTAATTTTATCCTACTTACTGTCTTTGGCCTGATAGGAATATAGTGTTGGTCTAAGATAAAGTAGTCCTATCGTGCTTGGCTGTCTTTGGCCTGATAGGAATATAGTGTTGGTCTAAGATATGGCCCGCATTCCAATAATACATGAATTTTTCAAGATTAACGCGGTCTCAATTGAGCAATTAGTGTTGTACGATTTTTTAACCTGTGGTTGCTTTCAATGTGGTTTTCTTTAATATATTTTTAGAACGTTTTTCTCTCCTGATTCTCACGTATTTGAAGACAACCTTGTCCACATCTTCGTGTCTATTGTACGATATTATGACCTTAAAAGGTCACTTTACTGTCAATTCATGTCGTGACCACCACCACTTATCTACATTATGTTTCCGTCTTTAGTCGGTGACTTTTAGAATATGTAATTTATTATTTAATAAGGAAAATTGTTTAAAGAACCCTAATGAAGCCGTTTCTTTCAAAAGAATCCCTAAATTTTGCACGGGCCTTAACAGTCTATTTAGTAAATTTTTTCTTTTCTTAATAGTCCTTGAGACTTATCTCACCATTATAATGTTTTTCAAATACCAAAACTACCGTTTTCTTGTCTTTTTCTTTTTGGGGGATTTAGACATATCTCCTATATTTTGTTAAATATTAGAGATACCCCCTTATGTTTTAAAACTAAAAATATGCATCCCTTAACCTCAATCTTCTAAATAGACAAAAGGGGAAAGGCTCAAATGCCCTCAACTTTAATCTAAAGTCAAAACCCATATTTTTTTTTCTCCAAAGCTAATCATCTTCAAAATCTTCAATCTCTAAGATAATTTTAATTTATTCAACATTATTTTCATCTGTCATTTTCTATCTTGCTTCCTTTTGTAAAATATGTTAAACTTTTCTATCTAAAATTTCATTATTTTTTACTTCCTCTAAAATTGTATCTTGCTTTAATATTTAAATGTTGAAAACTTGAAGTAGATACGATCTTAAGATAGATGATGAGGACTAAATTTTTTATCCAAAGCGTTGAAGATGAGGTCAGGGGATGCATGCCATCATTTTCAAAACATAGGGGGCATCTCGAATAATCAATAAAACATAGGGAGGTATGTCTAAATCACCTTTATATATATATATATAAACGGGTATCTCGGTAGACAATGGACTAGGCCCGTATTCTAGTTTTGCCTAATCCATAGATTTTGTTCTTGTTGAAGGAGTAGTTCCGGGGCACATGCATCGCCCGCACATTACACTTGGATTTACAAATGGGGATTGAGATCAATTTTGACGATTTTATTTTATCGCGAATGACGAATGGAGAATGAATAATTCTAATTTAAAACATTTAAATGCATTTTTTCAGTTTATTTCAATGATTTTATAACAAAAAATGAAGAACAAAATTGAGATTTTAAAATTTTGAAAGATTTCATTATAATTTTTTATCTAAGTTTCCATCCCACAATTATAATATATGCATTTTAGGTATTTAGAGAAGATCTATTCAATATTGTAGTCAAAAAAATTAAAAAAAAAAAAAAAATTAAAAATGGATCACATTTACAATGTCGAATTTCACCACCTTTTGTTGTTGAGTGCAATACTTTAATTTATTGTCATTCACCATTTAGTGTTTAGTTCATAACTTTGTATCATTGAGTGCAATATTTTAATTTATAGTCATTCACCACTTTTTATTGTTGAGTGCAACATTTTAATTTATTATCGAGTTTACCACTAAATGACGAGTTCACCACTTTTTATTATTGAGTTTAATATTTTAACTTCCTGTCAAGTACACTAATTTTTTTTTTTTTTGTTGAGTTTAACATTTTAATTTATAAAAAGTGCTGAACTCGACACTAACTGGTGAGCTCAACAATAAATTAAAATGTTAAACTCAACAATAAAAAGTAGTGAACTTGACATTAAGTGGTGAACTTGACATTAAATTAAATATTAACCTCAACATAAAAAATAGTGAACTCAACAATAAATTAAAATGTTGCACTTAACAAAAGAAAAAAAAAAGTGATAAACTAGATACTAAGTGGTGAGCTCAACAATAATTAAAATATTGAACTCAACAATAAAAAGAGGTGAATTCGATATTGTAAATGTGATCTAATTTTTTTAATTTTTTGACTATGATGCTAGGTATGTCTTCTCGAAATACCTACAATGTATATGCTATATTTGCGAAATGAACACCCAGATCAAGAGTTATGTTGCAATCTTAAAAAAATTTAGAATCTCAACTTCGTTCTTCTTTTTTTTATTATAATATCATTAAAATTAATCCAATAAATATATTTAAATATTCAAAATTAGTGGTATTCATTTCTCATTTGTCATTCGCGATAAAAAATAATCGTCAAAATTGATCTCAACCCCAATTGGAAACATCAAGTATGTGAAAAAGATGAGAAAAGTGTAGTCTAATTATTTCAAAAACATTATAAGGTGAGATGAAGCTCAAGGACTTTTAATAAAAGAAAACTTTACTAAATAAATTATTAAGACAATGTTGAAAACTTAGAAATTATTTAGAAAGAAATCCATCCACCAGGTCCCTTAAATAATATTTCCTATTTAATAAGGATACATCATCTTATCTAGTCGTATTAGGTGAAACATTAAATACCTTGTGTCCAGACCTAAAAGCAAGATATTGTTTGGTACATATTATTGATTAGTGTGGGGACTCCTGACTTTAAAATATGTGGATGTATATCCCTTGCAGGTCATCCATCACGTAGCATGTGAAAGGGAATCCTCCTCTTTGGCTGTTATCTTTTCGGTGTAACTTTGTGAGCTTAGTGCTGGTACGTTAGAGTTGACGGGTCCATGTGAATTTTTTCTTTTTTTTAATGGATTAGTTGGAGGATAAGGTCTTCACCCTTCAATAAATCGTAAATAGTGGATGCATCCCATGTAATTATAATTAGGGGTGCAACTTGGGTTGGGTTGGTTTGATTTAGAGTAAAATCAAAATCGAATCGAATTGATCTAGAATTGAACCAATCCAAACCGATCTTAATTCGGTTTGATTCGGTTCAGCTCAATTTCATGGGTTGTCAAAAAATTTTAAAATCTAACAATAATAATTATCAAAGAATTATACAAACATAATAATTAACTTTCCTCTAAAACCCTCAAATGATTAAGAAAGAATTTTATAATGCAATCCAAAATAACTTTCAAAACCAATGTACAATCTACAAAAAAAAAGAAAAAAAGAATATAGACATATTCACAGAAATTTATCAATCAAAATGCATTCGTCCAAACCCTAACATATGTCACATTAACTTTAAAACCCATAAAAAAAATTATGACTCTCTAAATACAGATCTTAGATTGCTAAAAAAATCAGTAAAAATTCCATAATTCTCCTAAATCCAGAATCCCATTTCCACCAATCATCAATTTCTTGCACCAAAACCCACAAATAATCTTCAAACATATCTATAACTTGGATATTCATATATATATCTTGGAAAACCATTCCAAACCTTAAAAGATTAGGTACCCAATTCAAAAAACTAATAAAATAAAATAAGTATTAAAATGTACACATATTTCTTCATCTCGGCCTTCCTTGCCAACAAAGATGTAGAGAGAAGCCTTGGCAACCGATCGAACTCAGTTGCTTCGACATGAGGAGGCCAGACTTGGGGTTCTTATAGCTGAGGGAAAAAAAAGATGACCCTAACCATCGGAGTTGAGAGGCAACCTGCAGTCGTACGTCTTGCAAGTTACAAGAGAGAGAGAGAGAGAGAGAGAGAGAGAGAGAGAGAGAGAGAGAGAGAGAGATGACCCTGGCCACTGGAATTGAGAGGCAGCTCGCAACAGCAAGAAACGAGAGAGAGAGAGAGTAGAAGAGGGAAAGATAAAAAAGGAAAGAGAATAAGAGAACTTATTCTTTAGGATTTTGAAAAAAAAAATTATATTTTATTTTAAAATAATATGTTGATTCGATTCTTGGTTTGGTTCGATTATTTATCAAGTTGAATCGAGAACTGAACCAAATCCATCGGTTCTTCATTTTTTAAATCCGAAACCGAACTATTACTTAATCTAAACCGAACCGAACCAAAGCAACCCAAAAGTCCCGGTTTTGTTCAGTTCTTTATTTGAACCGGATTAACTTGCACCCCTAATTACATTAGAAGTTTTTTAAAATTTATTTTTTATTGGTAAGTTGGACTTGAACTCACAATCTCAAAGTTGTTTTGCATTGATGCGTATTGTCATGTTGGTTTAATAACATCTTAGCCCTCAGAGTTCATAGCATAAATCAAATTTGAAAAATAAAATATTTTGAACTTGATCAAAGAGTTAAAAATGAACACTCACTAAACTTTCAAATGTAAAATTAAAATCTAATTTAAAAAATATATATATTTTTAAATTCTTAAAAATCTTTACTTCATCGGTGTGGCTTTGGATCATGTTTTCAGACGCAACATGGATGGTGGTCCAGAAAAAAATTGATTTTACACAGCCACTATTCAACAAAAATGTCATAATAAGCGCAATGTCCTTCACCATGACCAATCACCATCTCCATGCCATGATAACCACCATCACCACCATGCCACAGCCACAACAACCACTACCACCATGCCACGACCAATCAACACCACCATCATCACCATGCCACAACCACGACCACCACCATACCACGACTAATCAACACCACCATCATCACCATGCCACAACCACAACCACCACAACGATCACCACCATGCCACGACCATCATCACCATGCCACGATGACCACCACCATGCCACAACCACTACCACCATGCTACCACAACCATTACCACCATGCTACCACTACCATCATTATATATAATAAAAAATATTTATCAATAAGAGGAAGAATATAAAATTTAAATACAAACAGATTGCACCAGTATACTAATTAAAACTCACAATTTCTATTTGGATTTGCTTCCTTGTACGATTTTCAAAAATCATTCCTATAATCAAAACAATATTATAAGATATCTTTACTTAAAAACATCAAATTAATTAAGATAATCGATTAAGTCATCCATATGTAAATACACATATGTAAATAAATTTGAGTTTAAATTCATAAGAAATTATCTAAGTATATTACCATATGAATTAACTCTTTGAGTTTCTTAAAACTAATGTGTTTCGAACCAACTAATACAACATGTGTGATAAGGTCCCAATTATTCGATTTTGGGATCATAATTCTACGAAGATTATCAACATTTAAGTGTTAGTTCCCATAAATAATTACAAAATTAAATTATTTATCCAAATTAATAAAGCTAATGAGATATTATTGCTAATTGTAGATAAATAAAGCACACGTGAAAGTTATCAAATCGCGAAACAAAGACGGTTACAATACACGAGCAAAGAGGAAGCATCCAACAAAATCTCGATGAATTCGATCGTCACGTCACCGCTCTGCGGTAATCTAGAGCCATTTTGCCTTGAGATTTGTATAAGATGTTTCAAATACTTCGGTGGTTGTAACTGAATGGTTCTTTTGAATCAAATCATCCGAAAAAGTAGACCCAATAACTCGATTATGAATGTTATAAATTAGACGATTGATTTCAAAGAAGGGGTCCCCTCTTGGGTCCCTCTGGACCCTCTTCTCCTCCCTAATTTCTCTGTATTTTTCCTGATTTTTCTTTTAGAGAGAGTTTTTGTAGTATTGAGAGGATCAATTGTTTCTTTAGTTTTTTTTCTTGTTCTTATTGTAACTCTTTTGAGAACCATTTTAAAGAAGGAATCACAAATTGCAACTCTGTTTTACATTCTCTTCTCCATCTATTATCTTCTTTATTTTCATATTGCTGTAATTATGAACCTTGCAATGAGTGGCTATATCCTCCTCAGAAAGATCAAGGATGCCGGAGCAAGTTCATCCTCTAATGTAGTTTTTAATTCCTTATTTTACTTACATGTTAACTATTCTGAAAGTTCTCCTTTGATTAGATGATCTACTTATATTTCTGATTAAAACTTTGATAGCCATTACTTAGATAAGTTCAAGAACGGTTATGCTCTGTGAAGGATTTAAATATAAGCTAGGCAATCTCAATTAAATCTAGATTTTCATGAATGTCTTTTGGTTATCTTTGATGATTAAACCGCTCCACCTTCCAATCAATGAGCAATGACTTGTTACATGGATTGAGTTATTATTAGAATTGATTTGTATTTTGGATGACTTGTAATGGTAGACTTAAACTCTCTAAGCTCTTTTTCACTAGTTTCAATATCTCTTTTATATTGCTAATTTTCATTTTCTATTTTGCTACAATTCTATTTTGTTTTTAAAATCAATCTATTTTATTTAACTCTGTTTTGATTTTGAATCCGAATGAACATTTGAATCCCAACTGTCCCTGTGGAACGAATTCGACTTACCCAAAGTCCATATCTTAAATCTATATCTCTGAAATTTTCACAACAAGTTTTGCAATGATCAAAATGGCACCGTTGCCGGGAATAGTGAGTTGATTCATTTTCAATTCGGAAAGAAGTCCGAAACAGATTTCGAAACAGAACCGAACTTGTTTTGTTTAAAACAGAAGCCAAACGAACAGAAAATAATTTCAAAAAAAAATTCATTACAATCCTTAAGATATCAGAAATCATTTTCAATTTTCCATTTGATTTTCGTCAAAATTTCACCGCTTAGCGGTTGCCTCCTAGTGCTCCGCGGTGACGTGGCAATATTTTTTACTGAATTTTATTGAATAAGTTTCTGATATCATGAACATTGTAATGGAATTATTGATTTTTGCCTTAGCATTCTGATTTGAAAATTTTTTGTTATTTTCAGGTGAAGGACTCGACGGATTTCAACGAAAGGCGACACGTGAAACTTTTATCCACCAAATTGATTTCATCACCATGAAGACAATAACTTCCAATTCTCTGTTCATTTTATTTTTTTTTAGAAAATAATTTGTATTAGGAACTTGGATTTGTATTAATTTTTAATTTCATTTGAAAGGGTTCGGATTGTAATAGATTTAGGGACAAACGATAGTGGGCCGAAACTATCTCAGCTATTCGGGTTCGTACACCAAATTTGGTGTTGGTAGCCCGAGTCGACTCAGCTCGATCATCCCCCGTCTAGAACGGGAGGTAAAATTTCGAAACATTCACGCATCTCTTACTAGTGAGTTTCTGTATTGATTTTGAGTGAATAATCTGTACACCTTAGATTTGCACATAGTAATAAGGGCACCCTAATGAGGATGACACTATAAGATAAGAATCGGATTTCATCACTGATATCTTGTCCTTATAAAAAAATTGAATTCACAACCATTTAATTAATTAAAATTTGGTTAGACTGGACTCTAGGTTCCATCGAGAGGACAAAGAGTGAAATAACTAATGTGCTATATGTTGCTTATGATAGAATTTAATAACTTTAATCTATTTTAGATTTGTTCTTAATGAAAATTATATTTCTCTTTTGTATGACATTACAACATTTTTTATTTGATAAAATGTAGTATGTTTATAGTATTTACCCATGACTTGAAGAAAGAGAAGAATATTAGATATGCATTCACCTAAAATGTAGTGTATTTATTGTATTTATACTTTAATTTTGATTATAATGTTAGTAGTAATATTTTTCCTTCAACGATGATGAATTATAATGGTTTAAAATTTTTTGATTTTCATATAATATGTGCTTGTTTGAATGTTAATATATATGAGATGTTATATGGATGTTAGATTGTGTATTATGCAAGTATTTTCTTTATCAAGAAAATTTCATATGTCCATTTTTAAGAGAAGATGTTGTCGAAAGTTTGATAGAATTATAAAATTTATAAATTTATTTAAAATAAATAATTTTTTATAATTTTTAATATAAATTTATTATATTTACATATATTTAATGTAATTATATATTTATTAAGGCATTCTAGTCATTTTTTATTATAGTGTTAATAGTAACATTTCTCTTTCAATGATGATAAAGTATAATGATTTAAAACATGTTGATGTTCATTTTATGTGTTTGTTTGAATGTTAATGTGTATAAGATGTTATGTGGATATTAAATAGTGTATTATGCAGATATTTTTTTATTAAAAAAATTTTATAAGTCATTTTTAAAAGGAAATATTGTCAAAATTTTGATACAATTATAAAATTTATAAATTTATTTAAATTAAAAATAATTTTTTTTATAATTTTTTAATATATATATTTGGCATAATTATATATTTATGAAAGTATTCTAGTCATTTTTGGTGCATTCTAAATGCATTATCAATATTAAGGATATTTTGATCATTTTACAAGATTCCAACAATAAAAAGTTGTCAAACGAACATCAATTTCTAGCTTACATGCTTATGTAACAAATAAACTTCTACTGGATGTGGCTTTTTAGGCTCTAGGCTTCTACTTTTTCCAGAAATCAACTTTTAGAGTTGGAACTAACGTCTGTAAAAAGCAAACCCTAAAGATCTTTTCCATCATACTCAAGCATATATAGTTCATTTCGATTGGAAAATGTCTTGTTTTCTTTTGTTGATGACAATCAACGAATTAGTATGATTGATTATAAATCTCTAGATCTTTTAAATTTCAAGAAGTATTTTAGATTAAAATCCTAACATGAGATCATACAATGACTAAATGATATAGTAAAGACTAAATATAAAATTGTGATTGGTTTATGCATATTTTTTAATAACATAGTTCATTGTTAAGTCTGGTTGAGTCCTCTCTTCTTAAATGTCATTGAAGAGGAGAGATGGTCACATCTAACTTATCTTTGATATTTGTTAAGGTTCTTTTTGAGTGGAAGGGATTGATGTAGGACAAGTTGTATAAGAATTCATGGAAATTTCGAGATCGTCACATGATCAAAGATAAGTTAGATGTGATCATCTAAGTACCTTAACAAATAATGAATAATGAATCTAAACATAAGGCTTTCACTCTTTCTTGAATGGAAATTTCAAGATCGTCACATGATCCATTACATCATGATGTAGCTTTCACTCTTAGGCCCGATTCCTTCATCACTTACTTTTAGGGTTTAGTAGTTTTTATTTCCATACTCGATTTTACTATTTTTTGGTAATTTTTGATACTTTTTTGTTATTTTCATATTTTACTAAATAGGAATGCAATCTAGGTAGGTTGGAGGGTAAACCCAGGCTAAACCTAAGTTGCAGAACCCTCAACCGGAGATTGAGCTTTTAAAATTTGGTCGAACAAGGAAATTTTGGGCTGATTGAACAAGCCTAAATTCACGTTGATCAGCAAATAAATTTTATATTTTAAACAATAAATACAACATTGAATATAAAACCATTAGTAAATAAAGTCACATACAATATCCGCATCCATCATTGAAAATACATTCAGACAAATCATACTAAACCAAAACAATTAATAGTATCCAATTGTCCACAAGCCATAATAATAAGATTAAAAAGAAAATTAAATTGAAAAAAATTCTCGATGTTCCTTCCCCCCACTCCTTAGTCTTTAATGTCAATATCACTAATGAAATGACTCTTCATCTTCAAGAAATCTATGCATACTATATAAGAACATAAATGGTGATGTACTCAAATTAATAAAGAGAACTTAAAAAGAAAAGATAAAACAATATTTTTTTCCTTAGTTATAATAAAAAGTACTTTAAAATAAATAAAAATATATTACTAACATGAAAATATTTATATATTAGCATATAATATCGAGTTCAAGTTGAGTTGGGTTGCCTGAACCTTCAACCCGAGCTTAACCTAAATTGAGGTGGGTTGAGATATTGTAATCCAAGCTCAACACATTTTCTACATAACTAGTTAGGGCTGCAACTTGGACAAGTTGGAGGGTAAACCCAGGCTCAACCCAAGTAGCATAACCCTCAACCCGACCATCAGGCCTAAGTTCACTAACCCAAGCTTAATCTTCTAAAATCGGGTGAGTCCAAGTTAGGTAATTTTGGGAGGTTTGATCGGCTTGAGCTTGCTGAATAACCCTAATTTAATTTTGGGAGGTTTGCCCATCAAATTTGATTAGAATTTTTTTTTGTATAAAAGAATGTAACTGCAATACAAAATATCTTCTTCAGGTTAATTAAATTTCTCTTTGAGAATTGAGAGCTCTTTTGGGGAGGATTCCAGATTTTATTATTCTTTTATTGTTTGAGGTTGCGTTCTGAACCATTGGAATATGCCTATTTTTATTATTTATTATTTATATTTTATTAGAAAGGGGTGGTATCTCACATCCTTTCCAGGATATGGACTAATACGTACCGTTTCACCCACCAACCCAATTGATGACTGATTTTCTACACTTTTAACTCCTTGTGAAAATTCTTATCAAATCTTTGAACCCCATTTACAGGGGAAAATTAATGACCAAAACAACCATTTCTTTCAAAGGGGGCAAGAGCATTTCTTGATGTTCTTACAGACTGATATGAGGAAAAACATATTTCTTGAAGTGTTAGAATTTTGCCGCGCAAATATCATGCAAAGTCAATTGTCTAGTCTCGATATTTGTCAAAATATATATACTTATAGATGAACCTTCACAACACTTAAAACAGTTTCTTAGGAAAAACGCAAAACAGGACAAAAAAGTAGTCAAGCTCATTGGATCACGCAAGCATCTTGGGGATGATTCAGAGAAGCCAAAAGTAGACCGTGATTTCCAAAAGATAAAAAAGTGTAGACCATAATTTCCATCTTTTGGACTTCTTCGCACACACGGCTTCAAGGCTCCACTTACTCTGTAGCCAGAATTAAAATGTGGAAAATTACACAAAACTGTGGTCGACATCCAACATGTTGAAATTGTAATCAACACTGAGGGTGTGGGACCAGCTGTTTAATTGAGTGACAGAATGTCATTTATTTCAGGTAGCTTTTCTCTTTTTCTTTTGGTAATTTTTTCAATTATTACTTATTCTTAGGAATATAGATTACTTTGGTCTTCCAAGAAGATTTTAGTGATTAGTAGTTGAATAATGGTAATGCACGTGACTTTGGTATGCGGTTGACATGGCAAGGGCACATAACCACACATCTTTTTCCTATGTATACCGATGAAAAAAATTTATGGTTCTATGCCTTTACCACGTCAGCCACGAGAACCCAATTGTGTACCAAAACCGCGTGCATTCATCACAACTCTTAATAATTTTATGTTCTAAAGTTGAAATAATAAATGTAAGGAGTAGGAAGTAGGGACCTTGAAAAGGGATTGATTTATGTTAAATTGAATTAATCCGTTTAAATTTTGAGGGAATTTTTGGTACGAAAATAAAGTTTAGAGGTGTATTTAATCCATCTTAGTGTGTGCCCCAGGGCACATAACCCATATTTTATTAGGCAGGATTATGTGAACTTTTTTTTATGATCTTAGCTTTCAATTAATTGTTTTAAGACTAGTTTTAGCTGGATTCTTTTTTTTGTTTTTTTCTCTTGTTTGTTCATTCGCATTCATTGCTAGTCGTTTGCTCCGCCTCTTGATAACTTTCTTTCTTGAACAGTACAAACAGCTTTATCGGACTTGGGCTTCAATTGGGTCGGATTTTGTCAGTCATCTATAGAAATCTGGTTGGGCTTTTAAGGAAGAAATTTGGGACTTTTACCAAACCAGAAGCCCAATTAAATTAGGGATTTGGATTGGGCCTATCGGGAAGGCCTGGGTATTACATTAAAAATAAGCTTTTAATTTAAAAAAATTATCACTCTACGTGTACTTTTCTAAAAGTTAATAGAGTTTTAGTTAAAAGAGGTAGACAAGCAAGGGGAGATAAGCCTTAAGACTTTAATTAAAAGACTTAAACCTATAATTTTTGAAAAAAAAAAAAAAAAGACTTCTTTGTTATTTAATTTTTATTTGAAAATGACCAATAGAGGGGATTGAGTTTTAACAAACAATCAGGTTTGGACTTCAAAACATAGGCCCATATATACCTAACCCACTGACATTTGAGCTAGGAACGAGCTAGGTTGCCTAGCTAGATGTCAGTCCTCAGGCATTTTATCATCCTTACTTCAACTCTACCTCAAATAGAAAGCTTTGTTAGGATCAGATTTTCTTCACGTCTAAAAGTTACTTGATTTCTTCGACATAGGCTCAAGATTTGCACTGAATAATGAAATATTCTTCTTTTTTATCTTTTTCGATCTTATTTAGGAATCAAGAAGAGGCATTCATGACACTAAGAGCATCTCCATCCACGTCTGAAATTGGGATGGCAATTCCAAATTTTGAAACAGCCTCCCATAAATGTGCTCCAATGCACGTCTCAAATTGATTCTCACATATAGCATATGCTAAAATCGATATTATATTTGACGTTGGTTTTAACGTATCTCAAAATTTGCTAAAATGATTTTTAGGTTATAAATGTGTCTTTTGAATTATTCTTTTACCATATTGCCATCCAAACAACTAAAAGAAGAATAATGCTGAAGTTACGTAAGGCTGGAATCTCATATTGCACTTCTTGACGTGAAAGTGTATGGGAACCATAAATGCTTTTCAGTGAGATACGAGTGAAAAAATATCTGTAGTTCCTATCCATTTTCACGTCAACTAGTGTGATATGAGGTTCCAGCTGGAGGTCACTCTAGACCTTGATTTCCTTCTAGACTTCCTTAGTGCCCACTCGTTATCATCTTATCTAAATTGAAATCTTTGTGAGGATCTTCATTGCTGCTAGCTACTCAGACGGGCTTCATCTTTATCTTCATCAGAAGGGTTGACATTAGTGGGCTGGAAAAATATGGGGACACCAACTAAATGGGCTACTTCATCTAGAATTCTAGGAACAATGGGATCTGGTTGCCACGAGAGTACCAACCATTGCATCCTTAAATGTTGAATTCTTGTCCTTCACAATTATTGGGAAGTTATCCTCAAAAGATGGATCCTTATTCAAAGTAATCTCTCCCTCCTTCGGGCTCTAACCGATTTTTTTTTCTACAATTCGGTTAATTCATAATGGAATGTTTTTTCAAGAGATTCTATTGCCACACAACCTTCTTCTAATACCATCCCAATTCATATGTAAATCACCAAAGAATTAGCATGCATCTTGGGGTGGTGTTAGCAAAAGTTGGTGTGGAAATAGAACCTTTTTTTCTTTGGGAGTAAATAAAGAGGAGATTCTCAAAAATCAAAAATTTCACAAAATAACATACTCTTCATTTTAATAAAAAAAACAGTGAATTACCTTTTGACTAAAGTGGTAACAGGATTAGTGTTTCAGATATTTATTTAGGTTATTGTCTCTAATTCAATTGGTAATAAGTCATGTTTGTGTTATTTTCTCTATTTTTCTGTATATGATTTTGGTTTCCAAGGCTTGCTCTAATATGTAAGTCATTCTTTAAGTTATTTTTGTGATTTGGTTTTTTAAAATATAGGCTTGTATCCTTTTTACATCTATTTTTGCTCGATCAGTTGTCTTGTATGTTTGGTTTTAAAATGCATATGAGTATAGTACATAGGTATGTCTATACAAGTGTGTACCTTACATATTATAAATAGAGAAATTCTATTGCCACACCAACTTTTACTTGTAACACACCAATCTATTTGTAAATACCTCTTTAAATTCAAAATGATTAGTATGTTGTAAGTAAAAGATAGTGTGCGAATAGAAGCTCTCAATCAATATTTCTTTAATAAAATGTCTGTAGTAGTAGATATTTCTACAGCTATAGAATATTTATAAGGTTCGTTTCCCCTGTTGAATGATATCTTTTAATCGAAGGCATGTAATGGTGGATTTTCCGTCACTACAAACAATGAAAATTTCTAGTAACGATGTTAGCTGAAGCCAATAAAAATTCTACCGTGAATCCACAACCGTACGCTATAGTGGTGGTTTATGTATCCTATGGCGGTGGCAATATCCGCCTATAGACCTTTTTTTCTTGTAGTAAGATACTTTCTGATCTAGGCATCTTTATATTGTTCTTCAAAAGTTAGTTTTACAAGATATTAACCACCCATAAACAGGAATGATCTTCAATAGTTACAGAACAAATAACTGGGCAATTGAAGGAGCATCAACAACAAAAAGGTTTTCTATCTTATGGGGACCAATACAATTGTAGGCATCAAAATTTCAAGGAGGCATTTACAAATTGTTATAAACAAATGTCCCTAATTTTATAATGGGCCTCAAATCTAAATCGAGTCCATTAAATGGGAACGTGCCTCTTACAAGCTTGGGTTTTTGGGCTTTCGCAAATAAAGTCCATGACTTAAACAAAATCAAGTGATCCATGTATTAAGTATTGGGCCCTATACCCAAATAAATAAGTTTGGCCTAATAGTAATCCATAGAATCCTTAAATGGGATTTGGACAAATTTAGCCTTTTAAATAAATCAATTAAACCTCTTTAAGTTGGGGTATAATTGGAAAGCTAAATTACATTTAAGTCTATAAATACAAGAGCCTCTCTCATTTAGAGGGGATCTGGATCACTTTCTCTCAGAAGACAGAAGCTCTCCCTCTAGGGAAGAAGAAGCTCTCAAGCCCTCCTCCAGAGACAAAAGCAAGGTTCTTCAGAGATCCGGACTCCGACTAAAGAAAAGATCAAGCATAAAGCCCTTCTCCGGAATCCAAGCAACCTTCTCAGCCGATAAAGCGCGAAGCCCGGAGAGAAGAAGATCTACAGAAGCCTCTACAGAAGATCAAGCACAAAGCAAAGCCACCATTCAAGCAACCTTTTCAGTCGATAAAGCGCGAAGCACGGAGAAAAGAAAAGCTACATACATCGTCATTATTTTTGTACTTGACTGTTAATCAGAGGAAATACTGAGATCTGTATCCACTTTTCATCAAAAATCAATAAAATCATTTGCGATCTTATTTCACGAATCTCGAGGTAGATCCGTAGAAATTTATTGTCGACAAATTTCTGGCACGCCCGGTGGGACCATCTCAACCTCTCATCTTTCAGTCAACTGCAAGAACATCACCTAAAGCATCAATGGCATCTCGCAACGTCAACGCTATCGCATCTGCCATTACTGAGAAAGGTAAGAAAATCCTTTCTTCCAATCTTGAATCTGATCAAGTTACTAGTCGCGATCATCATGTGACACGAACAAAGACAAAGACTGGTGGAATCAAGCTAATGGAGCCTCTCCAGCATCACTCCAAGAAATGTGTCACAAAAACGGCACTTACCACAAAAGAATCGTGGGCGGACGTGGTAGAAGACGACTCGTCAGATTCTGGATCTGATTCGAAGTCAAGCGAGGGATCGTCTAGATCTTTATCGATTACTTCTCCGTCACAAACTCACACATCCATCAGAGCAGTGATGACAGCTGGAGCGTTAACAATGGAGGAACAAGTTGCCCAAATGGCAGACACCATCAACAAATTAACAAAAGCAATGGAAGACAAAGACATTCAAATTGCAACTCTCGCCAGCCGTTTGGAGCATAAAGACAAGGAGAATGAATCGAGTGCTGGACCTTCGCATCCTCCAGGATTCACCCCCGAAGCATACATGCCTCCGCACGAAGAGGAACAACGAGCAGACTATTCTGGTTCACGAAAAGCTACTCGAGATCCACCACAAGGATCTGTTGCCTCGCTTTCCGTTCAACAACTGCAAGCAATGATTACTGACACCATTCGTGCTCAGTATGGGGGCATGCCACAGTCCTCATTGGTTTACTCCAAACCTTATACTCAACGCATCGAACAAATGCGTCTTCCGGCAGGATATCAACCACCAAAATTCCAACAGTTCGAAGGAAAAGGCAATCCAAAACAGCATATTGCCCACTTCATCGAAACTTGCAACAACGCCGGTACATTCGGAGACTTCATGGTGAAACAATTTGTTCGTTCCCTCCGGGGCAATGCGTTCGATTGGTACACTGACTTGGAATCCAATTCAATAGATAGTTGGGATCAACTTGAGAGGGTGTTCCTCGGCCGCTTCTACAGCACTAGAAGAACAGTAAGTATGGTGGAGCTCGCCGCTGTCAAACAAAGGAAGGATGAACCAGTCATCGAGTACATAGAGCGATGGAGAAATCTTTCCCTCAACTGTATGGATCGACTCTCGCAATCTTCTGCTATCGAGATGTGTGTTCAAGGGATGCACTGGCAACTCCTTTACATCTTGAAAGGAATCAAACCACACACTTTCGAAGAGCTTGCTACTCGAGCCCACGACATGGAGCAGAGTATAGCTGTGCATCAAACTCCACGACTAAGCGAGCCTCGAAGGCAAGAAAAGAAGGATGGCAAGTCCTTCAAAACTAAAGAAGTCTTATCCACCACTACCAGCAAACCTGTCAAAATCACAGGTAAGAGAAGAGAAGATCAGCCGCGAGCTGATTCAACACAAGAAAAAGGAAAAGCTTGGAAGACTCTCAAAGAGCTTGAAGCAAAAGAGTACCCTTTTCCTGATGCTGATGTCTTGGGCATGTTCGAAGAGTTGCTGAAATTAAAGCTCATTGAACTTCCAGTGCCCAAACGACCCGAGGAAGCAGGTCGCGACAATGATCCGAAGTATTGTCGTTATCACAGGGTGATCAGTCATCCGATTGAAAAATGCTTCGTTTTCAAGGAGAAGATTATGGATTTGGCACGTCAAGGGAAAATTGAACTTGACTGTGTCGAAAATGTTGCTACTTCCAACATGACCTCTGTCACTTTTGGATCTTTTGATCCAATACTCTTGACAAGTCAGTATGCTACGCAAATTCCATCTCCTCAGATCACCAAAATTTTACCCAAACCATCACAACTCATGTCCGTACATTTTGATGTTGAAAAGGCCTATCCCACGCTGGGGGCAAGGTCACATCAAAGAAAAATCATCACCTTTCCCACTTCACTTCAAGAAGGACCACAATCTCATTCGACTTCAAAATCAAAGTCAGAGATCTCAGAGTTTGCTTCAGTTGATGATGAAGGTTGGACAGTTGTCACTCGTCGAAAAAGACGTCCTACATATGTGCCAACTCCATCCATTTCGAAACCAAAGAGAAAGAGAAGAAAGTCAAAACCAAGTACAGGGTTAAAGAAACGAAAGAGGACAATAAAGAGGAAGACTTTCCGAGTTCCGCCTGCAGACCCTGAAGACATCTTTCAACAACCTCCCCGTGTACCGATTACTCTTTTAGAGTTCTTACCAAAGAAGCTCTTAAAGGAAGTCTGCACGGTTTCATGTCATCAAGTGGAAGCAGAAATGTTAGAAGATGATGTCAGTGATAGGTTCGAAGAACATCCTACTACTTCCAGTAATGGAGATCAACGACTTGAGAAAGACAATAACACCGCGGAAATAGAAGATTCACAAGTCGACGTGGATTTGTCCAATGAATTCCAAAAAGTTCAGCTTACTTCAAAGCAAAGCTCAACTGATTCAAAACAGGAAGTTCAACCTGACATAGATCCACGACAAGACAGTATGTGTATGGCCACAATTACGTTCACTGATGAGGATCTCCAATTGGGATCTCGACCTCACAATAGGCCGCTTTACGTCACAGGTTATGTGAGGGAGAATAAAGTTCAAAGAATTCTCCTAGATTGTGGTTCTGCGGTGAATATCATGCCCATTCGTACCATGAAACAAGTTGGGATCTCGTTGGATCAACTTGCTCGCAGTAAGTTGATGATCCAAGGCTTCAACCTCGGTGGTCAAAGAGCTATCGGCATGATAAGAGTCAAGCTTTCAATCGCAGATTTGGAGTCAACAGCGCTCTTCCACGTGATTGATTGTAAAACTTCATATCACTTGCTTCTCGGCCGACCGTGGTTGCATGAAACTGGGGTAGTACCATCCACGTTACATCAATGTTTCAAGTATTACCAAGATGGTGTGCAGAAACGTGTAATAGCCGAAGATCAACCGTTTGACAAGGCAGAAACGTATTTTGCAGATGCAAAATTCTATTTTGAAGGGGATGTCATTCAAGAAGCACTTCCAGTTTCGGTACCTCCTTCGAGTAAGCAAAAACCTGACAAAGGAAAGCATGCTATGAATGACGCCGATAAGATTTTTCCCGGTCCTCCGCTTCAAAAAGAACGAAGTAAGAAGCAAGAACCAGAAACTCGACAGATGAAAGTGGGCCAATCAATGGTGGACGCGTCATCCACAGTTGTATCGCCAACCCCAATGCTTCGTTACGTGCCACAATCGAGACGAAAGCCGGGACAATCACCTTTCGAAGAGATTTCTTCAAAGACTAAACTTCCTGTCTCTAAAATCGAATTGGAGACGTTGAAAGAAGAGTTGACATTCCCGGTTACACCTCTCCAAAAATCTTACATAGTAAGGACACCCGTGGAAAACGTTGTCCCAACTACATCAATTGTGAAGAACCATAAAGACAACCTCGCAAAAGTAGAGTCCAAAAGTTGGTTCGGTCCTAAAACTTCAAAGTTATTCGAAATTGCTGGTTACGGAAAAGGTGAACCCGTACGATTGGGTGAACTACTACCAACTGATCAAATTCATGGTTTAACTTCAACACAAGTCAAACTCGTTCGAGCTGGAGAAAAGGTTTCATTCACACGAGCGGGGCTAGGGTATACGTCAGAAGCTCCAATCAAAATTTCTAAGATGAAGACGGCTGCTTCGCAACATACTACAGTAGAAATCATTGATGAGTCTGAAGAAACACCAGTTCCACGAACATCGGTCTTTGATCGAATTGGTGGCCACATCTCGACCACGTCGGTATTTGACCGATTAGGTGCTTTAGATGATCATCATGATGTACAGATTCATAAACCTCGTGCGTCTGCTATATCTAGACTTGGTCAGAATGTTGGGGTAAAAATACGAAAAGAATCGCGACGTCGACCTAAGCCAATGAATAAACATGTGGAGCATAAAGATAGTAGTGGCTTGCATAGCACTATTCCATCTCGCATGAAACGACAAACGACTTTAGAAGTCTCGATATCAGATGCATTGGTTGTGAAACGACGCACCATCATCCTCACAAACCAAACGAGCAACAGCAGAACTTCAACTGTTGAAACAGACAATTCTGAAGATGTCGTTTCGGTAAATCATATTACCATCGAGGAATTCCCTGAAGAAGATTCTACGTCGTCAGATGAAGAACTCGAAAATGCTCCACCGGTCTTTGAAGAAGGCGGACAAGCCACTGTAGATGACTTAAAAGAAATAAATCTAGGGACAATTGAAGAGCCGCGACCTACGTTCGTTAGCACTCTTCTAAACCAGCATGAAGAAGTCGAGTACCTCAAGTTGCTACAAGAGTACCGAGATGTATTTGCTTGGACTTACAAAGAAATGCCAGGACTTGACCCGAAGATCGCTGTTCATCAGCTCGCAGTTAAACACGGAGTTCGCCCAATAAAACAGGCACAACGTCGTTTTCGACCAGAGTTGATACCACAGATTGAGACAGAGGTCAACAAGTTGATAGAAGCTAGCTTCATCCGAGAAGTAAAGTATCCAACCTGGATTTCTAACATAGTTCCGGTAAGAAAGAAGAATGGACAAATTCGAGTATGTGTCGATTTTCGCGACTTGAATAATGCATGTCCAAAAGACGATTTTCCGCTCCCAATCATAGAACTTATGGTTGATGCGACTACAGGACATGAAGCCTTGTCTTTCATGGATGGATCTTCTGGTTACAATCAAATTCGAATGTCGCCAAAAGACGAGGAGCTTACAGCCTTTCGTACCCCAAAAGGTATATATTGTTACAAAGTTATGCCTTTTGGACTTAAAAATGCTGGTGCCACTTACCAGCGAGCTATGCAAAAGATCTTTGATGACATGCTACATGACAAGGTCGAATGTTACGTTGATGACCTAGTAGTAAAGTCCAGGAAAAGAGAAGATCATTTACAACATCTACGTGATACCTTCGACAGATTACGACGGTACCAGCTCAAGATGAATCCATTAAAATGTGCTTTTGGAGTTACCTCGGGCAAATTTTTGGGATTCGTGGTTCGGCATCGTGGTATTGAAATCGACCGAAATAAAATTGAAGCCATTCAAAAAATGCCGGCACCAAAAACATTCATGAACTCAAAAGTTTACAAGGTCGACTTGCCTACATTCGTAGGTTCATCTCAAACTTAGCTGGGCGTTGTCATCCCTTCAGTCGATTGATGAAGAAAGATACATCATTTGAATGGGATGAAGCTTGTGAGAATGCTCTGAAAAGCATCAAGGAGTATCTTCTCAAGCCTCCTGTTCTTTCTGCACCAATTCCTGAAAAGCCACTGATTCTCTATATTAGTGCACAAGAAATGTCACTAGGAGCATTGTTGGCTCAAGAAAATGATGAAGGAAAGGAAGGTGCACTCTACTACTTGAGTCGAACTCTTGTTGGAGCAGAAGTAAACTATTCACCTATTGAGAAGACATGTTTAGCGCTCATCTTTGCCACAAAGAAACTCCGGCACTACATGTTGTCGCACACAATCCGACTCACTGCGCGAGCTGATCCACTCAAGTACATCATGACAAGGCCAGTCTTGTCGGGAAGATTAGCTAAATGGGCCCTTCTCTTATCAGAATTTGAAATTATTTACATCCCTCAAAAGGCTGTAAAAGGGCAGGCGTTAGCCGATTTTCTTGCTGATCATCCTATTCCGGCTGAATGGGAATTGTCTCACGACTTGCCCGACGAAGAAGTATTCTCTATTGATGTGCTTCCAGCTTGGAGAATGTTCTTTGATGGCGCAGCTAGAAGAGATGGAGCGGGGGCAGGTGTAATTTTTATCACCCCACAAAATGAAGTATTGCCATTCTCGTTTGTCTTGACGAAGTTATGTTCAAACAATGTTGCAGAATACCAATCTCTGATCATTGGTTTAGAACTCGGGCTAGAGATGAAGTTACACCAACTCTACGTATATGGGGACTCACAACTCGTCATTAACCAACTCTCGACAGAGTATGACGTTCGAAAGCATGAGTTAGTGCCTTATCACTGCTATGCTGTACAACTGGTAAGACAATTCGAAGACGTCATCATTAGGCACATACCAAGAGCCGAAAACAAGCAGGCTGACGCTTTAGCTAGTCTTGCTGCAAGTTTGGCTATGCCAGAGGGAGAGACAATGAGTATCCCTATCTGCCATAGGTGGGTACTACCTCCTTTGATAGAAGAAAATTGCGAGTCGCATGAAGCAAACATCATCGAAATAGCCGAAGTCAAAGATTGGAGACAGCCACTTATCGACTATCTACAGCATGGGAAGCTGCCAGACGACTTAAAGCATAAAATCGAAATACGTCGTAGGGCACCTCGATTTTTATATTTCAACGATAAGTTATACCGTCGCTCTTTCGACGATATCTTAATGAGATGTCTCGGAGATGATGAAATCCGAGATGCTTTAGAAGAAGCACACTCTGGAGTGTGCGGTTCACATCAGTCAGGGCCGAAACTCCATCACAGTCTGAAGAGGATGGGATTTTACTGGCCAACTATGGTGAAAGATTCTTTAAACCATGCGAAGAGGTGTAAAGCTTGTCAATTTCATGGAGATTACATTCGTCAACCACCGGAGCCATTGCATCCTACAATCGCATCTTGGCCCTTTGACGGGTGGGGACTTGATGTCGTTGGACCACTCCCAAAATCTTCAAGGCAACATCTCTATATCCTCGCCGCAACAGATTACTTTTCTAAGTGGGCAGAAGCAGTTCCCCTTCGAGAGGTCAAGAAAGAAACGGTTGTTGACTTCATCAAAAGTAATATCGTCTTCCGTTACGGCATTCCACGATATATCATGACAGATAATGGGAAATCTTTTAGCAATACGCTGATGGATCAATTCTGCATGAAGTTCAACATTAAGCAGAGATGTTCTACAATGTACAACGCTGCAGCAAATGGACTCGCCGAAGCCTTCAATAAAACTCTTTGCAAGCTTCTTGAGAAGGTTGTCTCAAAATCGAAAAAGGATTGGCATGAACGAATTGGAGAAGCATTATGGGCATACAGAACCTCATACCGCACCTCCACACAAGCCACACCTTACTCATTGGTTTATGGAGTTGAAGCTGTTCTCCCTTTGGAATGTCAGATACCTTCATTAAGAATTGCAATCCAAGAAGGTCTAACTTATGATGAGAATGCCAAGTTACGTCTGGCTGAACTTGAAGCATTGGACGAAAAGAGATTGGAAGCACAACAACGACTAGAGTGTTACCAAGCCCGTTTATCACGTGCATTCAATAAGAAAGTTCGACCACGTTCTTTTCAAGTTGGCGATTTAGTTCTCGCTGTACAACGACCAATCATCCTCTCACACCGTTCTGGAAAGAAGTTTGATCCGAAATGGGATGGGCCTCATGTAGTGAAAGAAGTATACACTAATGGTGCATATCTTCTTTAACACCAGAAGGGTTACGTCTTGGCCCAATTAACGGTAAATTCCTCAAAAGATACTATGCTTGAAAGAATACGCTCCCCAGCACGAGCCTAAACTGTTTGACAACGCTCCCCAGCACGAGCCTAAACTGTTTGACAATGCTCCTCGGCACGAGCGTAAACTGTTTAGCAATGCTCATTATCGTACGAGTTTAAACTACATGATACTCCTGACCCGCATGAGTTAAAACTGTGAACGGTCCAAAAAAAAAAAGAATTGAGCTCGCTAGATTGAAAACCCGAGAGGGCGATCTAGGCAAAACTTAGAGCATCCATCTGAACTACGTTATGGTTTGATCCCGTTTTTGGGTACGTAGGCAGCCTGTAAAGTTACTTCAGGTTCAACCACATAAAAAAAAAAAAGATATACTTGTATAAGGAAAAGGGGGAATTTTATTAATTTCAAATGAAGTGAACAATGATATAATTTCCTAAGTCCTATACAGTAAAAAATAAATAAATAAATAAAACTTAATATAAAGAAGTAAGGTTCCAAAACTTCTTCTTCAAAGACTCTCTCTCGGCTTCGCAAGCAGCTATTTCATCATCATCAATGATTGGAGCATTAGATAAGCGAGTACACTCCGCTTCAACAGTAAGTAGAGCCTCCTCCTCTTCCTGAACTTGAGTATTAAGAGATTCTTTAGAAGCAGCGACTTGTGGTAGCATTTCTCTGATTTGAGTCAACTCGATTTCTATCTCAACTTCTCGTTTAGTCAGTTCAACTTCTTTATCTTTAACTTCAGTCAGTTGCGTACGTAAACTATCCACTGATTGACGTTTTAGTTGAGCTTCCTGATCTAAGACAGATAGCTGAAGATCCCTATCATCTGCTGACAAAGATGATAAAGCCTTCTCTCGTCTTGAAAGATACGCTTCTACTCCAGTTATAAGTGATTCGAAGAAGTTAGCAAAAGGCATAGGATCAGTTCTGAAAGCATTCTTGAGAGAAGAGATGATGGCCGGCATATGAAGTGATTGCCATTCTCTTAGGTTGGAAAAGCCAATATTGAGCATCAACTCAACCCTAGATCGAAGAAATTCATCACGAGCTCTATGTAATGCTTGTTGAACGCATAAGTCGATGTCACTATCATGTAAAGAAGCTTGTCGAGTTTGGGTAGAAATAGTAAGCATTCCACGTGACTTCGGAACAATCACAGATGAATCAACCAACTTATTAGAAATAGGTAAAGCCAATGCGGTAGGAGCCGTATGTGTAGTTGAAGTTGATGAAATGCCATGAGAATTTTGACGAGGACATGAAGAAACCTCATCCCCATCACTCTTTGAGGGGTCTTCAGTAGCAATCAATTTCGAAAGCCCTCTACTAAGATGACTGACATTCAAAACATCTCCCATACCCGAGAAGGCAGGGAAGATTGGAAAATCTTCTGAGGCGAACAAATCGGCAATGGAATGTATATTGGTTGATGATTCTGCGAGATCAATTAAATCACAAAAGATTATACATTTAAAAAAAAAAAAACATGAAATTTCTAAGAAAGGAAAAAAGTGTGTAAAATTACCTTTCCTAGGAGACACATCATTCTCAGCTTCAGCTTCTTGCCTATCCGGAGTCACACTCGTATCTTTAGGCTTAGTCTGAACAACAGGCTTCAAAGAACTAACGGGACTTGATTTATGAACAACTTGTTCTACATCTACCCCAAGAATGTTGGCCTGTTCTGTTCGAGTAGTCGTTGGAGTCGGCAGTATTTTTTTGAAACGCAATTTCAATCTACGTTCTGCAATGACATTTTGCGTATCATCAATGCTAGTGTGTTCTATTCTTCTTTTTCGAGAAGGTTTTTGTGTGACAAGCAAAGCACGACGTGCCTCACGATCTTCAAACCCCTTTCTTTCATCAAAATTAAAGTTCGGAACGGAGACGCTATCTTCAAGAAGACGAAAATCAAGGGCATCCAAATGAGGTAGTACATCTTGAACCCACCAATCCCTATAACTCTTATCAAATTGCCGGTTCATGTCTTGCACTTTTGGAGGAATAAAAAAATTGACTCGACTTTTGGTCTGAGTCAAAGACAACCATAAACTGTATAACTCTATCCCATCAACGGATCTTGTGAAAGGAATCGGAGTTCCAGGGATACGTTGACGAAAGCCTTGTTGACGAGCAAACCTGTGAGGGCTATACATTTCCACCTCGTAAACATCACCATATCGAAACATAACAAATCCAGGACGACAGCTTATCATGAAAGCTTGAATTTCAGAAGGATCATCACCATCATCAGTCCGCATCCTTCTATGACCTTTTGGCGGCCAAATCTCTTCCGGATACCATTTAAAATCACTAGAATCCATGGTTCTTATCAGATTCCTTGCATCTTTAGCATTATCTTCCCAATAAAAGTATGAGTTGGAAACACCAGCTGTGCGAACCAGATACGGAGGTCCAAAGTCAGCATCAATGCTACCAAATACTCCCCGAGGAAAATGAAGTCCAACCCACCCAAACAAGTAATGAAGGGGACAATAACTCGTGGAGGCACCTACAACTTTCTGTGTTTTCATACCCCAATAGGTCTGAGTTAGACCTTTGTATAAACAACACAGAAGTGGAGGTACCAAGCTGAACGTAGTACCTCGGGCCATCAATGCTGCTACCTTGAAAGTGCCTGGACGAATAAGATCACCATTCTCACAGGGGAGAACGAAACGACACAACCACAAGGAGAGGTATGCAGCTGTCATAGCTTCATCTTCAACATTCTGATTTGCAGGAAAACCGAGCCTGATAAATGGATTTTCTCCCTCTTTACGACCTCCTTTAGCCAAAGTAACTCGAGAAGAAAAAGGTCTTCGTAATTTTGTTCTAGGATGCTGACGGCCACTACGATCAAAGTAAAATGATTTTGCTCTCTCTTTATACTCTACTGTCAGACGAGGATTAGAAATCCGTTCAGCTTTAGTGTACCAGAAATCAAGCCATTCACTGTGGCTAACACAGTCACTCCCCTTTTCAAAAATCAGCAAAGCGTACGCCTTAAATAGATACTGGCAAGAAAGAGGAAGACCTAGAACACCGTTGCAACCCATGAGTTCATCAAAACTAGGCACCACCTCTTCATAATACTCACCCGTGATAGAAAGCCCAGAAATCTTCTGCATTTCCCATAAAGAAATGCCAACTTCCCCACGACCCGTAACAAAAGTGTTAGTCTCGGGACACCAAAACTCACATAAAGCTCGATACATGCCATTAGGACGACTGTACTCCTTACTAGCTGCAAATATAGCTTCACTAAGGAAAGTTGTCGACTTTTGGCTTTGTAGTTTATGGCTCACATCCAAGCTCCAGTCCCAAAAACCACTAAGATATCGAATGTCGCCTCGAGGTTCAATATCTGAACCCCATCGAGTGAAACGTTGCATGATTTTCTGTGCCAAAACAGCTTGTGGACAATTACGAGTTTGGTCATGATGTGGAGGATGACATAAAGATGGCTGACGCTCTGTATCAATCTCATCTCCAGGGAGTAAGTCAGCTGTTGGAGGATACTCATTTAAAACTGTCATATCAAGTGATGTGTCCCTTTCTGTATCTTGTGCTTGCAAAGGACTAGTCATCGGTGTGTGCACAACAAGCTTTAGCTCCATAGATGAAATGTTCCCTCTTCTTGAACGATCGGTTATCATAACATGGGGAAAACAAAGCCATTTTCCCTTTTGAGAAGGATCTGCAGGATCATCTACCCAGCCTTCACGCGGTAAGTTCCGTTTGGAATGGTTCTTACTCTTTAAACCTTTGGAAATAATGTCTCTAGCCATCTCTGAAAAAAAGGGGGGGGGGGAAGACCGAATACATTTATTAAAAAAAAAAAAAAGTGTTATGTCCCATTAAGTATTAAGGTCACATTGATTAGAGATATATAAGAGTATGAGTAAAAAAAAATCATCATGCTCAATAATGCTCTGATTTTAAAGATTAGCCAACCGGCTGGACAAATGATTCGTCGCATGGTCTTCTAACCAGTTAACGTTTGTCAGCCAATTGACGTTATGATGCCGCTAGTCAGTCGACGTTGTGTACTCTTAACTATTACTGATAAACAACTGCTTTAAAGATTGGCCAACCGACTGGACAAATGATTCGTCGCATGGTTTTTCTAACCAGTTGACGTTTGTCAGCCAATTGACGTTGTGACGCTGCTAACCAGTTGACGTTTGTCAACTAATTGACGTCATCCACTCCTAAGCATTACTGATAAACAGTTGCTTTAGAGGTCAACCAACTAGCTGGACAAATAGTTCGTCGCATGGATCTTCTACGTGCATAAAGCTTGCGTACCACGATTCTTTTAACCAGTTGACGTTTGTCAGCCAGTTGACGTCATCCCCTCCTAAGCGTTACTGATAAACAGTTGCTTTAGAGGTCAACCAACTAACTGGACAAATGGGTCGTCGCATGGATCTTCTACATTCATAAAGCTTGCGTACCGCGATTCTTTTAGCCAGTTGACGTTTGTCAGTCAGTTGACGTCATCCACTCCTAAGCATTACTGATAAACAGTTGCTTTAGAGGTTAGTCAACTAATTGGACAAATGGTTCGTCGCATGGATCTTCTATGTGCATAAAGCTTGCGTATCGTGATTCTTTTAACCAGTTGACGTTTGTCAGCCAGTTGACGTCATCCCCTCCTAAGCGTTACTGATAAACAGTTGCTTTAGAGGTCAACCAACTAGCTGGACAAATGGGTCGTCGCATGGATCTTCTACATTCATAAAGCTTGCGTACCGTGTTTCTTTTAGCCAGTTGACGTTTGTCAGCCAGTTGACGTCATCCACTCCTAAGCGTTACTGATAAACAGTTGCTTTAAAGGTTAGTCAACTAACTGGACAAATGGTTCATCGCATGGATCTTCTACGTGCATAAATCTTGTGTCCCATAATTCTGCAAGCCAGTTGACGTTTGTCAGCCAGTTGACGTCATCCCCTCCTAAGCATTACTGATAAACAGTTGCTTTAAAGGTCAGTCAACTAGCTGGACAAATGGGTCGTCGCATGGATCTTCTACATTCATAAAGCTTGCCTACCGTGTTTCTTTTAGCCAGTTGACGTTTGTCAGCCAGTTGACGTTTGTCAGCCAGTTGACGTCATCCACTCCTAAGCGTTACTGATAAACAGTTGCTTTAGAGGTTAGTCAACTAGCTGGACAAATGGTTCGTCGCATGGATCTTCTACGTGCATAAATCTTGTGTCCCATAATTCTGCAAGCCAGTTGACGTTTGTCAGCCAGTTGACGTCATCCCCTCCTAAGCATTACTGATAAAAAGTTGCTTTAGAGGTCAGCCAACTAGCTGGACAAATGGGTCGTCGCATGGTTCTTCTACGTGTACACCGTTTATCAAGCAATACTTTTAACAATTCAACATTGGCCACCGCTAAGCAGATTAACAGATAAATGTTCTAAAGGTTGACTGATAAGGGTTATAAATCCTCAATTTGTAATTCTGGTTACAATTCATTAGAAAGGAAATGCGAGGATGACAAAGTTCAAAGAAAATATATGGGAAGAATGAGTAAGATCCATACCTTCCTGTGGTTTCGAAGCTGTAGTCGAGCTGCAATCGACCCAAAAAATCAGATCTTTATATCAATATTATTGGTAATCCTGGATCTGTAAGAGAAAGAGAAGTTCCAATGAAATTCATTCACAAGTTTTGAAAAAAAAAAATAGGAAATTTCAGAATAAAGAGATTACCTTGTACACAACTTAGAAGATCAACAGGGAATTATGCTGCTTTGATATTAATAACGATATCGACCACCTCTTTAAGGAGTGCTAGTGCAAGAGATCGCATCCAAAGTATGTTGGTGAAAGGGTCTATGGGCAGCCTCTACTACGTGATTCTCTAAGAATGGATGGATCTGTGTGCTTAAAAAAAAAAAAGGTAAACAGAAATAAGAGAAGACAAACCTTCTACAGCGACTTGTGTTCTATTTATAAGAAAATAGAACCCTACTCAATGAGATGTAAAATATCGAATTAAATCTTTCTAAAAAAAAAAAAAAACTCTCGTTGGTGTGTTAATAAAATCTCTAACAAAACCAATCGATCCAAAGGGTTTGTAAATCTGTGTTCCTCAACATCCATCAATAGAGGAGGGATAGTGAAAAAAAATAAAAAAATAAATAAATTTCAACATCAATAGCCTTTAATCCTAACGTAGAGGCCGCAACCCCTGTTTTGATATTTATTCTAAAAAAAATGGAGAACCCAGTCTCAATCCTTTCTTCTTCATAAACGGAACACCATCTTCAATTTATGATCTATGGATGTTTTACCTATTTCGGATCAGATTCAAACGAACCCAAATGATTCGTTTGTGGGTAGAGGCCGCAGCCCCTGTTTTGGGCAAAAAGAAAATAAAGAAAATTAAAGAAGAAGAAGGAGAAGAAGAGGAGGTTACCTACAAGCATGTAACGCTCAAGAAAAAAATTTGTTGCTGCAAGTTCCTTCAAGAATCGATAATCCAAGTCGCTGCAAACCTCTTCGAGACTCAACCACGCCGGTAGCAGACGAATGCTCTACTTATAAGAGAAGAATCCTTCTTGAAATCAGCAAAACTTCACCAAACTCGTTGGACCTGTTTGTAGAAGACGCAGTTTTTCTTCGGCACGGTGATGAGGGCAAAGACGTGGGGAAGAAGGAGTCCTTCTTGAACACGGTTTTGGGGGTAGAGACGTGATGACCGAAGATCGTCGAAATCGATGGAGATGGAGGAGTTCAACGCAGTGCAGCGATTTAACTTGTTCGGCCAAGAGCAAGAAAGAGAGGGCGTCGTTCTTTGTCAAAAACTCAAGAACAATTTGAAGAAAACAGAGAAAGAGATTTGGATTTAGGTATTTGTTAAAAACTCTATTGACACCCCATTTTTTTAATTGTTAAACCTCAAAGGTTTTGCACAAAACCGTAAAAACAAAATGGGTAAAACAAAAGGAAAAGGGATAGTAAGCTAAGCTTACTACCTTAGTAAGAGTAAAATCTTACTTAAGTCATTGGGTTCACCTAATGGCCCATTACATTTAAGGCCCAAGTCCATGAAATAAGGGGAGAAGATATGAGGTCACGTCATCATTGTTAAAGCATCCATTGTTCAAGATTATAGTGGCCAAATTGAAACAAATGCTTTTCTAACATCTCAACCGTACATTTGATGGATAACTTCAATTTTTCTAAATCCAAAAGCCTCCTGTCAATTGCATGAATGAGAAAGCCTAGAAGTGAGGTATTTATCCCATACATCTCAAGTACAATAAGTTTTTAGTTGGGATGTTTTGGAGCTTGATATTATACATCTTAGGTACAGTTGAATATGAGTTGGGATATTTGGCTAATATATATATATATATATATATATATATATATATATATATATATATATATTGGTTTATTTATTGATAATTGAAGGGTCGCAAGGTGAAATCACGTGGCCAATATCTCTCAATTCGAGCATTCATCTGCTCAGAAATAAGATCAAGGATGCATCGCCTTCAACTATGTTGCCGTCAACTCATCCTTGAGGGGGCATTTGTAGGCATCAAAATTTCAAGGAGGCATTTACAAATTGTTATAAACAAATGTCCCTAATTTTATAATGGGCCTCAAATCTAAATCGAGTCCATTAAATGGGAACGTGCCTCTTACAAGCTTGGGTTTTTGGGCTTTCGCAGATAAAGTCCATGACTTAAACAAAATCAAGTGATCCATGTATTAAGTATTGGGCCCTATACCCAAATAAATAAGTTTGGCCTAATAGTAATCCATAGAATCCTTAAATGGGATTTGGACAAATTTAGCCTTTTAAATAAATCAATTAAACCTCTTTAAGTTGGGGTATAATTGGAAAGCTAAATTACATTTAAGTCTATAAATACAAGAGCCTCTCTCATTTAGAGGGGATCTGGATCACTTTCTCTCAGAAGACAGAAGCTCTCCCTCTAGGGAAGAAGAAGCTCTCAAGCCCTCCTCCAAAGACAAAAGCAAGGTTCTTCAGAGATCCGGACTCCGACTAAAGAGAAGATCAAGCATAAAGCCCTTCTCCGGAATCCAACCAACCTTCTCAGCCGATAAAGCGCGAAGCCCGGAGAGAAGAAGATCTACAGAAGCCTCTACAGAAGATCAAGCACAAAGCAAAGCCACCATTCAAGCAACCTTTTCAGTCGATAAAGCGCGAAGCACGGAGAAAAGAAAAGCTCATACATCGTCATTATTTTTGTACTTGACTGTTAATCAGAGGAAATACTGAGATCTGTATCCACTTTTCATCAAAAATCAATAAAATCATTTGCGATCTTATTTCACGAATCTCGAGGTAGATCCGTAGAAATTTATTGTCGACAACAATATTTAACATAAAAAAGTGTAGGAGCACTGACAACAAAAAGGTTTTGTATTATGTTCTTAGAGATGGTGTTTGTTTGATTTTTATAATTTTTTGTGTTTTTCTAATGTTTAATGAGGAACTGTAAACCAACTTAACAATTAGACTTTGTTGCTTTTTTATTTGATTTCTTGTGTTCTTATGAACTTAATATTTTGCTCCCTATATTTGGGTGAATTAAGTAACACATTACATAGCGTAGTTTGTCAGGTTAGGTTTACTCTTTTACTTTTTAATTTTATTTTTTATGGATGAGTTGCACTTGAACCCACAACCTCAAGGTTGTTTTGCAATGTGTCAAACTATCGGAGTTATGAGTCTAAGCCCCTTTAAATTTGGAAATCCACGAGTTGCAAACCACCCTTATCGTCTAATTTTGTCTTTCATAGTTCATCTCTTTTCTTCTCCCTATGCACACAAGGTTTCTTATGTGAATTGTATCTTCGACTATTGTCATCTTCTACATGCCCGAAATGAACCATGTTATGATTACCCTTCATTGAAAATATTTTAGGAAGACCACTAGTCTTATTTATTAAAGAGAAAGATATGAGAAAATTGTCCTTTGAGTTTTTCCATAGCACAAGGCTTGAACCCATAGCATTATTTATTGGTGTGTTGCACATCAACCCAGGAGAACATGTATTGAACCTCAGCTTAACCACTGAGAAAGCATTATTTATGTTTTAGATGGTGATAATAGTAGATGTGTTTATCCTTAACTTGGTTTCTAGCCACGAGAGATGGAACGGGTATGAACTTGTGGATTCCTGCTACTTGTCTCTAGGGTGTGGGTAAAGACAAAGTTGAAGTTCATCAAAAGACAATTAGGGATGCCATCTAAATCTCACAGGCTAGGTCAAAAGTTTGACTATGAATTTACCACTTTCTTTGGACTATTGTCTTTGACATGTTGCCAAATGAAATATGTAAACTGGCATTAAAGTCAAACCATGTAATTTCATAGCCAAGGGCTAACAAGATCATTGTTGCCTTTTTTTTATTATTATTATTTATCACAATGTATTGGATCTGTATGTTTGCATTAAAAAAAATTACCCCTGAAAGTGTGATTTTCTTCTTCTCTCACAAGATCAACTATGTTGCATGGGAACATTACCAAAAAAAATAAAAATAAATAATGTTTCTATTTTAGTGATAGGGAGTGATTTGCAAGCCTAGGTTGTCTTGTAAGAAATCAAATATTGAATTCTTAAGCTCTATTGCCATGAGATGTAATAGTGAAAAATATGAAAACTGATAAAAAAAGAGTAAAATTTTCATATTTCAAATTTTGTAGAATTATTCTGGTAATTAAATCATAATTTACTTGCAAAGCACATGCATTTTACTAGTAGACATAAAATGACATCCAATTTGATCTAAATCTAATAAATTCCTTGTCAGATCAATACGCATTTGGAATCAATGTATCCAAACACGATCTATTGATAGATCTACCTGTGAGGGTATGAGGTTTCAAAATCCACACCAAAACTTTCCTTGAGAAAGATGATGACAAAAGCTTCAAAGGAAAACAACAAATTCTTTCTAAATTTATATTCTATATTATGTACAAAACTAGAACTTACCGATTTATTTGGGAAAAAGAGCACCTTGCACCATGGAAGCCTGCATTTAATGATTATGGATTCATCTTTATATAGTATATCTTATATGTTTCTCCAGCTGTTAGTTGAGGACTTTCTTTGTTCATTCAAATTTAATCCTACTTTTCTTCTTTATTTCATTCATATCTCAATCTTACTTTGTATCCATCCGATCCAAACCTAATCCATTGTTTATTATGCTTAGTATATATTACTTATAAATTATCATGTTGTGCATTACTTACTATGAATATGTTGCAAACCAAGTTCAAATTTGAGATAGATCGTGGAAGAAATGGGTTTTACAAAAACTCTTTGATAGTTGGTGGAACTGGAAAAGTCAATTAAAAAATAAATTTTACGTTCCATTTACTTCTGATGCTGGGCAGTTGGTTGTTACTATCAACAGGGTGCATCCCAAGCAGTGGGCATCGCTTGTACAGTTTTTCCAAGAGAGTTTGGTATGAAAATTTGAATAAGTAACGTGATTAACAAATAATTATCATACAATGCCCCATACTTCAAGGACTAAAAGTTATGCACGTATGCGAGAGGAGCATGTGAGTAGAAATATAAAATTTTAATTGATTATATTATTAAATAATTTATAAGTTGGATGCATGTTTATTCTTACAAACATCCATTTTTTTCATTAAATAGAAGGTAGCAGATCCCAGTGACCGGGTGAAGATGTTTTGATTAACTCATACACGTAAGAATGGACTGCTTATAAATGAGGCATCAGCTAAAGTCTTGATATGACCTACTTTTTAATTTACAAATTCTAATAATTATTTCTCATTTATGAAATTTACTACAACATTTGATTGATTATATTATTGATTAATTTCAGTTAGATGTTGAGGAAAAACTTAAAAGTCAGCCAGAAGGATGATTAATAAGTAGCACTTTAAGAAATGAAATCTTTACACAAGTCATTGGAGAAGATAAAGGTGGTCGCATTTGCGGATTTGGGTCAGGTGTCATGCATGCTGATATCTATGGCCTATGTATTACGCAGTATGAGGCTATGAAGATGGCTGAGAGTATGGCAGAGAAATTGTTGGAACATGAGCAGGCCGATAGGAAGGCTACCGAGGCTAAGATGGCTGCCTAATTTCAAAATTTGACCAACTATGTTTTTGAGTCGCATTCCTTCATGCGTGTACAACTACCTTTTATGTTTGATCATATGCCTTCTATGTCTGAGTTTATGAGTTCCACTCAGCCTCCAGAGGATATCGTTGGTGATTTGTGATTCAGGATTCTGATGACACTACTATTGTTGATTTAGATATTTTCTTTGTTATCAGACATCTTGACATCATATTACATATCAGTGATTTGTGATTAGGAGGGCACTAGTAGTGTTGATATTAGATATTTTCTTTGCTTTCAGACATCTTTTTCATCATATTACTTATCAGTGCTTTGTGATTTGGAGGACACTATTACTGATGATATTAGATATTCTTTTTGTTTTAAGACATTTTTGCATTTTCTATCACTATAAAATTATTGTGATGATTTTTAATACTATCACTACTAAAAATTCAAGATTTTTGCATTATATATATCATTAACGACGATTTTTTCGTCTCTATAGACTGACTAATAGTGATGGTAGTTAAATTTTGTAGCTAAAACTTTTAGTGACATAGACTTACAGCGTCAATTTAGTGACAGACAAATATTCCATCACTACAGGGTTTTAGTGTCAGAACCTATAGTTTTAGTGACAATTTTTTCCATCGCTAAAAGTTGATTTTCTTGTAGTGATTGCTATAAGAATATTTTGTGCATATGTCACTTCTATTTTTTTTTTTTGATAAATAGTATTGTATTCAAGAAAAAACCAAATCGGTCGAGATGACCAACCTGGAAAAAGCTTACAAGACAAAACTATTCATGAACAAGACAGCAAATCCTATCCCACCTAAACACAAAATCTTCAAAAAATATGCCCCTAAGCTCCTTAAATACTTTCGACCAATAAAAGATAAGACCCAAAATAGACATAGTTGTTTGTGGACAATCTAGCTGCTTCCCCTCAAAGATGCGCCTATTCCTCTCAATCCACACTCCCCAACAAATTGCAAATGGTGTAATGCTCCACAACATCCTCTTCGTGCCACCAAATGTGTGTCCAATTGACGACCAACTAGTGAAAATATCCTTAACTGATCTCGGTAGGCATGTTGAAATCCCAAATAACTTAAAAAAATGAGTCCAAATGGCATGTGAGAATTTACAATGGAGTAAAAGGTGATCCGAATATTCTCCATCTTCCATACATAACACACAACAACTCGCCCCGCACCATCCACGCCGCATCAACAAATCCGTCGTTTGAATCCTTCCTAGAACCGCCGTCCACATGAAGAAAGCAACTTTGCTTGGCACTTTTGGACCCCAAATTGAGGCATGAGGAAAGGGCGAAACCCCATTGTTGGTCAAGGAGTGATAGAAAGACCGAACCGAAAATCTTCCATCTTTACTGACCGTCCAAAACCTCTCATCTTCCCTTCCCGTACGAAACTCGATCCTGGAAGCATCACTGACTAACCTACCAACTTCTTGGAGTTCCAACTCATCAATGCCCCTTAGAAAACCAAGGTCCCATGCCCATTCTCCACCCATGACTCGACGAATGGACGTGATTGGTTGCCCTTTCTTGGAGGATATGGAATACAACATTGGGAATACCTCCATTAGAGGTCGATTTCCACACCATGTGTCTTCCCAGAATCTTACTCGACTGCCTTGACCCACTTTGAATTTGACTCTCGCTTTGAACAAGGGGATAATCTTCATGATGCCCTTCCACATCCCGCACCCATATGGTTGTCTGGTTGGTCCACTTTCCCACCCTGTCTGGCTGGACTTGTACTTGCTTTCTATAACTCGTCTCCATAAGGTGTCCCCATCGTTACCAAACCTCCACAACCATTTTCCCCGTAAAGCCACGTTCATTTCCCCAAGTCTTCTAATACCGAGACCACCTTGCTTCTTATCAGAGCAAACCTGTTTCCAATTCACAAGGTGGTGTTTTCTATTCCCATTTCTGTCATGCCATAGAAAATTACGAAATAGCTTGTCTAGCCTTAGTTCTACACTACGAGGCATTGAGAGAAGCGAAAGGAAATATAATGGGATGCTAGAAAGAACACTTTTTATCAGAGTCAGTTTACCTCCCTTAGATAAGTAATTGGCTTGCCACGTGGCTAGTTTCCTTTCAATCCTTTCCACTATCGGGTCCCAGATCGCCACCCTCCTGTAGGGGGCCCCCAGAGGCATCCCCAAATAGGAAGAGGGGAGACTACCCACCTGCCAACCCAACGAAGCTGCTAGAAGAGTTATGCACCTAGTCAAGCCGATTGGAATTACCTTGCTTTTCCTCGTGTTAACTGGAATACCTGACACCGCTTCGAAACAACAAAGCAGTCCGCCTAGTCTCCTTGTCTGCTCTATGGAATCATCCAGGAACACTAAAGTATCATCTGCGAATTGTAGGTGCGAAATAATAACAGTGCCTGTACCTACTGAGAACCTTGAGAAAATTCCCTTATCTACCCCTCTTTCCATCATCTTCCCAAAAGCTTCTGCTACTATGATAAACAAGAAAGGAGATAGAGGGTCCCCTTGTCTGAGACCTCTTGTGCTCCTAAAGAAGCCGTGGGGCGTTCCATTCACCAGGACCGAGTAAGAAGGGGAAGTCACGCACGCCATAACCCAAGTGATCCACTTCCTACCAAAACCCATATTCTCCAACATATATTCCAAAAATTGCCAGTTGACGTGGTCATAAGCCTTCGCAAAATCCACCTTGCACACTACCCCTGCTTTCCCAGATTTCATTCTAGAGTCAATGCACTCGTTTGCTATTAGAACCCCATCCAAAATTTGTCTTCCTTTGACGAATGCGCTCTGGTTGCACCCTATTATACCGTGGATGACGCATTTCAATCTCTTAACCAGAATGCTCGTGATGATTTTGTAACTAGTGTTCACCAAGCTGATAGGCCTCAAGTCCTTAATATCTTCAGTCCCCGTCACCTTTGGAATTAGAGCAATGAAAGTACAATTGGAATCACGATCCAACACTCCCTCTCTAAAGAACTCATTGATTAGAGCAATAAAATCACTCTTAATGGTTTCCCAACAAGTCTTGTAAAATTCCACAGGAAAACGATCTGGCCCCGGTGCTTTATCGCTCTTCATACTTGAGATAACCTCCCATATCTCATCTTCTTCAACGGGTCTTTCCAACCAATCACTATGTGACTCAGAGACTCTATCAAACTGGAGAAGGTCGGGTTTCGGTCTGTTATCAGTTCTTTCGGTGTACAACTCCGAGTAAAAGTCTACGATCCCCTTGGCTACCGCCTCTTCTCCTTCCACCCACTCCCCGTTCACATACAACCTCGTGATGTGATTGTTCCTATCTCGGGCATTGGCCATGCAGTGAAAGAATTTGGTGTTGCCATCCCCTTCTTTGAGCCATCTAATTCTGGATTTCTGCTTCCAACTGATTTCTTCTAGAAGCGACAGTCGTTGATATTTCTCACGAAGGTCTAATCTCAATGACCTCTCGTTAATCGACATTGGATTCACCTCTTCCCTACGATCCAAATCTTCATTTCTTGAAAGGATCGCCTTACTCTGCGCATCCACCCTTCCGAAGGAATCCTTATTCCATTCTTTTAGAGTCATCTTTAGGGCCTTCAGCTTCTTCCTGAAAATCTCCCCTGCTGTTCCTGTAACTGAGAATCTCCTCCACCAATCGGTTACTAATTCCTTGAAGTTGTGGTATTTCAACCACATCAACTCGAAACGGAACGGAATGGGACCCCTATTGAGAGATCCTACAACCAACTGAATAGGACAATGATCAGATACCGGGTTTGGAATGGCCGTTTGGGATAGCTGGCTAAATATCGAAATCCAATCATCTGAAACCAAAAATCTGTCTAATCTGCTGAGAGTGGGCAAAACATGTTGGTTGGACCAAGTGAAGCTTCTACCCTGGAGTGGGATGTCCATTAGGTTATTCCGATTCACGAATTCCCCAAATCTTCTCATCTTTGTTGTTATCCTTGAACCTCCTTGTTTCTCACAAGCAAATCTAATAACATTGAAGTCACCTCCCAAACACCACGGCCGGTTCCAATAACTACCCACATCATCCAACTCCTCCCAGAATTGCTTTCGTTCCCATTCTCTAGTTGGGCCGTAGACTCCCGAAAACACCCAACTGGCTTCTTTCCCTGTACACCGACACAAAATAGATACAGAAAAAGCTCCCACTAATGAATCTTCCACCTCGATCAGCCTCTTATCCCATAGCACCCAAACACCTCCTGCTGTCCCATTGGCTGAGAGATACTTCCAACCCAAGTTCCGCCTACCCCAAATGTCACGAACCACCGCCTTATCCACTTGTTCCATTTTGGTTTCTTGAAGTGTTACAATGTGTGGTTTGTGAGCCTGAATTAAAGCCTTAACCGATGCCCTTTTGGATCTGTTGTTGAGGCCACGTACATTCCAAGAAAAGATTCTAATCGACATTTGCAACCTTGAGTTTTCTCCCGCTTCTTAAGACTAGAGACGGTCCAGCCTTAACCATATCCCCAGACTTCTGTAACTCCTGAACTTCTTTAACCAGTCTGGCCTTTATTTTTTTCACTTTACTCTCGTCTGCCATCTCAATTCCTTTCGCTTTGCCCAAACATCTGTGCTGACGTGACTCTTCTCGATCTACCTCTGTCCTTAGAAATAATTCCACCTCATCCCGGATATCATCTTGTTCCTCTTCTGAAGTGCCTTCCTCTCTGATCACTGAATCGAAGCACTCGCTAACCTCATTTCGTTTCTTGAGTGCCAGTTCAAATAGAATGCCAGTACCTTCTGTCTGTCCTTCTTTGCTCAGCCCAGCAGCCCAACTAACCTCATTCAAATTATGAATAAGCCAGTCAGCTAAAATTTCCACTATCTGATTCTTCGATTTATTCCTTCCCCGACTCCTCGAGCTCTCCTCAAAATCTACCATGGCTAAGGGAATGGTATCCAATTCAGGTTCCATCTGTATCACATCCTCTGTGATATGGCTAGCAAAATCCCCTCCAATTGCCGCTTCTCCACTGCCACATCCATCTCTCCGAGCATTTGAGTCATCAACAGACTGTAATAGTTGTAAGAAACCTCCCTGTGACAAGGTGACCCGTTCTCCCCTCCTCCAATCATCCGTCAGTTCGTGTTGTAGCTCTCCAAACACTCCTAGTTGAGCTCCAACTCTAGGAGTCGGCTTACACGCCGTTGGATCCTCATGATTCAGCGTCAGAGACCCCTCAATGATTGGTAATGTCTCTAAATTGTCTTCCTGACGAACAGCCTTGTCCAGACCACCAGCTTCATCATGCTCCGATTTCAGCATATCCTGAATGAGCTCCCCTTCTGAAAAAACAAGGTCCGAGGATTTCTTTTCTGTCGACTCATTGTTGTTGCCATTAGCTAGCGACCTGACTGTTGAGTTTGTGAAACCCACTTCTGTACTCATAACTTCACCTGGGCCATCAACTTGGATTAAATCAAAAGTAGGCTGGGGACATACCTTAGGAAAAGTTGATTCGTCCAAAGTGGATGTTAGGTTCGTTGCACCCATGGGCTGATGATTAGTAAGCCCAATCGATGGGCTTGCTTGGACAGGCAACAAGTCTTCCACACTACCAAGCTGAATATTAGTGGCATCATGGCCTGGTCCGACTGATCTAGAGGTCTGACCCACTTCACGTTCGGGCTGAGCATAAGCTCCAAGTAAAACTGGGCTATCGGGCCCAATAGTACAAACCAGTTCACGAAAAGGCTGCTTGTTCCTCAGATTGGTTTGTGTTGACATTGGGCCGCTTGGACCAGTTGTCTGTCCCATCGCATGATCGGCCTGTGTGCTTGACTCAAACAACAATGGGCTGGCAGGCCCAATCTGATGGTCCGTTAAGCAAACGGCCTGTTTACTCCTCATGTGTGATAGATCTGTCTCCATCAAGATCTGTCTCCATCAAGTGACTGTCACTTCTATTTTGGATTTGCTTCAAATAATGCCACACAATTCATAGCTCTGGCTTAAAGTTTAAAAATTACTGATCAAATGAGAAATAAAAAATATTATTACTGAATCAGAATCAAAGCTAATTGATTGGGTCAGATCATGCAAAGACTCTTTATTAGGAGCAAATTGGTCAATTGAGAATGTGTTCGGACAAAAAATAGTGTTGCCGATGCTCTGATGAAATTTTCTTTGGTAAGTGTCAGATTCAATAGCTTTTTTAGCTTGAGAGGTGAGATAAGCTGTGCAAGACGATCTAAGAGGCATGGCCTCCATTCATGTTATATAATTCTTTTCTGGGTTTCATCCCTTATACTGTACACTATGTGAAAAAAGGGGTAAATTCGACATCAAAGTCCATCGAATTTAGCCCTATTTTACATGTAGTGTTTAGAAGAGTAAATGGGGAGAAAGGTGAGGGAGTGGGAACAAATGGGGCATGTATTTAGTTGAAAATATAGGGGTGTCTCAAAGTTTTGTGGGGGCAATTGTCCCCATCAGCTCCTTACTAGCTCTGCTCTTGACAACGGGTATGAACTTCTTGAAGGTCTCACGGTCAATATGCCTATTAAGCCCATGTCGTTGCACGTAATCAACATGGACGCTACGGGAGAGAATTTCATAAGCACTCACTTTTGAATTGCATCTGTGTTAGCTGTGACATGTTCGATGAACTGAATTGCCTTTTGGTCCTCATCCATTGAACTATGGACATCAATGTTGACATTGTGCATTGTCGAATCTACTTCTGTTTATATCAGATGTCTATCAAGAACAATCGTATGTAGAGAGGTGAAGAGTCTTTATAAGGGTCATTTACCAAAACATGCATTGAAAATTGAAAAATTACCAAAATGGCACATTATTCATTTTACTCCTGAAATTGGTAATTTACCGATTTCGGAATTAAAATAGTTTTAGTGAAATCAAAACAGGGAAAAGTATTTACTATTTTATAGAATGGAAAAAAAAGTTTAGTATTCATTTCACAAATTTACCATTTTGGTAAAAAAATTAACTTCGAAAATGATCATTTACCTTTTACAAAATAAAAACAAATAGTGTGCCATTTTGATAATTTTCATTATTTATAAATAATAAAAAAAAGGAAGTGAGTATCATTTGCACTCCATCCATGGGTGCAAATATATTAATGTTTTAAAAATTGAACCCAATTTGTCAGCATACCATAATGGGTAAAAAAGCTGTACTCAGCTCAGATTTTTTGCTAATTTTAGAAGTTGAAATTTTTTTCCAAATAATTACAGGCATTTTTGTTTATTCTGAAAATGTTTCAAGTGTTGACAAGTTATAACTTAATGCTACACTTTTAGAAGATTTTTCAACACTACGCAGTAGCACTGTGAACACATATAAACCTTTCGATGTGTCCTTGAAAACTTAGATAATAATTTGGTAAATTTCCATTATAAGTTTCCTATTTCAAGAAAGTTTTACAATTTTAGATAAGTATGATGGAAGGATAAAGTAGAGTCAAACAAGAAGTCGTATAGTCTATTTAAAACATTGTAAAGGAAAGTATTCTTGATGTTTATTATAAGGGGAAATTATTAAAAAAAATCTATTTAAAATAGTATTTATTAAAAAGTAATAGTTTAGAAGAAATTATTGAAAGGAACTACATTCGATCCTTTAAGGGCCGATTTTATTTTAATAAAAAATTCAGCTCTTGAAGGGCCAATATATATATATAATCAAAATTGCGGCCCTTTAAGGATTGAATTTTTATCTTGATCTTGATCTAGATCTTGATACTGTTTTGGATCAAGATCATGATCATCTTATTTTCAGATCAAGATCTAGATCTAGATCATGATCTTGATGATCATGATCATTCTTTAAAATAAAAAAAACAAACAAAATATAGATCCTTACCTTTGTAGATCTTGATCCAAGGTAAGAAGAAGAAGAAGAAGGTCCAAAAAAAAAAAACGGAGGAAGAAGAAAGAAAAATAGAGATAAACTAGAAAGAACCAGAGAGGAGAATCACAGAGGAAAAGAAGAGGGAAGAGTAAGAGGAAGAAGAGAAAAAAAAAAGTATCGTCGATTAAAATATTAAAAAATAAAATTTTAACCCTTAAAGGGTTGAAAGTTTTATTATAAAAAATTAAATTAAAAAAATAATAATAATAAATTTAGCCCTTAAAGGGCCAAAATTTTGATTTAAAATAAATTCAGCCCTTCAAGGGCCGGATTTGATTTCTTTTGGTAATTTCTCCAAAATTGTTACGTTTTTAATAACTACTATTTTTTATTGGTTATTTTATTTTATTTTATTTTTATAATTTCTCCTTATTATAATTATTCAGAATTGTAAAAATAAAAAATAAAAATCAATTTTGTTATTTTGTTTTGCTTTATGGGCTCAAGGTTTTATTCATGTGTCAATGGGTGTCATAGCCAGCATATTCCTTGATTCAACGGCAATAGTCCACCCCATGGGATTAATTTTGTTGACGGTGCCTGCTGAAATCAAACAGTTAAACCTGATTCTTTTCTGGGCCTGGATTGATAAGGCCGGAATAGTTAGAGGGCTGAGTTGGTTTTAAAGTTCAGGCTCATTAGGTGATCCACACTGGCCTCTCTCTCTCTCTCGCTGCTAATTTTTCTAAACATCAAATAGGTCCGGGTTTGATTTGAGACATGAAGTTAAGGCCCTCATACGGCTGGGTCCATTGGTACTTAAGATTTAACACATACAAATTGGTAGGCAAGTACGTAATCGGTGAGGTGGGTTAAGAAAGATATATAATTTAGAAAAGTGACTTCTCCATAGCCTAATATGATACATGCATGACAAAAAATGGATAAGAGCACCATCTGAAAAAGCAATACTTTAGATAGGCCTTAATGTGCTCAAATCAGAAGATTGGATTTCAAGTGAGCTGTCTTGCAGGTACTCATCACGAGCATCACATGCTGGCTTGCCTTAAAGTAAGAGTTGTACAGTGTTTACAGGCCCACTTGAAGATATTATGGGTGCCATGTTCTCAACCTTTGGAGCTATTTCTCTTTCTATTGTATCTTCTCTCGAAAATCACTTTCATGTTGTCTCTCTCCCAATAGCCAATATCAGATCTGCATATCTTGCTGCTTGCAATTGCCACCACCCGCTAATCCTTCTGAATGATACAAATCTATATTTCAAAGATTACACATTAAAGAACTGAAACAAAAGGAGCACTCCAGCTCAGGACTTTTATCGAGCATCACCTATGTTTTCTTGGCTGTAACCTAAACTTCACGACTCTGCGAATTTATGGATGTTAGAGCATTTCCAACAATGCTAGGTAATGTAAAGAGCATGTTTGGTTAAAAAGCAACAAAAGTTATTTTACCTACTGTAAAATTTGGTTTCAACTCAGGAGGCTCAACAAGCGTTTCTCTATTCTTAATATTTTATATTATTCTACTTTTACAAATAAAAAAAATTATTTCATATTCCCCTTTTATTTGAACAAAATTAAATTAACTCAAATTAGTCATTAGGATTAGAAATGGATCGGATGATATTCATTTATCCAACTCATCCAACCCAACTTATTCGGGTATGGGTTCAATTTGTTTTAATCCCGATAAAGAATTCAAGTAAAATTATCGATAATTGTTTATCCAATTTTTTTTAGGCTCGGATATGAATATGTATCTTATACAAATATTACTAGAAATTAAAAATTCTAAAAAATATAATTAATACCAATATTACTAGAAATCATTAATTCAAAAATGTACAATAATTGAAAGAAAAAAATTACCAATCTTTAAGAATCATTACATCCTCTTGCAAGAATTTCTATTTGACGATGACGATAATCTTCCACTTCCATTTGAGGCATTTATTCCAGTCATATCTATCAGTATTATTTGCTCATCCACTTTCATTTGTCTGATTCGAAGCTCCTCTTTTTCTTGATTTTTTTTTATCCGAAGTTTTTCTTGTTCATGAGCAAGTCTTTTTTGCTCTTGAATATATGTTCTTTCATTCATTTACAAATCTTTTTTCATCTGAGAGTTTCTTTTCTTCCTGCATTTCGTTTAGTAACATCGCAACAAACGAATTTGTATGCTCATTTATACGATCTTTGATTTTCCTTTTATTTACACGATCTTTTTCGCCTTTCATTGCAAATGGTCTTTCTAAGTCCATGAATTCAGAATATGGGACATAGTCTTCCCCAAGATCCATGGAGTCCCTGAATTAAAAGGAGAGGAGGAGGCATGGAAAGAATTTGCACTTCTGTATTTTGTTTTCAGTTTTTTCTTTTGACAATCTTCCAACCACTTGGTTGGTACATCAAATATTCCAATAATGTTCAATCTGAAATCGAGGTTTATCTTTTATATAGTTTTTATTTTATTTTATGGATAAGCCGGGGTTGATGGGCGCCTCCCAAAATCACTACTATCGAGTGTAAATACACATTAAATCTTCCTCTACAATTCTTACTAATTCTTGAGGAGCATTAGTCATGTCTTCCATAACGTAAAAACCATCCAAGAAGGACCCCAACTTTGCAAGAAAATCAGTTGCCCTATTTGTTTCTCTCCATTGAAATTCAAAAGAGCATTCATCGAACCATTGGCTTTGCTCTGCAATTTCCAGCAGCACTTCTTCATACTTCCATGAAGTCTTGACTTCCTTATTAATGCACTTGATAGAGTATAAAGAATCTGAAGAAATCATAATTCTTTTTACCTCTCTTACTCTTGCATACTTCAAAGCTTCTGAAATAGATTGAATCTCTATACTGATATCCTCTGCCTCCATTATGCTCCAACCTGCAAATAGCATCTTCCTATCAATGTTTCTACCAATGAAACTAAATCCCGCACCCAACATCGACCTCGCACCATCTGTATTGATCTTCATCACGTCCTCTGCTGGCCAAACCCATCCTAAATGTTTAATAATTGGTTTAACCACATTATAACAGCAATTCCAATTATTAAAAATCTGGACACTAACTTGATTTGAACCGTCTTCAATGTTTGTTCCATCATGCCGATTCTTAATTGTCTCTTCCACTCGTTTCTTAATCATTTCCCCAAAAACTCTATAAAATGCCTATTTTCCATGAGAAATCTCATTATCTCAATTTCCCATCTAATCCTAAACTCTGCCCAATTTTCTACTCAATTCTCCCAACCCTCTTCAACCTCAAGTCCTCTCAAAAATCCATACACCATTCTCCGACCTTTCACCCCTCAAGAAACTCTAAACCTTTCTCTTCTTTTAAGAAATTCCAATGAAGACTTTGAAATAGCGAAGATAATAACAAGAATACAAGGTGGGTTAGAATATGATTTATTTTCTAAGTATTGCATTTTTCTTCTCCTACTTCTTTTACTCCATTTTTTATTTTATTTTTAGAAAGACTTAAAATGTAATGGAGATCCTTCCTTCATCCCGAGTAGGTTTTTTTTTTTTCCTAAGCAAGCAAGAAGATGTATTAGATTATAAACAAATATACAAAGATAGAACCCTAACGAGTTACATATCTAAATTGCGGAAGATCTAGCTTATCTCCCATATAAGAATTTTTTACATTTAAAGGCAAATTGCAAACTCTTTTGAATGTCAACGATTGAAGGTTCTGGATAGCAACAACAACAAGTGCATCTGTTGTTGCATTAGCTTCTCTCTAAACATGGCACACTCGAGCATCTATTTTTGAAATCAATGATCTTGCCTTAAATACCCATTTATCCAATTTCCACGAGACCGCATGATGAGCAAGACCTCTAACTATGATAGCTGAATCCATTTCAACAATGATATTCTTACCTTGTAAATCAAAACTTTCCAGCACAGCTACCAACGCACGGACTTCTACCATATTGTTTGTCGCAATTCCGAAGTTCCAATAACCTACTTCCACCAAATCACTATGTTCATCTCGAGTAGGTTGAACCTCAACTTTGGGCATGGAATGCTTGAGGCGGCTTGACTAAAAGAATGAAAGTTGAAGTCTTTATTTCCCTCCTCATGCATCATAATGTACACACCCACACATGTATGGTGATGATGAATACAAATGTCTCTCTTTTAAGATATTGAAACATCACATTTTTAGCCATAACATGCATGCATCAAGGCCAAAATGCTAGGGAAGTTCCAACTATGGAATATCCCTAAAACACAAAGTCTAACATTCCAATTCCATAAAAAAAGGGTGGACTCACTGGGGGATGTTCTTTCCAATATGATACTCTTTGTGTCCGACGCCAATGTTAAATTCCCTTTCTCAAATGGGTATATTATTCACTCCATGCACCCACCACCTAGTTCATGCACTCATGCATTTTTCACGTTCATTTTAAAAAATATTAAAACTGGCCAAGCTTCAAGGTAACCACTCTTGAGTGGAGGAGAAAATGAGGTGCCTACACATTCTCTTCGAGTTAATCATCTTCGAGTATCATATTCTCTTCAAAGGGTTGTAACTACAATGCAAAAAAATCATCTTCGAGTAATAAATTTTCTCTTTGAGTGTTCTTTTCTAGTGGATTCTAGATTTTCTTATTCTTTTACCATTTCACGCTATGTCAATTGGTATAAGAGCGAGGATTCGCCTGCCTCGATTGCAAACAATGAAAGAAGGAACAAAAATCCAACTGGCAATGATTGTGAGATTGAAATTGTGTGAGACATTCAAGGAACAAAGACGAAAAATCAGTGAGATCCATTAACTTCTTGCTGGATTGGCAATCAATAATTGATGGGATACGAGCTGAAGGAGTTGCACAAGTCCAATCTGTTAACAGAAGCATTCTTGGATGCCCTCCTCATTGACAACCTGGTAACGAAGAAGAGTCTGAATATGAGGAAGATGGGGAAATTATTGCACACCAACCAGTGATTTGGCAAAGGGAATACGATGATTATCTATTGAAAATAGATATTCCATACTTGAATAAAAATATGTGTACAAAGGACTTCCTCGATTGGATCGCAGAAGTAGAACGATTCTAGATTCTATGAGATGATAGAGGTTCCTGAAGAGAAGATGGTGAAACTTGTCGCTTTTCAATTGAAAAGTGGGATTGCAGTTTGGTGGGAACAACTACAAAAGAAGAGACAACGACAAGGCAAGAACCCTGTGAGAATCTGGCATCAGATGAAATAACTTCTCATGGAAAAATTCCTACCACCAGATTATTGACACCACCAATTTTTGATGTACCAAAAATGTACGCAGGGTTCCAAATATGTGTTTTGAGTACACCGTTGAATTTTTCAAGCTTTCAGACCATAACAGTATAAAAGAAACGGATGGCCAGTAGGGTAGTCAGATACCTTATAGGTTGCAATTGTCACTTCGAGATAGGATTGGCTTGAAGATGTTGTACACTATTGAGAAAGCCCATAATATGGCTCTCAAAGCAAAGTCGTTGGAGAGGAGATATGAGATCTGAGGTACTATCAGAGAACAACCATAGAACCAGCGCAAGGGATATAATTTAAGGACGTTGCTGGTGGTGATGGCATTACCAATTTTTGGGCAACTGGACTGACTAACAAAAACGCAATATGGAACTTAAAACCTTATGTCAAGCCTACACCAGGAAATTGAATAAATTACCAAAACGGTAGATTTTTAGAAATTATTTATCAAAATGGTACATTGTTCAAAATATTTTTGAAAAAGGTGAAGTTAATGTTTTCGGAAATAAATTTTTTTTACCAAAACGGTAAAAACAGTAAAAATAATAAATTGTGTACCGAAAATATCCTTTTTTGTTTTAAGTGTGCATTTACACTTATAACCCTCACAACAACATAAAATCCAAAAAAGTTTTGAGAAAAAGCTGAACTATATCTTCTTCACCTCTCAAATCCAAAAAAATGCAAAAAAAATGTAGGAATAACTCTCTTGATCGATGGTTAAAGTAGGGAAAACTCAACTTCGTTTTCTCCATCTCTCAAATCCATAAATGTACCTGAATCTACTCGTCTTCTCCAACTCTTGGTGTGGGAAAGTTGCAAGCTTTTAAAGATCTCTCCAATGCCCCAATAGAGAGATACAGAGAGAGAGAGAGAGAGAAGGAGCGAACTTGCATACCTCTTGATGTCTTCAACCTCTTCTGCAACGAAAATCCATTAGAGATGAAACAGACCTCTATTGATGAAAAGAAGAGGACAGATTCGTAATTTGAGTCTAAATTAATAAATGGGTATTTTCGGAAGAAATTTTTTTAATTTACTATTTTTACCGATTTGGTAAAAAATATTAATTCCAAAAACAGTAAAATTATTGTTTTCAAAAATATTTTGAACAGTGTACCGTTTTGGTAAATAAACGAAAAGTTGTGCATGTTTTGGTAAATCTACCCCAAGAAATTGCAATAGATGGGAAAAAATTTGATCATTGTTATTCATCACACCCCAATTAAAGATTAAAACACACTCTTCAACATTACCAAGGTTTGGTTTGAATTATAATATCAACATTACAAATTATTATAAGACTGGCATCCCAATTTTACTTATTCTTAACTATTCACTTATTTTCTATATTTATAATAAGTCAACGTTAGGGTGCCACTAGCAGCTTTATATTTTTACTAAGGCACCCCAATGCTTTTTCTTATTTTATTGCTATACCAAATTTTGCTAACGCCACCCAAATTCATATGTAAATCACTAAAGATTTTCACACATCTTTGGGTGGCGTTAGCAAAAGTTGGTGTGGCAATAGAAGCTCTCTTTTTTACCTTCTACTAGAAAACAACCGACCCATTTCTTTATGGTTGTCAATTGGGCCAATTGGCCTGCTACCCTGGCCTTTCTTACTCGAGAAAACAAGGGCTAGGGCCTTAATCTTGAGCAAGCAAAACTAGGTTGAGGCTCAAAATTTTCAAGCCCAATGAATCTCTTGGGCAAGGACTTAACAACACTCAGGCCTGATGAAACCCATCTCGTCCCGTCCAGCCATAATTGATTCTAGCCTTCCTAGGCCTGATTACTAAACGGGCCTAATAACCTTAGCCAAACCTGTCCATATTGGACTGCATCAGGCCGGCTAGAGCCCAACCCATTGACAACATTGAATCCAAACGGAAATTCACCAATCTCTTCTGAATCATCCAAATATATTCAGCATAAAATAATTTATTGTCTTTCCTGTTCAAGCTTCTCATTGATCATATATTAATCTGATTTTCTATAATGAATTTTGGAAAACAATTAAACTATCCAAGTTCTTGAGACTAGCAACATTGGCACTACTAGCATTAGTGGGATGAGATAATAACGTAGGTGTCTCCTAAATTGGCCAAGTACATGACAACAATATCTACTGTGTATCCAATACAAAACATCCCTTGCTTATGGTAATTAAAGAAAGATATGTTGGGTCTAGCACTACTTTCTCTCCGTAAGATTTCTATCTGAGTTTGTTTTCAATATCACATTGAGCAAGTTACTAAACCATCCCAACTTCTTCACTAAAACGTTATGAATGGACTACCCCCTTTTATGGAGAAATCACTATGATACTGATAAATTTGGGGGTCTTGCTTATAAATAAATAAAGAGAGAGACAAAGCAATTTGTGACCAATCAACATGGGCGGTATCATGGTAAAAAGAGAGGCCTGATCTAATATCATGTTAAATTTGGGGGTGCAGTTCAAAACCAATTGGCAATGAGTGGAGAGGCCCGGGAGCTTATAAAGAGGGACAACGCAATTTATGTCCAATGTGGGACTAAACTCAAAAGATACCAATTGTTTACAAAAAAAATGCTCTTATTATATTTGTCATCAATGGTGCAACTAAAATTGGGCTGCATCTCATTTTCTTAATGTCACTAAAAGGAATCCCAACACCACTTTTTTCACTTTATAGCTCACGAGCGATACCTTGTTAAAGTCACATCTCTGAACAAACAAATTACAAGAGAGAAGAAAGAAACATATAGAACAAAACTCAAATATTATACTGATTGAGCTTATTAGAAAATGCAAGCGTGTGAGGATCGATTTATAGACTTCATAAACCATCTTTGGTCGATGTGTAATTGGATTCAACAAACTGACTTATCTCTTAAGAATATTAAACTCTAATGTCCCTAAACTCACGAAAAAAATGAGGAAGCTTTGCATGTGTAGGATAATGTGGATAAACATGTAGGTAAATTTGACAAAAACCACAGGTTTCACACATTCTATTTCAAAAGCCACTCTAATTGCTTTTCTACAAAGTTAAAGTTTGAGGATGAAAGGTCGTTGTTCAGTGACAAAAGAAATCAGAGATGTTTGAATAAAGAGCCTTCTCTCAATGGAAATGATCGAAAGAGAGAAAAGAAACAGCTAAAGTTTGTCCAGACTATCTCATTTCCTCCTTTGCATCATGAAACCAACAAAAGAACTCCCTTGTACAAGTGCTGCAAGGAGTCCCTTTTGAAGTCCTTCAATCAATTATGGAAAATGACCCATCTCATTATTTGTTCTTTATGATGTAAAGATGATGTCATCTTTTACAACCTTTGATCTAGAAATGATCCACGTGGAATAAACTTGATAGGTAAGGCATTTAACATCAACTGTGAATGCTTGATGTCTGTTCACAGGTCTGATCTAACGTTGGCGGATTATGCTTCAATCATCGCAGTGGGTTGTCGTTTAAGCCCATTAGTTGCTAACCCATCCAGGCCCACCTGAAAAATAAGGGCTGGGCACATAATTTTTTAGCCCATTAAATCCGGGTCGGGCTAAGACACATCACCTGGTACTTTTGGGGTGTGCAATGTATAAAGTGAAGGCAATCCTGTCCTTGCAAGCCAGTTTTCAAGAATGAGTTAAACCCATGGGCTTTAACATGGTATCAAAGAACTAGATTCGTATAGGTTACAAGTTTGATTCTTTCCGCATTTATGGGTGAGGAGGAGTGTTAAGTATATATTTTCCTTCACTCTCAAGTGTGTCATACCCTAGTTAAGTCCCATGACTCTTTTATATTCATAGTTTTTCCCTTCTCCAACAGATCGATCTTTTAGAATAGCTGGCTGATTAACAAGAATTAGTAATTCTCAATCATCCCTTGAAAGTTGATAAATTAATAAGAGAATGTAAAGATCATTTGAGAAATGTGAATTGGCTCATAAATCATATTTTCGTAGAGGAAAATTTAGCGGCCAATCTTTAGTGCAAATTTCTTCTCAATCATAGAGTTTCTCAACATTCGATTAATAGGAGATCTACCCAACGGGTCTTCAATGATTTTGGGCGATGTAATCTAATGGGTATGCCCCTATCATTCTGTATAATTATCCCGTTTTGTAAACTCCTCTTTGATTGTTTAGGAAAAAATATTGTTTAGTCACAAATAGGCTTGAGTGATCAAGAGATCGAGAACAACACTCAAAATCGTGAGGAGGATTGAGAGATCGCAAGAGAAACATGTGATGGGGTTGAGGACGATCAATCACTCGAGAGGACAGGAAAGAATGATTTTAAAGTTTCACACGATAATTTTTATTATAATTTTAAAGAGTTGTTGTTGGCACTCCAAGTTTTATTTATTACACCCAACGACTAAACCGATGTCTCTTAAGAGCTGTTGTTGGCACCCCAAGTTTTACTTATTGCATTCCAACTTTAGACAATGGTTTTTAAATAATCCGATGTCTTAAGTCCTGCAAAATTTCGCATACCTCCTCCTATGCGAAAAAATACATCTTAAACATCAACTTTTACACAAACCGATGTCTATTTAAAAAAAGAAGGTGATGTCTAGAGTATTTTTTTGTAGTAGTTAACATTCTTAGTTATATAGGCATCCACGCATTCATCAAGAGAAGGTAGAGGTCCACTAACTAAATAGTTTCGATTGATTATTTGATGTATACAAACATGTATAGAGGTATTAATGAAACGAAAAGGAAAAACCTCATGGCACCGCTATTCATCAAGAAGCATGTAACATTACACTATGTGAAAAAAGCCCATATTTGACTGCCTTGGACGTCAAATTTTATAAAATTTGACGGACAAAGAGTCGAATTGGCGTCAAATGTTTCATTATCAAAATTTTGTTTTCGACAGTTGAAACTATCAAATTAATGTAGGATGGGAGAAATTCGAAAATTCTAAGCTATCAAATCTGGGAACATCAAGAATTTTGACTGTCTTAGGCCATCAAAATTCAATTTCTGTAGAATTTTGACTGTCTTAGATCTGTGTGTCTTGGCCCATCAATTTTTTCTGTAGAATTTTTCAGTTTTCACCTAGTGTTAGAGGCATCTTTCCTTCCTTCTTAAACCACATTTTGGTCTTTAGAACTTCATGAAGAACACAAGTTGGGGAGGGCGAAGCATCACTTATCCCCACAATTTAACTCTCGATTTAATCTATGAAGTGGTATGCTATAAATAGACGTTTGTATGAAAATAAAAATTTTAAATCAATTGAGCTAAGACCCATTTGTTTTTTTTTTTTTTTTGACAAGCAAAGATTCATTAATAAGAGCGAAGTCAACTGAGATGACCAACCAAGCAAGAACCAATTGAGCTTAGACACATAGTTCAGTTGATTTGACACATTCCAAAGAAACTTTGAGGTCATGGGTTCAAGTCCAATTTATCCATCAAAAAAAAAAAATAAATAAAATTATCAACTCAATTAATGAATGAAAAATTCCAAAAAAGTAGAGAAAAAATTGAAAATTTTCCAAAATAGAAGACATTTTCATTTTGATTCTTAAATGGGTAAATTAATATTTTTGGAATTAAAACATTTTGGTTAAAGTCAAAAAAAATTCTTTTTTGAAATTTATAAACATTTTTCCCATTCTAATTTCCAGTGTTAAAAAAAAACTTCTATTTTATAAAACTTTAAATTTGTTCTCCACTTTAACTAAAATGTTTTAATATATTCTGAATTGAAAACATACCATTTTCAGAATTAAAATTAACAGTCCACAGTTTTGGGAAGTTCTTAATATTCAGCCCATGTGTTGGTACAATAGCCACTAAGAAAATAGTAATTTTCTTATTTGAGATAATTAAAGTCCCAATTTCTTTAAAACAGGATTAAGGTCTAGCTGAACAATGATAACAAACAAATGGTTCTATGAAGAGCAAAAAACGACAAAAGACAAGACTTGACAACCTTCAATTATCCATGTCCAGAAATGTTGTAGGAGATATGAAATATGGGGTCAAATTATGACATAAGGAATGTTTCATTGACATATATGGTCAATTACGCCTATAAAGGAAGCGTAATTTAATGACGTTTCATATGTTCTAACAACAAATGATTATTGACCTGTCATTCTTAATGGCAATAAAAAATTATTTCTCTCTTCAATGGGGATATTACAGTACAAATTTCAACTCCAGAGGGTTCAAACTTCAAACTTGTCAAGCAAGCGAGATGGCAAAGTAGGAAACAAACTCAAAAGCTTATTAGTGAAGTGAGGCACACTTGGAACAATGAGGTATGTAAATAATTAAATATATCAACATAGTAAAACTAGGTAATAAGCACCTCGGAACCCAAATTTTGACAAATTTGAACTTCTCTATCCAAACATGAAGTTAATATGTTAAGAAGTCGTGATTCAATGGTGTGGTAGAGTTACCTTGTGGCAAATTTTGATTGGCTAGTCCACGTGGAAATCAAAAAAATTCCTCTTACAGATCAATTGTATGAATGCACACCAAAAAAATAAAAAATGCACTTCTTCCATAGAAACTTAGGTATGAGAAACATTTTCTAAGCCTTACTAAAGGTTCTTTTGCTCTAATCTTAGTAAACGTTGTTTTGCTGCAATGTATTATTACCACATTAACTATTCAACCCCACAGCCCTCTAAATTTCATCGAAATACTCCAATCCAAAATATATATATATATATATATATATATATATATATATAATATATATATATATATATGTATATATTAAATAACTATCTTTTTGGACTTGATCTAAGGTTTTGAATATGAACAACTACTAAACTTCCACATAACTCTAAAATTTAAAATAAAATTTCAACTGGGAAAAATAATCTTTTGAATTTTTTTTTTCAAAGTTCATAGAATTTTGTCCTCTACAACTCTAAAGCATGGGGTCACGTTTTTGGATGTCACAAGGTGAGCACAAGGACCCTTAGTAAGGGTGAAATCCTTACTAACATAGTAAGGGTAGTAGATCAGACTCCTTAAACATATCCTCTTCTCATTATGTATTTCTTAATAGTGATGGAATATGAAAAAAAAAAAAAAAAAAACCAAAACTATTGAGAGAGAGAGTTATTGAAGTGAGGTTCAACCAATTAAAAATAATTTAAAAGATAATATTATATTTTTTAAATGAAAATAATCCTATAATCAGTAATAGCCACCAATATAAAAAGTAGTCTCAAAATTCATCAAATTTAACCTAAAATTCTGATAAATATGCAAATTTGAGCATCCTTTGATTTAATCAATGATTACTTTGTTAAATAAATCCTTAGTTCACCCGGTTAATTATAAAAGCCTGTTAATTTGGCATCTTCTACACATTTGCCATATGTATTATGTAAGAAACAAGGGAAAAAAATTCTTTATAGACCCTGCAGTAGGAACTTCCTTCTAAAATGCACCCTGACTTTTGGGGTGGTCTAGTCTCTTAACTATGAAAATTTTCCTTTTAATGCCCTCCACCCAGTAAAAGTTTTTCCTTGATGCCCCTTATCCTATAAAAATTTAAATTTTCTTGTTGTCCTTTATCCTATAATTGTTTTTAATGCCCTAAAAAATTTCAAATTATCATATTACCCTCTTACCATTTAATTTTTTTTTTCTTGCAATTCAAATGGTTGAAATGAACCATTCAAATTGTCATATTTAAATTTTTGGCTCTTACAATAAATACCTTACAATTTATCAGTTAAAAATATTTTGACTATTATGATACATTATTTAATTAGATTTAATTTGTGCTATATGTGAAAAAATGCACCTATTTTAAAAAATTATGTGGTTTTTAGAGTATATGAAAATTTTTCAATCTTTTTAAAAAGAAAAATTCGAATAGTCCAAATTAACAGAATTGACCTCTCCTCTAATAATAGCCAAATCTGAATTTTGTTACAACGAAAGAAAAAAAGAACACGATTTTTGGGTCTTTGATAAATGTTACTTTGATGGATGGGGATAATGGGCGGCAACATTGGTGTGTATACCAAGGTTGGGTTGACTATGTTGAGTGCACGTTGGATTGACAAAACAAATGGACCCAAACACGATTAAATTTGTTCTTCTCAATGCATAATCACTTGTTAAGAGACTCAACTCATGCCACTCGTATCATTTCTTTTAGTTTCCGTTGTTTTTGCTGGGTAAGGTTAAAGGCACCAAAATTACAACCAAGGACACCCCCACACTGTAGCCGAATTTTTAGTCCTATATCACTTAAAAGCTTCAGAATGGACTTATTTTTGGTGAAGAGATCATCCTCACTAAAATTCAATTCATTTAGAAAATTCTTAACCCATCAAAAGTAGTTTACAAAAAAAATGGATTATTTATTATTTTTCAATTAAAATCAACTCACTATAGTGATCATCCTCACTAAAAATCAATTTATTCCGAAATTCTTAACTCATGTACGACAAAAATATTTGACTATGGTGTGGAGCGCCCTTAGTAATAATTGGGATGCCAATAACACTATCATTTTTTGTTTTATTATTTTGCTCATCTTTCCCGCTTTACAGACGGGAAATGTCACTACTCTTTGTCGAACCCTTTTTAGGTACGCGTCTCTATTTTGTCCTTTTACACACCTCAATTTCTCCTCACTGCGACGTCATCATGACCAGGTTATCTACATAAATTATGCTGATTATATGGGTCCACATGAGGTCGTTAAATTCTCATCTCAATCAGGGAATCCGATTATGGGCCTACATAAGGTTGCTATATGCTCCTCTCAATCAGGCAAATCACAGTTATTCTGATCACAGTTGATTTTCAATTTTCAAACTAAAATATAATTGTATAAATGGAAAGACTAAAGATATGTATTTATTTTTTATTTTTTTTATGATGGGATTTTTCCCCATAGGTTCGAATAGCAAGGGCAAGGCAATTAGTTAGCCTCTTAAAGCATTGTATCTTATCCAAATCCTCGGGTATATGCAATACCCCACAAATCAAGATAAATAAATGTAGGTGGCCAAAGAGAGGGCTTGAACTTAAAAAGAAAGATTTCATATTTAGTTGAATAAGATTTTGAAGGTGCCATCTAAGATGGAAAATTAAATGAGAAGAAAAACTTCACCATTGTGAGAATATGAAAATTTGTTGAAACCCAAAATTATAGAAATTGAATATTATTTAGAGTAAAAAAGAAACATAGCTTGGGGTTCAAAAAATAAAACTATATTAATCTTGGGGTATCCTGACATCAATATTGAAAGTTCAAGTTCAAAACAATGATGTATATTCTGACCTAAATTATGTAACACATCATGTGAATATTAAAGAAACAATAACATGAACTATGATCAATATTGACACATGGATATCATGAAAGAATAATTTTTCATGAATTTCAAATGAACAAGTGTTACAATTCTTAATTTTAACATAGACTATAAATAAGATATAATTAGTGATTTTGAAAATCTATACAATAAAGCACATCTGACTTGCTACATTTTTATGTTTATGGAGTTAGAGATAAATATCCCCTCAACTACAATTCTGTTATATGATAAATGTCCCATCAACTAAATCACACTTTTTTATTTTTCCTCCACATTCCCTCTAATTTTATTATATCTCTTCTCTAACCACTTTATTATTATTTTTTTCATTTTTAACTCTCTTAATCTCAATTTTTTTAATAATCTCTCTAAATTGTTTTTTTCACTCTTAACCCCCCCAACCCCCACAGAGAATGCATGTGTCATACACATAGATAAACTCTAGTATATATAATAAAACACAACGGTTGTTTTCCCTTAATGTTTATCCCCGTAAAGAACTATTCAGATCAATCTTGCATGCATCTTGAAGAACAATTTCAATTTTTTTTTCTTTTCTATCCTCTCTTTCTAAGAATACCCCTTTATCTTTATTGTATTTTCTATTCTGCTCCCTTCCAATAATACCCCTCCAACTTTATTGATTTTATCCTTCTACGTCTTTTTAAATAATACCCCTACAATTTTATTATCTTTCATCTTTTACCCTTTTCCAATACTACTACTATAGTTTTATTATATTTCTTATTTTACCCTCTTAACCCCAAAGAAGATGACCATGTCGTAGGGACAAACTTTAGTTATATAAATAAAACAAAAGGGAAAGATATATAATTTCGATTAAGAATTTTAATAATGTGAAGATAATATATGTTGGGTTATGTCTTCTATTTTGTATGTGGAGAGTTGTCATGAATTCAATCCGAATCTTTAATAATCTGTTAACGACCCACATAACCTGTTTTGGTAATGTGTGGTTTTGGATCCGACTCATTTAACCTCTTTGTAACCCTAAGTATATAAAGGGTAAGATATGAAACTCTAAAGAGGTGTGAAAGATATACAAGAGATAGAGAGAAACTGTAACCTAGTTCTTCTTTGATTAATATAGTGAAATTGTTATTTTTCGCCCATGGACGTAGGTCAATGCTTTGACCGAACCACGTATATCTTGTGTCGTGTGAGATTCTTGTATTTTTATTTGATTTATACTTCGGATCATAGGATTTAATCAAATAATATTTGTTGGAATTACATAACTTTTTCTTTTTTATATTGCTTATTTAAAGGATTTCATCTTCCTGCTTATGTAACGCATATTGCCCAATTAATATTGCTTTTGGATGTCAATGCATCCCACGCAGAAACTTCATGAATATCCTTCTTTACATGTTAGTCACATGTTGATAAAATGTACATGTTTTCCGAACTCTAGATATGTTTTGCTCAGTTCTACATATGTTGTCAACATGAAATAGATTGTTATTCTATTTTACTCATAAATTATTATTTGATTATTTTATCGACCTCTTTTGATCTTAATCTGATGAAAATTTCATAATCCTTCAAAAAAAATTCTTTATCTTTTAAATTCGTTTTCAAGTTTTAATAATATTAATTTTTGTTATAAATATATGATTAATGATGAATAAATAGTAGGTGAAGGGCGAGTTTTGAATCAAAGTCCTGGTATCAAAACTCACGAGCTTCATCCAATTTAGAAAATTTACACATTCTCAAGCTTTGATAACATAAGTTGTAGAAGAAGACATGATGGGTCATGGCTTGGGGGCTTAGGTCATTTGTTAAGAATGACTAACTGAGAGGAACATTTTATTGGTAGAACAAGACATGAAATCAATCCAAAGAGTTGATGGGTCTGACCAAAGCAGGCTACGGTGTCTTACCCTAAAGAGGTCTAGTTCTTGACTTATAATATCACGCGCACACACACACTCACACTCCAACTACACCTTTCTAATCAATTTACCCATTGATTTATTTGAAGAATTACCATGAAAATCTAATTATACTTAGCGCAATACGCACCTGGCGTAATACAAATATTGACCTAAAATAATAGTGGGTCCCCCAGACGAGTCGTGAGAAATTAAAAAGCGACAATGAAACCAAGTGGTGATTATTCTAAGAGGAAATACATATTTAACTTGACTCCTGAGAGTAGTTAAAGAAAAGAAGTAAGGTTGAGATTAGTACTTGTGCGCTACCAAAAATGATTTACAGGTGGAATCTGTCCTTTTAGGGCTTTGACTTTTATGTTAAATGGGACCCACGTGTTCTTGCACGCGTGCGTCCAAGTGGGACCTACGTTGACTCCTTTCACCCAAACCGGTCTTAAGCATGACGTATGTCGTGAGTCGAGGTCGTGTACCTGGCGCCGCCTCTAAGCTAGTGGCCATTTTTAAAATTTCAAGTGGAACGAGAGGAAAAAACATTAAATAAAATTGAGGACATAATGGACAAAATATATATATATATATATATATATATATATATATATATATATATATATATATATATATATATATATTTCCTCTTTAAGTGTTAAAGCTTCGTACGTTATTTACAAACAGTATGGAACCTCTGGATACATTATTTAGATGAAATGGAGAGTTTACTCGATTCAGGATAACTATTGTAAACTATTAAGTGTTTAGTAAAAATTATAGTGTTTAGTAATCAGTACAAAGAATAAATCTAATTCCAATCCTTCAAGGTGGGGAATGGGGATGACAATATTGCCTAAATAGTTTATTTAAAAAATTAATAAATAGTTAAATAATTGAGAAAAATACTGAAAGAATGTTTGGAATTCTATTTCCAACATATATTATTCTATAAAATTCTTTTTCAACTAGATTGTAGGAGAGTTTTCAGGTGGACCCGCAATCAAAGCTGCAAAAAGAGCAACACTAAGAGAACCAGAGAGAGAGAGAGATTATGGAAAGAAGGGATGAAGGATCAAATTTTACACCCACATAGTCATGCTAAAATAATTTATCCTTGTAAAGCTCTAGAAAATATTTTCTAATAATATTTACTTCATAAACTAACTAATTTGTGTACTAAAAAAAAAAAATTGGATCGGAATATCCTATGTGGTCTTCAGTTAATCCCCCTCTCTGGTATCAAGCTCCATATCGAATCTGATTCCTCTCTGGTTGTGAGAGTTCTTAAAGGTTTTCCTTGGGTGTTTGAGCGAAAGTAGTAACTCAAATGTTTATTCATATTACACCAGATCGAATGGGACATCAAGCACATTTTTAGAGAAGACAATAAGTCAGTGGATGCTCTGGCAATTCATGCATAGTCCATTAAGTGAAAATTGAAAAATTCGATAAAAAAAAATGCCAACGAATTTAGAAACTAAATTTTAATGGTCTAGAATTGTCGAAATTCTTAATGGTCCTAGATTCGATGGTTTAGTGCCATCGAATTTCTCTCATCCTTTATTAATTTGACGATTTTATCTTGTTGAAAAAAAAATTTGACAATGAAAATTTGACGTTTTTTTCACATTGTCTTCCAAAGGTTCTTCGGAAATTTTAGATTCTAGAAGGGCTTTTGTTGGCGATCAATTGGGACTCCCAAATACCTGAATTTTGTAATTCTTTTCTTTTTCTTAATAAATTTTTGCTTGCTTAGCAAAAGAAAAAAAAAAAAAAAATTCATGGCTCCGCCTCTGCCCAACATTATTCTTGGATGACAGAGTAATGATAAGCCATTGTTCTACATTTTTTTAAGGAGTGTTGAAATTCAAACCCTCTACATGAAAGCTGCAGGTCAATTATACTCAACCAAGAATGCATTGTCTAGTATATCTAACATTGAGCTATTTATGCACCTACGAATCGTGAACCCGCTATGTTTTATAATTTCCTTTCATTAAAATAAATGGAACTAAAAAACAACTACCTTTTTTTTTATAATCAACAACTACTATTTGTATATAATAATAATAATAATAAAATTTATTTTTTACAACATATGTCTATGTTTCCATAAGTTTGGAGAGAATTAGATTAGAATGTTGTCAATAAAATTATAATTTGCTCGTTAAACTTGAAGTACCTTTTTGGAATATTATGTTATTGAGCATAGTACTCATTTATTATTATTATTATTATTATTATTATTATTAATTAAAAGAATTTATATGAAAATAGTAAGATCACCTAAGATTTTGCAGATTCCAAAAATTGAATTTTGAAGATGAAGATGCTGAGATGGATGGGTAGAAAGGTTAAGAATGAAACTAGGGATGATGATCCCATAAGAGAAAATACAAGAGTATCCCCAACCACAAATTAACTAAGTAAAAGTCAATTGAGTTGGTTTTGTCATGTAGATGAAAGATTATAACAATCGTAGTTAGAAAGAACATGCAAGTTGAAGCAGGTCCAAAAATCACAATAAGATGATTAAACTTAACATGGAAACAATATTGATTGGAGGAACATTTTTTTTCCAACTAACCCAAATTAACTATCTTAGCTGAGAGGGGATATATTGTATGTATATGTAGAAGTGCTTATTTGAAAACTTTTAAATTTAGCTAATAAAAAATACGTTGACCCAAATCTAGAGTTTGTGATCAAAATGGTTGGTACATGTCAATGGCTTGAGAAAACAAAACTAACAATTGTTACTTACAGTTGAATTTCGGAATTAAAATGAAGATTGTGGAAACGACCTAACTTGCCTTTTTGTTCTTCAATAATATTGAAAACGAACTATTGTTAAGGTCAACGCCCTCTTACAATGTATTCAAAATTATCACTATTACACTTTATAAACTGTTTCAAGATTTATGAATTATAGTTTAATCTTCACCTACCAAAAGCAAGCATTTGGGAGTAATGGATGGTATTTGATTGGGAGTCAAGGTCAACGATAGGTTTGACCTTTCTAGTGAGGTTTCGCCATTGCTACTTATATGTCCCAATTCGGAAAGCTATCATACCTTTCTTCACGCAAACAAGGCGGCTGATTTATTTATTTATTTTCTAGTCAATGTTGCCATTAAACCACTGGTTTTCCATCCCTATCTCTTTCAGTTAAAAAAGAGAAGAAAAAAAAAAAGGTTTCATTCCATTATAATTTTATACTATTTGAATATGGAATCTTAAAGAAGAGGTTGATTAATTTGAGTTTTGACTCAACAGATAACTAGTTTGTGCAAACGACAGTGGTGTTTTAACCCAACTCACCGTGGCACACTCATTTGAGACTACTGGCCCACCAATTTTCCAAATGACCTTTTACAGATAATATATAAAAATATCAAGTTCATAGACTTTGAAACTTCCAATATCATTAGGATGAGGCCCAGGAGAAGAAATCACCACGCCCGATAATATTTTGTGTAGGTCCTTAGGTAGTGGAAGCGGATCCTCTGTAGCACACGGTTTTTGTGGCAACCCTTTAGCACATTTAAAACGGTTGAAAGAGTGTCACATCAGCGATAAAATTAGATTTCACACTTAAAATCTGGGAGAATTCAGTAGCTGATCATTTTTAAAAACATGAATCTGCATAAAAAACTTATCTTTTGATATTTTTTTAAGTCAGATCTAAATCATGATCCCATGAGGATGAGATGTACTTTTTTTTTTCTAAATAACTCAACCGTTTAAAGTGTCATATATTGGAACTCTGTGCTACAGAGGATCCGCTTCGTTAGGTAGCTGGGCAGCTATGGAACTCCCCGAAGTACAGTTTTTATGGATCAAGTAAATCTTGGCTGAACCTGATCCCAACCAAAATATGCAACCCGTAGCCAAATATATTGAGGGCCAACTATTTGTTGTCCCAATTATACGACACATATTTCCTAAAAGAACTTAATGACCACAACTTACAAGGAATAAATGTTTGAGATTTCTATACAAGTAAAGGTAGTTAGGCAACTTCATGATTTGATGTTTTTGTGGGGAATACATTTTTGGAGACCCACATTTTGTAGATCTTCATTCCTATTGGTCCATGTGTATTATAGGGCATCCTAAATTTATAAAAATTATAGAAAAGCAAATATATGATAAATCTTGACATTCTGATTGATTTAGTTGTATGAGAATAATAACAAGGTCAATAGAGTTGAAGATTACCATACTTCTTCATCGAACGAAAATAAAGGAGATTTCTTTTCTTTTATATTAAACTTTGCTTGTTTATCAAAAAAAAAGAAAAAAAAAAATCAAGGAGATCGAAGCCAGAAAAGATTTGGCAATCACAGCTACTTAATTGAAGAAAATGTCACCTATCTCTCATATGCATTAGGGTTGCAACTTGGGTGGGTTGGGTTGGGGATCAACCCGTGCTCAAACCGACCTTGGGCATAAAATGTTCAACCTGAGCCCAACCCAACTTTGGTTGGTCGGGTTGGCTCATTCCTCATTAATACGAGATAATTTAATAACAATAACGATTTATATAGAGATAAGTAGTATATAAATAAGTATGTAAAACCTACAATTATTTTTCTTAAAAAAGATGATGATTAATTAAAGTTTGAGATATGAATTGTGAATGAAAAAGAAACAAAGATATTTCAAAATGTTTTAAAATTATAATCATATTAAATTTGGGTTTGAGCAAGTCCGACAAAGTTCGGATTCGGGCAATCCAATGTCTACACCCAAACCCAACCCGATTTGATTCTGTCAAAATTTTTTGCCCAAATCTGAACGTGTAGCTAATTGTGCCCAAACGTGACCCAAGGCCAAGTTGAACCTATCGGGTTTGGGTTTTGCCCACCCAAGTTGCAGCCCTAAGATGCACATCTTCCATGTGGAGCGTCATGCAAAACTAGAGATAACACATGTTGGTAGCCTTTTGCCATGACACATTTTATTACACGTCAAAACGTTTTTTTTTTCCCGATGATTCAAGGATTTTTATTAAAAGCATGGTCTTGGTGACCATGGAGGAAAGTACAAAGAAAAGAGAAAGCACTAGCCCAAACTACACCTCAATGTTGCACACCTAATCCGACTTGGCTACAGAGTTTTCAAAGAAGACACCCTTTGACTCATCAAAAATCTTGCTCCACAAAAAATAAAAATAAAAAATAAAAAAAAAATTCTCAATATATAAAAAATAATCCATTGAACCAAAGATTCCTTCCCCTCCAATGTCCTAAGATTCCTTTCTTTCCAAATTTCCCAACAAATCACAAACGGGATAATTTCCCAGCAAATTAAAATAATTTTAAATAATTAAAATTTTATTTTATGATGTAATGCTATATTTTATTATTTGTAAGGTGAATTTTGATTAATAAAGTGTGGGGTCCTATTAACCCTAGCTTACCAATAAAAAAGTAATAGATTTATTTAAAATTATTTAAAAATAATAATAACATGGATTTCTGTCAATAATTCTCCACCTTGTATTAATGGTAAGGAATATGGATAATGCATTTGGGATACTTCTTTTGGTGATCATCAAGCTCTATGAACTTTTGATCCCCACCACAAAAAAATCAGCAAAATTGAGGCTTCTAACAATTGGCTGATATGGGAATAAATCTCTGCTTAGGCATCACGTGCATCATGCGTTTCTCTTTTATTCAAGAATAATAAACAAAAATATTAAAGATGAAAAAAGAAACTTCTATTTTTAAACTAAAATATCGTACCTATCCTTCGTCACTAACGACGACCCTTAAATGTCAACCGGACACTGGTCGTTTCCACTCTCTACCAAATATGATTTTAAAACATAACTCGACTGGAACAGCCATCGAGTCGGATCGCCTTGTGTGTGAAACCAATATATTAAATATTTATAAATAGCTTTTTGAATTAAAGAACCATACCGTTTTCTCTTCTTTATCAGAGAATTTTTTTTTATATTTTATATTTATGAACAGTACTAAACTGATTAAAAACAAAGACTAATGATAAACTGATCCCTCAGTAAAAGTCACTTGCTTTTCACTCACTTGACGTGACATGTGTACAGAGCGGTAGATCTTTTTTCTTATGTATCTAAAAGAAAAAAGATCTATTCTTCTATGCACATACCACGCCAATTGAGTAATATTTATTGCGTCAATTTATCACGATTCAAATAAATTCAATTGACATGGACAGATCCATAGATTTTTTCCCTAGAGATACACAAGAAAATCTATGATTGTGAGCACATTCCATGCCAGTTGAGTGTCTTTTTATTTTTAGTGAATTTAGTATTAGAGTGCTGATTTTGTAATTCTTCACTGACGTGGTAAGTGCAAGACCATAGATTTTTTTCGCCTGGGATATACAACTACACAAGTTTTATGAAGATATACAATTGTGTATCTCAAGGTAAAAATCGTATGATTTTTTTGCCTGGGATATGCAACTACACAAGTTTTATGAAGATATACAATTGTGTATCCCAAAGTAAAAATCTACGATTCTTACAAAATACACGGCAGTTGCGTTTTCGAGTGACCCTGTCTGGTTGATTACAAAATCATTACATTTTAGTAAATATTATTCTTTATTTATTGCTTTGGACGAGTTTCTGAGTTGACTCAAAACATTTGCTCAAATTAGTTAATAGCCAAGTCATCTGAAACCCTAACGAGTCGAGATGAATAAATAAACCATGTTTCAAGTCAACTCGACGAGTTTTAAAACTATGCTACCCAATGACCTTATATAAATAAGGTCCTTGTAGTAGCGAATAATCATCATCATCTAACAAAGCATATAAAAAGAAAGCAAGTTGAGAGAAGAGGAAAGGAGACAGTAACACAACACTGAGAAAGAGAGAGTAAGAATTAAAGAAAATTATTCTAGCCATGGCAGATGACTTTAAGACTGGTGTTTGCAGTGGTAACTGGTGGAGTTCTCCGAGGAACGGCTTGAACGGAGGAGGATCGTTACCATGCTCAATGGCTAACAATGATGTCGGAAACTTCGAATGGTCCTGTGAGAATTCGGTTTCTGTCTCCGGTAACTCAACTGTTTTCCAAGATTCACAAAGGTCTCAAGGATCAGATTCTGTTAGCGGAGGTGGGAGCACCTTGACGGATTCCACCCTACATAAGATGGGTTTTAGCCTTTCATCTCCCTCTATGGATTGGAACCAAACTTTAGGGTAAGTGAGATTTATTCCTACATAGTTTTCATGCAAACCTCTTTGATTTTTAATTTTTTTTTTCCTTTTAGTATGTAAAACTAAAGGAATGAAGTTGAATTAATTGATCAATATGTTACATCCTATAAAATTATAATTAAAAAGCTAACCTTGTGAAACTACATAGAGTAATTGGTGTAGTTTTGTTCTTATCTTTTACAGTCGAAGTGGTGGAAGAGAAGAGGGAAACTTTCATTCCATGTTTCAAGAAGACTTGAGCTCTAGGCCGAATTATCGTCTAGAAACTGGGATGAAATCTACTAATGTCCAAAAGGTCTGGAGTCCAAAGAATTTTTCTGGTGGTGGTGGAGATTCTTCAGTAAATGCGTTTAAGCAAATAAATCAGGGGTTCACTTTAGATCAACATCGCTTAAATTCTATTCATAGCTCGAGTGAAAGCACAATAACATGTCAAGGCCTACCGACAAGTTATTTGATGAATTCAGCTTCGTATGGGTACCCTTCGACGTTATTACAAGGCCTGTTTGAACCTGAATTTCAGGCACAACAATCTCCTTATGAGAATCAAACAATGAATCATCCATCCCAATTGCACTACATGAATGAAAATGAGTGGTCACCTTCTTGCCCTAAATTCCCTCAATTCCTCAAGACTTCACCTCCAAAACAGCAACATAGTAACCAATTGCACTTCTCCAACAACGCTCGTTTCTGGAACGCCTCCGCAGCTGCCATGAACGACACTCGGTCTAACTTATGTCCTTTGCCACAAACCCAATTTCTGACGACAACCTTTGAAGAAAAGCCCCAGTGCAGCAGCAACTTCACTGTGAAGGTAATTAATTTATAGGAAAACTTACATGATATAAACTTGGATCTATTCATGACTGGGGCTTTGAGACTTGTTTATTTGGAATAATTATTTTTTTCAGCCAAAGACAGAAGAAATTCGTGACTCGAGCTCATTCGTGAAGAAAAACAGTAATGGACCCTTAATAAAAAGGCCTCGAATTGAGACACCATCACCTTTGCCAACTTTTAAGGTACGATTGATTTGAACAACCTTTTCATGATGAGAGAACTTTGAACAATTTTATTTTATAATACATAGGTGAGAATCTCTAGCTTTAATCGTAGGTCCGGAAAGAGAAGTTAGGGGATCGAATCACCGCACTCCAGCAATTGGTTTCACCTTTCGGAAAGGTAAAGATCTTAATCTTCCTTTACTTTCTCAATAAATACTGTGTGAAATTCTTTCTTTCCAAATTCTCAAAAGCTTACTTTGGTTTATTTGAGTTAAATTCTTATTTCAGACGGATGCGGCATCAGTACTCTTTGAAGCTATTGAGTACATCAAGTTCCTCCATGAACAAGTCAGTGTAAGTTTCATTATCGTCTTCATTTAGAAAGAATTAAGAAAGAAAACAATTCGATGAGAAAAACTGCAAATATTTCTAACTTATATTTTCTTACATATTACTAGGTTTTAAGTGCCCCATACATGAAAAATGGAGTTCCCATACAACAGCACCAGGTACAACTTTTGCCCATAAAATAACTATTTAAACTAGTAATCTTAATTTGATGTTTTAAACTTGATCATCATTTCAATTATTGAAGCATTTTATATGAATGCAGAATTCTGAAAAATCAAAGGACACTGAAAGGAATCAACAAGATCTTAGAAGCCGTGGATTATGTTTGGTGCCGATATCAAGCACCTTCCCCATTACTAACGAGACATCTTCAGATTTTTGGACACCTACTTTTGGGAGAACTTACCAATAAAGAAGAACAAATAGATTGATTCCAAGGAGGAATGGTTCTCGGAAACCTGAAATTTGGAATATAAGATCGACTAGAAGAGAGAAACCGGACGCCATTCACCTCAATATTGAAAGTAAATTAAGCAGAACCCAAGATAGAAAAGAATGAGAAAAGAGAAGAAAGGGAGTGACCCATAAAGGGCAGGCAATGTTGGGCCAGTTATAGACAAAATGATGTACGCTGCTGACCATTAATTAAGGACAATTTGAAGACAATACAATAGTGTAATAATCAAAGTGTTATATTAAAGGTGATTTAGGGATGGGAACAGGTGCTAAATTTGGCTGGGATTTAGATTAATGTATATGATGTGTTGTTATTAGCTAAATTTAGCAGAGAGGAGGGGATAATGAGTGCTTTTGTTCCTGTTGCTATATCTGTGTAAGGCTGGCACCGTTGTTTTACAGAAGGGAAAAAAAAAACAAAAAACAAAAAGAAGACAGGAATGAAATAAAGGAAAAATTGGATTACAGAATAGGATTGTGTGTTTTGAGGTCATTTGGCTGAGGACCTAACTTTTGATTTGTTTATATATTCGGAATATCGTAGTGGAAGTCAGAGGCCGGGCCACTGCCTTTTCCTTTAGGGTTTAGATTATTCGAAATGCACAGATGTGCGTGGGAACAAACAGGCATGCTATTGTGCTTTTTGTGGAATGGTCACATTGAGAGGCATCCATTGGAAGGTAAAGAAAACACAAGCTCTCTCTCTCTCTCTCTCTCTCTCTCTCTCTCTCTCTCTTTATCTATATATATATATGGGCATGTTCGGCACCCTACGTTTTGTCCTACATGTTCTATTCTACATGGGTTAGAAGTTTTGGAATAGGCTGAGGAGATCATCCTCACCAAAAAATCAGCCCATTTCGAAACTTCTAACCCCATAAAAAATGGTTTACAAAGAATGGACAGTTCACGATTCTTTAACTTGTAAACATAGGGTTAGAAGTTTCGAAATGGGCTGATTTTTTGTGAGGATGTATGTATATATGTATATGGGTAGCATTTGAAGGCCCTAAAGAGAGTCAAACATTGTGCTAAATATTTTTTCAATGTATGGGTTAAAGGTTTCAGAATGGGCTGATTTTAAGGATGATCTCTTTGATGAGGAGATCATCCTCACCAAAAATCAGTCCATTCCGAAACTTCTAACCTTATCAAAAGTGGTTTATAAAAATCGGATGGTCCACAATTCTTCAACTTGTAAACTAGGGTTAGAAGTTTTGGAATGAGCTGATTTTTTATGAGGAAAATCTCTTCATTATAGAGATCATCCTTACAAAAAATCAGCCCATTCTGAAACTTCTAACCCCTATTTTCAAAAATGTTTGGCTCTCTTTAGAGCCTCTAAACACTTCCATACACACATATATATATATGGGTCCCGTTCAGCACCCAACCATTTGCCCAACCATTTTTGTCCTTCGTGGGTTAGAAGTTTTGGAATAGGCTGATTTTTGGTGAGAATGATCTCTACGGTTAGGAGATCATCCTCACCAAAAACCAGCCCATTCCAAAACTTCTAACCCCATAAAAAATGATTTATAAAAAATGGACGATCCACAATTTTTCAACTTATAAACATGTGGTTAGAAGTTTTTGAATGGGCTGATTTATAGTGAGGATGATCTTCTAATCGTAGAGATCATCCTCACCAAAAATTAACCCATTTCAAAACTTCTAACCCATGTAGGACAAAAATGGTTGGGCAAATGGTTGGGTAAGAGGTTGGGTGCTAAACATTTCCATATATATATATATATATAGAGAGAGAGTGAGAGAGAGAGAGAGAAACATTTTTCAAAATAGGGGTTAGAAGTTTCAGATTGGTCTGATTTTTTGTGAGGAAGATCTTTATGGGGAAGAGATCGTCCGCAACAAAAATCAGCTCATTTCGAAACTTCTAACCGTAGTTTACAAGTAAAATAACTATTGACCATCTGTTTGTAAACCACTTTTGATGGGGTTAGAATTTCAAAATGAGCTGATTTGTTGTGAGGATGATCTCTTCATCGTGGAGACCATCCTAAAAAAAATAAAAAATCAGCCTATTCTGAAACTTCTAACCCATATATTGAAAAAAAAAATGTTTGGCACAATGTTTAGCTCTCATTAGGGCCTCTGACCGCCACCGCCCCCCCCCCCCCCACACACACACACACCGAGGTCCACATTTGTGCCATGTGAACTGCCATGTTGGTCCAAATGACATCTCACCCTTCTTGATTTGTGGTCTAGTTTGGGTTTGAAAAAACAATCCTGAAGAAAAAAAAAAAAAAACCATTTTTTTATACTAGATTTTGAGTTTGAAAATGGACGATCACTGAACTCATAAATTTAGAATTTAAATACAACTATGTAAAAATCTCCTTTTTCAATTTCGTTTTATGGAGGTTCATAAAATTTAATGTTCTACACATACGTGTTACCTGATGGTGGTTTGGGGCGTCATGTTGGCATGTGGTTCATAGAGATAGATAGTCCTTCGATCTATATAACTGCATCTCTCTCTCTCTCTCTCTCTCTCTCTCTCTCTATATATATATATATATATAAGATAGCGTTCTTTTGATAAAATCCTAGATAATATTCTAAACAAAACATTTTGTCTTATATGGGCTAAAAGTTTTGGAATGGGCTGATTTCTAGTGAGGATGATATCTATGGTGAGAAAATCATCCTCACAAAATATGAGCAAATTTTGAAATTGCATTCCTAGTTTATAAATTGAAGAATCGTGAGAACTTTTTACCGCTAGTTTGTAACCACTTTTCATGTGGTTAAAAGTTTTAGAATTAGCTGATTTTTTGTAAGGATGATCTATTCACTATAAAGACCCTCCTCAATAAAAATCAACCAATTCTAAAACTTTTTAGGCATATTAGACAAAACTTTCTCTAGAATGTTTTTTACGATTTTGTCAAAATAACCTGACCAATATATATATGGGTGGCGTTCGGATGCCTTAAAGAAAGCAAAACATTTTTTCAATGTATGGGTGAGAAGTTTTAGAATGGACTGATTTTTTGTGAGGAAAATCTCTATGATGAGGGGATCATCCTCACCAAAAATTGGCTCATTTCAAAACTTCGAATCCAATCAAAAGAATTTTACAAAAGTCAAACGGTCCAAGATTCTTCAACTTGTAAACTAGGGTTAGAAGTTTCAGAATGAGCTGATTTTTAGTAAGGATGATTTCTTCACCATAGAGATCTTAAAAATAATCAACACATTTTGAAACTTCGAACTCTTATTTTGAAAAATGTTTGGCTCTCTTTAAAGCTTCTGAATGCTTCCTTATATATATGCGCACACACACACACACACACACATTCCAAGATCCCAGAGGAGCATTAACATTCTCCACTACATTCAATTTTAATAATAATTCTTGTCTATTTTGTCTTTTGGTGAAAAATATAAAGGTATAATAGTCTTTTATATAATAAATATTAAATGTATTTTTGTTTGAAAAATTTATCGTGCAAACCTATATGTTACGATTTTATTACAAAAACTCCCTTACTTTATCAAGTTTGTTACTTGAACAAATCTTATTTTATAAATCATGTTATCATGATTAACTTAATAAGATTTCAAATCTTGCTAAGGGTCGTTGGGCTCACATGGATTATCAAGTTAACAATCCAACAATACAACTTGTAGATTTCATGGAAAAACTTAGTTCAAAAGAAAAAAATTAAAAAAAAAAAAACATTTTGAGCTTGATCATAGATGTTGAAAATGGATGGCTACCAAACTCCTAAATTTAGAACTAAAATTCAACAGTAAACACTTACTTTTTTTTTTGGATTTTTTTAAAATTCAACAGTAAATACTTACTTTTTTTTTTGGATTTTTTTAATACTCTTTAAAAATTTTCCTTTATAACCCTATGGCATTAGATCATGTTTTTGGATGCTTCAAATTGATGTGGTTAGAGTCCACTCCAACAATTGGGTCTGCCGAATAAATCTCTCATTTTGTTTTGAGATTTAAATGCCTTGTTTTCAATAAATACTATGACAATCAATGCATTTATTATGTAAACAAACACTTATTTAGAAGACAAGCATTTATTATGTAAAAGACCAACATACCATTGTCTTTTCCACATAGGAGTTGTTGATGTTTTAGGGAACCATGCCTCAAAATCTCTTATTTCTTTACCTTGTATTGATGATTAATTGATGGTATTTCTCTTATTACAAATTATAGTCTACCTCCTAATCCAAAGTCTACATTTCTAGCTAACCATGTGTGAACAATGAAAATTTTATTTTGTTCTAAATATTCATAAAACACTCATAAGAAAAATTACTAAAAGACCTTCTTTGGATGGTAAATTACTAATATACCATTGTATATTAAAAAAAAAATTAAAATAGATCCGATGAAGCTTTAGAGTTTGTCTTTTTTGAATCAATTCATCATTTAGTCTTGCTCATTAGTTTGGCTTCTTCATTGAATTGAGTAATCCTTTAAGTTTTTATTGTAGGTTACATGCATCGTAGATCAAGTCGAAGATTCTCAATCTACATAATATAGGTTAGTATAAAAACTAACTCAATTAAATGCATGAAGAAGAAAATCAATCCGTTATGGAAATACAAGGAAATGCTGTTGGAAATTATAGAACAAAGCCAATTTTTTTATGAATGTTTGTTTGAATTCTACTAGAGAGAAACAAACATGACAACGGATTATTTAACAAAATTAGGATCCTTCTCGAATGAATTTTATGTTATTGAAGATAGGATAAATGTTCCTCAAGATCTATTGAGAATTGTATAGGAAGATTTAACTTGTATTTACACTCAATAGTAGTGTTTTAGGGAGGGGGGGTCCCTTTAATATAAAAAAATAATAAATAAATAAATCATACCTTGTGATTATCTCTATCGATAATCAAATCCAAATCTTATAAAGAGTCGTACAAAAAAATTCGCAATTGCTTTTACAATTCTAGATTTTTAGATCTTCATCCCAGATATCCCAATTTTTAATGCACTGAGAACTTATGGGTGTACTTAACAATTAAAACATTCAAAGAAAATTAAAAGATATTGAATGAGTTATTATTACTTGAATTGTTATTTTTCAAATAGGTAAGTCTCCTATTTATACGAATTCGAGATTGAGAATTAAATTCTCTTTTTGTAAATACTTTAGAAGTTGATATTATTTAATAAATAAAACCCCTTACATGCATGCATATAAAAAAAAAATGTAATTTCATTAAAGGGAGAGTCAGCTTCATGCTTGCAAGCTACAATTCGAATGCAATTCGTTTAATAAAGGATTTGCATGGATGCATGAATGAGATTTTTATATTTATAATAAAGATTACAACTAATTATATTTAATAAGAAACTTCATGTGTAAATACATGCACAAGTTAATTTAATAACTTCTAAATTTATACTATTTAATGAATAAGTTTCTCATATAAAATTTTATCCATTAACAATGGGATTTTACATTTACGTATAGAAAATTGTCTTGTACAAATGCAATAAACCAAACTGTTACTAGAGACACACACGTGTTACTTTTAATTAGAGACATGATAGAGGCCTTTTATTTATTCTATTATTATAATTTATTTATTTTTTAATTTTTAACCTTAACTAATTTCCAAGGTTATATTAAACAAGTTCATCTCTTATTCTTACAAACATTAGTAAATATAGGTTATGAGGTAGAATCTTCATGGGTTGAGGGTACTTATACCCAATGCAATCATGCAAACACCATCGCATCATTGTACTATGTCTTATAATCGATACATAATGTATTGGAAAAATAATTCAACCTACACATGTAATCACATCGTGATTCTTTCACATTACTCAAGTATCTTATTAGATCATCTAGATTATCAAGAGTTTTTTCTTTATTTAATATATAATAGACGACACAAAAATATTTTAAAAATCATTTGATCGAACTCTCACCGATCAACATCTCTATTTATTTATTTAAATATTAAAATGGTTCAAAATGTGGGAAGTCTTGGAGATAGCCATTGTGTGGAATCTCATATTGATATCTGTGGATACGTGATTTTCTAATCCGAAGATCACCTCTACATGGATTTGGAGTCGTCACCATTTTTTTTAGAAAATAGTGTGAGTGGTCATTTAGATGGTATTTTTTAGAAAAAATTGTCACTTTGGCATCGTTATGACCCTCGTACGGATTAAGACATCGATCCACCTAAAATCTAGGTAAAGGTTCAGTTAGAGACAAGAGAATGTGTTAGGCATCCCTCTCTCTCTCCCCATCAAATGACTATAACCTTAACAACATGATCATTTTTCATTAAAAAACGAAAATAAAAAGAAGGTCAAATGATCGACAACTTGTACCCTTAAAAATAAGAGATTTACTATCAACTTAGATTGTAAGGATCATCTCATTGAAAAAGATGATCCTTGTCGAAATCTTGCCTTAAAAATATAGTTTTAAAAATTATTGGCTAATAGCTATGTACCTATTTTCATGGGTTGAGAAGGATCCAATTATCAATTGCCTAAAAAACGAATTGAGTGAGGTGTGTGCAAATTGTATTTATGGGTTTAAAATAATTTTCTTTTAAACATGATTATAACTCCTACACTTTCAATAGAACCAAAGTGCGATCTATTGGAGGTAGGAGAAAGTGAACACTACATCTTAGAGATTTTCTAAAAATAAAATTAAAGGAGTGAAGGAAGGAGGGAGGGAGGTAGAAGATGGAAATGATGAGGGGAGAGAAGGGGGTGTGATATCTCTCTCTAACCCACCTTGAAGTTTTGACTTTTTCGTTTCTTGATTTTCTTTTTCTTCTTAAGTCCTTAGTGGAATTATATGAGTTTTCTTTTAGAGGAGAGGAGGAGAGTTAAATAGATTGAAGTTGAGAGTTTTCTTTCTTTTTAGAATTTCTTAAGGCTCAAAAGTATGAGAAATTTAGAGAAATGACTTGAGGGAGGGTGTTCAAGCATGAGCTTTTTGAGAGGGAGATGAAGATTTTTATAGGTGTTGAGGGTTATTTTTAAGGGTAGGATGGGGTAAAAATGTGAAGAATAACATGAGATTTATGGGTGAAGTACGTGAAATTTAAAGTTAGAAGGAGGACATATGTGAAAAGTGGTGTAACTATGTTATTTTAGATCCAAATGGATTGAATCTTTCAACTCATATGGGTTGAGTGTTAGGTGAGGTTAAAGGAAATGAGTTTTGTTAGAAGAATGGTGGTTTAGGGGAGTGGTTGTTAATATTTTGAGAGAGTGGAGAAAATGATGGCATGTGTCAAAAATATATTGGAGTGTGTGTTAGGTGAGTTGATTAAGGAGATGGGTTATGAGGATGACTTGTGATGAGGGTTTAAAGAAAGTGATAGAGGTAGACTATGACATGGGTATGGGTTGTGTAACTTTTAGGTGTGATAATGAGGTTGGGTAGAATGATTTTGGGAGGTGGGTTGTGGTAATGACAAGTGTCCCTTATTAATGATCATTGATTGTATGAATCTTGATTAATTATGATCATGGATATGGGTATGGAATGTAAGCTAGAGTAAGGGCTTAGGCTTAGGATTGGGTAATGGTTTAAGTCCATTGGGCTTAGGGGTTGGGTTGGAGTTAATTAGGTTAGAGTTAGAATGATGATAGGTTGAGAAGATGATGGGATTTAGATAGATCTTATTGTGGATCCGTATGACTATTGAGAGTCTTAAGGTTTTTGATTTGAATAAAAATATTGAGTTTCGAGGATTTTGGTTTTTTGGACCAGTTGACAGATTTTACAAGAAAATCAATTTTTTTTATCCTTCCAAGTGAGGCCCGTTCAAATTGGGGTGTCTACAATATCATCATGATATTCTTATGAGCTCAACTAAATCTTCAAAACGTTTAGTATATTAGTTAATGAAGACCTTAAGCTTTTGACGAATCAAAGGATCATAATTAAGGCTCATAGAATTTCAAATAATTCTCAAGTCAAAGGATCAATGTGAATATATACAGAAAAATTATCAAAATTATGTGATCAATCACATGTCTAGTGGGAGAAAATTGAAATAATCTTCTACACAGTTCTCTAATATATGACAACACATATTCACATACCAATGGGACTACCCAGCCTTGATGGAAAAACTCGAATCCATAGATAGGATCATCGTACATTTGAGAGCTATAAAAAAATTGAGAAATTGAGTTGTCCCCTAACCCTGGTCAAAATTCAAGGTTTACAAGGATTTGATATTTTTAGGATTTCCTCTAGACCTACTATAGTCCAAAATCACTTAAAATGTCACATCAAGATAAAATCATCCCTATCTAATACATTTAATACTAGTTACCCATAATACATAATTATCGTATAATCATGTTATTTTCATTATAATTTTGGACTATATGATCAAGCCTTACTTAGTTCATGGATAATAAAAAAAAATTTGTCTCAAAATACAATTGACTTGTATGGCACAAAACTACTAACATTTATTTGCATTGTTTGCATTATTACCCCTCCCCTGTTTTGCCTAAGCAAGCGAATGTATTAGATTAAAAATAAATAGTGTACCAAGAGGGAGGGGAATACCCCTCAAATATCATGACTCTAAACGAAGGAAGGCTAAAAAATTCTCCCATAGAAGAAGACAACGGTGACTTTGAAGCATGGTTGGCTAAGGCATCCACTACCCAATTTCCTTCTATAAACACATGTTGAATTGCCCAAACGAATTCCTTTCACTACAAGTGCTTTCAATCAAAACATTCGTCCCACCTTGAATTAAGCTAAAAAATGATTTGTATATCTGAAGTTTGGTGTAAGCAATTGCATGTGGTCGTGCCATGGGGTACCACTCACCCAAAATCGTTGGGGTCTTGGCTGGGGGGAAGCTTATACTATGTGAAAAAAGCCCATATTTGACAGTCTTAGCCCGTCAAATTTTGAGAAATTTGACGGACCCTCCCGTCAAATATGCTTGTCAAATATTCTCTTGTAGAATTTTTTTTTTTGACGGCCCTGGACTATCAAATTTTTTCTTGTAGAATGGACTTTAAAAAAATAAAAAAAAATCCATAGAATATGACCATCGAATATGGAGGTTTAACAAACAATAGACGGTCCTCTAATTCACCAATCACAATAAATGAAATAATAAAAAAAAAATCAGAAAAATAACAAACAAAACAAAAATCATAAAACAAGTTCCAAATTAAACTAAACAGCTCAAAATTCATATTAAATATTGAAATTTCATTACTAAACAAGCTCTAATTGAAGCAATTGGGCAGTTACAAATGAAATTACGTCACATAATTATTTAGAAATAAAATACAGTTAGAAGCAAATGGTCGTGATAGTCCAAGCTAAGCTGATTTGGAGTTGATCTAGCGAAGAAGACATGGTGGTTCACCTTCATCTTTTGGTTTCATTGTTTTTTTTAAAGGGTTGTGTTTGGGGAACATTTAAAAGTGACAACTATTTTTTACATCTCTCGGATGCATCTGGTGGTTTTGCAGAAAACATTTAAAAAATGGATGGCATTCAGGTGGTTGTGTAAAAATACTTGTTCATTATAGATATCCCCCTAACACATCCCATTTTTAAATATCTAAAATGTATTATGGGCGTAATTGCTTTCCCATTTTTAAATATCTAAATATGTATTATGGGCGTAATTGCTTGATGATTATATTTTTGGAGTAAGTTAATATCAATTGATTGTTTTAAGATATTGTAGGCAAATAGATGCATTGAGAGGTTGCTATATCTAGATATGGAATTGGCCAGAAGTCCAAGGGCGTTAAAGCCCTTTGGGAGAAAATTTCGGAATGAGATGGGCTTGGTGCTGGAAGAAATCAGCAAAGGAGTTGTTTTTATTTTGTATAGCATCCATAATTTAAGGAAGGTGACCTATTGGACCCATAGCTTACCAGTATTTTATATACCAAAATATTTAAACATTCAGTTGTCCCCTTAAACTTTCCTGGGTTTTTTTTTTTTTTGAAAGAAAAAAAAAAGTAGAGTTAAGTTTTTGTTCTGGAGTTGTATGGTAAATATTTTTTTTTTTTAAAACAGATTCTTCACATATTTGAGAATCTTTGCAAAAGAGGGTTGGTTTTAATCTCTTTTTTTTTCTTTTAATGACGTGGTTTTAGACCTGTAGGCCCAACTAGCAAGTGCGAGGCAACTGGCCTCTTAAAGCACCTATCTTACCGTCAAATCCTCCCCCTCTCCTGGTACATGAATACCCCTCGAATCACACATACCAAGTACATAGGGATAAATCCCTATGAGTAGCTAACGAGGGGGCTTGAACTCTATACCTCTCCCCTTTTACATTGATGTATTTGTGCCCTTTGATTGAGTCCTTTTAAAGACCCAACAGATCCCCCAAGGGGCGTGTCGAACTACCTCATAGAGAGCATCCACAAGACACTGAATTTGCCTAGAAATGGATGCATCTCTTTGCTTTCTCTCACGACCTTTCTTGGCCATTGTGCCCAACACTCGTTGATTGTTGGTTTTAATCTCTCAATGTAGCTAATGCCAGAAGCCTTCGGTGGACAATGCCCATATTTTCTTCGGTTGCTCGTTCAGTGGTTGACTATAGATACGGTGCAGGTACAGACTTACTGTGGGACTAGATGCTGGTCCAACAGTTGACAATCTGATACGACACATAATTCATTGATAATCTTCCTGAGAATTGAGATACTGAACTTTAAAGACTGGTCAGATTTATAAAACAAATACTTAAAGAATATAATGAGAGCAGACATAGTTGTTTATTGAAGGACAAAGCAAACTATATCATTTACAGAAACTACTGTACTAGACAAAACACATACAAAGCCCATGACAACAATTATAGCCAACAAAACCCATCTTATTCTAAGGAGCACATAAAGCATGATCTTTAAATTCTCCTAAAAAAAAATGGAAGTGATGGAATGGAAAACAATATATGTGCAGCATATGGAAATTAAGTACCTCCCTTGAGCTTCTTTGCAATGCTTGCAATGTACTTCCCCTGGTGGAAAGCTTGCTCGAGTTCAAGCTTAGATGGCTGTCTCGTACCATCCCCAGCAAAAGTGCCCGCACCATATGGGCTACCACCTTTCACTTCCTCCAACTCAAACATGCCAGCACCAAATGTGTATCCAATGGGCACAAAGATCATTCCATGGTGAACCAATTGAGTTATTGCTGTCAATCTGTAAAACCAAAAATTTATAATAAAATTGGTTATTCTTCTTTAGGTATTACATGTTAACCAACCAACTGCTCCATAAGACCGATCTGTCGGAGACGGAGAATTATGAATGTAAGAGGGTCACAGGGTTTAACTGGAGTATTGACGCACCCGAGAATGGAGGAAAATATACACTCAACACTCCCCCTCACACATAAGGGTGGAAAGAATCGAACCCGTGACCTATACGAACATCACTCTCCAATACCATGTTAACCAACCAACTACTCCAAAAGACCGATCTGTTGGAGAGGGGAACCACCATGAATATAAGCAGGTCACCAGGCTTAACTGGGGGGAGTGGAGAAAAATATACACTCAACATTACAAAGGAGTCAAAGTGGTGCAATATTGGTGAAATTTGAACTTACGCAGTTGTCTCTTGCCCACCGCCTTGAGAACCAGTGCTGAAGAAAATCCCTGCAGGCTTGCCTGCCAATGATTGTGATTTCCATAGACTCCCGGTTGCATCCATAAATGCCTTGAATTGAGCTGCCATCATTCCAAACCTAGTGGGGAAGCCAAAGATAAGGCCATCAGCCTCGGAAAGATCATTCGGTGTAATGATTGGTACATCACTCTTTGGAGGTGCACTCATCTTTTGAAGAATCTCATCTGACAGTGTTTCAGGGACCTGTTCCATGTATCCATTCAATTCAATCGGGTTAGTGACATTTGAAAATTACCATTTAGAGATGAAAGCTCACTTTTAAATCAATATATGTCATCATACCAGCAATGTCTAAGTCCTCACCTAATGTTGGCTAACATGCTCGCAAATACTTTACAAAGAAATAAAGATAAGACTTCCTCAAATTTAAGTTTATTTAATTTCTTCCTATTCATGGGGTTTTCAACTAAGAAATGATGAATAATACAAGTATACACCTGCCATAGCTTTGCCTCAACTCCTTCTATGGATGCAGCACCCTTCTTGACTTCTTCGGCTAGTTTCTCAACATGTCCATACATAGAATAGTACCTACATTAGCATCATCAAGACATGAAATATTTTTTGGGGGGCAAAGGGTGATGGCATGTGCCATGTTTCTTATTTCCTTTACTCTGTAGGAAGCATGAGAGAAAACGATTTGCAAATCAACCTACTTCACAGTAATAAGCACTATGACATTAATGGTAGAGGCCACGTTCTCTTTATATGATAATAAGAGGAGAAAACAAAGTTTGGTGGCAAGAGCATTATGACATCCGACATTATGACTATATGCAAAGGTCAATAATCTAGAAAGTACACATGATTCAAAGGAAAAAAATGTACAGACCACCTACTAATGGGCACATTAAGGTCAATGAACAACTAGTCGGCATCCACAATGACTGTAACATGGATGATAATCTGTATCAAAACCTATGGGACATAGAGTAACTAGTTTCACTTGATATGGTCTCTTCATAATTTTATTATCCTTTTCAGACAAGTTTCAGAATACATACAAATAAAAATAAAAAAGAGCAAAGATAATTAGTATTTATTGCTGAATTTTTCCAAGAAAATAATATATACATATCATACTCAAATAAACCAGCAAATTAGTTGAGTTATCAGTTAAAATTACGAGGTTTTTCTTTGTGATAGCTTCTTAATTTTGGTTAAATACAATTGATAACATATCCTCTCTGTTTTATACCAAATTTCCTTATTTTTCTTTTTAAGTTCAATCAAGTTCCTGGTCATGAATCAAATTCATAGTAAGTAACATTGAGATGGCTTCCACCAAAAAAAAAATTCGAAAATGACAGTAAGCGTTTTTTTTTTCCCTAGAAACAAGCAATATTTTCTAGTAAGACCTATTTTATTGATGAGGACCACTAAGTAAAGAAGCATCGATGAACCTTCTTCCATGTCATCCTTTTATGTTCTTTTTCAAATTTTCATTTTCTATTATTCTCTTGTTTATAGAACATTAAAATAAAAAATGGAAAAATACAGCATAAGCTCAGCTGAAATTTACAAGAAATTGGAAGTTTTAATTTGTATATTTAGTTGTTTATCTATCCATTTAATCTCCATCAATCTTTACAATCTGGATCAAATTGTAACATTTTATCAAGCAATATTAACTTAAAGAACCATAGAAAATTTAAATTTTTAAAAGGAGAGATTTATAAATAAGTGATCATTGTTAACAACCAATGAATCCATCAAAGCCCTAACTTTTACAAAAACTGGGTGTTCTCATTCTAATTTTCCTTTTGGTATTTGTTGCAATACTTCACCAATTTCCACAATAAACTTCAGCCTAGAACAATAATAAATAAATAAATAATGGAAAAAACAATCCGAGCTCTGTAATTTTCCAGAGAGAGAGAAAAATAAGCAATTTTACAGAAAGAATCATTAATAACTAATTAAAGAAACCAAAATTCAAAAGATCTAACAAAAAGATTCAAACTTGATGCACTTTTCAAGAACAGAATAAGAGATTCAGACATAAATTTAGCCCAAAACCGTTTAAAAATTATCAAAATTCAACCAATCTGAAAAGTTTCCAAAACAAAAAAGCCCACAAACAGATGAAGATAAGGAAAAAGAAATAAAAAATAGAGAGAGAGAAAGAGGTTTAATGGGAGCTTACAAGATATATACTTTAGTCGCCATTAATGGAGTTTTTTCTTTGTATCTCGCTCTGTTCTGGTTTTCAGCCAAAGCGGGAGACTTATTTATACTGTATCCCCCTCAACTGTACTTTAAATTCGTTAAACCTCCTTAATTAATTAAATTAATTAATAATAATAAGTTGGTGGGATTCGTAAGGAGGTTGTTGATGTCACGCTCACGGCTCACGCCAATCATCATTTTCGTTGAACAAGCCAAGCCCTCACATTGATTGTAATTAAGAATGTAACAAACCTCATTATGTTCATTAAAGTTGTTTAATCTTTATTTAGATGCAAAATCGATTTATGGATGAATCAGAACCATTCATCTGGCTTTCATTGTAGATCACATTTCTCGATATTTGAGTTCTTAATTGGGTCCATTGGCATGCTGACTCAGTTAGTCCGGTAAAAATAAAAATAAAAATAATAATAAGAGACCGACTAGTTGCACACCACTCATTATCAATTGCACTTTATCATTTTCTTCTTCTCTAACTATATCGATATAAATTATTGTTAGTTCAATTATTTTTGTATAGTCTAATCTATTTGAAAACATCATAGATTCTTTGTAATCAAAATATATCCGAATTGATAAATCAACGAAAGACTAGTTTTGTCGATTTTAAAGTCATTGTGAGGTTTAAGAAACTCATTGGAATCCATGTAGACACTTCGAACTGGTCGCTCACAAAATTCCAAAAGATAAAATCCAAGCATGGGCTTTTATCAATTTTTGAATAGACCCTAAATAGATATTAGAAAACTAATACCTTCGATTGGTGCCAAAGAAAATATGAGCAAAATCAATCATAGGAAAAATGGAGCATAAGCATAGAAGAAACCATGAGAAGACGAATAAGCCCATAAATCATAAGATTACCATAATGAAGTGTAATTAGTAGGTTAAAATCAATGTTTAAAAAAAAATATTTTTTTAATATTTGAGTGCAACCAACAACTTAGTGGTGTGCAATTAGTCAATCCCTAATAATAATCAATTTTATAAAGATCAAATATAATTTTACCCAATTTAGGCCTAATAGGGTTTAGGCTCATCTAACGGGTGCACTACGTGAAAACTGTAAAATTTTATAGAAAAAATTGACGGGTCAAGGCCTAGGAATTTTAGAAATTGAATTTTAATGGTCTAGGACCATCAAAATTCTTGATGTTCTCAAATTTGATGGTTTAGAACTGTCGAATTTCTCTGATGCTTCATTAATTTGATAGATTCAACTCGTCGAAAAAAAAAATTTTGACAATAAAAAATTCGACACCAATTCAACCTCTTGGTCCGTCAAATTTGGACTTTTTTCACATTGTGGTGGCCTGTCTCTTCTGAGTCGATTTATGCTACCCAATCCCACTAAATGCATAATGAAAACTTAACTCAAATACTGTTTTTCTATTTATTTATTTTTTCGGCTAGATTGCTGTGACTTGATTCAAGAGAAGTTGAAAACATATTAATTATAAAATTGTGCTTGGTTCATGAAGTTGGCTTGAGATGAGATGTAAATCTCTTAAAAGTAGAATTAAATTATTAATTGTTCTTAGTCTTCACTAATTATTTTGTATGTGAAAAATGTAGGTATGTTATAAATTTATTAATCGTTGACTGCGAAACTCACTTACTATTAAATAATTATTATTTTGATCATGGATGATGGTGTTAATTTCCTTCCTTGATGTTCTAGTATCCATAGTTTGAAACGAAGTGTTCTATTAAAAAGTAGTATTTGAAAGTTGATCTTACTAAAGTAATTTTTTGTGGAAGGTACTCAAAACTTACAAAGTTAAATATCAAATCCAATAGTTTTTTCATCTCTTATTATATGGGTATTAAGTGCTATTTTAAAGTGTAACATGATCGAGTCGGGTATGTTTTCTTTCTTGATATATCATGTAATCACAAAAATAGAATAAATTGATTTAGATGTATTATAAGAGAAATATCCACCAAATATATGTAGCACCTTGAGATCACACGCACAACATCTTAATCCTAAATCCGAGAAATTCAAGAGAAAGCAAAATTGTGATCATGAAAGAAAAAAAGAGAAAATGAGGTTAAAAAAAACAAAGGCATGCCATGATAGATGGTAGATGACGCTTACCACATTCTCACAAAAACATTTTTTATTTTTTTAAGTTAGAATTTAGTGGGACAAAAATGAGAAAAATAAAGACGCTTACCCATATGTAAGGGATTCATCAACAAAATTAAACTCCAACAATCAATTTTTCTAGTGAATGTTTTATAAGAGAGAAGGAAGAAAATGTTATGATTTGTGGAGTATATTCATCATTTCACAGTGTTGATCAGCAAAAATTTTCAAGGATATTTTCACAATTTCATAAGCATTATGTAAAAGCAACAACTTATATGAAAATTAAGAAAATCTTAAATGGTTGGAAATTCATGGGATTGAGTGTTTGTTGTGCTCTCCATCTCAACATGGCCATTAGGATTTGAGGATAAATGCATATTCCTAGAGACCAATTTTGATCTTCTAGGGGTTAACACTCTTTTTGCTCGAGATACATTTTTCGTGGGAATCTCTCACATTCCAAACGTCATGTTGATAGAGACTTGGAGAGTCTCATACAAGCATTTTCCTTTTTTTTTTGCCATCACAAATGATAACACCATGCTGATGTTCTTTTTTTTTTATTTTTTATTTATTGTAATCCAGGTATTTGGACCTCTTAGAGTATCTCCAACTCAAATCTTTCAATTGGCATCTTCTTCAAATTTGAAGACTCCAAAGCACTTTGAACTCCAACCAATCGCATCTTTAAATCACTATTCATTTTTTTAAACATCATTCACTTAATTCAAAAAAAAAAAAAAATGAAAATGTATATAATAGTTAGGAGATAAAAATAGTATTTAAAACATATTTTATGAGAAAAAATCAAAAACAATAATTATTAAAAAGAATCAGTATCCAAAATAATGTCATTCCTATAGAATAGGAATTGTGTTTACGTGCCCATTTTGGTACATTTTTAAACACATAGGGCTCTTACTCTAACCGTTTTCTACATGACTCACAACCCAATGTGTTTAATCTCCAACTAAAAAGTTCCATGCAAACACCATATCTCGTTATAGGAGCAAGATACAATTCTATATCGTGACTCTATGAAGAAAGGGGTACATAATAGGTATTTTAAAAAATGTGAATAGTGAGATCACAATCTGAAAAAAGACTATATTCGATGACCAACCAACGACTGTCAAATTTCATAAAATTCGACTGACCAACACATCAAATTTTTCATTATCAAATTTTTTTTCAACAGGATTAAATTGTTAAACTAACGGAGGATGGGAGAAATTCAACAGCTCTAAACCATCAAATTTGGGTATCATAAAAAATTCAACAGTCTTGCATTGTTGAAATTCGATTTTTAAAATTCATAGGTCTTGGCCTGTCGAGTTTTCATGTCGAATTTTTCAATTTTCAAGTAGTGGAGAGAGCCCTTAGAAAATTATCTCCCCTTTATATTTGATGACATAAACAGTGATATAGAGGGGATATCAAATGAAGATCGATTGGTGTCTAGTTCGTAAATCACCATCTCTATATTTAGAGATTTGAAGATTGGTTGAAGTTGCTCTTAGAGCAACCTAACTAAGCCTCGAAACACATGCAGTGCCCTCGCATCACATGCACTAGGTAATTTTAGGATAAATCACTAAAGCTGGCCCCTAACGGGATGATTCGAACTCAAGACCTCCACTTTGGCCATCTCACCAACCCTTCGATGGTTCGACATTGATATTGTAGTAGCTGCAGAGTAAATCCACTTCTTGCACATGGGATTTGAACAACCTAACCAATGAGGAGGTTCTAGATAATGCTATCCTTGAGTGGGCCCACAAGAGCATGATAACGAAGGCAGCTTCTTTTTTTTTTTTTTTTTTTTTTTTTCTTGACGAAGTCTTTTCTGGGCTATTAGTCATTACATACATCCAATGGTATCGCGTGTGAGAATGGGAAGAAACCAAAAGTCATCTCAGGCTCAAATAGAGGAAGTGCCACCTTGATGATGGCATCATGGCTTTTTAGGCTGTTTGGCTTTTGAAGGGACAGCATGATTGACTTTTGTCACGTTATTTCAAAGCCACTCTTATTCCTATCCACACTCTTCAACATGAATTATTGGTCAACAACCAAAATGAAATCCTCCCCCTCACCAACTTTCTTTGACTAAAGGGACTTGATTGGAAATTATCAAATCATGAAAGGTTTTTGTAGGACTTTAGCTTAAAAAGAGAAATCAATTCAATTGAATTTTGAGGTGACTCGATCCCCCAAACTTAATGGAGCTATCTCACCCATTCAATTAAAAAAAGAATCACGACAACTTGGTCGAATTTACTCGAAAATGCTTCAAGTTGTAGATAATATGAATTTTATTGATAATTCTTGGATGAATATTCCAAAAGCCCCAATAGGGTATTTATAGACATTACATCAACCAAGATATATGAAAACTACCTAATGTAAATATTCTAAAATATTCTAATTGATATATTCTAAATAGGGAAATGTTCAGCACCCTAAGTTTTACCACACACTTTAACAAACGTTTTTTGTCCTACATGGGTTAGAAGTTTTGGAATGAGCTGATTTTTGGTGAGGATGATCTCTATGATTAGAAGATCATCCTCCCCAAAAATCAGCCCATTCCGAAATGTTTAGCTCCATGTTTACACGTTGAAAAATCGTGGACCATCCATTTTTTGTAAATCAATTTTGATGGGGTTAGAAGTTTTGGAATGAGCTGATTTTTTGTGAGGATGATCTCCTCACCATAGAGATCATCCTCACCAAAAATCAGCTCATTCCGAAACTTCTAACCCATGTAAGACAAAACGCGTTTGTTAAAGTGTGTGGTAAAACTTAGGGTGCCGAACGGGACCCTTCTAAATATCAATATATATTCTAGAATATCCTTCATGACAACCTTCTATTTGTATGAGATACACTAATAATGATATAATGTATATCATGCATTTTAATACAATGCATCTTATTCTCTAACACAAGTCAGGTCAAAAACTTGGTTGAGTTACTCTATAATATATTATATGTTTGTGAAAAATAAAAAACTAGTTTTATTTATTTTAAAATATTAAACAAATTAAGAATTTATTAATTTTATATATTTTATTTGAATCATTTAAACTACTCACTACTTGTTGACTTGACTCAACTCGATAGTCATTTGAGTTGAGTCAAATTTTCAGAATTTTGAAAACATAATTACAAGTAATAAGTGAAATACGAACCTCATAAGTTACAATTTTAATCTTGAAATCATTTTGTCTAGTTCACAAACGATATCAAGATGACTCTAATGAGACAACAACGTGTTTTTGGATCTGTGAATAAGAAGAGGAATAAGATTGAGGAAGAAGAAAAGGGAATTATAGGGGGAAATTGGGTAACTCAGATTTCTTTTCTCGTCTCCGATCCTTTATGAAATGATACCAAGATGACTCAGGTGAACCACCTACGCCCGTACGATTTTCAACACCTTGCCTAAAGTAAATGAGTGGGGTTATCCTTACTATCATATATAGGCTTGTGTTTTTTTTAAGTGAATGGAAGAAGACTTCATGGAGCACTTGGATAGCCAATAGTCCAAAGAAAGGCCTAAATGCACTAATACATGAGGTTCGGAGTTAGAATCATGCAACGGGGCCCATTCTTGAATAAAATTGTCGAGATCTTCCGGATTCATGCTTTGCCATAAATTTTTCACTCATGGTTAAATTCTTTATTTTTTATCTTTTTCTTAGTAAATGTGTTATTTTAGGGAAGTTGTGTATTAGTAATAACTTTAGTCATAAAAGTATGAGTGGTTTTTTTGCTCACAGAACCCAGACTTCTTAATATGTGCTACGTCAAGTGCGCAAGGGTAGTTTTGAAACTAACAAGAGTAGTTTTGTAAATTAGGGACGCCATTCAATACACATGGGTCATGTGATTGGTGGATCTCGGATTTCTGTGAGCAAATTTTTTTTTTTTTTTCATAAAAGTTTCACTGAGAGTTAATTCTAACTTACTTATAGGTTTAAGCATTCCTTTTTCCATCGGTAAGATGGGGATTAGAGGGACCCCACCCTTTTATTAATGATCGAATATAATTGCAAGTTACATCATGAAATAAAATATTCAATAACTCTTGCGGAATAAATCTCTTTTCCAAAATAATAGAATCTTTTTTTTTTTTTGGTTAGTTTTACTAAGAATAAAACTCTCTTCTATAACTAGTGTTGTAACTGCATTGTAGAAATATTTTTTGAATTAATAAAATTTCTCTTCAAGAATTTTCAATTTTCTAGAAGAGATTTTGGGGGATATGTATTTTCAAAGCACCAATAGCTCTTATTGGGGTGGTATCTATTTGTAAAATAGTTATCTCTTCACTCTAATATAACTGTTAATTCATCCATGAAAATATCATAAAGTTTCCACTCCATTCGGTAGAGGTATTGAGATAACACATTATTCATCTTTAACCTTAAATTTGGAACTTAAAAATATGATCAAATATATTCTAACAAAGGAATGATTTTCAAGACCCTCAATTCTAGCTCCAAAGGCCTAATGATTTTTGCAAACTATTTGACTCAAAACGAAACAAGTATAGAATTTAAAATTATGAATTTAAAGCTTTAAAATTTTTCTTAAGGTGGGGGTGGGGAGGAGGCATGTAGAAAATAAAATTTTACCAATTGGATTATTAATTTACCATCTAAAAATTAGGGGCATTTAAAAAAAATCCTATAGTAGGGTGCATTAAGTAATTTTTCCTATACTTAGTGGCATGCCATCACAACGTGAAAAAAAAACCCACAACGGCCCAAGGCTATCGAATTTCATAAAATTTGATAAACCAAGTCATTGATTTTTCCATGGTTACATTTTATTTCTTTTTCGCATTGAAATTGTCAAAGTAATGGACGATGGGAGAAATTTGATGGTTTTAAGCTGTTGAAATTTAGTTTCTAAAATTTGTGGGCCTTGACCCATATAATTTGTCGAAATTTTCAATTTTAACGTAATGCATGTCTCTGGAGATGCAGGTAATTGTCATGTCAATACAAAACAACTACACACCAAAACCTCAAGTGGGCCTATTTCGAGCCTAGTGACCTCACCCAACCCTTGATTGATTAGGAGCAACTCCAACACACTTGAGCTTAGGCACTGCATCCCCTCCCAACTTCCCTATTGGAGAGCCAGTGCCATATGAAAGCACTCCAATACACACTGCATCTAGGTCTCTATCTTGAATTTTTTGGAGGGACATTTTCAATTGGCAAAAGAAGAGAGTGAGATTATTTCTTTACTTTTGGACAGTAAATGAAGATGATGGCTGAGTAGGATTTTGTTGTAAATGAATTTTGGTTAAAATTAAAAAATATTTATAGAGAGTAATTTTGGATTGTCTGGCTAGAATGCATCTCCCTTGAATATCTAAAATGACCCTCTATAATGGAATGCCTAGTATTTATGGAGAGCCTCATTGGAATTGCTCTATCATACCATATGGATTTGGCTTCGTAAAATATATATATATATTCAAAATAAAATGGTTATTTTGAGGATGAATTTTCTCTAGTTTTAATCTCTTCTCTTTCAATTTGATGGTGAATTTTATCTCTTGATCTTTAGAGCAATTGAGGTTACAATCACACTCCAACGACCAAGTACATCAAATTGTACTTAAGGAGTATAGAGAAATTACGCCATGTTGCCTTTGATATACTCACCTTTATACCGTTCTCAAAAATCTTTGATCATGATGTTCGAAAATGCTTACACCAATACCCGAGCTAGATGATTGCAATTTGCAACATGTGATTCTTTTGAGACTCTGCAAATGATGGGCATGTATCGGTATTTGACAATGGCGTCTCTATTGCAATGTTTCTAAGGTACTAATCATTATCAGACTATATATCATCACACGCTCATTCCATGGAATGTGCATCGCCACCTACTTGACCTCTAAATTCTAATGTTTTCTTCCTCAAATTATTCAATAGGAGCTAGCACAAAAGAATGGTTCTAGAGCTAGCTTGCACAAAGTAGCCTTTCTCAGTATCTATTGAGCTCTTTAGTCCTCGAAAACTTTCGTTGTTACTAAAGATTTTTGTACCCTAACAGTTATAAATCACCATAGACAATTTGTTGTGGGCAGGTGTGCCAAAAGTATGGCCAAACAATCATATTTCACTGGGCCTGAAAAATGTCATGTTGCATTTTGGCTGTGGAGTGATGATGTCTCTGTCCATTAAAATTACATTAAAGGAACAAAATACCCATTTTGCATTATTGTTGGTTTGTTGACCAGAAAACTTACAATGATCAACTTTATCTACCAGTCCTCATTTAATAATTTCACGTAGGCCAGACACTGTTATTCATGACCTGATCAAACCATTCTAATTTTTAGATTTTGCCACACCGGGCGACTGTCCCTTGCCTTGAAATATTTAATAAGCCGATGTCAAATATTTTCCTCTAATCAGAAGTGATCCAACAACCAAATTAAGAACCAATGTATAAATAACTAAAATCGGACGAATTTAATAGTAATAGTAGGGTTGAAGCTGGACTAAATGCCTCTGAAATCGGGCAAGTGATTGAGATCCCAACGAATATTTGACATTTGCTGCTTAATAACCTATAAAATCTAAAACAGAATAAAAATCAAGTAAATCGTAAAAATCCAAGAAAATTTACTGGATCAAATTAAATATAAGATGAGCCAATATCTATATATAATGTTATGAATCATAATAACTCGAACCGTTGAGATTAATATCACGGAGTCTATAATAGGAAGGTTAATTCGTAGATTTTGACTTGAGCATTGGGGTACCATTGGCAATTAACCCCTAAACATGAGCTAAAGGTCATAATGGATGACGTGATCTTGGTAGTTCATGGCATAAATCACAAGGTGTTTGGAAACTTCTCCCGTGGTGGATCCTCTGTAATAGTTTTTCCTATAGCTCCCTGCAATAGTTTTAGTCAATTGAGATATTGCCACATCAGCAAAGCACTAAATCGACACCGTTTAAACTTAAAGAGTTCAATTACCATTCATTTTTAAAACCTTTGATCATGATTTTAAAAAATCTTTCTTTGAATTTTTCATTTTTTTATTTTTTTTTTTATCTGATCTATACTCGAAAAACTAGAGGATTTGGGTGTTATTGAGTTTAAAAGTGATCGAATAAAGATTATATGAAAATCACTACAGGAAACTGCGAGAAAAAACTACTACCAAGGATCCACTGCCGCTCCATTATTTATTATGTTAGGCAACCTATTAAGAATTTAAAAAAAAAAAAAAAAAACTACAAACAAATAAATTCACACATGAAAATTTCTAAATTAGGGAACATTCACGAAATCACAATGATGTCAATATGCTCAGTGTTAAAAAAAATTACGATAGAAGAGTCCTGAACCTGAATAGATATAATTTTTTTTTTTTTTGGTGAAAATTATGGCCCTACTTCGTACATTTCTGCTTTCAACCAAAGTACCTCTACAAAATCACTTCTATAAGAAATGCCATTATAACATTGTTTGTTTAGCCACACTGTTCAAAAGTACTTATTGGAGTTCAGAAACTGTTCCAGAAATTGTGGGACAATTTTGGTGAATTTAACAGAAAAATAGTTTTTTTTTCTTCCAAGTGTGAAGAGTGAAGAACTGTAACCAAATATCCAACCAGACCAACATTGCTCAAGCAAGTCATCTTTGGTCTTGTTAGATTCCACAGTAAGTCGTCCTATGTCCGTGTCATCTGAACCGAAAACTCGGCCAAGCCCACTTGGTTATTGACCTTCCCCTGTAATTGAGATTCAAGACTATTGGGTTTTCATGACTGATAAGTTTATTTCGATCATTCGATAAGATTAATAAAAGTAAAAGAAAAACAGAGTGAATTACCAACCAAAAGTAGAAGAAAAAACGCATAAAGAAAACTAGAAGATTTCCCAAGTCCCATATTAACAACTAAACACAGGACAAACAAATCTATTTAATCCAATTGAACAAGAAAATAAAACTTTCAAATAAACAAATTTTAATCTTTCATATTTTTTTTTTCCCTTTCAATAGAGATCCAATTAACAGAACAACATCACCTTCAACAAGATACCTTTCTATCATCTCCCCCACAAAAAAATAACCCAACTTTGTTCATCCCTTCAACCTACACCTTCTCAGAGTTTGAATCAAATTCGAAGCATTTCTACCAACTTTTTCATTCTCCTCTTCCACCAATCCCAAACATATCTCCAAACCCCCTTGTCTCATCACCTCCAAACCCATCTCCTCACTATAACAACAAATCGAATTCAAAGCCGAGAGAGCATGAACAACACTTCTCGAACTCTCACTCCTCAACATTCTAACCAAAATTCCCAAACACCCATCAAATTTCCCCATTTCTTCTCTCCCTTCCCTACATTTCGCCAACATACCCAAAACTTCTACTGCTCTCTCAACCCCAAAATCCGCCATTTCAATCAAAATTGGAACCACCCCACATTTAATCGCTCTCTTCTTATTATCCTCGAAAGAACAGAGCACATAAAGAGCCGTCGCAGCTTCTCTCTTCTCTCTCTCTATTCCATCTCTTAGAAGCGAAACCAGAGTTTTAATGGCGAATGGGTACGCACCAATCGTTCCTCTGTTCACTTCAACCATAGCAAGACTCGTCAACATCGTCGCCGCGTAAGCTCTGCAACTCTGACTTTCGCTTCTCAAAGCTTCAACAACTCGTCCAACGGCTCCTTCTGCGACTAAGCCCACTTTGTTCTCGTCATCCAAACTCAGATTTAACAACAGCATAAGCGCCGATTCTCGTAGGCTCGAATCGTCCGATCCGACACAGTTGAGAATAGCAGTTACGGCACCAGACTCCGTTAATCTTTGACGAAAACTAGGGTTCCGTTTAGATAAACGGTTAAGTTGTTTTAAAGAGTAGAGTTTAGATTCAGCAGATGAAGATGAAGATATGAGAGTGGACACTAGGGTTTGGGGCTCTGGGTTTTGGTGTGATTTTGAAGGAGAACCGAGGGTAAAATTGGAAATTAGGCTTCTGAGAGCGTGGTTAGGGATGAGAGAGAAGTGTTGAGGGAGAAGCTGTTGAGTTATTGGGCAGGTCCGGTTGCCCGAGTCCAACCACCGTTGGATCGAAGATCGATCGAAGGTGTGACCAGAGGAGAGGATTACTGGGTCGGACATTATCTCTAGAGAAATCGGACACTTGAAATCGTCTGGAAACTGAGTCGCCATTTTCAACTCGTTCTTTCTTTCTCCTTTTAGATTCTGTCCTGGTTTCGTTTCTTCTCCTGTTAAGATTTAAGAAGACGAGGTGAGAATGCAGAAGGCTTTGTTTTACCAAAATAACCCTGCATCTTAATTAAAATTACTTGAATTTGGAGTGACGGATATGGGTAAAATAGTTGAATGGATGGAAAGTGATAAGTTTTCCTGTTAGAAGGTTATTTCGGACTTTTCAGTGTTTCTTTTCTCCATTTATTTTTTATTTTTAGGATGTTGGGTGCTTTGTCGGAAAGAAAGGAAATAAGCTTCTTTTGCATAGAAAGAAAGGAATCAGATTTTTACAACAAAATTGGTTTTCTGTTTGGATTTGTGGGTCTTTTGTTATTTTAAGGATGGGTAGCGTCCAATGGCTAACTTTTTGGCAAAACATTTTTCAGAACATGAGTTAGAAGTTTTGGAATGAGCTGATTTTTGGTGAGGATGATCTCTACGGTGAGGAGATCATCCTTAACAAAAATCAGCCCATTCCAAAACTTCTAACCCATGTTTACGAGTTGAAAAATTGTGGACTGTCCATTTTTTGTAAACTATTTTTGATGGAATTAGAAGTTTTGGAATGGGCTGATTTTTGGTGATGATGATCTCCTCACCGTAGAGATCATCCTTACCAAAAATCAGCCCATTCCAAAACTTCTAACTCATGTTTTGAAAAATGTTTTGCCAAAAAGTTAGCCATTGAACGGGACCTTTAAGGATTATATCGAAATGAAAATTGTTAAGCGTTGGAAATTATTTGGGTTTTCTTAATTTTCATTCTTGATTTCCACCTTATAGATTTGGACACTTAGAATAAAAATTCCATAGGTTTTTTTTTTTTTAAATACTCAAAATAGTAGGGGTGCACACCATTTCGGTTTAGTTTGGGGGGGTACAATTGTAGTTGAACCGAACTTGATCGATTCTACAAAGTCAAAATCAAAATCGAATTGCTTGCAATAGAATTGAACCAACCCAAACCAACATTAGTTTGATTTGGTTCGATTTGATTCTTGGGTCTCCTAAACATATATATCCAGGCATCAATAATCAAATCTTACAGTTAAAAAAACCCACAACAATCAAATATTTTAGGATTTTTTTTTTCAAAATTAATTGAATTTTATCCTCTATGACCCTAAAGCATTGGATCATGTTTTTGGATGCCACAAGTTGAGCCCAAGGACCCTTTAGTGAGGATGAAATCCTTACTAACTTAGTAAGGTTGGTTGAACTCAAAACTTTGTTAAAGCAAAGTCAGTGCTCTTCTTTTCTCAGATTTAGGGTTGTGAGATCACGAATCAAACGTTGTTACAGTCACACACACACACACACACACACACACACACATACACAAAGATTACCTTTTAGCTTTCCAACAAGGCGCTGACAATCGATTTTCTGGTGATGGGTGACGATGGTTGTTGGCTAGGATTTTCTTCTCAAAACCCAAAAACTTTTGTAGGATGGGAAAGAAGAGAATTAGAACGCAAAAGAAAAAATAATGTTATAGTTAATTCTTATATATATATTCGGTTTTAGAATTCCCTTGAACCAATCCTAGAATCGAATCATCAGTTTTTTAAATTCATAATTCAAAATTGAATCGATTAGTTAAAAAATCGAACTAAACCAATTCGAACTGCCCTGGTTCGATTCTTGGTTTGGCACGATATAATGTGTAGCCCTACAAGATAGAGTTATTTGCTACATTATCTCATGTTTTTGGATATTTACCTTTAATTTCTTTAATAAATCCTTGAAAAATAATCTTTTAAATTGTAATTTCCTCCCTCTCAACATTTTATACCATCGAGAAAGAGAAAGAGATCCATTTTCTACCAAATAAGCCCTAGTTTTGAGGAACCATAGTGAATCTTATAGATCTACACACTCTCATGATCAATTCCCGATCTACCGAAGATTTCGACTAAAGGCTATCAATTTCTCCTCCATTCCTATTATTTGTAAATCATTTATATATTCTTATAACCTTGATACATTTCTCATCCTTAGTTATCTAAATGGAAAATGGTAGCAATTGTTTTATTTCACGGAATTCTTAAAGTTTTGTTCATAAAATTTACCCAGTGTTGAACCTTGATGTTGGAATGTATTATAGAGTCGAGGCTCAATGGTACCTATTGCCGGGATTCGACGCTGTGAACATTTTCACTTACAAAAATTTTTATTGGACAATTTCTTTAATGTTCAACAGTAAATACCATGGAGTCTCAACGCTATAATACATTCCAAAATCGAGGTTTGACACTAGGTAACTTTTATGAGCAAAATTGTAAAAAATTCATGAAATCAAAAAAAATTTGCTATCATTTTACATTTTTATAACTATGGAAAGAAATACATCAAGATTATAAGAATAGATAAACAATTAAAAAAAATAAAAGAACAAGAGGAGAGCTACAAGGTTCACTATTGTTATTCAAATTTATAGCCGCTTTAGTGAACTCCAATTGCTTTTTAGTAGGTTATGGTAGAGAGAATGAATCTCTCTCTATTTTGATAGTATAAAATGTTGAGAGAGAGGAAGTCACAATTTAGAAGATTATTTTTAATGGTATATTAGAGAAATTGTGGGTGAGGATATTTCTATAAAAAAACATAAGTTACTATAACAAATAGCACTATTTTGAGTATTAAAAAAAATGGTCCTTTTTAGCCATTGACAAAACCTATGGAATCTTTATGCTAAATGCCCTATAGATTTTCTAAGTAACACCATCTGTGAATACTATGACTATCAAAACTAATTTTTATTTTGATAGAATTTATGTTAATTTCTTATATATTTTATTTTTGGATGGGTAAATTGGACTTGAACTAATTTCTTTTTTATGTTTTCTCATCATAGATGTCATGTTTATAGATTTTTAAGATCTATATTGTATATCATGGTTATTTAATCATACCGCCTAATCCAATTGCCTCATGTGGTGACGCCATGTCTCGATTTTGTTATCACATGCATATTTATTGATTTTCAAGATCTTTAATTGGTTGCATCTCTTGATTGTTTGATTATCTCATTTTCCAATTGCCTTACATAATATGATGTCATGTCTCGACTTTGTAATATCGTGCATATAATAGTATGTTCCAAACATGTCTATTGACAATTATGGAGGTTGATCCCTTAGAATGTCCGTGTCTTGCCACAAAATAGTCTTTTTAATTCATGTGTATTAACATCACTGATTATTCATAATCGTTGATGCTTCTTATTAATGTTCGGTCACCACCTTCGGTTAAACTAAAGACGATTATTATCCATTCAAATCTTTTTTTATTTTTTGGTAAATTGGACTTGAATCATGACCTCCAAGTTATTTTGTAATGCATCAAACCAATTGAGCTACGGGTCTAAATTCTTTGCTCATTTTCTCAATTCGTACCATTTGATTTGAGTCGGGGTCACTTGATAATGTTGAATATTTTCATAGTTAGTATATCGGTTGAAGACCTCAAATTCCATCCTCGGTAAAGATTTGGCATGGGAATTTTTGCTCTCCCACCAAAAAAAGAACCGACGCCAATTGCCCCTGAAAGTATATATTTGATCTTTATTTTTTAATTATTAATAAAGGCCGATGCATCAACAAAAAAAAAAAAGAACCACAGTCCACTATGGTCCAAAAAATTTATACAAATTTTAAGTTTAGTTGTTTTGTCAATTTTTTTAAAACAAAATGTAATTTGACAAAGAATATCAATATGGTAACAAAGCTTGGATTAGGCAATTATTTCGTGAGTGTTCAATTCGGTTAATTCAGATAAATTTGATTAATACAATATTTTTTTGGAGATTATACAAAATATTGTATTGAATTTCTTACCAAGACCTATCATCTTCAATCACTTTCTAATTTCTATATTATTCTTGATGTTTGAATATTAAAAAAACTAAAATTTTGAAGATGAAGAATACAAATATTACTATATTTTATGATTAATCGAGGGATTGTCTATTAATTGGTCAACGCTTAATTAGGAGAATTTTTTGAAAATTTCAGAGAAATTGCTAATTTTAGAGGCATTCATTTTTAAATGGATTCACGGATTTTCTAACCCTAGTTTCTTTACTTTTACTAAAATACCCCCTTCATTGGCACAAAATGACCTCAACTAGTTATTATGGATCTACTTAATAAAAAAAAAATAAAAAATAGTTAAAATGGATCTCTTCTTCCTTTTGTTTCATTTAAGACGCGTGGTGTTATTTTTGCGTAACAGAAGAGGGGGTAAAATCGTAATATATTTGACGATTTGACGTTTCTAAGTTAATAATAATAATAATAATAAACGCGTGGAGATTTTTCGAAGACGAGAAAGTAAACGAAGTTAGAAGAGAATGGGTGTCCGTACCATCACGTGATTACTGGCAAGAGAGTGACGGCTTAGATTAACATACTTTTATATAGATAAATGAGATTTGACACGTCGAAGAATCTCATCCTCTAGTTCCAGCAGACGCGTTTTTGACAATAAACTAGGGCTTACGTAAGAATAAAAGATAGGTCGCGGACAGAACGTGTTCATCACGAGAAAACTAGTTCTGTGCTGTGCCGATACAGTATCTTTACACCACTTAAAAAAAAAATAATAATAATAATAATAATAATAATGAAGTGACCTCAAGATTATACCTCATACGGCACTTTCCTGAAGTGATAGTATGTAGGATCATATGTGCTTTTTCACTCAAAATCAACTAAAAAACGTTTATGGTTCCACGCATTTCCAAAAGTCAAGAAAATGTATCATGAGGCCACTCCAGTTAGACTCCTAAAAGAACACACTAAAAACCCTCTTTACAAAACTCAGCTCATTCTAAAATTTCTAATCACATTTACAAGTTGAAGAATTATGAAATGTCTTTTTTTTTTTTTTAATCAATTTTTATAGGATTAAGGTTTTTAAAATGAATTGATTTTTTATGAGGATAATCTCTTTGGTGAGGATATCATCCTCACAAAAAATCATTAACGGTAAAACTTCTAACTCATATGAGACAAAAAGAGTAGGTTTTTTTTTCTAATATTGAGTAATGACTTTTTTAAATACGCTCCCGACATGGCATGTGTTAGAACCATATATCTTTTCTCTCAGGATACACAATTGCACATATTTATGGGGATGTTCAGTTATGTATCCTGAGGAAAAATATTTGTGGTTGACATGTCAGAGGGGACAGTGTTAGAAAATCACGACTCTTTTTTATTGGTTAGTGATCATTTCTCTTTATAAAAAGTGCCAAATTTCTTATTGATTTGTATTTATTAAAAAGTATATGTGAATAATTAATATTCACATTTACAATGAGAAAAATTTTTTCCTTATATTTTCTTTTAATTTTTGTAAAATGGATAACATCATAACTAAACTATTAAAGTTTGATTATTAAAGAATTTGATCCATAAATCCTATTATCTATTTCAAAAATCATATCTTAGAAGTGATTTTATTAGCATCGGTTTCATGAAAACTAATGATTCTTTCATATCAACATGGTTCCTTTCGAACCTAGGGGGATAAAATCTTTGAGATCCTTCAATCCTACTTATGCAATCTCCAATTAATGCAAATGGGAGGGGGTTTATACAAAAAACATTTTGACAATCAACTCAACAACACTTTTAGTAGAGTAATAATAAAAATCTTAGAAAATTACGCATATTTGCTTTGGCTAAGTTCATATTTATAGAATTCTTCTAAAGTTAGATTTTTTAATCCGAATGTATCTTTAATTTGAAATTTATTCTTGGAATTAACTTCTTTCTTATGTGAGATTTGAAATTATTTTTATGCCACATAGATAACAATTGTTCCAATATGGTTCTAAGATATAAAAGAACCCATCTTTGATTTTTGAAGACAATGAATGTTTACCTAAATGATGAGTGTTTTTTTGCTCATAGGCCTGTGAGCAAATTTTTTGTACTTGATAGTATAGACACCCTATTTTTGTATCTGCCTAATTGGATAATTCGTCACCCCGTTGTTGTGGATTCGTAATGATGAGTGCAAAAGAACTAGAAAGCTTGAGAGGACATTTTTCAATTTTTTGTTTTTTTATTTTTAATCCTTTCATCTCTCTCACTTGTTATGACTTGACATAGAAAATTATACATACTTAGGAGGGCTACACTTTACATCCGATTTAGCAAGTATGTATACTTAAGTCTGCTACATATTTTGATAACCTAGAGACCTCGTGACTCTAAAAAAATGGGACATTGAGACTTAAAAATAATCATATTGGGACTGAAAGAAACCTTACATCAAGATTTGTAAAAAATCAATAAAATAACAAAAATACCTCTTGTGGATCTCGTGCCTTCGAAAAATCTCAAAAGTCCTTTCATTACCCTCAAAATATGATTTCGAGTCTAACGAGACTAAAATCAATGAAGATGTTTATGAAAAAATCACAAAAATGTTCAAAGTACCTTTTAATATCCGATGCTTACCTAGAGACCTTATTCTTTGGAAAACGTGGTCGAAAACAAATTTCTGACAAATATTTACACACATCAAAAGAAAAAAGTTAGAAACCTCATAATTAGGAAAATTGAAAATTCACCTAAAATGATGAAATCAAATCGAAAATTTTTAAATAATTCAAATTGAAAATTTTTAAACAAATTGAAAAATTCTAAACAACCAAATCAAAAAATTAATCTCAATTAACCAATCAAATTGAATTGTAAAAATTAACCAATCAAAATCAAATTAAAATTTTGAAATCAACCAATAAAAATTAAAATTTAGTTAACCAATCAAATCGAAAATTGAAATTTAATCAACATCAATCAAAATTTTAATCTTAATCAAACATTAAATTTTTTAATCTTAATTAACCAACCAATCAAATTAAAATCTTAAGAAGAAACATAAAATAATTTAAATCGAATAATTAAATTGAACCTCAATATTAAAATCTTAAGAAATTAAAACGACCACTCAAATCGAGCCTTAAACTTAAAATAATCTAAATCGACCAATTGTCCAATCGAATTGAAAATTAAAAACAAACTCAACCAATCAATAGAGGACTATTGAGTCGTGAATACATGGGGTCGCTACCCACATCATTATAAGAAATGTGAAAGAGAGAAAATTAAAATAAAAAAACATGGAAACCTCTTAAAGAGGACGTCCCATTCTTGTAAAAAAATAAAAAAATTGAAGAAGAAAAAAATAGAAATAAAAAGCCTATAAAATTCAAATGTCTCACTCTTTTTAACGGTCCCTCATGTTTTCAAATATATATATTTTTTTTAAACTTATTTTTTTTATCTCCTCCCTGTCATCGATTCATTTTTATCTTCAATCATCATATAGTTTATTCGAAGAGGATTTTCTTTTCCTTTCTTACATTTTTCACATTAATAGGATTGGAAAGTACATTCTTTTTATTTTTTATTTTATTGTTTTTTATTTTATTCTTATTTTGAACATCATGTTTGAGTCGAATTTTCTTTTTAAGGTTACTTGAAATTTTGATATGAATTGCTTTAGTTACTTTTGTGTTTAAAAGTAGAATCCGTTTAATTTAATGAATTCTAGTATATAATGCGTTGAGAGATGATTTGAAGGTTATGCCTTGCGATGGCGTGTTTATTAAATTGATGTATGTTCAAAACAACTCTTTTTCTAATTTGGGAATTTAGTGTTTAGTTTATAATTTTCTGATTTGGGAATTTACCATGTGATCATAAGTTTTCGATTTAGAAATTTTACATTTATTCATAATTCTTTGATTTAGAATTTTTGTATTATTTGTAACTTTCTAATTTGAAAATTTGATCTTTATTTTATGATTTTCTGATTTGGGAATTTTGCATGTGTTTATTACTTTCTGATTTAGAAATTCTACACATATTCGTAATTCTCTAATTTAGAAATCTTGCATTATCAATTTAGTGATTAGGGGTGACAAATTCCTATTTTTACTGATTTGGTAATCTTGCTAAAATCAATGTTTTCCAGTTTGGAAATTAATACAAATTTCTATTTTTACTAATGTTGATGATTTTCAATTTAAAAAATTCATGTGCATTCATATATTCTCAATTTAGCAATTTTTCTGATTCGGAGCTCTCATATTCTACCAATTTGGCCACCACTTATTTTTTTACATATTTATATTTATTTGTATTTTACCAATTTGGTAGCTATGAGGCATATGAATCTCATTGATTTAAAATTTTCACACATACGTAATGTTCATTTATTCAATTTTTTTTTATACATATGGTGCTACTAATCTAGAAATTATTCATATATGGGGAATATTTTTCAAATTTGAAATTGTTCGTGCATGTGCAAAATTTAGTCGATTTAGAAAATATTTCTATATGTTAGCTCTTTAATTGAAATATATTGCCACGTGAACTTAAAAACATGGGATAAAATAGGTATTTATTTACGTTTTTTCCCTTTTTGTGCAAAATTCACGGTATCATGTAATATTTGGAGAGAAATTAGCTATAAGATTCGTTTAACAAATCCAATTCGAATTGATGATAATTGGACTCTAGCTTGACTTTAGTCTTTATAGTTGACCATATGATGATTTGGGGTCGTAGTGGAGACCGATCATCTTGATTAGGTGGGTTTAATTTCTAACATCTTTCGAAATTCATAATTTGACCTCTTACCTATTTTTCTTCTCTATGGATTGATCCAAATCCTCTTTGGAGTTATTTCGATTCCTAGACCTAAATTAAGTGGCGACTCCCAATTATTAGAAAATTCCCAATTTATCAACCAGATGCCTTTTTATTATTTAATGAAAAAGTGTCGAGACGATTTCAGGTAAGTGTCCATTTTCAAATCCACGAATCAAATTTGAAAATACCTTTTTTAATATGAGTTTTCCCTTAAAATATAGAAGGCTGTGGTGTTAGATTGACAACATGATTATCCATGTGGTTGGTCTCAATGACACATTTTAAGATATTAAATCTTAAATTTGAAATTTGTGGGCAAAGGACTTACAAGCAAGAGAAAGAAATTTCTCCTTGTTGTTGATGTCATTTGCACCACATGGGATTGTGAGCAAAAAATTATTCCTTAAATAAGGGGGTATGTTCAATATTTTATATGTGCGTTCAAGAATATAAGGTAGCATGTGGTGATGAGTTTCTTGTAGTTGAGGATAGTGATTCAATTCCTCAAGAACTTATGAACATTGTACTCGACGATCTTACTTGTAACCATGTTCGTGTTCAAGGAATAAATAAAGGGAGGGGACCCTCCAACCCTTCCTTTCAGATCAAAAAAAGAAAAAATATATATATAACATAGCATATATCAGAAATTTTTTATTTATTTTTTTATCCGAGATTCAAGAATACCCATTCTGAGATTTTATGACCACAGTTTACTTTACAATCACTAAGCTTACTTTACAATCACTATTGACACTTAAACACAAGATTTTGTATCCTACCCTCATATAGAGCCAAACCAATTGTTGCAAAATTCAATCGAACTTAGGTACGGTATCGGTTCAGTGTGATTTTAACATTGGCCTATGTCTTACCATAGGAAAATGCTGAAGTAACATTGAAATTTACATCGTCTCACACATTGCTGATGTGGATGTGTGTACAGATGCTTTTCATTGAGATATGAGTGAGAAGCATATATGATTGGAGAACCCAATGTGTGAAACGATGTCAATTTCAATGTTACTCCAGTGCGACTCCTAAGCCTATTAGGAATAACTATATGATACGTGTTAACTTACTATATCAACAAGTCTTCAACCATTAGTATATTGGGCGTTTAATGATGGCCCAGGTCCAATGAATTCTTTTCAGGATATTTGCAATTGGCGAGGGTCTTCTTTAACTCAATTTGGTTCTTTGTTCAATTCTGCCCCATCGGTGATCTTTTTGGACATTATGGACAGCTAGGAATCGGTACTTACTTGAAGGATTAAAACCTTCAATCAATAGAGAAATTTAGAGGATATCGACTTGGTTGTTAGAGCTCAGCTTTGTTGGGCATTTCAGACTCAATTCTTCAGTACCTCAGAACAGAATCTTGTGGCTAGTGGGTGTGTCTAGTCGGTCTTATCCCTCGAGAAGAGCCATTGCAATTTCATGGTCTCCTCCTCCGCTTGGGTGGCTGAAATTGAATGTGGATGGTACGAGTAATCCTAATCCTGGTCTGAGTGGAGGTGATTTTATTCTCAGAGATTCTTTTGGGAAGGTGCTTGGTGCAGGCTGCTGCCCTTTTGGTGTTGGCTCTAATAATGTGGCTGAATCTTCAGCCCTTCTTTATGCATTGGAAATTCTTAATATTATCTCAATGTTATTGTGGAGATTGATTCTATGCTCTTAGTCAAAGGAATCAAGGGAGAAGGAGTTCCTTGGATAATTCAACATCATATTTTTCAGATTCACAAGCATCTCTCCTGTTTCAACTGGAAAATTCAGCACTCATGGAGGGAGGGCAATGTTGTTACTGATGCATTAGTTAAATTTGCTATTTCTTGTAGTTCTCCCATGTTGTTCCATTCTTTATTTGTCTTTCCTTTGCTGGCCAAGCAAGCTTTATTGGGGGGCAGATTGAAGCTTCCTCGTATCGGCCTTGTATTTTAAGATTTTCTCCTGTATCTTGGTTTGATTTTTAATATAATTTTCCTTAGCAAATAAAACAAAAAAAGGGAAAAACCATTAGTATATTGGCATAAATTGATTATTTGGTAAGTGGTGTAAATGTCAAAATTGTAGAAAGTTCCTTACAAATTAATCTAGTAAATCAAAAGATTTAAAAAATGGCCATACATGGCTGAGTCCAGCAAAGCCCAAGACACTTGTAAGGCCTATTATTTTTTAAAATTCAAATAAGTTTAGGTGATCTAATAAAGATTTGAATAATAATTAAGCCCACATGGTCGAGGTATTCTTATAAAAAGGGAGAGGTCTTGAGTTCAAGCTCCCTCATTGCCCACTCACAAGGATTTATCCCTACTTATCTAGTATGTTTGGTATTGCATGTGCCCAATGGATTTGGGCAAGATATCGTGCTCTAGGAGGCCAGTTGCCTCGCCCTTACTAGTCAGGTCTACGAGTTCGAAACTCCTGTCATTAAAAAACAAAAAAAAAAAAACAAAAAAATTGAGCCCACAAATGCATTAATAATGGGTTTACCAAATAACCGATCATGGTCCCATATTCAAGGAGATGGTTGGGGCACATAAAAATTCCTGAAACCATTCAATTGGATTGTGAATTGAAATAGTTAATCAAATGAAAGACAAAGATTTCGACACCAAGGCCATGATTGATAGGGGAACTTGATCACACGTTGAGAGTACTTGGATTTCAACACTTGAGAGGATATTTGTATCATGTTCATAAGTCCTCTAGAGAAGAAGCAAAGCCTTTTCAATGATACATATCTAGACTATAAACCTCAAGAGAAAATTAAGAACACTATCTCATTTGGAAGATTAAAAGATCATATTCCTCCTTCATTCCAAGAATTTGGGGTGAGCTAAATGAATTGTCGTGTTCCTCCATTCCACTATGTTTAAAGTGAACTCTTTTGTTACGAAAGTGAGTTTATATTTGCTTTCATCATCTTTATCCATGCATAGTGTAAGTTGAGATCTTTACACCATAATCATCAATGCAAAAAAAGAAAAAAAAAAAAAAAAAAACAATAACAAATTATCCTATTATTTTATGCATCCCAAAATAGGAAATGAAATTTTCCATTTTCAATTAATGCAAGCATGGGATATTAATATCATTTCTAGAAGTAGATAGTTTTATTTTCTCTTTATTTGTGTATTTTCTTGCATCCTTCAATGCCCATATGACTAAAGTACACTATTCCTTTATTCCTTCAAGAGTTATGAAACCTATAAGAAATTTGTTTAGAGAAGAAGTTGTTTAAAGATGATAAGATGAGAAGAACTGATGTACAATTTGCACTTGCAGGACCACGTTGGTCGGTTACCACTTTACCATTAAAACTCTCTTTTTTCGTGAATGTACATAAAAGGGGATACGCATGAAAACTGGCATCATACGGTGTGTCACGTGTGTTTAATGACTTCCACACAAACTAAACTCATCACAATGTAATAAGTAGTGTTTCAGTAGAGGATGACAACTAACATTATGCATCCATCTTTCGTCCTTTTTTTTTTTTTTTTTTCCTTTTGAAACTCTTTCCTTACTGACAGAGTAAGATTTTTAGCCTTACTTAGGTCGTTTTGCACAAATGGATTGGCACATGAGAAATCCAATACTACGGCCCTCTATAGTAAGGGTGAGATCCTTGGTATCTTAGTAAGGCTAGGGGACTTTTTCTTTAAAAAAAAAACAAACAATGGACAACATTGCTTTGTTCTATTTTGTCAGATAAAATTTTCAGTGTCTGATGGATGCGGCATTTAATGGTCTAGTGTAAGGACCATGAATGTGTCCGTCTATGAGGAAGGTCATGGGATCTGAGTTATCAATGGGCCAGCCCATTGAGTGACATATTTTGTTGTTCTTTTATCTTATTTTGAGTCTTACTTGTTGAGAAAGGTAAGATTTACTATTAAGGCATTAAAACATTAAAATGGGTTGACGATTATAACTGCAAAGTGAATGTGGTGGATAATCCCAATGCCCCATGAGATCCTAAACATTAGCATTCTTCATAAATATTTTATTAAAAAATATATTAATAATTTTTTTTAAAATCAATTTAAATGATTTGACTTGTCTAAGTCATCATTTCAATAAGATGACTCCAACGAATCAACTCGGCCCTTGTTTGTAAAACCATAATTCCTTTTGCAAAGTTTTAATCGCACAAACATGTCAAAAAGTATTGTTGATTTAGAAAATACCACTAAGTTATTAATTATGGGAAATGTGTAGCACCTTAGTATTTGTCCTACATGTTTTGTCTTACATGGGTTAAAAGTTTTGAAATAGGCCGATTTTTGGTGAGGATGATCGCTATGGTGAGTAGATTATCCTTATCAAAAATCAGTTAATTCCAAAACTAGTAGTCCCATTTTTACAAATTGAAGATTTCTAAATTGTCATTTTTTTGTAAATCATTTTTAATGGGGTTAGAAGTTTCAAAATGAGCAGATTTTTGGTGAGGATGACCTCCTCACCATAAATATCATTCAAAAAAAAAAAAAAAAAAAAAAAAAATCTCATTCTAAAATTTCTAATTCATGACCATTTAAGACAAAATGCATAGAGTAAAACATATGATAAATACTAGGTTGTTGAACGTGACTCATTAATTATTGAGTCATGATGAATGCATACAGTTTTGGTACACAACTGGTGTGGTAAGAGCATAGAACCATAGATATTTTTCATCGAGATAGATTGAAAAAAGATGTGCGGTTACGTACCCTCGCCATGTCAGCCGTGTACCAAAACCGCCTGCGTTCATCACTATTCTTAGTTATTTGGTAAATTTTCCTTTTGTAAAGTTTTTAATTATTTGATAAATTTCCCAAGATCAATGAAATAACAAATTCCAACACTTATTTTTTTTTTCAAAATAAAGATCATCAATCATCAATCATCATCTGTACAAGAGAATATTAATGAAACAAAAGAAAGAGAAAAAATCATAAAGCCTTCAATTCCTGTTGCAGAGCTTCTTCCAACCAAATTTCAGATTCCTCCATTAAATCAGGACTCAATCTGAACATTAAAACACAAAACTCCATCTGATTAAGTGCGCCATCACCATCTATGTCTCCTTCCTTCAACATGTTCAACAACTCCTCATCTCTCAAGTCTTGCAACCCAAGAACACCAGCGTTTCTCTTCAAGCTATCAAACGTGATCAATCCCTTATCACTGTCCATCAACAGTTGAAACCCATTACAGAGCTGTCCAATCAGTCCTTCCCCTCCCAATTTATCCGCCATTGTTGGCAAAAAATCCTCGAAATCGACAGAATTGGGTACTTCCATTAGAGATATCTTGAGAAAGAGAAGAGTATGGAAAAATAAAATTGAGTTGAGATTTGGGTTGAAAGAATTTGGTTTTATAAACAAATAAAGAGAGAATTTGGGTTCGAGGAAGGTGAGGTCATGAACGCCAACCAAGGTACAGGTGTTCAAGAGGTTGGACGATTCTTCAGGTCCACATATCTTTCGCAGAAGTTGTAAGGGGTAGAACCGGAAACTTTAGAGGAAAAGAAAGTTCCAATCTACTTTCCTTACGGTTTCTAGGAGAGTACTTATACAATAATTATGTATGGGCTACTGAGAAACTCAATTTTAAAATGAAAATTGCTAAAAGAACCTCTTATTTTTTAATGAACAAAAATGCCCCTTATACTAGTCCAACATACCTTCTATTAGGTCATGATATCATTAATGACTACATTTGTTTGGGTGTGAATAGGTACCCATTTAGCTGGAATGAAGTAGTCTAAATCGAAAAGCTTGGTTCGTAATCTCTTTATTTTAGAATCAATTAGAATCGAGACTAACAAATCAATTGATTGAGATTAGAAATTGATGGGATCGAAATCAAGAACTAGGAATCGAAAACAATTTAGAAGGAATTTTTTTTTTTTTTTTTGACAACCGGAGACATTTGGGATCATTGCTGGTCTAGAATCAAGTTTCAAATTGCATATTATAGGCCGTATCTAAAAGTTATTTTCGGTCAAAATACTTGGTAGATAATTTGGATAAATTGACATACATGTAAGGGTTTTATTCCTTCTACGAAGACACAATTCCATGCAATAGAAGGTTTTGATCCGTCTCCTTAATTTCTAATAGGATACATTGAGTCCAAACATGCCACTTATGTTTAGAACAAAAAATGGCGATTGCATACACAAACCCACATTGTAGATCATGACAAGAAGTTAGGACATAAAAGACACCCTATTGCCAATGGTTGACATGTGTGGAAATAAGTGCCTTAGTAATGCAAACTCCGTCGAAATGACATAAGATAGCTTGACCAGATGGGAGGGAACAATTCTTGCAACATAAAAGATGGTACAATGAGGGGAACAATAACTCCATAAATAGAAAGGTATTGGAGAGCAAGCTAGTCAACGTTTTAAGAACCACCCTGTTATCTACCAAATTGAAACTATCTTTGATCATTAGAGTATAATCACAAGACTCATAAGTGGGGGAAGATATATATATATATATATCATTGCCCCTACAAAAATTTCAGAAAATATTTTTCATAGCCACTTAGTTCAAGTTGGCTCATGTAGAGTGGACTCCCCCCCCCCCCCCCCCAAGATTTTTTTATGGACAGATTTATCGAGATTGCAATTCTATTGCAAGAACTCCCTTACTTTATAAGTTTGGTACCCAACAGACCTTACTTTATGAATCAGGCTAGCATGACTAACCTGTTAAGATTTGAATCTTACTAATTAAGAGTCATGGAAAAACCTAGATTCAAAAGAATTCTTTGGAAAAAAAAAAACTAACTTCTTTTTTTTTCAAATTATTTTTTCCAAAGTTCTTAGAACTTTGTCCTCTATAAACGTTTGGCATCAGATCATGTTTTTAGATACAAAAAATTGATGCCGTTGGGATCCATTCCAAGGTCTATTGAGTAACAAATTAACCACATCAATTTGAATTTTATGATGAGGATCCTCACTCCAAGGTTTGATGGTTAACAAACTTGATAAAGTAAGGTTTGTTGAGAAACAAACTTCACAAAGTAAGATTCCCTTGGAGTTGTCTGAACTCTAAGGAGGTTTTTGTAATAAAAATGCAACATTTAGGTCTGTCGGGTAAATCTCTCTTTCTATAAATAAAATCTTGAAAAAGTAAAACGCACAATTTCAAGGGTTGAACATGTAAATGGTGTGTGACCACCGCAAATTCAGATCCTTATAATTTCTTTTACTTGGAACTTCTTAATTTGAGGACACAGAATCGAACTCCATTATTTTCATGTGGGGATAACTCTATTGCAGGTGTGACTTCCATGGGTAGAAAGAAGTAATCAGATTTGTATAATTTCTTTTACTTCGTGAGAATACAAACATATGCATTATGATTTATAATTGTTTTAATTTCATCTTCAAACTAATATCTAGCCCCACAAGGGAAATTCTCAGGGTCCACCTTAATTGCATGGTAAGAGAAATATTACATACCAAAGAACCCGCAGAGGGTACAATGGTCATTCCAGAGGAAATTACCTCATCAAGTGCCTAAAAATCTGAAGTTGTGAAATTCTCCAACTTACATTGAAAATAAAGGGTAAGAAGAAGATTCAATTCTTTGACATCCCTTCAGAAGTAGAGGTTAAGGTGATTTACTAAACTACCCTCAGTTGTATATTTTTTCTTGGAGTTGTGTGATGTAATTCATTGAAGACTTTGGAAAGGAGAAGAAAATGTTGAAGCGTGATGGGTAGAACTCCACGGCCTATAGCCATGTCATGTCTCTTTCTTCCTGGAAACTGAGTCCTCTACTCCCTGCGTTTTATTCCACACCACGTGGATGGAAAACTCTTTTGAACCCATATATGCACTGACCACTAAACCTTTGAATAATATTGACTAGTGATCTCTAGACTCATTCCAACATTTGTTATCTTGACGATGGGTAGTATGTTGTAAAATTCATAGTTTTATTCATGTATTTTGTTGAGGGCAAGACCTTTTGAGTGTTATTTGTAAAGTTTTTATCTTTTTTGTATAAGTTGAAAGTTAAAACTTCTCTTAGTTTTCTTGTTTATGAGAATTGTAATGATAACTTTTTAAATCTTTATTCCTACATCGAATAAATATAAGAATAGTGTTCAAGTAATAAAGGATACATCTCTTTTTCTCTCGCTTGGATGTGAGTGAGAAGAGAGTGGGCTTCGTGTGCATATGGGGGCCCAAGGCACCGTGTGACTACAGTCAATGTGCCTAAAAATCTTAGTATGCATGCATGGGGGTGAAAATATTAGATTTAAACTTCACGTGGGTGGGCGTCAAAGGCCACTTTGATTTTTCGAGTGAATGGTTAGCAAAGAGTGTGATTGTTGAATCTTGGAAATCAGACGCCTGAGACCGATTGCACTCTGGATTTAATTTTGAAGGGGGCAAAATTGGTTTTAAGGACAACAATTTCTCCGTACCTCAATCACCGATAAGTTCTTCCAATTTCTTCCTACTTTTATACCCTAATATCATTTAGAATTTGTTTGTTTCAAGAACATAGAACCAAAATTGTTCAACATAGTATATTGACAATAAATGAGACTAGTCATTGGAATCAAAGTCTATTACAAGTGTCCCAAACATTTATAAATGTATGGCTAAGAGTCAGAAATGGTAGTTGATGTATGCTAATCAACCAAACCCTTATTACTCTTTTAGGCTTTTGTAGAACAATAATGATATTCTTACGCCCTCCTATGACATACACTCCCTGACATGGCATGCGGTAGAACCATAGAATTTTTCCTTGGGATACACAACTGTACATCCACATAATTAAATATGTGCAGTTGTGTATCTAGAGGAAAAAAAATCTATGGTTCTGGCCCATGCCATGTCAGAGAGCACATGTTAGAGGGGGCATAAGAAAATCACGACTCTCTGTAAAAGTAAATAGTCATGATAATCTGACTCCCGTGGTGTGGTAGTGCACAGAACCAAAGATTTTCCTCAGGATATACAATTGCACATCTCCAAAATTATGTGCAGTTGTGTATCCCGAGGAAAATCTCTCGTTCTATGCGTTGCCATGCCATGGGAGTATATCAGAGGGGGAGTTACAAAATCTTTATTCGAAAGTAAAATACTTCTTTTCTAGGAGACTTATTTCTTAGGGTTAATAGAAAGAGCACAAGAAAATAAGAAAGAAGAAAGAGCCGTGATAAATCAATGCGGCAAAACCTACGTGGTCTGTACGTGGCTGACGTGACAAGGGCATAGAACCATAGATCTTTTTCTTCGGGATACATAAGGAAATGTTCAAACGTTCTATGCCCTTGTCACGTTGATTTGTCATTAGTCAAAAAGAAAAACAAAATTAGAAGAACAGAGAAACAGTATAATGCTTTTCTTTTTTTTTTTTCTATTTGAAGAGTAGTAGAATGCACATCCTTTTTTGTTCACCAGATTTGGTTGGCTTACACACCCAAGTTTAGTCATATTAGTGATTTTCAACAATTAAATTTTATTGTTTTCAATCTAGACAAGATCAAGAGCAGTTTTACATAACTATAAGCTTTATTTTTCCAAAGATACAAGATGGTTTACATTAATGTTGCATTTGCGACACAAAATGGGGGTTTTGTGAATTTTATCACCCACCATCCATGTTTAAGTAAGTCTATCTTTAAACCATTTTGTTGTAAAAGCTCGTAAGTGTCAATTGCATACAAGAGAAAGATATAAATTTGAAATGTTTTGAGACAATCTTCTATCGATCCCCTAACAATGTAATAGTTACTTTATTTGAAGAACAAAACATATTCTCACTTGATCCTGGACTTCCCTCAGTTAGACTTCTTTCATTGTAGAAACCAGGTTGTTTAGGTTTGGACAAACACAATGTGAAAAAAGCCCAAATTTGACGGACCAAGAGGTCGAATTAGCGACGAATTTTTCATTGTCAAATTTTTATTTTTTGACAGGCTGAATCTGTCAAATTAATGAAGGATGAGAGAAATTCGACAGCTCTAAGCCATCAAATCTGGGAACATCAAGAATTTCAACGGTCTTAGACAGTCAAAATTCAATTTTTAAAATTCGTGGGCCTTGGCCCGTCAATTTTTTCTGTAGAATTTTTCAGTTCTCACGTAATGAAAATTGCACCCTCAGTACCCAACATAAAAACCACAGACGACATGGTTGGCCTGTCTTCCAGGCGTTGTTGCACACACAAAAGATCGACATGGATACATCTCAACACTTGAAACTTGGGTAATTGACTCCCCATCGATGAATCCATTAGTTCACGTGCCTTGTCTTCATTCCACAGTTTCCATGCCTAAAAAAGAATCCAATTACCCTTTAATCATCAAATGATAAAATAGTGAAGTTAGGAAGAATATGTTCATCTCTACACTTACATGTCCTATAAGGTTGAGGTCATGATCAGGATGAAAAAATCCTCTGTTTTTCCTTCCACTCACTATCTCTAGAACCAAAACACCGAAGCTGAAGACATCGGATTTTATTGAAAATAGTCCATCTATCGTGTACTCCGGTGACATATAACCACAACATGTCATCATTCAAGAAAAAATTGTAAGCAGCAAAGTGGATGAATAAAGATGTAAGTGTAGTGGTACTTACTATGTTCCAAGCACCCTATTTGTATTTCCTTCAGTCTGCTTTCCTCCAAAACTTCTTGCAAAACCGAAGTCTGAAATTTTGGCGCTCATCTCACGGTCTAATAGAATGTTGCTGCTCACGGTCTAATAGAATGTTGCTGCCTTTGAGATCTCTGTGAATAATTCTCAATCTTGAATCTCTATGAAGATAAAGAAGTCCTTGAGCTACTCCTATGATGATTTGGAAGCGCTTTTGCCAATTGAGTATAGTACTTCTTGCCTGATCTGCACCATTTTAACAAAAAAATTTAACTCGAGCTTCTTCGGATCCCTGGATGATATTTTCTAACATAGTTCTGAGATTAAGAGGGCCTAACCAAAAATAAAGTAGTCCAAACTTTTGTTAGATTAACATCTTTTCTTCTCTCTCAATGCAACATCCCAGAAGCCTAACAAGGTTCCGGTGTTGAAGTTTTGCGATCAAAATAACCTCGTTCTTAAACTCATTGAGGCCTTGTCCGGAATTTGTCGAAAGCCTCTTCACCGCTATTTCTAGTCTATTCAATAGCTCACCCTAGAGATTGCATAGGTGAAAATAACTATAAGAAAGATCATATAACATTCACCTTATAATTATTTATGTTTGAGCATTAATTCAATCAACATTATGGAAAGTAGTATACCTTGTAAACAGGACCAAAACCACCCTGACCCAGCTTACTATCAGAAGCAAAGTTATTAGTGGCAGTTGCTATGGTAGCAAAATCAAACAGAGGTAAGTCCATCTCATCCATCTGGCTTTCATCTGTGTACTAGTTTTTTTTTTTTAGTTGAAAAACAATTGAAACATTTGTATTAAAAGAAACAAAATGATGATGGCAACCAAATGATTGCAAAAGAAAAATGTTGGTAAGGGAAGAGATGAATCCTTTTACCTCTTTTCTTTCTCTTGTTCTTCCAAATAATAAAATAGATGGTCGAACAAAAGATAAGCATTCCCAAAACAACTGGTACTGATATCACAATCACTCGTTTTTTATTCTTGGTTGAATCGCCATGTACATCTACATGTCCATCATGACTAGCAAGTTAAAAACACACATATAAGCTTGGCTAATTACCTTAGAATAACAATCTCATTGAGAATGAAACATAAATGACTTATAATATAGGCTTGGCTTCAGTAATTTTATATAACTTGGTTTATTTTCAGGCGATCACAATTTTCATTTTCAAATGACCATGGCCTAACCTAAGTACAAGAACATGATATTTACCCCCACATTGATTTAGATGCTACAAAATTATCCATAAACTCTGTTCTAATATAGCATATTTGATACATTATATCTATTGCTCTGTCATCATATCTAATATATATATATATATATATATATATATATATATATATATATATATATATATATATATATATATATATATTTTTGGCTTATCGTCGGTGTCCCCACCTTTCGGGTTAGACTAATCCCATGGTCACACTCACTACCCCCTCGGAAAGTTCTACGTGCAGATGGTAGAGTTGAGATCAAACCGGACCTTGGAGAGTGGCCCCAAGGAATTCATTGCGTTGTGAGGTTTCGAACACTTGACCTACCCTTCATGAGGAGCTTATCAAGGCTCGGCTTGCCACTAGGCCAACCCCTTGGGGTTGTCATATCTAATAATATGTTATGTTCCTTCATCACATATTCAATTGTTTCGTAAAATTGATTTTGTGCCTTTTTAAAAGACAATAAAGATAGAAAAAACTCTAATGACTTGTGTCTCATGGAGGAACATTGGAATGCCAATAATGACCATCCATACCTATTACTTCTGGAGCTGTCATTCGAACGTAAAGATCTTGCCCACCATCTATAACCTGTTTAATATCAATCAAATCTCCATGCCATAGGACACAGCCGCTGCCTGCTCCTCTAATATCAGAATTAGCAAAAGCCGTACAAGAACAATTGTTCAAACAGACCACCTCGCATTCGTCAAGACTCATTTTCTTGTTCACCCAGGACGTCGATGTATCAAGCAATTTCACAAAAGAAAACTTAACAAACGTATCTTTATCATAGCACATAGATTGTCGTCTATTTAAGCATCCACCTGACGGATCAATAAATCCCCAATCGTGTGAATATGGGGGCATAAATCCCATTAAACATTGGCACATAGGTGAGTTAACAATATCACAAATACCATAAGCACCACACTTGCCATAAACATCACATTTTTCTTTCGGCTCTGATAATATAATGTCCCACTCCATGGTCTGATTGTTCCATGTAAGGTGCTGGAGAAGGCCAGACGGATTCAGCACAAACCTCGAATGCATCGCACGTACAGGAATGTTGGTAATATATTCGTACAAGAAATACACTTCTTCCGAATTAAATACGGAGACTACATTGGGAGTCATCTTAGGAGTGCCGCTAAATCGAAGCCCATTCCATGGTCCACTACGAAATTGCTCGACAGATCCTTTACGAAGAACAAATTCAGGTAATCCTTGAAGTTCAATGCTGTAAGTGAAATCACCAGAAGAAGGATCGTCCGGACTCTTCCATGATTTCAATTTCCTATTCAAACCAGTTCTTGAGTTGTATCCAAATCTCGTGTTTTCTAACACTGTATCGGATGGATGATCGATACTCTGCCATAGATAGCTCTTGGGATCATCATTGTCTTCAGGTTCAAAATAAGATTCCCCAACTCCAAGAGCTGAGCAATTGTATTCCCGACATTGGTGTAATTGGAAGACGACCAAAAAACACTATTGGTTCCATTGACAAGTAGTACAAGATTTCCATTGATGTCGATCTTCAGAACTCCTCCGGATGAGTCTTTAATGGGGTTGTCTCTGTTTGCAACCCAAACTACTGTTTTAATTGGGATGTTCTTGTACCATATTCCCAAATATCGGTTCTTCGAATTTCCAGAACTGAAGAATCCTAATTCGAAGGTTTGGCCTGAGGAAACTATGGTTTGATTGTCTTTAAGGAGTTGACTTGGAATTAGAGTATCGACTGCAGTTGAGAATTTTGAGAAGAAAGAGAACAAGGTGAACCTGATACAAATGAAGAGAAGACGGTCCATTAATTAAGAGAATATTGCTAAGATATCATCTCAATTATTGCACATAATGGAACTTTTTTGGTTTGTTCATGAGAGTAAGTCCTGCAAACTTGTAAGAACTCATCCAAGTCAAGTCAAGGCTTCACCTTCCATGATATAATTTTGTTACCACACAGGTAAAAAGGTGGTATACTTTTCAATGATTAGTGTTCTCTAGACTTTGGTTCCAACATTTTTTTGTCTTTGGGGACCAGTATTTATGACCATGAAAACAAAATACTAAAATCAAGTGGGGTAGCCACGATAAACAAGATTTGTCATTTGCATTAAAGTCTAATACTGGTGTCCCAAACATTTACGTCAATCAATCAAAACTTTATTAGTCTTTTGTGCATTTTTTTTTTTGAAAGTAATAAAATGTTTCTTAGGGTAAACACTTTACTATTTAATTCATATCAGACTTATTTCTTAGGGTAATAAGTGATAAGTTTCTGGGGTCCGACTCAAAATCATTTGGCAATGAGCGGAGAGGTTCAAGAGCTTATAAGGAGAGAGATATAGTAATGAGTATCCGATGTGGGACTAAACTTAAACGTCCCCGTGTGGGTTGGACTTGGCCAAATACATGGAGATATGAATTGGGTGATATGGAGGTGAGAAAGGCCCACTCTGATACCATGATAAGTTTGGGGGTCCAACTCAAGCCTAATTGACGATGATTGGAGAGGCCCAGGAGCTTATAAGAAGAGAGATTAGGCAATAAATGTTCGATGTGGGACTACACTTAACAAAGAGAAAGAGGACAAGAAAAGAGAACTAGTTGAATGGATTTATTTATTTATTTTTTGGGTTAGACAATGAAGAGGAGGGTTTGCTCTTATTATTTTTTACGGTTCTTATTTTTCTTTTGATAATCCTACTCATAAAATTCGTCAATTTCTTGTGAAAATTTGGAAAAAAAAAAAAAAAAAAAGCAAAAAAGGGTATTTTGCCGAAAAAAATTGTCGAATAATCGACAATTAGAAAATGATTGGTAATATTTTTAATTGTTTTATGCTATTTTCTTTAATAATCTACAATGAACATATATCATTAAATCTAGTACATGTATGAATTTGTGAAAAAGAATTATCAATTTTCGTGCACCAGCTAAAATGGGCGTGACATTGGGTAGTCTACCTATCTCTTCAAAGATAAGGTCCAAACAATGTACTGCATACGAAATTTTGATTATATTAGGAAACCTATCTTCAATAATATAGATTATCGAAGTATAATTTGAAGCATTAACAAATTAAGATGACTTGAGTACATTGTGAGGTCCCCTTTCTACAATTTCAATGAAAATAAAATTTGCAATATAATTGACATCTTTCTTATGTCAAACTGTGCATTTTGATTTCAAAAACAATTGTTCCCTTAGGATAAGATGCCAATAAATTAATGTGTGATCTTTTTCTCCCATCAGTCCATAACTCTGACATCAAATTGCATCCTGAATTAAACCATGACTTTTTTACTTCATCTTTATATGTTTTCATTTCTCCCTTCAAAGGTGCCAACATCTTTGTTCTTGTTGTTTCACAACTTGGAAGCACATATCCTGGGCCATCATGAAACTCACATGTTCTTAATGATTGAAATAGAAAATTGTTAGCAACCAAACACTTGATTATTTTCATATCAATAAACTAGGGGTGTCAATGGATAGCTGAAATCCGAATTCGAATTCGAAAAATCGGATATTATCCGAAATTTTCGGATATCGGATTCGGATGTGATTTTAACATTCGAATGAATTTCGGATACGAATTCGGATGTTACGATATCCGATTTGATAATATCCGCTTCGATTAAAAAAGCGTCTGTTACGTATTCATGTTACACAACAGAAGTTATTTATATACATATATGCTCTCGTATATTCGAGTTTCACAACGAAATGGAACTCGAAATATTATCTTCTCTAATCTCTCATCCATAAACTCAGAACCAGCAACCGTTTCTAGCTACCGTGGGTTTCCACTGTGCAAGCTCCCACAGTCACCCTCTTCTCCGGCCGGCGAACATCGAGGTAGGTATTTCCTTTCTCTCTCTGTCTCTCTCTCTCTCTCAAAGTAAATCTAAAACCCACTTTTTTTCAATCGTGCGAGCTCCATAACCGTCATCGTCTCCGGTCAGCGAGCATCAGGTAGTTTCTTCATCTCTCTCTCTCTCTCAGTAAAACCCTATGTTTTATTCAAAATTTTCATAAATTTTTTTTCAAAAATCAAAGTTTATTTGATTTTAAAATCATTTTTTTTTTCAAAAATCAAAGCTTATTTGATTTTAAGACTGAAATACGTTAAAGATTAAAACTTCTGAAGTTGAAAAAATTAAGGAAAATCGATTTTTTTTACACTGAATTAGGATTTTTATCAAATCGGATATTATCGGATATCCGATATATTTTTTGAATTCGAATTCGAATATTGGTTAAAGATATCCGATCGGATTCGAATTCGAATTCGGATATCAATATTTTTTTTCGGATTCGAGTTCGGATATAGCACTATTCGATCGGATAGGTATCCGTTGACAGCCCTACAATAAACTGGTTCTCTTGTTTTCTTTTTACCACAAATGTGATTTTTTGGTTGTTGTAATTCAACAAAAAATAAATCTACAAATATTAAATTGAATATTTGAATGCAATGAACATTCAAGGTCTGTTCTTTATAGTTTCTAGTTCCAACTCCAGCTCCAAGAGTTATTTTTTGGAAGAAGCAGAAACCTAGAGCCTGAAAGTTACATCTAGTAGAAGCTTGTTCGTTATAAAAGCACATACACTTGAAATTGATGTTTGTCTGACAACTTTTTATTGTTGGATTTTGAAAAATTGCCCTTACATATACAAAAACTATCAAATAACATTTTTTGACATATAAAGTTGACATTATTCAAATAATATTAATTAATTATAAAAATTAATATAAAATCAATCATTACTTCAGATAAGCATCTAAATATCATATTACCATCTACATTAACATTTAAACAAACACATAGTACGTATATCCATATGTTTTAGACTATTATACTTCTCCATTATTGTTAAAGGAGAAATACTATTATTAACACTGTAATTAAAATCAAAATAAATACTATAAGTAAGATATTGCATCCTATCAATGCATATATTATATTCTTTTCTTTCTCCAGGTCATGCATAAGTTTTTTAACTACCACATTATCCAAGTCACACTCATCTACTTCATTTGTCCATAAAAATGGCCATTATGTTTTTGAAACAAATAATCGATATATTAATGAATTTTTATAAGGAAACTTAAATTGTATTAAATTAGATCTAACTAATTTACTTACCATGATGAACATCTATAAAATATTCTCCCATTGTTTTTCTTCGTATGAACAGTAAATTATTTCAATATTGGGTCACTAGAGCAACGGGGAGGAAAATATTATGCTATGAATATTATAAATATACTATATTTTATCAAATAAAAAGTGTTACAATGTCATACAAAAAGAGAAATATAATTTTCATCTATAATGAAAATTAAAGTATTACGATGTTATATCATTAAAAACAAATCCAAAATAGATTAAAACTCTTAAACTTTATCATAAACATCATATAATACATTAGTTATTTCACTTCTTGTCTTCTCTTTGGTAACACGAGATCGACGATTTACAAGCTCATCATTATTGTCATGTTCAGGTGCACTCTCTTCATTTTTCACAATTTGTTCTTTTTGAAACATAAAAATTCTTCATCTGCAATTTCATCATTCCTTATGCAAATTCTACCAATTATTTAACAACAAATATAGGAGATTGATACATAAATAGAAAAAAAGATCTTACAATAGAAATTGACTTATATTTAAAAATTTATATAAATTTTGAGAAGTAATAATTTTACTTTAAAAGAGATTCTTCTAAAATTTGGAGAAAAATATATCAACAAAATAACTTCTAAAATGAAAAATATGAAACAACTAAAAAGAATATCCAAAATAACATTCAAGTACGTATACATGCTATAAACAATTTTTGCCAAGAAAAACATGTCTTAAAAATACATTTATCCATATATGAACCAAGTGAAACCTAAAAGTCCTATAAAGTATTTTCAATATATGAAGATGCTTTGATAAATTATCCAAGTATACGAGTAAGAAATTAAGATAAAAAATTTGGAGTTTTCACTTCTTTAATTTCTTATGTTAAACATAGTTTAAAAATAGAAAATTGCAACCCTACAAGAGAGAGAGAGAGAGAGAGAGAGATTTATAAATAGAGATTAGAGTGAGAGAGAGAGAGAGATACTTATAAATCGAGATTAGAGTGAGACGTAGAGAGAGGGAGAAGAGTACTGGTCGATTTATAAATAGAGATTAGAGTGAGACGTAGAGAGAGGGAGAAGAGTACTGGTCGATCAACTCTCTTTTTCTTTCTTCCCCTTTCTACTTTTTCTTCTATTATTAGTTTTCTACTGTGCAAACTGCAAAGTGCACACCGTGTAGAAATGGAAAGAGCTACAGAATCACTTTCTTTTAACTTTTATTTATTACAATAGCCCTTTACTTTTTGAAAGACACATTTTTATAGTCCTACACAAGTCGGTCTCTACTACGGTCCAATGACCGTGCTAGGTCAACCTGAGTGGACTAGACCAAGGTGCTAAACTAGGGGTGAAGAGTATTACCATCATTTTGTGCACTTGTGGAGTTGAAGCAGTTTTCATCAGATCTCAAGTTGAATCAAAATCAGATCCAAACTATGGTAATAATGAGAATTTTGGAGGAAGTTCTTACTTATAATTACACTCGCTAGTAGTGTTTTCGGGGAGGGGTCCCCTCAATACAAGCTTATCAATCTAAAAAAAAACATTGTCTTAATCTTGTTTCATTTCATGCTTAACTCAAGGCAGGCAAATTTTGAAGCTCTGAAATTTGCTTCAATGAGGGGATTGAACTGGATAATTGTATCATCGGACTCAATGTACCCGATACAGTGTTTGTAAGGGGAAATTGAGGTGGTTTGGAAATAAAAAAAATTGGTGAAGGAAAATCAACATCTTTTGGTAAATTTCAGCTTGTGTTTACTTGAGTTTTTTTGGTAGGTAACTAATAGGGTGGCTGATTTTCTTGCTCGACTTGGTGCTATAACAGATGAGTATTTTGTAGTACACTAGGTTGATTCCATTCCTTAAGAGCTTTCAAGAATTCTTCTTGATGATGTAACTTGTAATTATCCTAGGAGGCAATCTAATAAGAAGGGTAGGGTCCCTTTAATTCCAACTTACTGATAAAAATAGAGGCGTTAAGTGAACTTGCAAACCCTTTTGCTATCACCAATAGAATAGAATAAACATGAAAATCAATCTGGATCCAATATCATAGCAAAGTGTAATGTGTAAACAAACCATAAGGATTGCATGTAGTCAACATTAACAAAATCATGAAAACGAGTTAAATCATGGGAGAACACGGTACGTAACAATGCATTTCACAACAAGGAGGACAATCCTCCCATAATTCATGTAAGTTTACTATCTTTTGACTTCTCAACTTTGCAAGGCATAGATTCACACCTATATTCAATGCATGTAATAATAAATAAAAAAAGAGGCCAGATAATATGACTCATAAGGTGGCATACTCAAATGACTTGATGACATGGACAAATTCGGGAACCATAGATTTATATGCTTCGAGATACATGGTTCCCTCGGGATACACTTTTTATGGGGAAATGCAATCATGTATTCCAAGGTGTACGGATCTACAATTCCTGAACTTGTCCACGTCATGGAGTCATTAGAGTATGCCACCTGGCGAGTCATACTATGACAACTCATAAAAAAAACCTTCTGCACTCAAAATCCCAAGATATGTTCTTTTAACCATTAAGAATAAAATGACTTCTCTCATTCTCATGATTGCTTTTATACAGCAAAACAAAAGAAATTTCTTTTGTCATTACATGGCCAAAAGGTTTTTCCACAACACCCCCAAAGCGTTTCTTGACATGCTCCACTTCACAATAAATTGCCACATGGTGTTCCATCCTTATGAGTCAACTTGCTAGAGTTCTTATAGAGGCAATTTCGTGTTAATTCTTATAACTTAGTTCCCTCTAATCATCTCGTGTTCCTTGCTCTTTCCAATTTGTGATGGTGATACAGGTGTGGTACCTACAAAAAACTCTTCGATGATGATCATGTCCCAGAAAGTCATTTCTAGGACCATAATTACAGAGTTTATCCATTCTTGATTGTTATTTTCCTCAAATAAAAGCAAATCATATAAAAATTCCAAATTAATGATAACTAAAAGAATTTCTATTGGTTGCAGGTAAAAAAGCTAAATTCGTAGATAAATGAAAATGACAAAAATCATTATGAAAATGCTTGAGCCAATTTGGATCAGCCACCCAAAATTCGGAGCAAAATTCTTCCACGTCACCGAGCAGCAATAAGGGTGTGGTGCACCGCGGTGAGCCTAGGGAGAATAGCCTCGAGATTTGTGCAGGAACTTTTAGGCCATTTTGCCTTCACATTAATGGATCAGTCTTAAAGAAACTAAAATGGACATGACCCAAAAACTCTAAAGAAAACTCTATAAATTGAGGGGTTGTCTCAAAGGAATGGGTCCCCTCCCTTCTTCCTAATTTTACTTTGTAATTTTTTATTTTTATGAGAAAGAGTGATCTTGTAGAGTGAGAGTTGAAGAATCCTCTCTTCCCCTTTTCTTTTTTCTTTCTTCTTGTAATCTAAGTTTAGTTTTCACCATACTTTCAAGCTGTGTAATCAAAGAGTTTCAAGCTGATTTTTGGAATCAAAAAATAACAAAGAAACTCTCATTCTCTTCTCCACTCTACTCTCTCTATTTTACTTTATTGCAATTTGTTCCTCGTGATGATCAACTAGACTCTCCATAGAGAGGTCAATGAAGTTGGGGTGAGTTTAGCTTAATCTTGTCTAATCAGTTCTATTACCTTTATTTTATTATGCTTTTGTGAAGACTCTTAAGATTATGATTATTTGATCTATTTCTAGTGTCATAACTTTGATGATTAATGCTTAGATAAGATCAAGTTTAATCATACTCAGTGATAAACATAGAACAAAAAATATGATAATCTCATTTTAGTTAAGGATTCACGTATATTTGATTTACATAAGGAATTTAATTGATTGACATTCTGATCCACGAACAAGAGCTTTGTTGCGTGGATTGAAATAGATATAGAACTGTCAAGATATTGAGATAACTTGCAATCTTTACATTGCATTTCATTTCTTGTTTTATTTCATTCTCGTTCTTATCTACAATCTCTCATAAATCTATTTTAATTTGGTTACTCAAATCTGTATTGGTTTTAAGTTGAAAGAAGTTTCGAATCAATCGTTATCCTTGTGGATCGACCTTTGCTCACAAAAGTTTTATTTGTTCATTTTATTATCTGTAATCTGCATCTAACAAAAGACTATGTTTAGCTCTAGTTAATTAGTAATGGACTCTCTGATCTTTTGAACCCATCCTTTTTGAGTATCCTCCTCTATTTATAACTCTTTCTAAGAAATCTCATTGAATAAGGAATCTCCTTGAGATCCCTGATCTTCAAGGATCTCCAATAGGGATTCCTTACCTTTAGGAGAGGATATTGAGAAGGTAAAGATTCTATCAGACTCCGTTATCTATTTCCTTGATTCTTGGGATCTTTTCTAAAATCATGGGATCTGAGATTCGAAGACCGCTTAGAAGCTTACCCTGCTTGATTTATATACTAGACAGAGCTGTCATTCAAGCTCTACCCTTCAGACGAGTTGGGCATCCTAGGTACCACTTAGAAAAAAATTGGTTAGTTCTGTTCTCCTGCTAATCTAATATCTGGACATGTGGGGTTCAGATGCCTTATTGAATTGCCCCTCTACAGTTCTAATAGGCCCCACTTTACAAAATATTAGTCTGGGCCTCGGGGTTTGAATAATTGGGCATGTTGTACCCGTAGAAACCGTGATTTAATTTGAGGTTGAATAATTGAGCATGTTGTACCCATAAAAACCATGATTTAATTGTATATAATTAGAAGCACGATTTTTCGAATAAAAAAGAAATCGCGATTTTTATCACTATGCTTGCATTTACTTAAATGTACTTATATGCTTCTTTTTTAGTTCTCAACTTAGAATAAATACCGACTTTGATATAAAAGTAAATCTAAACAAAGAGAATTACAAAAATGGGTAGGGCATGGATCACTGTCAGAGGCAAGTGGAGGATTTAGCTTTGTGAGAAGAAATACTCTGGGCGGTCTGCAATTTGCAGCGTGGTCGGGTTGTGATGATGAAGACACTATAGAGCTCAACGCAATAAAAGAGGCAGTGGGGTATGCATGAAGGTATTTTTCATATTCTTATCTCATCGGATTTGCTCTATGCAATCAAATTCATTACAGGGGAAATAGAAACTTCTTGGAAGTACTTTGAAGAGGTGCAGGCAATTAGTAGCTTGGTTAACTCATTTGCAACTTGTACGTTTGAATTTTTTTGGAGAGAGACTAATAGAGCAGCAGATTTTTTAGCTCGATTGGGAGTCAGAGAGAATTTTTTTTTTATGTAATTGAGATGAAGATATCATACCTCAAGAGCTAAGAAGAATCATTCTAGACGATTTATCATGTAACTATATTTGTGAGTGATTAATAAAAATGGTGGGTTCCCTTAAATAACCCAGCTTACCGATTAAAAAAAAAATTTACTCAAGTTCAAAATCAGCTTAGTCTAGTTGTCTTGATTGAATTTTGAGTCGATACTCAATATGATTCTTGCACATGATTCAATCAAGAAATAATTCCCAAAACATGCGCACATTTTGGTCTAATTCCCATTCCGTTACATTGTTTGTTTAAATTCTCAAATCGTGCAAAAGTTAAAAAACAAAAAAAAAAGGAGAAAAAAAACTCTGATGAAATTACTATAATACTCCTTCCACAATGTTGGAAATCTCCAATCTCATTGCTTTTTGTACCAAGCATCAAATCAATAGAATCTACTATCTCACCATTAATCAAGCCACAATTTTTTTTTTTTTTTTTAAATCGCCATTACATCGCACTTGTAACAATATATTATTAAATCACGTTTTTAGGAAAATACTGCTATTAATTCAAATAAAGGTGCGACTTGAAAAACTCTGTATGTAAAACATTAAACTTTACCTGATTTCACACATTGCTGACCTGGATGTATGTTTGGAACCATAGATGCTTTTCATCGAGATACAAGTTAAAAGCATCTATGATTTTGTGTGCACCTACATGTCAGCAATGTGTGAAACAATGTAAATTTCAAGGTCACTTGATCGTGAATTATGACAAGTATAATGCCACCATTAATCTCGGTTATTTAGGAATATGGAAAAGTGTCTTTAAAAAAGTAAAGGGCTTCTGTCGTTTGAAATGAAATAAATAAACGTAAAATGAAAGAGGTTCTGTAGCTCTTTCCACTTTTACACGGTGTGCAACTTGCAATTTGCACAAAAGAAAACTAATGAGTCCTACTAGCCTTACTTAAGATAATAAAGATTTCACCATCACTAAGGGTCTTAGGGTTTAACTTCCAGCATCCAAAAACATACTCCAATGCTTCAGGGTTGTAGAGGATAATATTCTATCTGTTTTGAAAACAAAATCTCAAAAAAGAATTATTTTCATACTTGAATTTCAATTTTAAGTTTGGGAGTTATATATGTGGAAGTTCAGTAACATCCATTTTCCAAAAATGGATCAAGTTAAAAAAAGTTATTTTTTCGAATTTTTTTTTTTTTTTTTTTTTATCTGAGTTTTTGGAAGCAGCTTAGAAGGCTGTGGTGTTGGACTGTTTATGTGGTTATCCATTTGAGCAAAACGCCCACGGTAAGACTTGAATCTTTCCTAAGTTAGTTAGGAAAATATTTCTCAAAACTAATAATAGATGAAAAAGTAGAAAGGGAAAGAAAAAAAGCAAGGTCTACCCTTAATTTGATTGGACAATAGAAAACTAATAATTGAAAAAACTAATAATTGAAGAAAAAGTAGAAGAGAACCTATTCCTTACTACCTTATTAATATCTTAAGCCTTACTAAGAATAGTATTGCTCAAATGGACCATCACATGAACAAATCTAATACCACAGCCCT